>NW_024524934.1:667631-1267631 GCF_017590135.1 Pyrgilauda ruficollis
CCCCGCGCTCCCGCGGCCCCGCGCTCCCTCCGCCCCGGCACGCGCGGGGCTCGGCACACACGCGGAGCCTTCCCGCCGCCCCGCCGGGATGCGGAGCCGCGGCCGCGCCGGGCGGGTTTCGCGGGGGGCAGCTCGCTGTCGGAGGTGAGCGCTAGAGAGATGCCAGCTGTGTCCAGGCTATTATGCTCTTCCCTCTGCCAAGGAATGTCTTTATTGGTTGCCAGATTTGTCAATAAAACTTGGGAGGGGGAAAGCGTCGGTTTCCAGGAAAAGTACTCCTGTTTTCTAACCTCCCCCTTGCTGTCCAATTACTGATGTGTGCAACCTCCAAGGAACGGCTTTGTAAAACTGTCTGGTAAACCCAGAGGCAGATACCTTCACAGAGTGGCCACAGAAATGTGTAAATTTACACTCAAACACACACACACACACAAGCACAGCTACATGCACTCACTCAAGGCATTTCAAGGGTTTTACAAGGCATTTATGGTTATTAAGTACAATCACACCAAAGAACGAGTCTCCTCTAAGGCTTCTAGGAGCTATGGTAATATAAGTAATGAAACTTAGATATCTGAATATGCACTTTTATGAAGCCACAGATGCTCTCTTTGCAGTTATTTGTGCACTGCTGGAAGTAAACCATGCATGCTTACATACAGAGAATAATGTCTTGCTCTGCAAAAAGCAAAGTACAATAAGAAGAAGTGAAAGAATAGTTTAAAAAGTAGAGCTCTCAAAATGTAACTATTATTTTCCACAGACCATAGGGAATGTACAAAAGAGATGGTGTTTTAAATGCACCTTGTGTAACAAACACTTTAAACTCACGGCTGCAGGAGTTCCATGGGCTGTGAGCCCAGGCAAAGCCCATTTTCTAGTAGATCTCTGCCCTCAGAATGAGGCAGCATACCATTTAAAGGTAAAATAAGTCATCATTCAGTTCCTGATTGTGTTACAACTGCAGTTTCTGATTCTTTCTGTCCCTCTCTGCCTCTGTAGGGCCACATGCAGGGCATTTCTGCCAACCTGTAAACAGACTGGTTTATGATTTGAACAGAAAAGTTGTACTGAAGAAGAAAAGAGCTTCGGCAGTATGTATTTCAATGTCTCCCCATAAAGTATCCCTTCTTTGACCATATAAAAGCAAAGCTTTCAGACTTTCTTTTTTATCCAGATGGCATTAGCCCCCTTCATTAGATCTCTGTGTGTTGGGCGAGTGGCTCTGGCATGTCACCACCTCACCTGATCAGCTCACACCCCAATTCCTGCCCCAGTGAGACCGGCTGGCCAACTGTGATGGCAACACAGCTAAAGTTTGCATGTGAGGATGGCATCAGCCAAGCCAGGCAAGGTCAGTTCCTGCATTTTGCAAAGCAGAGGAGATTGCCAGACTGCATTCAGTGGCAGATGACCAATTCAGAGGTATTACACTTGATAAATACAAGTACAGGTATTTTAAGACAGTGTAGCATGAAGAAAAGGACGCTTGATAGTTCATTTAAAAAAAAAAAAGTTTCTATTTAACTTCATAACCCCTAAAATAGAGGCAGAGATTATTAGCCAAGGCTTACATTTAAAAATAATTGCAGGTGTACAACTGTGGAGTATAAGTGTGGTTTGTTGGTTCAAAGGCAGATTCACAGCTTTCCTTTAGCACACACTTTTGCTCTCAAGACTTGTAGACACTGCAAACATTGAAGCAGTCACTTACAAAGGGAACACTCAGTATAGGACATTCTGATTGGTATCTTTCCTGCAGTTTAGATAAGCTTGCCAGGTAGCAAAAACCAGCATTTCTCTATTCACTAGAGCCTTTTGGAGAGGTGCTGTGTGACAGGGAGGCTGTCGGAGGCAGAAGTGTTTGCATGGGATGGAGCCTGCAACTACCGTAACCGTCCCTGTGGCAAGAACACCCACAGAAACAGGTAATTTGCCCCTCCCACACCAACTAACAGCCAGAAGCAAAAAATGTTAAACTAACTTACATCATCGTTTGCCTGTATCATTACTAAGGAGGAACTGAAAGCTGTTTTATGAGGAGCAGACAGACAAAACTAGCTTGAGCTTGAGACATAAAAAACCCAAACCACTAAGATACCTGAAGGCATCCCAATTAAGTGATATTACCATCCCGATCAAGATGCAGTCATTGTTAGTAAGCACCCCTGATTTTTAGCAGAGATATTCCAATTAAGTAGATTTCCTGATTAGGCGCACTTAAATTAAGTGGAGAGAACAGTGTGGAGGAAACCTGGATGGCTTTTTATGAGGGCCAGCTTCAGAGGGGAGCTTTGTCCCTTGCAACAGGGCGTAAGTGGAGTTCAGGCCACTTAGCCCAAAATCGTGGCCATGCCCCTTGGCCCCGTGCTGAGCAACCATCTAACCTTGAAGCCATCCAGCCTCGGTCGGTGCCTCCATCTCTCAGCTGCGTGTTCCCCGAGCACAGGTAGCTCTGCTGCTGGGCATGCCTGCAACTGCCTGAGTCAGAGCATCTTGGCACCTGTTTTCAGCCTCAATCCCAGTGGGATCCAAAAAGTAGGCAGAGTGGCGTCTAAGTACCCGCAGGGTCTGATTCAATAGATAATGTCTTGGGCTGTGGGACAAATTTGAAGGGAAGGTTCTTATCAGCTCTGCACCACATATCTCTGTATTTTACAGGTCTCAACTCTGGCCAGATCCTCATGGTTTTTAAATGGAGTGACTTGAAATGACACATTTTGGCAGGAGTCACATAGCTTTTTATACTATTGCCTCTCTCCTTGTTACTCAGGAGTTGAGCTTGAAGGTCTACAGCACAGGTTCTGGAAAAAAAAAAATGCAGACAGCAAGACTTCCAAACACTGACCCTTTAGAAAGCTCTGAGCTGAACCTGCCAAGTGTGCTGAGTGAAGGAGAGAAGGTTATGAGTCTTACATCTAGATATGCTGTGCTTAATATTCACCATGGGCACACCTACAACTGGAACAACAACAGTTCTGGATAGGAGAGAGCTCTGCAAAAGAAGGTTGCAGTGATAGGGATGGCCAGCCTGGGCCATGGGAATAGTCTCATGTCTCTCCCATGCATCTGTTTCTCTCCAGAGGTTGGGCATGTCTTGCATCTACACAATAAGGGAAGGAATGTGAGCCCTCCACCACACCTCTAGCTTTCAACATTTGCTGAGCCTGTTTGTCTATTTTGGTTTTGGCTTATTTTTTGTTTTGTTTTGTTTTGTTTTCACCTATGACTTTTGAGATTGTAATCTCAGCAGGGTAGGGACTGCCTTGTGTTCTACATTTGTGCACCGACTGTGCCTGGGATCTTGCGCTGATGTGCTAATAATGAATAAGCATAATTTTCTTGGGGGATACTCTTCAATGATTCATCTGGAACTGATTGGACTGCTGATAAAATAGACCATTTCCTTTGGAAGAAAAGAGCTCATGATAACCACTCGATTAAAACAATTTCTTTCTGCAGAGGTGAGCACAGGTGTTGCACTCAGTAGTATTCATCATGGATTTGCATATACTGAATAGTACATCATGTCCCTCTTTCTCCTAAATTTAGGGGAAAGGCAGCATCCATCTAAATGTCTTTGAAGAAATTAATGACACGGAGTTTTCTTGCTGACCTGCAGCAAAGGTGTGCTCTTGATGTGTGCCCGTTTTTCAATTTGCCTACCCGTAGAAATTCCAAATGTAGTAGCTTCATGTAGTTATTTTGTGCCAGAGGTCTCTTGCTTGTGTGTCATCCTGACCTTGCATGGCTGTGTGGCACTGAAGTAAATCAGTCCAGAAATTCATATTCGAATTAGTGTTTGAAATTAATGTTTAAAATGATTTTATTTTATTTTTTCATATTCTTCTTTCCCTTTCAAATGAGGCCAGATCCTCCAGCCATTAAACTGAATTGCATCAGTTGTGGCTCTGACTTGGAGAAATTAAAGGTGAGCACCTGTACCAGCTCAGCACCACCACGCTGAATGCAGTCACAGAAATTCAGCCGCTGAAGAGTGAGCAAGACTAGAGCTTGGATGATGCTGCTGAATTTTGTATGTGTGCATTATGTGCCAGGAAAGACCATGAGGTGGTGTTAGGGAAAACTGCTGGTTTAGGCAGTTCTAGCGTTGAGATTGGTTTCTTACTCTGAAAGCTGTCCCTCACAAAGTACAGCGTGCAACAGTGGCATAGTTTTTTTTTGTACAGACTTAAACATACTCGTTAACTCTTCAAAATAATGTTATCTCTTGCAGCGCATTTCCCATTGAAGTGAATGGAAATGTTCCCATTGACTTTTAAGCACAATTTCCTCCACCTACTCCTTCTTAAAAGACTTAATCAAGCATGTTTAGTGGAAACCTATGAGAGTTGTCTAATGACTGGCTCGCTTTGCCCAGGGAAAAACGTAACTATAAACTGAAACATGAGGCTGAAAACTAAGTTTAGTAGAAAGTGTTTAGTCTAGTGCTGGATGAATGATGGAAGCTTGTATTTGTGAATAATTTATTTGACAATTGGTGCAGGAAAAAAAATGACCGAATAAGTTCTTTGCTCGTTTTTTCTTGCCTGTCTACCAAACTGGCTGCACAACGTGCAAACAAATGGCTAATATTTATTCAGGAGCAAAGAGGTCAGCTTTTGTCAAAAATGTTTTTAGCAGTGGCTTGGACAAGCACCAGATTAGCTTAATTTTCTTGTGTCCTCTGCATAGTAAACAAAGGAAGCTGTGCTATTAGTTACTGAATTCACCGTGAATTTTGCATCTTGCCAGTAACGCTTACATTTTTACAGCAAATACTCTGTTGTAAAGACTCTGCCAATAATGGAGCTTGGCTTTCATGCCTGCAGACAACCTCCTGAAGCTTTAGAAACCTCTAAAGCGAGTTTCTCTCTATAGCCTGTACAGGAGGTGCTGCCCACCTTCAGCCCCCTTTGAAAGGGGCTTCTTCTGAGTCAGGTGCGGTGTTGCAGAGAGCAGCTGGGCACAGGGCTGACAGAGCAGGAGCTGCACTGCTGAAGAGAAGGTGTGCTTTGTGATCAGGAAGGCTGACATCTTCACATGGGCTGATGTAAATAGTTACTGATTGCCAGACAGAAGGTGCTTATTAATTATTTTTCCTCTTAGTGAGAGAGGAAATACAGACAGACATCGGAGTCTCTGAAGAGCTCTCTTTATTAGCTTGACCTGACAGCGCTACCGAGGTGTTTTGCTTGGGGACAAAATCCACGTTTTGCCTTGCAATTTAGTAAGCTTGTCTGCATTGCCTCCCACGCTTCCTCCTACAACTTTTCCCTTCCCCTGTGGCACACCCAGGCTTCTTTTTTGCTAGTCCTTCATCCTCTGGTACCTTCCTGCCTTCTCCCAAGCTGTCCTATGAGCTTAAAAGTGTTCTAAAGTGAATATATATTTTAATAATTTTTTTTGTCCTCCTCACCCCTTTTAAAAGACAGACAAATATAGTTTCTGTGCAAAATACTGAAGGTACAATCCCAAATCTCCAATCCCAAATCCTGTGCTGTTGCTGTCAGTAGGCTTCAGATTAAAACATGGGCTTTTTGTGGGACTGAAACGTGGCTGTGGATTTCTCAGAGTACCTTCAAGCCCTATGGGAGTCGGAGGAAGCTGCAGCTTCTTGAACACCTCTTAAGCTGGGTTTTATCGGTTTGATGCCCGCCCATACCATCAGCAGCTGCCTGTACTTACATTTATCCTCTTTGAGAGGGTAAGTTTTCAGGTGCTTACTTTATTTTGATATTTTCTCTTCCAGTGGGAACATTCCACCCTTTTTGTGGCTTTACATCTTCAGAATTGTGTGTGTGTGAGAGAGTGCAGAAGGGGGAGGCAAACTTTTTTCCCAGCCTTTCAGAGTTCCCATCTGTTCCCAAAAGTTGCCTGACAGTGTGAAGGAGATGGGTCATAGCATCATTTCTTCTTGGGTCATGGGATCTACTTGCCTCCTCATGCAGAGAGGCTCAGATCTGGTCAGGGCTGTCGCAGAACACGGAAGGAAAGGTATGAGGCATATAAACAGCAGTTCATAGGATTTCTTTTCAATCTTAGCTCAGATGAACTCCCAGTGCACCTAGAGAAGCACTGCCTGACTAAATGCTACAGCCTTTGGCTGTATGTGCTGTGTCACAGAGACCAGCAGAGCACAGAAGTACACTTAACACCATGCCATAGACTGAAGAGGTCACTCATGGCTTTGTCCTCAGACATGACCCAAATTCAGACCAGTCTTATTTGTATTTGGCTACACAGAGCCAGGTAGGTGTCAGCCCAGCTTCTGACATAATTTGGAGCAGTAGCAAGGTAATGAACTACCTGCTGGTCTCACAACCTCATCCTCCCACCTGTTTCTGACAGTAAAGAAGAACAGAGTAAAGCCAGGGCCTTTTAGCCTGGCTGCTCCTCCTGGGCATTTGGGCTGGGTGAGTCAGTGCCAGGAAGACAGTGCAGGAGTGCAGTGTGTGGGAAAACCATGGTCAGGCTCAAGCCTTTTTTGCTGTCCTAGAAGGTCAGAAGGTGTCCTCAACAGAAAGAAGAGACTAAACTCCTCTCTGCCTTGGACTCTTTCAGGGATAGCTCTACCCTAAAGCCCCAAGTGTGAACTGAATGCATCAGAAACATGGACTTCAGGACTTGGTGTTTGCAGGGCTGCTCCAAAGCTGTTGCCTGACCTGAGTGTGTTTGCCTCTGCAAGCTGCTTGTAGGACCAAGCCCTGCTGTGCTGCAGAGTCACCTCTGCTCCTCCTGGAGCCAGAGGCAGCTCAGGATAATCAGCACATACAGAAATAAGCTCTGACTGTGGAAGCCTGGTAAGAGTGCAGTTTAATTTCACTGTGGTATGCAGCACTCCAAGAAAACTCCCAGACTCAGTTCTTTTCCTTCAAGCACAATCCCTTATCAAGGTCCTTGGCAGCAATTCACGTACAGAAAGGAGCAGCTGTCATGGTATTCCCACATACAAACAGAAAAAAACAACCCCTCCCTGCTTTCAGTGCAGCAATGCTACGTAGTAGGAATAATTACAATATTTAACACTTGTATCTGTGCTTTTAATCTTCAAAGCATTTAACGAGCACTAGGTACAGGTAATTGTAGCTGCAGAGTGATGTGGCCGTCTGCAAGAAGAAGAGAATTGTGTGCATGAGTGCTCCCAGTGGTCCTGTGCAGGGTGGGCACAGAGCAAATAGGGCTGTACAGGTCCAATGACACAAAATCCCTTGGCTGTCAGGGTTGATTTTTTCCTTTGACTGATCGCTGTCCCCCTGCCACAGGTCAGTGACTTCTCAGGTCTGTTGGTGGAATCACTCACCTTCTGGTTTCCCAAGCCACCTTAGTCCCGATGAACTTGGTTAGGAAAGAGGGTTACCTCTATGGTAAACCATGTTAGCTGACCTGGCGTGCTCTCACTGGAATGGATGAGGGAGTGCTTGGATGAGCAGCTCAGCCATCAAGCCTGGGAAGACGGTAACTCCTGGCAGAAAAGAAGATGATTGTGGAGAGGCTTGTAGGAGGCCTATAGGAGGCTGGCAGTGGTTGCAGCTGGTACCGGAGGTGTGTATCTGACAAAGAGAGAAAAGCCCGTGCTGGTTTGACCCCATTTTGGTTTGTCCCTTGGTCAATTGGACGTGAAAAATGTCACTGTAAAAGGCATTGTTTGTTTCCTTAGTCTTCTTGCTGTATCCATGTAGCTCTTACCTCACAGTGGAAAATGAGAAAGGATAGTGGAGAAATTTGCACTGCTTTTAATGGTTTTGCTTCCAGGGTGTGGTGAAGCAGAAGGACAGAAGACAGCTCTTCAGTTTTTTCTGACCAGGAAGGTCACAAGGCAGTTGTTTAGTCCTGCCATTTCCATGGCCATCTGTCCATTCGTTATTGCCTCAATCTGCAATATTGGCCACTTGCTCTTGCAATGGTGCCCCTCTGTTCTCTCTTGTTTTGCTTTCTTACTAAGATTGCTCATCCACAAGTACTTGGGTAATGCCTCTGTTGTTGCTCAGAGTAGGCAAATGAGCTTAGTGGATGTGAAATGCATCCTCAGAGCATGCAGCTCTACAGGGTACCAGCTGCCAGCACCTGGGAGGGCAGAGCAGAGCCTCACACAGGGCATCCTGACCATCCAGTTCTACTCCCTGCCTTCACAGGCAAGAGGCTTTGTATTTATTAACGTGAGGTGATCACAAAACAAGGTGGTGTTGATCTGGCCCCTTCCAACTCCAATGACCCTGTGAGGCTGCGTACTGACTGCCCTGTTTAGATAAGTTTGGGGCCCACATACCTTGTAATTTGATTTTAAACAAAACAAATACAAACCTAACTGCTGAAACCTTTGTTTTCACTGGAAATCACACTCTTATCTGCGCAGTATGAATGTCTGTCCTTCCTGCTGCTTAAGAGGAGAATGAAGGTGATATATAGTAAGGTAATAACAATACATTAACAGGAATCAGTTCATTCAAAGGGGTTAGCTCAGGGTTTGCTTTTATTTTAACTGTTCGTGCACATAATCATTTTCTCCTTGAGGACTGTTTTGGGGAAAAAGATTGTGAAAACTTCAGCTAGTTTTCTCTTCTGCTGCAGCTTCATTAATATGTGCATAGCTCCCGAAAATGAAGTCTCTACTTCATGAAAATATTCCCCATACAAATTTTGTCTCTGTCCCTTTGGTTAGTGAGGTTTTAGTAATATAATTCTTTAAGTTTTATATTATTATGAATTGGATAACATTTTTTTGTTCTAAGAACTCCACTCCTGAAATGGACTGACGAGAAGAGAATCTTTCCATTCTGTAAAAAAACAAAACAAAACAAAACAAAAAAGAGTTTCTAGACCTTATTGTTTGAGAGGAAAGCATCCTATGAGTGTGAGCATACCTCAGAAGCAAAAAAAAAAAGGCTCTGGGAAGAAACACATGAACAAACCAACCTCTGTAGTTTAACCTTGTGACTCTCAAGTTCCTCCTTTTTTATGAGGCCTCAACTATTGCAGTTGGCAGTGCTGTGGAAGGGGTAGCTCTTCCAGACAGCTGCTTCCAGGCAAGCAATGCCCTGGGAGAAGGAGCAGACCTAAGCTCTCAGCTTGGTAACTCAGTCTCCTGCCTGTACAGTTTTGTGGCAGAACTGTCTACAAGAAGAGGAAAAAAAAAAAAAAAAAGAAGAAAACAACCCTGAAATCATCTCCCTTGCTCGCACCATTCCAATTAAGTGCAATCAATTGCTCAATCAATCTTTTGCTCTTAATAAAGTCAGTTATCTTTTCCCTTCTAATTCCCCTCCAGGTTTTTTAACAATTGTTCAGACAGACACAACAAGCAGCTTTTGTAAAGGAAGAGTGTAGGCGTTTCCTTTGGCTGTTTTCACTTTCTGCCTATGATGATGTTATGCTCCGCACCCTCCCCAAATCCTAATCATATACAATGAGTGTGCTGGGAGCCCATATATTTTTTTTTCCAACTGGCATGGACTGAGCACCCTAATTTGATAGCAAAATCATGCCAAAATATTTGAGGGGGGGGGGGAGCAGGGAGGGTGAATAGACATTTTGTCATCTTTGTGTTGCTGATGAGTCAGACCATTTAAATTAAGGCAAGGTTTAAAAAAGGGAAGGGAAGTGCTTTCCAACCTTATCTACTCCAACATTAATTTGGGTAGAAGGTAGGAGTGGAGGAAGTCTGAGCAAATCTGTTCCCCTTTCAAGCTGCCTTTAGATGGTTACCGTTGTCTGCAGGCAGAAAGAAGATGCATTCAATTGCTGCCACTGAGGGACTGTGGCAGAGAGGGAGAGGCCCCGCATGTGCTCATCTTGGTTTTGTGTGTGTGCAAAAGCCATGCATGCTTGATGAGCACGTATGAAAAGACCAGCACTGGCTTCCATTGCGCTGCTCCAACTCCCCTGCATTCCCCGTGGAAGGGAGACTATGGTGAACCTGTACAAAGCACATTTATACCTCAGTGCACCTGTCCCTGATAGGTTTAACCCTCCTGTCTTTAAAAAAAACCCAAATAAACTGTCTTTGACTGACATAATCGTGCAAGGATGATCTGTGGGTCAGGCTGTGTCTGGAGGGAGAAATGGTTGGTCCCGTTCAAAGTGGATGAGAAAATTAGATGGAGCAGATACCAAGTAACTTAAGAAAAAGGGGGAAAAAAAAGAAGATGTAGTCAGAAGAGTTAGGAGTGACCTGAATGGGAAGAAGAGGTAAGAGGGTGTGGTGCTGTGGAAAGTGCCAGCAGCACAGTCCTTACTTAAACTTTACTTAAGTTTGCTAAGCCTGTGTGTTGATTTCAGCATAGGGACGGTCAAGTCAGGCCTATACATTTAACGGGAAACAGAGGGGCAACGTCAAAGTGGCATCACCTCACTGTGAAATTAAAACAAACCAAGTTAGTGGGAAGTCTTGTGTCCTAGGGGAGCTGGTGGCAATTACATCACACGAGGGCACCTCAGCACTGCAGCAGCTCCTGCTCCTTGTCAGCAAACTTGCGTGAGCCTAAATCTTGTGCGCCATGCTGTGGGTCCTGGCTGCTTGTGCTGGCTTCTTCAGCAGGTTTTGCAGACTGTAGCAACCCTCTGCTTCTGTGTTTACACAGCTATGAGTCCCCCAGGAAGGGGATTGGAAGATAGCTCAGCAGGGCCCATCCTACATGCAGCTGCTGTGGTGCAGACATGCCCTGGGACATTAAAAAGAAGGTAAAACTCAGATGAATATGCTAAAGGTGGTAACAGGATAATGAGAGGGAAGTTCTATTCTACCTGATGGGCCATTTTCAACACTGTTTTTGAGGCTAACCCTGCTGGAAGGTGAAGAGGTGAGGAATAAGTTTGCTCATTTTATTATCACTGGTTGCAGTCTCCAGCTGTCTCAGTTGCTGGCCTCCAGTATAGCTCAGAGGATGTCTGCTCCAAATGATCCCAAATGACAGTGTCTCCAGGTGCTAATATGGCAGTGGAGACCAGCTGGATATGGAGGCTTCTCACAAATGCCCCTTTTCTTGGCTTTAGGGATGGAAGAACTGTGCAGGAGCTGCTGTGCTGGTGGCAGGCCAGGAGATGATCTCCTTGCACTGGGGTGATCCTCCCTTGGCTGGGTCTTCCAGCCTCAGGGCTGTTTGCATTGTGAGGATGGCACAAAGCAGCCTTACTTCAGGGAAGGATTGGGGCCTGGGCCTTATCTCACTTTGATTATATTAAATAATCTATCTGTCTGCCATGCTATTTACATAACTCTTATTTAAATACTTTTACATCAGACACACTGAATCATGAGACTGAAAGTCTAGACGATGCTTGCTAGGCTCAGCCTGCCTTTAACCCTCCTGTGTTGGCATTTTTCTTGTGTTTCCTTTCAGGATTACCCTGCTCTGCCTTTGGCCTGTGAGGGACATATGAAGTGCTTGGTGGTCCCAGGATTTCAGAGTGAGCAAAATGAAATTGCTGAGGTGGGAGAGTGAGAGCACAGAAGGCAGATAGAGAGGAGGGAGATGAGTTGTTTGTCTGGTTTTACTAGGTCAGCTTTGAGTGAGACTGCAGGGCACATGGCTTTGAGCAGACAAACTTAGGGCAGGACTTTACCCCTGGAACTTGCCTTCAGGCATGTGCTGTCCTGGCCAGCTGCTATAAGAGATAATTTGTTTTGGGGAGAGCAGAAGAAGGAGCTATAGTGTTACCTCATGCTGAGCAGGCTTACAGGCAGAGGCTAGAAGCTGGGAATTGGGAGAGGGCAAATGGGATAGAAAATACATTTATTATTTTAGAGAAAAGCCAAGAAAACCCATTCATTTCCTCAGGTTCTGCCCTCTCCCCTAAAAATGCATTATAAATTACTAATAATTCATAAATGGCTTGTGTTATGGCACACCTGATAATTTCATCTGTCTCTCCTTCTGAAGGCACACTCTAGGATTTATGCCTCACTGTCACAAGCCTTGCTGTTGTGATTTCATTATATGTTGATTTTGATATATGTTTCATGAGATACTTAGGTGCACTGGAACCGAATCTCTGCTTTGCAAAAAAGGAGGACGAAGGCTTCTGGTTTGTCATCTTTTGCTTCCTCAGGAACAAGACTTTGTCAAGGGCTGCTCTAGCCCTGGCTGCTGCTTCCAGAGGCCTTGAGGACGTCAGGGCTGAGATGGAGCAGCACTTCCACCTAGTGGTCTGCACAAATTAAGGCAATTTTTCCAACCTCGGGGCTTCTTAGTCCGCAACAAAAGCTTGAAGTTAATCTCTGATACCGTGAACGTTGCCCTAATATGAAGCAGTGGGTTGTTTATATTCCAGAAAGAATAACATAGTAATCCGGGTTTTATTTGCATGTGCAAGTAATTTTTTGGACTTAGTTCCATGGGAATTGATGTGATTTGTTAGATGACAACTTCAGGGATGGTGTGACAGCCAAGTGAAGCATGGAAAATCATCTGTTCCTAAACTGAAGAGCAATGCAATGCTCTTTGTATGCTGTGCATACAAAGTGCTCGGCACCCACCCATGCATCCCACAGCACTTTGCACATCTGTATTCACTCTTAGTTTACAGCTGGAAAAAACAAGATATGAGGGGCTATGGCAGATAGTTCAACAAATAGTATCTCTTTTGTATCATTGTTTTTGGGTGCTGTATGTGGATACTGCTCTCGAGGGAAGCTGAGCGGTGAACTGAAGTCAGTAAAGATTTCGAGCACATGCGGATCCAGCATGGCAGAATCCTGGCCTGTGGGATAGTGTTCCAGTGCAGATAAATAACCACCACAGCAACAACCACAGCAGCGTGCAATGTAATACCAGGGGAACCTTAGACCCTCTGAAAACCAGACCTAGTGTCTCAAGAAAAGCTCTCAGGGAACTGAGACCTGCTCATCTCATGAACAGATACTTCTGAACAAGTTAAGGGGCCAAGTTGAGGATTACTAGGTGGGGTTAAATCACACTGACAGCCTGTTGGTAGCAAAAGCCCTATAAACTTCTGAGGGGAAGGCTCAGGTTTGCTGTCTCCTACTGCCATTGCCAAGCTGCGCTGCCTCCTTTCAGCAGCTGTTGTGAAAGAGGAACTTGCTGTTCTACAAGGGCTGTTTCCCAACAAGGAGGCTGAAAGGGTGGAATTGTTATTGTGAAGACTGGGGAATTACACACACACACAGGCACACACAAGCACACACACATATACCCACACCTCCTCTGATTCCTGTGAAGGGAATTTGTGAGTTCAGAAGTGAGGTTCAGAGCAACTGAGGTGATTCTCCCATGAATGGCAGTATGTGATTGACATCTCTGGGCTGATTCAACATCCAGGCATGGTATGAGGTGTGTTGAAGTTATTTTAAGGTGCTGTGGCCTGCCTTAGGGTATCCTGAAATTCTGACACCCTGGCAAATACTTGACTCCCTGGGGGAGGGGGTGATCTTCTAATAGCCACACCCTCCCAATTGACTGCCCAAATGCAATTATATTTTTAAAAAGTCTTTATTGACAGCAAAAAATGAACTATTTTTGCTGGGGGAACACACAGGTCATTGTTCCTCTTCTGCTGTGTGACTCATCCAGATCAAGCTGTCTGTTTAGTGTATCTACTAATGCAGTTAACTTGGAAAACATAACCCATAAGTGCTTCTTTTGTTTCCTAAAAAACAATCGCTGGATGCCTTTTGAAACTTTTCAATTTTTTTTAAGCCCTGCCGTGTTTTGGAATGAGAAAAGCACAGGCACTTTCTTGGCAAATCTTCCATAACTTTTCTGTTCCACCCCGAGACAGTACCTTCTTTTACTGGGCTTGCAACAGAAGTGCTCTACACCTCTGAAGAAAGGAAACCTTAATGGCATGCCTGTGAGCTGAGTGGGCCTGAAGGCTGGCATAATGTCACACTTTATCATTAGATCAGGTCTGAAACATATTCCTGAGGGCCAGACCCTGAGCATGACCTGTCTTGTCCCCATCCATCAGCACTCAGTCGTGATCTTCCTGGGACAGGGGCAAGATGCAAGCCAGCCTTTAGCCCAGTCCCCCCTCTCCCCCCAGAAACACACAACATTGATGCTCAGAGCTCTTTGTGTCAAGGCTACAGTGCTAGGACAGGAGCATGGGGGATGCAGATCCACCCCTGCCCCTCTTTTCTGCCCACCCATCTGTTGCACAAAGGAAAGAGATTGCGAGAGCACATCGGCTCCCGCGGCCACCTCCCTGTGCAGCCACCTGTGTCCTGCCTTTGGCACTGCACAACTGCCCCATGTGCGATGCAGCTGGAGAGGCCTCTGCCCACAGAGGAAGCACGACACTCATCCTGAAATGCAGGAACGCTTCTGAGCGCCTTGCTTGGAATCAAAACCCTTGGATTTTGTTTAATTTTATGTTGTTTTGTTTAAGGTGGCTGACTGTTAGCTCCTAAGTTCTTTCAGATGAGGTTTTAATCAGAAATAGGCTATATGCAAATAAATACACTGCTCCCAATTAGAAAGAAAAAGGACTTCAGACAATGCACTTATCTCAGCACTGCTTGGGTAGTTGAAGCAGCTGCAAGAAAGCTAATAGCAGGGTTGAAACCAGACTTGCCAGCAATTTCATTCTTGGCCAGACAGTCAATTTTTTTATACTTTTGTCTGGCTGTCTCTTGGTAGGGCTGCACAAGAAGACCAGCTTTACTTTCTTTCATTATTATACGTATATTTTTCAGCTGAATTAGCCTATGACTGCCATAACTCAGTGGCACTCTCTTTCCAAGGAAGTTTGAATGACTGAATAATGAAGATGAATCATGATTCCAGAAAAATAAGAGAATTCCTCTCTTCTGTGCAGCCCAATCCCAATAATCTACTTTTGCCAACCTGTCCCTATGAAATAAAAAAGAGGCATTCATTTGTACTGTCTCATTTTCCTCTGTGTACAGTGAAAGGACTTTTTGTTGCAATCTGTCACTCTCATGTGCACTCTCCAAACAGCCTGTGCCCCCTTCCACTCCAGGCAGTACGGAGAGCAGTCATTTTTAATAGAACTCGTTTAACATACCTATGTGTTGGTTTGTAGCAGAGCTCGCACTCTCTGGACTTAGGTGCAGCTGGGATCCTCCTCTGGACAAAGGTGATGTGTCTTAGAGCATCTTTGGCTTGGCAGGAAGGTTTATTAAAATACCACAAGTTCAGACAATGCTGGTTACGAGGAGTACACACTGCGCTGTATGTGGGAGGACTGGCGCAGAGTTTCCAGTAAAAATGAAGTGGCTTAGAAATCTCTTCTTCACCCTGGCACATCCCAGGGAGCGTATTCTGTGTCTGTGTGTCTGGTGAAGCCTGCTTGCACTCGGTGCACAATGTGTGCTTGTACACGGCTCACAGAAAATCTTGGGAATCGTTTAGCTCCTTGCTTGCGCACACCACAGGTTTCAAAGCGTCCCAAAGCGTATTATTTTGTGTCCAGTGAAAGCCTGTCTCAGACTTTAAGCATAGCAGCGGCCATAGTTTCAGCTGTTGTAAATCAGTGAGGTCTCAGGGAATCTGGTGGGGCTCTGCCATTTTACACAAGCAGAAAGTTTGTCCCTTGCCTGTGCCCTCAGCCCTGGAGGTGTAGGCAGCCGGGGCAGGAGGCAGCATCCCACGTAATGACAGCCTGTGGAGCTGCAGCACAATGCCCGCAGTGAGTGCCGAGTTAGTGCAATGCGGTTTCATCATCTGTCCAGGCAAAATGAGGACACGATATTGCAAGACACTTTCAGGCTGTTGACACAAGTTATTTTACATGTCTTAGAGTCTTCAGCTGTCACACAAGTGGAGGTCTCAGCCTTCTCTTTTGGTGGTGTAAAAAAGCTATTTCTGATTCCCTTTCTCTGGCTTCTCTGCATTTCACAAGACAAAGAAAGTTTCCTCTACCTTTTATTTGTTTGGTTTTTCAATGCTACATAAGAGTTCCAGTTAGGGCCAGGAGCTTTTTATGATCTTGGCAGTAAGGTTCCAAACAGTTGATGAGGGGCTTGAACAAGAACTGCCTCAGAAGGTGGAAGTCAGTGGCTTGAAAGGATTGAAGGCATCTTGCACCAGCCAACCCTCTAGTCCTGTTCTTTTCAGTAGTCCTATAGGACTTGATTTCATGGCTGAACCTCTTTGGCTTTTACTCTGTCTCTTGTCATCTTTGAATTCATAGCTTGAATGATAGCTCAAAGTATACACCAATTTTGAGGTTAAAAAGCAACACAAATAAAAGGAGGAAAGTATTTTCAGCTTCATTTATTAAAACTGATGGATTAAGATTTTTTAAACTTCGTGACCAACTTGGAGGTAATTTTTCAACTGGGTCAAGTCTACATATATAGTATCTAGTGATAATTTAATGGAGCTATGCTCACTTGTACCTGATGACCCCTTCTTTTTATTTTCTTCTTTTGACCCATAAAACCCTAGGTGGGTTGTGATGTTTCAGCCTGATGCATTAGATGTTTGTCCGTGCTCCAGAAACCCACCTTTTGATAATATTTCCCCCATCTCTTGACACTTCTGTTAAGACAAAATACAGTTACCTTCAAGAGGTGCTCAGAACTCAGAATGACTAGTCTGTGGTTATAAAGTATTGTCTGCTTTTGGTTGCATGTTAGGGCTCTGGGTGACTTTTTCCTTCATTAAAGTGTCTGTGGGACAGGACAGACATGTGAGTCAGAGAACTCTAGGTCCTTCTGTCCCTATCTGCTGTTGAAGCCAGAGACAACTCTGAGTGAGGCTGTCAGGCTGTGGGTACAAGTGCTATTTTCATTAGGAACTCAAGTTCCCCAGGCACTTTGAAAACCCCATTCTGTGCCTGAGCAATGCAGCGTTTGGCCCTTGGTTAGGTAACTACTCACTGATCCTGCTGCCAGCAGCAAGCAGACAAACCCAAACCTTGCAGTCTGGGCTGTGATTTCACTGATGTCATGTTAGTCTGAAATACAGATGAATATGACTCTGTTTCTGATACCAAAATATCTTCCATCACCTAAAGATGTACAGTGATGTTCAGCAGGAAAGGAGGGTATCAGTGACTAGGAGTATTGTGGCATTTCTCTTTATTCATTCATGCCAGTTGTATTGGAAATGGTAGACAAAGGCAAGCAAATAGGGTCCTGGCAGCATAGCAACTGCCTTCCTGGGCTTATAAGCTAGGAGAGTGAGAGAGATATCCTGAAATGTACATGGTGCAAAACAATAAGTGGCAAAGCAGCGAGTGTGCAGATAAACTGCAGAGGGAAATAAGTCATAGAGCCCCAGCTGTAGCATGGGCACTTCAGTTCACACTTACCTCAGCCAATTCCCTCTCTGAGGGGTGAGCTCAGCACAAGGATGATGTTTAGAAAGAAATGTGGAAGAAGACAGATGTGTAAGGTGCTGCTTTGATGTTTCAGGCTTGCTCACCTTCCCCTTTCCCCTTTCTTTGGGTCTCTCAAAAGAGGTTACATTCCTTGCCCCCATTGCCACTGCCTCTGTGTGCCTCACTTGCCCTGGCAGGCTCAGCAGATGCCACGACTGCTGTGAGCAACCTGAGGACAGTCTGAGTTGGAAGCAGAAAGAGCCAGATCCTAGATATGTTTTCCTCCTCCCTCTCTATCTTACAGCCTTTTCTTCAGTCATTGCCACTGCCTGCGACACTGCTCCAGCTGTGGGAATGAGCAGGTCAGGACTGTGTTATTTGTGCTGCCAGCCCTGGGCAGGAACGGGGAGGAAGGGGGAAGGATGAACCATGCTTTTCTGGGGCCTGCTCTTGTCCTTCCCACACCTTTCACAGCCTCAGCTCCTTTGGAAGCAGCTGCAATGATCTAAGGAAGCTCAGTAGTGGGAGGTAAGGTTAGTAGCCTCTCTAAAAAGCCAGATGAGGCTCTAAAAAGTGGCAAAGGAGATGTGTTAGAGCAAGAGTTCAGGCATAGCTGCCTGCCCTGCACTTCCCCTCTTTGCAAACTCCACCCATGTGGGAAGGTGCAAGAGGTGGTGCCCTGGGAAATCTGTCCTCTGACTGGGAACATACTGTGTTAATAACTAGGGTGCTGAGCAAAGAACTACATCTATGGGAGAAGGTGGAATTTCAACTGCATATGGCTATCTGTCTTCTGAATGTCCCTCTCAATTTCCTGGAAGATTTGCTGAAAGAAAAGCTTCTTGAACCATTTCAGTCAAATAAGCTGGTTTAGAAAAACCCTGTAATTTAAATAATTTGAGCTACTTGGGTGCAATGTGCTAAGGATGTCCAAGGACTCTCTTGAACTAAAAAGAGACCTGTGGCTGATAGCAGTGACATGTAGGTAAGGGGAGTGGAGATTGCAGATTTTATGGATGACACAGTTGGGGCTGGAAGAGGACATTTGGCCAGAATGGCTGTAAAGTCAGACTCAGTTTTGGATCTACTGCTCCTCTTGTGATACTAGTCCTAGCAGGTAGACAACTCTGCTTTTGAGAGAATCACTCGTGAATTACAACAAAGTGAGGTATTTCTATCTGCCATATATTTTTTTCCATGTGTAACTCTGCAGGCCTGAGAGGAAAGCTTTTTGTCCTTAACATACATATATATATGCAAAGCTGCATTCAGCTACTTCTAAACTTCAGTGGCATCAGGGAGGCAAATTCTGAGCGTCATTTGCCAAAGCATGTTAGCAAAAACCTATTTACACTGAGAAAGACGCGTGGGTGAAGCAGTCTTGAAGAATCTGAAAAAATTTCAAAAGTAACCTTAAAACCAAGGAAATTTTACTGAAGAAAGAAATCAAGTATATTTTCATACCTATCCCAAGCAGACTGGATGAAGGCAGAAGTGCTGATGGATTTCGTCTCAACTTGGGGAGACCAAGTGGGAAGGAAATATTCAGTATATGCCTTCCCACCTTTCCATGGAGAGGATGTAGCCCAAACCTTTTCTAGTTCTGTGGCTGCCACATTCTAGGATGCTGTTGTATCATTATTCAGAGGGAGAAAAGTCAGACTCTGAGGCTCAGTCCATGCTAGTGTATCCAAGAAGGCTTGGCAGCATTCTTTGGCCCTGAAAGATGACAGCCCGTGCTAGCACACTGCTAGCACATGCTCTGGCATGAGCATGGCCCATTGAAGCTGATACTCTCTCTGAACAATTTTTGGATCTGGTCTGGCAATAGGAGTGTTCCAGGCACCATACCCAGTGGATGGTTTGCTGGCTGCCACCTTATTTAGGAGGCTCATTCACTAGCCCACTGCTCTCTGGCCTCCCTTCAACTGGTCTGGACATTTGGTCCCAATGCCATAATGGTCTAGTTCACTGTTTTGGACACAGCCTAACTATAACCCAACATGGGGGCCATACTGGAATCCAGCTTGGAGCATGTTAGCTATTTGATGGCCTGTGCAGATACCTCAGTGAAGCTCCTGGACATTTGTGCTTTCTTACCTTGGAGGAGGAAGAAATGAGACAAGGGGGCCAAATTCTGCTGAGTTGCATCTTGGGAACACAATGGAGTGGAGGTGTCCAAAGGCCCAGTGTGTTCAGTCGGCCATTGCCAACCCAAGACCCTTGCAAAGGAGTACAAATCCTAAATAATTCACTGAACGATGAGAAGGGAAAACCACAAACAAGTGAGTTTTCCATGGTACCATCCTATTCCCAGTGGCTGTTCTACAGGCATGGAATACTCTGCCCATGGCACCAAGTTGGAGGTTTCACTGTCACGTCTGCTTAAGCAGCTCAGGACAGATTGTGGAGAATATCCACCTAGGGAGGTTAAGCTCAAGACTTCTGTCCAAAATGTGCTGAGGCACTCCAGTCACACCTTGACCCTCATGGCAGAATTCTGAGATTTTGACATGATTTTTGGACATTCATCATCTTAACATAGGTTTGTATTGCTATACTTACTGTAGAGAATATCTTTAGGGCTGCAAGATAAAAATCCCTGTATTCAGAGGTGTGATGGTTTCCAGGAGTGCTTGGTTCATTGTGAAGTGAATGTCTGGGACAGGAATCTGTGAGTATTTTGGAAAAGAGAAGATCTTGTATTTACTTTTCTTCTGCAGACCCAGAAAGCAGAAGAGGAAAGCTCAGATTGTGCCCAGGGATTGTGATAGAGGCAGGGAGCCTGTGAAGGTGAAACAAAAGGTGAAGGGAGTGAGCATGGGACAGGAGCCACTGCAGCATTGACACTGGAAATGGAGGACAGGGAGGACAGGGGACTATGAGCTGGCAATGATGTGCCAGGGACAAATAGTAGACTGCAGCCAGATTAAGGAAATTTAATTGGCGATTCAAGGCTCAGATATTCATTTGATGTCTGTCTGATGGCCTTCAAGCTGGATATGGGACAGAATCCTTTGCCTGTGCACACCAGCTGTGATATGCCAGATTCTCTCCAGCTAGGTAGTGGCACTCACAAGGCTCACTGCCTCTTACCCAGTCTCTGCAGGTCTCTGGGACTTTGCAAAGGCTCACAATGCAAGAGCTTGCAGTGCTGAGGAAAGCCTTTCCAGCAGGGAGGCTCAATTCTGCCTCTGGCCCATACACAGCCCCTGTAACACACGTGGACTCCACCACGGAGTGATGCTCCTGAGACACCTCACACATGACAGCTACCTTTGTCTAGATATTTCCTCTTCTTTTGCACATGTAAATAAATCTGGGTTACAGTGAGCTGTACTTTATGTACCATTCAGAAAGCCATAATTTATGTACACAATGAACCAGAACAGAGCATTGCAGAAGATTTGTGGTCATTAAGTAGTTGGGCTCAATTCTTCTCATTAGCCTGGAGGGGCAAAATGCACATGCAATAATAGTGCTTTAAGTCTTTCCATCATTTGTGTTCTTTCCTGTTCAGTGGTAGGTACTTTTCCCCCGCTGTGATCTCCATTCTCTGTGAATTTCTACAGCATTTGAAATACTGTGTAAAGAACAGACAACACATTTTCTGGGTACAAGATATTACCATTGTTATTCCATGCAGAGTATCTTCCAAGGTAGCATTAAGTTATCTCAACTTGATAAGTAACCAGTCTGCTTGTTGACATATGTAATTATTAATTTGTATCATTTGGATAATGCTTATCTAATTCTCAAATCCTTCTCAATTGATTTCCATTTTCCCTATATATTTCTTGTTTTCTTTCTTCTTCCCCCATCTGGGTGTCAACTGCTAATATAACTAATGATTTTTTCTACTTCTGCTTCCAGATAACAGCTGAAAATGTTAAACAAACCAGAGCTCTGTCAGGACCCTGCTAGACAACTCATCCAAACACATCATCTTACAACTCTGATAAAAGGATCTGTTGGATTTTCTTTTGGATGATATAGTTCATTTATATTTGCTGCATGTTAATGCGAGTGGAAAGAACTGAGATCTAAACAAGGTAGATAAATCATTCCAATGAAGCTATTTTCAAGAAAGTGCATTATGAGAAATAGAGAGCCACGGACAATCTGCATTGAGTGAGGACTCAGTTTTGACTTGGGTGGTGCTAAAACAGTGTGTGTTTGCAAGTTATTGAGTAACAGGCAGTAGGAACTGCTGGACTGTGAAGACCCTTGTATTGCCCTGTTTGTTGGTAAAGAGATGGAAAGAATTGCTCTGAGACATCTCTTCCTGGGCTGCTTGGTGCATCCAGAAAAAAAAGAAGGGAGTGAGAAGAACAATACCCATTTGCCCATTCACAACATTTGAATACAGGCTTTTACTTGGGTTTCTTTTTGACTCTCCCAAACATCGTCAGTTGACATATTTTCCACTGCCATTTTAAAAATCCTGCTTTGTTATAGTAAGATTTATAAAAAGAATAAACAAGACAGCAAAAATATATTAAACAAATAAATCTGGCGGATTAAAAAAAGTGAGGCAGTGCCCATACTCTGTCTTCACCTCGCAGTTCAAAGCCAGAGCTGAGTGCCTCAACAGGCTGCTTGAATGGAAGTCACGAAGAGCACAGATTGCTTGGCAGCGCATCCGCCACACAATGGCTCATCTCTCAAGTCTGACCCTCAAATACTCCTTTCTCCGTGTAGGTCTCCCTGCATTTTGCCGGCTGGCAGGCAAGCTGCCTTTCGTTAGTGCCTCCATTCCCATCTAAATGTGTCCCTCACTTTGGGCCTGATCCAAGGTGAATGGGAAGACTTTCACTGGCTCCAGGCAACTCTTGGAGCAGCCTCTTTGAAAGGAAAGGCTGGCAAAAGGGCTGTGCAGAGAGCTATGAAATGCTCGTGCATGTTCTATTGGAACTTAATGGTGCTCTGAAACGTTCATGTATGAGTGTAGGGCAGAAAAGGAAAAATAAAAAAAAGAACAGAATTGCTAAGCCAGGAGAAAGAGGGCAGGGGAACCTGATCCTGCATGAACTGGAGTGCAGCTGCATAGCCTTGAGCGTTATTGTGCATAGTAGCAAAAATGAGGCCCAAAAGGGGAACGCTTAACTAAGTACCTCAGCAGCACTACAAGCACTACACTAATGTCTCCTCAGACATGCCTGCTGTGAGGCTGGGTGGGAGTATTAAGGGATCCAGAGATTTAATGTTTTATGGTGTAAAGAACCAAAGTGAGTTTTTAACCTGCACCTGCACACGAGCTCCCGCTGGGACTGGCATGAATACATTCCTAGCATGTGTGATGCTGCATGGCCATGACTTTTCAAGGGCCAGTGGATATTTTCTGGGCTCGCAAACACCATGTTTCTTGAGTTCTGGAGGCGATAAACAATATGAATTGCTTTTTATGAAAAAGGCATTCCAAAAGAAGATAGAGAACAGCACACTGAAGACTAATAGCAACATGCTAGAAAAATACTGCTTTTCTACCATCAGTAGTGATGGAAAGCAGCAAGACCTGAAAGTGATCAACAGTAAATATTATGGAATCAATGTTAGTCAACTGAGAATTTGCATGGAGCCAGTGGATTTCAGTAACATGATAAGCAGGGACATTTTTCCTCAAGTTTAGCTCAAGAATTTGAATTGCTCTTCAGGGATGCCATCTAACATTTTGCTCCTTTTTGAAGTAGGAGGGGCAGCTACACACAGATGCAGAAAGGGGAGGGAGAAACACATCCATAAGTAGGATCTCTGCATCAGATTTATGGTCTATCTGGGTGTACTAGGGCTGAGCTGGGTACATCTCTCTTTGTTGCTGTCTCCCAGTGAAGAGAAGCTCGCTGCAAATGATAACCAGGGCCTTCCTAGTAATGGACCCAGGACAGAAATTTTGAACAGCATGGCAGGTCTGAGAGGAGAAAGAAATTTGCTCATGGATTGAACCTAGACTGGAGTTTTCCCATTCTGGGCTCAAGAAAGCCAGCTGGGGTGCTTGAAGGCAGCTGTCATGGACGGCAGGAAGAGTGAACTTCCTTTCCCCGGACTGGGGGCTCACATGGTCCTTAGCCCAAGGGTATAATGAAAGCTGGAGGAACTGCACTGAAAAACGTGATGATGTGGAAGGTTTTGCTGACTAAGAAACATTCGACTGTGAATGAATTCCGTGGGGAACCCAGAGTTAGGCTCCACAGAAAATGAGAGGAAAGTCAAGCAAAGATGGAAAAGAGAGGTAAAGAAATAGCCAAAGATAGTATCTAAAAGAGAGAAGAAAAATACAAGTATTTAGTCAAGGGGAAGAAAAATGAATGAAGACTTGGAAAGGAAAGAACCCTGAATTAATGGTTACTCTTGGGTGCTGTCATTTTATTTCATTTTCAGTCATTTTCAGTCAATTTATGTAATGCTGCACTGCCTGTCTAGTAAAAATGTACAGCTTTTTGGTTTGGTTTTTTTTCTATTAACCTATGTTTGAAATTGAAATTAATGTTTTGTTGGCTCTGTTATTTGGATGCTTGCATTTGACACATATCTTCAGGCATTGTTTTGTCAGCAGACATTATGATAATGTTTTCATGGCATGCAAGTGTGTGTGTGTGAGAGAGAGACAGAGAGAGAGAGGGAGGGAGGAGGAAGAGAAGAAAGTGCAGATTTTCCCAAATGAGGGTCATGACCCTAAGGCTTAGTAGGTCAGAGTTGAAAATTTAAAAAACATTTCCTTTCTTCCACGGAGTGGGGACTAAATGAAAGAATGGCTGGTACACAGTCTGCTTCTGCCCTCGATTTTCCTGTTCACAGGAGGTTTTTTTTACTGTCTATGCTAGAATAAAAAATGTGAAACCTGGTAACTTATTACAGTTTAGGAGATGGGATGAGGACATTTTTCACAATGGCAGGAGCCTTTCTATATGGCAAACAGGCTGGTTCTTGAAATATGCCTCAAATTGTAGCCATGCCCCTCCGTAGCTCAGTGCTGCTAACTCTGTCATGACTTCACTGTGCATCACTGGTGCTTTGGTCATTGTCTCTGTTGGCAACTGTACGAGGTCTTCTGCTTTAAAAATATATGAAGTCCCCCCAGCTTGATTAGTAGAAGAAATTCTTAGAGCTCTGGTGGTAACAAGGGCAGTAGGGGCTTCCCAAAACTGGGGAGAGACACACACACCCATGTTGCGAGCCCATCTGGCAGCCAGAGGACAATTGCCATAGATGTCCCAGCCACTGCCTTCCCTGTGCTACTTGCTCCAGCAAATTCTGATGGTTTTTAACAAATGCAGATTTTATAATGTTTGAAGTGAGGATTGAAACAAAGGTCTAGGGACTGGACATTCAAAATACTGTTTTTTGAATTGCCTAAATGAGGGTTCAGTTGCTTATTTTTGGCACACTATTAATCTTGCTGGAACAACCTAGCACAATCTCTGAGCATGCGAGAAGTAATGTTTGCTCAGAAGTATGTGTGCAGCTTCCAAGAAAGCCAGCAGGGCTGCACATGTGTGTCTGAGGGAAAGAATTCCCATCTCCCATGTAAAACACATAATTCTTGTACATTCACTGGAGAGACAATCCACCATTCCCTATCCATCAAAATGTTTTGTGCTAAGTGGTGGGAAACAGTCTGACAAATGGCAGGTGATTTAAAACTTCTTTGGTTGAAAATTGATGGCTCTTCCAAGAAGGCTACACCATGCATCAGATGCTGATGCAAGACATAAGCATCTGACCCATCTAATAAACATGAGAAGAACGTGATGTGTGAGCCAGCAGAGAGAATGCAGATTGTGGGTCACACCTCATGCCAGGTGTGTCCCGCAGTGAAGCCAAGCTTGCAGATCTGAGCAGCCCTTTTCTGGGCTGACCAGCAGGTAATGTGTAAAAAGGGTGTGGTGGGGCAGGGTTAGTGCTTTGCACAAACATACTGAGGACATTCACTCTTTGTGCAAATAGATATCTACATTAGACAGACTTGATTGTGGTTGGGTGCTTCGTTGTAGGAGGGAGCTGCCATAGTTTTGCCTAAATCCCTTCCTCCTCCTCCACCCTCCCACCGAGTTTGGATTTATTTAACTGATGCAAACCCCAATGACACCTGAGTGAGCTTTAAGTGATTGCACCTTACTTTGCATTGCAAGGGCCTGAAAGCACCATGATTCCATAACTAAGCAAGAGGGAGTGGGTCTTTTCCCTGGATACTCAGTAGCCTCAGTCTGAGGTGTAATGTCTTTTTTATCTGCTCTCAACAGTTCTCTTACAATTGCTGAACTATATTCTGCTTTCAGTTTAAGTAAATGGTTTAAAGTAATTTGCCTGTTTAGGATAATTTATGCTAATCTGAAGTAGCTATATTTCTACACCAAGTAACACCTAACCACTTCTTCATGGGTTTAATGAAAACTCTTTATAAGGCTGTAAGTAAAATTAAAAATCTGTGGCAGCAAATATGCTCAAACCTGTCAATAACACTGTGCTTGTTTGCACTGTGCAAACAGGTACTTTGTTGTCTTTCATAATACAATAAAAGCATAATAATGTTTAAAGAACTACAACAAAATTGAAGGCTTCAGGATATAGGATATAGGAAAACAACCCACGATGCCTCTGAGAGGAAATACTTATATTTCTTTAAATAAAAGGGAGAATGAAAAATGCTGTACAGCTCAAAATTGTGACTAGAAATTGCAGAAAATTACGATGTGAGTGTATGCATTTGTTGGTGTTGACTCAGAGAGGTCTTTTGGCTCTTTAGTGGCTCACAGCTGGAAAACGTTTAGAGATAGGGAGCCTTGTTATTAGTTTCTCCTATCATGTCTCATGGGTAACATCAAAATACAATATGGTTTTATTCCGCTTTGTCACTCCATTAGATTTCCATTTAAACTTCCATCTTAGCATGAGCTTTAAAACAGAGCCTTGATTTGCATATTCTCCTGCACTATAGCAAAAGCTGTGAGAACCATTACGAAAACACAAGCCCAGGTTTGAATTATGACCATTTTTAGATTATTCAATTAGCTGCTAATAGGTGTTCACAGTGGTATGTTGTAATGGGAAGTCAGGTTGTAGTTAATGGTTACCATAAGTTAGAAGGGTGTTAAAAACAGCCGTCCTGTTTGGCTCAGCCATACAATCAGAGCTCTGTCTTATGAGTTAGAGTGGCACACTGAACAGGCAGGAACCTGGGCTTTAGCTGGTAATTTTATTGCTTTCCCTCTAGTGCTCAGCCGATATGAATAGGAATGGCTCTGTGGAACTGTGCAAAGAAGAGCCCCATTAACCCCCGATGATCCTCTGGAGGAATTTTGCATCCCTGTAGGGTGCTTGTTACTGCAATTATGTTTTCCATTATGGATTTTCTTTGGAATGTGCAACTTGCACACAAGAATCAGATAGCAGCGAGAATAACTTAGTTCATCACAGGCATGAAGAATGAACTCGTTGATGGCTTAGAATATTAAAACACAGTAGCCACAGTAGAAATTTATAGAAATGGAAAGGAGACTCATCATCTGATCATTCCATCTGTGCTGCATTCCAAAGATAATTTCACTATTCTGCCCAAACACGTGCTACTGTGTTACAGAATGTTTTGTCTTAGTCAGGACATTAAGTGACACATGATTATGAAAGGAATGGGTATTACCTGGAAAACACAGAGTACAGACAAATATATGGGGGTATTAACCATTGCAGGCACATTCACATATCAGCATGTATAAATATAGTGGGGGAGTGACTTGCAATATGTCTGGTACTGGATCTGCTGATCCTACTAATTAATATTTACTTTTTGTATTACAACAGCATCCAGAAATCTCAATTAAGGTTCAGCTGAGCTTCTTGCAGTGCACATGTAGCAAAAGGCAGGCATTGGCCCAAACAGCTTCCAGTCTTTCCAGATGGCGTAAATGAACAGGGATGGAGACAGAAGCAAAAATTTAAACTTAGCCAAGGGTGTGCCAAGCTGAAAGTGTGATCCTCAGGTCTGGGTGAGCTGCCTGACCTTCACAGATGATACACATAAAGATGAAGGCATTTAAGGCAAGGAATGGCAGCAGTTACATAGCACTATGCCAGCTAGCTGGTAAAATGTGGGCAAGGTTTCCTCAGGTTATCTTCTTTCGCCAGGCAGGATTTAGAGCATAGAGATCTTTCCTGTAGCCAAATATCACAGCTGTGTCCCTAGATGTAAGCTCCAGCCAAGGTTAGGGGACAGCTGGCTGCATGGAGAATGTCTGAAATGGCATGTCTCGCATGAGTGCCCAGGGGTGAGAGGGCTTCTGCAGGAGATCAGAAGTGGTGATGTCTCTCAGCCCGGCTAGTGCATTTCACCTGGGACAGCATAATGGGGAAGATTTGGAGGGCAAAGAGTGAGGAGATTGGAAGCTCCAAGTCCCTATCCCAACCCAGCTGTGCTCATCCTCCCTCGTTCCAGACATTTTTCCTCCCCCACGTCCCATTACTGGAACAGAGTTCTTGGGGCAGCCTACTGAAAATGAGTGGAGGGCCTTACAAACTGGAAAACATGAACACTGAAATAAAAAGTTAGTGAGTGAATATGCCAGAGGCAAGAGGAGGAAGACTGAGCAATGTGCCTGAGAGGCAATTTAGCAGGGAGGGGCCAGGCCTAATTAATCTCGAGGATGAGGAGGTGGGTCAAGCAACAAGTGTAGCACTGAGCATGCCTCAGGCTGAGCCTCGCTTTCAACACCTGGTTTATTAATACTCAGAGAGCAGTGGCACTGTATATGGGGAAAGACTGGGTTTGGGGTGTGGTGGTGATCTTCTCTTCTTCCTTCCTTGAGCAAAGGTGTCCCATGCAGCCAGACCAGCACAGATCTTCAGCTTAGGAGGCAGACGTGGCAGGGCTTTTAGTTGCACTATTGCAGGCTATGAAGTTGCATGTAGGGATTGACTGTTCTAGGTGGAAATTCTGCTACAATACAGAAACACTTCTTAGGGGGAAATAGGGGAAAAACTCTTTGATTTCTGGACCAAAATCCTGACATTCAAAGCAGAAGGGTGGGTTATACTGCTAGTTGTATATCTACGAGACTCTGCCACAAAATAAGCTGAGACAAGATCATCTGTCTCCTATGACAAGAAATGACAAGGTCATCCTATTCAAAACATAGGATTTAGATGCCTGGTTTTAGAAAAGTGCTGGCCTTTCTTTAATATGTCACTCCGAAGGTATTGCAGCTGCAAATGGAGCTGCCATTTCTGCTGGCTCTGCCTGGCTGGGTCAGTGTTTTAGGCATGAACAACCTATGTGTATGCAGACTTGCTTGCTTTTTGATTAAAAAAGAAAGCTGGTCTGGAATATGTTGCATCTCCTCAGGCCCTAAAAGTGGCAGATATAAAGAAATGGGCTAAAAGTCTAAAACAACTACAGCAAAGCCCCTGTGGATTTGTAGCCATCAGCATGAACGAACAGACAGTAGCTACAAAGACCTTGCCCACACATAAAAATGGGAGAAGTTGACAGATCATTCTGCTCACTCACTGTTCCTGCTGTGAGATTGCTTCTTTCTAAATTTTCTGATGTGGGGGCTCAAGGGCTTGTTGCTTCATCTTAATGTCACTTAATATGACTTTGGTCTCAGAGATTTGGAAATGCTGTTGTAGCTTTCAGGTCTGGTTAACATACAGCCTGGAAGGACTTCATGAATGCATTTGGAAATTTTTGGAACAAAGCCTAAGGAGGTAGTTTAACTCTGTGAATATTGAGAGAGCCACTTACATTTCAGAAAGCTTCACAACTGGTTTCAAGGGGGATATTAAAAAATATGAGAAGGTTCAGGGGAAAGTTATAAAAGCAACTGAGTGAAAAGAAACAAACTAAAAAAAGAAATTCCTCACAACAGCAAAAGATGGGAGGGGAGTTCTACTTATTTAGCTTTCAAACCAGTCCCTTGCCACAAGTTAAAGATACCTCAGTAGCATCAGCGATGCAATAGGAAGGGTTCTGCAGTTCAGTAGACTTGTAACAAAGACACAAGGTGCTTAGCTTCAACTCCTGTTTGCCATGAGTCGAAGCTAAGCACCTTCAGACTGAAAACCACATCCACATTTTCAACAGTGAGGGTGATTTACCATTGGAACAGTTACTAGGGATTGTGGTAGATTTTCCACGATTGCATGTTTATTGTGGTTGTTGTTCAACCTCAGCTATGGATCTTCAAATAAGAATTACTTAGCATAATCTTATAGTCCATGTTGCTCTAGATGCCAGACAAAATGATCTCAGTAAGTCCCTCTGGCCTCAACATCCAAGCATTTGTGTAGGATGGGGAAGTTTATTTCTACATCCTAGAACAACAACTGCCCCAGGTGCTGACGTGGCTGCTGCTGTTGTGGAAAGCAAAGGCTTGCAAGGGTTTGAGTCTCCAGGCATGCCAACTCAAATCCAAATAGACCAGCCAGGTCTGAGGGGAACCATACTGAATGTGGCATTGAAACATAGAAAAACTGCATTTAATCAACTTATTCCTTGGTGGGTGTTCCACCTGCAAACTGGAGCAGTGTTATCAAGATCTCTAAAAAGTGTCTTTGGTACTAGGAGCATAGGTTTAGTCTGGAAGACTGTTAAGAAAAGGAGTGAAGATCTCAGAAGTGAAGTTGACTTTGCACAGTTCGTGCTCTGTTTCACAAAGCTAGTGCTGCTGAAATGAAGCTGCACAGCTGCTGACAGGCAGGATGGAATGCTGAAGACTTTGATCAAAAAGCAATTTCACATTTGGGTCCCACCCCTTTGGACCTGGTAGCAGACTCAGAAACACTCCTAAGGAGACCTAGGCAGGAAATTTCTGCCTAGCTTGTCTTTCTGAGCCAGAATCTCATTTACTGTTTTCTAAGAAGAACCCTTTGAGCTTCTGACAGCCTTTGAGAGAACTGGAGGGTGACTTGGGACTGTGGCCCTCAGGTTACCATCTCATCTTACATATACACATATCTTCAGAGGAGTAGTATTTGAAAGGAAAAATGGTACAAACTCTTTGAAAGCAAAGCTGCAGAAAAATTTTATCTTACAGTTCAAATCTGCCTTTGAAGCCAGAAAACTCCAGCTCTCTATGGCACTGTGCAAACGGCATCTGATGTTATCCTTCAGCTGGCCTTCCACAGTGTGAAGAGGGACAGATTGTGCCCAAATGGGTATTGCCTGCAAAATTGCACTTGCCTGTAAAAGTACACTCATGCCAGCTTGCCTGCAACAGTGACAGTGGACGCACGCTCCTCTGAAGCCTTCACCTGTCCAGCTCCCCTGCCTTTGCATTCAAGCTGCTCTTCATGGGGGCAGTCTCAGCAAGCTGCAGGGCTGCAGCACAAAGGGGAGGTCAGCGAGGTAAAGCAAACAAGCCCGCACACATCCACGCTCGGCAAACCGCCTGCCAGGGCTTGAGGCAGAGACCAGCACACAGTTGGTGTGCTGACAATTCCCTCCTTTATTCTGCTGCATTACGTGGAACTAGGGTCCAAATGATGGGAGGGTGAGCAGCTTGTCTCCGCACTGGAGTGTCTGTGGGTGAATTCAGAAAGATTTCTGTACTTTGGGGTTTGTATCAAGAAGGACAGCTGGAAAAGGTATTGGAGCAAATACATTCTAATCAAAATAGTTGTGCTCCTGAGGATGTTAAATCTTCTTATAATCATTTATGAAATCAAAGACTGACTTCCTTTCTAAGTGGAAAGTCGCTTTCACCAGACAGGGGTGGGAAACAGGGGACTCAACCTGATTAAAAAAAGATCACCATTAAATGCCATTCTCCAGGAGAGAGACCTGCTAAACTGAAAAAGATTTATGTGTGAGATTTAAAGTGTCCTTGGTGTGGGAAGTCTATGCCAGAGGAAAGTTTGTTTGATAATTACACTGGGAATACAGGAAGGAAAGACTAATTCCTGTGCAATGAGGGAGGCATGGGTTGACAAGTACGAGAGAAGTGCAGGAATCCACATATGATTATTTATTAAGGAGTCCCATCTAGGTGGGTATGGCTGTGTGCAGTACAGAGCAAAAGAAACATGTGGAGATGTAGAGCACAAATTCCTCGTGCCTACAGGGAGGTAGAGAGGAAAGACTGATCATGTGCGATTAGACACCGAATGCTGGCTCTCAGGAAACAGGGGGTCAGTTCCTGCCTTGGCTGCAGGCTTCCTAGGGCTAGACATTTAATATCTTTGGTCCTGGTTTCCCATCTGTAAAAAGGGAAGAACATTTCTTTTGGCCTTATTTGTTTTGGTTGTAAGATCAAGAAGAGAAAACTGTCTTGCAGTGTGTGCATGTGCAGCGCCCAGCGTGGTGGGGGCTCCCCTTCTCCTTCGAGCTGCTCAGAGTGATGCTGATAGCAGTGCATAAAGGGGAGGGAGACACTGGGAACAGTGCTAGGTTATCAACAGAGCCTTTGCCTCTGCCAAGGCAGAGACCTGTGTTTCTGACAAGGAGGGATATGGAAGAAGATGGACGTTGATGATAGGTAGGAGACAAAAGGCTGGGATGGGGAAGTAGCTGAAGATGAAGGCTGAATCTTCCAAGTCCATTGAGGGATTATTTTGAGGGAGATTACGAGATTCCGAAGTCAGCCCTTGTAGACAAAGCTTGGTAACAGCTGTGTTGGCATAGCTCATGAAGCCCCTGTCATTTTGAATTAGCAGTACAAGGGTGGGATCACACCCTGTGGGAAGCCAGGAGAGCACAGGCAGCATTGTCTGTTAGGAAGGGAACTGAGGCTAGGCTCAGTGTGGTTGTTCTGGCATGGCTCTTTCCCTTGACATGATCCTTATTGTTACAGAAATGCTGCTTCAGGGCACCAGGACAGTGAGGCAGAGTGAAGATGTCCAGAATGGGATGAGGGACTCTTCCCATCCACAAAGACACCAGAGGGATTTTATCCTGGTCAAGTGTCTTGGGCTGTTTCCAGTTCAGGCTTGATCTATTTCTGTGTGGAGTTGGCAGTTTCAGAAGGGTGTTTTGAGATACTCTGGTGTGAAAAGATTGGTGAGGGAGGGATGGAAAGGAAGAAAGTTAAAAGCAGACCACGGAGGTGCTCCTGGTGTGTCTCTGGACTGCTGCTCACCACAGCATGGGCTTCTCACAATGCTTGTGGAGGGGCAGGGATGTCTGAGAGTCTCATGTCAGATGCATGATCCTAAAAAATTAGCAACCCACTCCAGTCTGTGCTCTAAACTGGAATTCTGAGACTGACCTGCCTGACAGGGCTCTGTCAATGACCATGGGGTTTTCTGACACTGGAGATAGACCTCTGTCTGTTGACGGAATATTGATGATTGTTATTATTTCTAATTTGTCTAAAAACAAGGGTACCAATGTCTCATCCAAATCTTAATTTAGAAATAAAATACACCTTCATTTGTAGGAAAAAAAAAGAAATCTTAAGAAAGAAAAATGAGAGACTGATTTAAAAAATTATTCCTCAGATATTTCAGGAGTTGCTAATTTGCCTTACTTTCTCTCCTTCTCTCTGAAAGACCTGCCTACTTATGAGTTTGAGAGTCTCGGGACTTGTCTACACAGGGAAATTTATCGGCCTAATTATGTCAGTGTAATCAGGCTGATAAATTTGCCTGTGTATACAAGCCTTAATTTTAAAAGCTCCATTGTCTGTGAGTGCAAACCTAGTGAGCAGTTGTGTTTTAGGCCTGTGAACTGTGCTTGCCAGCTGTGGGCTGACTGCAGAAGTCTTTGACCAAGTTTCCTCATTTCAAAGCAGTGGGGTTCTTTGAATATTAAAAGCATGCATTAAATTAAACAGGAAAAGTATCAAAGGGGTCATATTTTGCTGAAACAACTTGCAGTTTCTTGTGAAAAGTATTGACAAAGGCATGTAGGTCACTGCTGCCTCCTGCTTGGTGGAATGTCAGACCTGTTTCCATCTGCATCTGTCCCTAGTCAGTGGCTTAGCCACAAAATTGGTACCAGTAGCAGAGATTCTCCTTTAGGTAAGGGATGAAAAATTTGTGGGTTTGAAGGTGAATACCCAGAGATCTGTTCTTGTGGTATAAGTGAACGGTAGAGGCGATACTCATAGTCACAGAGGTTTGCACAGTACGTGAATTCTGTTTTGTTACAGGTAATTGCCTTCTGTGCAATCACAGAATCATTGTCAGGGAGGTAGAAAAACTCTGGGCAGTTTTGGAGAAAAAGACTGTAGTTGTGTAGATTATCTATTTCTCCATACCAATGCTGTATACAAAATCCACTTATTCTGCACATACAATTAGCTGACAGCTGTGAAGCTGGATATTTCCAAAGGGAACACACAATGTGGTCTTGTGGCTCAGGCCTGATCACTTCTCCACAGCTCTTTAAAAATGCAAAAAGCCTAACGAGTTAGACTCCATTACAAAATGAGCTGGCTGAAATATTAGCCATCTCCTTCCCAAAAGCAGGTACTGTCCAAAATAAAGGGATAAGTTGGTTTCCATGTGCAGAAGAGTTTTGCTAATGGGTGTTTTGTCCACTAGTAAAGATTTTAATTTCTCTGGCAGAAAAAACAGGAGAGAGCTCCTCAGGAGCTTGGGCATAAGAAACAAAATTCTATTAAGTGATGTGTATTAAAAATAGTCTTGAGAAAAATGGGGAGGAAGAGCCTCTGAGAAAAGGTCTGACCTTTGAAAAGCTGAATTTGTGAGTGATGATCCACATATTTGTGTTTCTTTTCCAGGAAGACTCTCAGCCGTATCCATGTGCAGGTAGAATTGCAGGCTGTCACTGACAGACTGGCACACTGATGTTCTGGCCCACGTGGTGCTTGTGCAGAGCTGTGTTTCCTTCTCTCAGAGAACTTTGTCTGTTGGGCATCTGCTCAGTTTTCTTCATACGGGAGATGTCTACTGAATTCCTGTGGATGGGTCTTGATTTAACTGATATTTACAGGAATGTTTTCCATTTCTTAGCCCATTTAAGGTAGCTTTGTGTTCAGGTGAAGCTTTGGGACCTGGTTATTGTGCAGCAAATGCAGGACTTAGGGAGGAACAACCTAAATTTGAGGTCCTGGTGGGCCAAGGTGGGCAGCAGCACAAGTCAGGTTATGTGGGGGTAGGAGGAGGAAGGGATGCATGCCTAGTTCCACCTTGAGCTTCCTCTAAATCACCAATCACCAATCACACCAATTTTCCACCCCTAAACTGAGTAGGGTATCTCTGGGGAATGGAAAGTCTGAGCCTGGCCCTGCTGGTCACACACATAGGAATGAAAGCACAGGGCACACCTCCCACCACTCATGCAGGGACACATTTTGCCATTGAATCAAGTATGTCCATGAGCTGTAGACCCAGTGAAATGTGGTTTCCTTGTGTCCGTAGAGTGTACTCTGGTCTTGTGAGAGCAGAGCTGGTCCTGCTGCCTTTCCTGCAGTTGTGTTGCCAATTTCTTCTATGTGCTTGTCTGTTCTCCAGAACTTGTGAGAACTTTGTGTCTCAGGAGGTGTTTGCCCCTCTGTCAAACTTGGCTGAAACTGGAAAACAGGTTGTAAAATTACTAGGGAGTCACAGGCACCCATGCCTTAAACACAGCCTCTGTGCATGATTCATCAATTTAATTTTTACAGGTGGTGCTGAAAGATATCATTGAGATGCAGATCCAAATTGTTCACAAATGCCCCGGTGAGTGCAACAGGACAAGTGGAAGATGAGAAACAACATGTCACTGTAGCAGACGAGCGTAGGAGGGACACAAAGTAGCTGTTGGGTGATGGGGATGGTTATCAACGGGATTCTCTCAATGGGAAGCACGTCCTCTGTGCCCAGGAATTTGAGAGCTGTGGGACGCCTGCTTTCGGAAAAAAAAATGTTTTGCTACTGACAGGAGAGGGCACGTGCTTTTTGGAGTCCCATTCATCTTCCCAGTATGAGAAACCATTTCGTAAAGGAAAGAGATTACCTAATCGTGCCTTGGCGTTTTCTTTTGTCCCCTTATCTCACATTTCCTAGCCACTGATGGATAGGTAAAATCTTCCAGCCACGATGGGATGGAGTGCTACGTATGTGGGTTGGCATGCAGAGCTGATCCAACAGGACTCCTCTGTGCTCCGGCGATGTTAATGTGTGTTATTGACAGAAGGGTCTAGCAGCAAGGGGCAGGGCAGCGCAACCTTTTTCACATGTGAAGGTACTAAATGGAAACTTTTAAGATTATTTTCACCACCATTTAAAAGATTCTCCTTCTCATCTGTTGCATACTGATAAGTTAAGTAGGGTTTTGTTAACGAGCTTTGGTCAAAATAATAATTTTTGTTTAATTCTTACAGTCATGTCTGTCTTAAATTTTTTTCTTTGAAACTGTCTGTCACTGTGATCTGTGCAAAGTTGAATAAAATAAGAATTCTGGAAAGACTGAAGGCTCTCTTGTTTACCAAATTCTTATATAACTAATGTAAAGAATTTAAATTTATTTTTCTTATTTTTCCTTCCTAAATTTTGATATTAGCAGATTTGGGGTGGTGAGGGAGAAATCATGTCAGATGAGGCAGCAGAGTATTAAAAACTTTCTCATAAACCTTTACAGTGACATAGGATCACCTGTCAAGGAATTTGGGGTTTTTTTAGTATTCATCATTCATATTCCTATACCAGCCAGGTGCCTCACACAAATCAGGGTTCTTTTGGGCTACAAATGATATAAATACATGGTGAGAGGCAGCTCCAGGCCCAAACAAAATAACAATACAAAACACAATTACAATATAAATATCTTGGCAATAATTGGCCAACAGTTCTCTGTAATTTCAAAATACCTCTTTTGCTCTTGTGATAAGGTGAGTAACAGTCCTTCCCCAGGTAATTCCAGAAATAGTAGTACAAGATGGTGTACTGGTGTTTTCTGGAGAAGTGTTTCAAAACTCTTTTTCATTGAAGAGAGTATTATTTCTATCTTTTTACTAAGCTGGTGTAATGGAGAGATTTATCTTTATTCTAAAAGAAAAAGCATCTAAGAGTATTTGCTCTTTGAAAAGGATAGAGAAAAATGCGAGTTTCCACATTTGAGCTGTGTAGGGCTCAAGACAATTTATTCACCATGTTCGGTTGAGAAATTAATTTTGTGCATCTCTTCTGCATAGCAACTAAACTAAGAGCTCCTTTTTTGATAGTATTTTTGCAATGAATCAGTACTAAAACTCATAAGGCATCCCAGGGACCTTAATAAACTTTCTCAAACATTAAGACTCATGAAAATTTTGATGGTTTGTGTGATCTCATATTTGATAGCATGCTCTGGGACTGTTTTTAAGCCCACTAAACAGTCTAATAATTTTATCCCCACTGCAATAACGGTATATATTTACTTTTCCAAGCAAAATGTGCAGTTCCCTATAAAGTGTCTGTTACAATTTACTTTTGTTAATTTGAACTGGTTTAGAATTACAATTTTAACCCAATTAGATTATTTTCTAATAATGTGATTATTTCTTTATAATTGTATTTGAAACAGGTAAAGCACAGTTCCTAGAGGTCTTCTAGAAAAAGCAAGTATAATGAAAAACGGTGCACACACTTTATTTCTTGCACAGTACAACTTTGCTCTGTTTCCATGCTTTTCCACTAGTTTGTAGCTAGTATCATTCCTCACAGAACATTTTCACCCTACTTTTTCCTTGTAGATGTAAAATTTTGTTTTATTTTATTTTGACATCTGTAGCATTTTCCCTTCAGCTGCACAGCTTTTCACTGCAGCCAATGTGTCACATAACTTCTCTTACGCGTCTCCCAAAGTCCTGGGGGTCAGGCTGGAAAGTGAAAAATGCAGAGATCTAGGAATGGCTCAGCCAGCTGAAAGTTACGGGAAGGGAAAGGCTCCAGTTTCACTGAAGGAAAGAAAAAAAAAAAAAAGAGAAGAAGAAGAAGAATGGTTCCTTTCAATGCAGACGGAGGCAGTCTGGCTGAGAGTCAGTGAGGTTTAAAAATCCAAGTGGTCCAATAACTGAAAATCTGTATAGATTCAAAGCAATATTTTAAATATTGAACAAGTGCAGATAAAAAAAAAAAAAAAAAAAGTGTGATGGTTTTTCCACTCTCCTGGTGCATATAGCCAACCACGTTCCAAAGCTAGGCAGTATTTCTTTTCCTCAAACCCTGAGTACATGTGGCTAAATCCAGTCCCTGCTGTCAAAGGATGTCAGTGAAAATGTCCTGTTGAAGTAACTCCTTCAGCCACTTCTCGTTGGAATGGCAGTGACAGGGGCCTGTTCCCTATTGAAAAGCCCAAAGATATTACTCTTGCTATTTTGTTGAAATATAAGTGTTGCTGTTAAGAAATGGGTACTGAGCTAGGAGTCCCACAGGGCTGCAGCCCCCAGCATCTCCAGGGGAATTGCCTTTGCTAACAAGGCAAGTTTGTGATTTCATGGCAAAGAAAATAACATGGTAACTCAGGGCCTGGAGCACTTGGATTGTGCAAAAATCTGGCTCTCCTCCTTTTTCATCCTCTCCTGTATTTTGGCTCTCTATGTCTGTCCGTTTGCCTACCTTTTTCTTCTTTTATTCACTATCCCAGATCTTTCCCATCATCCCAGACAGGTTCCAGAACATTGTACGAAAATGAAGGGAGAGGGCAAAAGATCAGTGAATAAAGCACTGAGTACTTACCTCTTAGAGCCTGTTATACTGTCAGCTTGAAGTTAAAGTGCAATAAATCTGGTGGTCTCACGTTGGTCCCCTGTGTGCTGCAGTCCACCTCATAAAACTACTACATAATTAAGTACAGTGCAGTACAATTGGCAGTCTCTGCTCAGCCCAGGCCTAGCAGCAAGCACATAAACCCACTCCTGGTCCCTGAAGGTGGAGGCTGGAGGTGACAGGGAGGTGGGGAACAGCTTTGGCTGCCAGTGCAGCTCTCCTGCCTTCCTGTGGGGATGGGGGAGATGGCGTTCCTGGTGCTGATACAGCCCCGGAGTGCATATGTGCAGAGAAGGAAAAGATGAGGCTTGACAGAGCAGGTGATGCCTGCAGAGAAGTGGAGGCAGCCTGGTGAGGGTGGTTTGGCTGGGGCTGTATGTTGGCTGACTGACAAACCAGGGATGCTTCGTGCTGGCTGGAGTGACCCCTGGCATGAAGCTGGCGTGGTGAGCAGCTGCCTCAGGCAGGTGACAGTTTGGAAGGTCCCTGTGGTGAGCTGAGTGGGGTGAACAGTGCTGCTCCCTGTGTGTGGGTATGGCAGAACAGCCAGTGCTATTGCAGAGTGATGGATCCCAAGGGTGTCAGAGCAGCACCTGCTGCAGATGCTGAAGAATCCTCCAGGAGCAGAGGGAGGAAATGGGGAGCTAGCTAACAGAGTTCCATCTTTTATCTTCCTTTGTTTCCTTGGTTGCATTTCCTTACATAGAGTTCCAAACATAACAAATTTCAAATTTTGCTACATAAGCAGTTTTCCTATTTGTAAGGAAGCAGTGCTGCCCCGAGTGTCTGAAGTCTCCCTCGTGTCTGTGCCTGGGATATTTTGTGCCACTCTGCAGAGCTGTGAGGATTTGCAAAAACTCTGTCAGAGTCTTAGCACCCTCTCTTAACAGAAGGTTCCTCGTGACTGTGCAGAAGAGAGGTGTGTGTTGCTTTCCAGCAATGGGTTAAATCTCTTTAATTTTTCTTTAAAAAGAGGAGGGCTGAATTCTCAGCGAAGCAGGTTGGTGAGCTCCAGCAGCCGGGAGCGGCCGCATCCTGCTGGTGCCCTCTAGCGCTGCGCTCTCCGCCTGCAGCCAGCGGGCTCCGAAGCTGCCTGTCGGGGAGCGGATGGGTGATTTTTGGGCTGTATCCGCACGCTTTGGGCCAGCAGAACCGGGGAGTGTGGTGGTGTTGGTGGGAGTGAACCTCTGCATACCAACGACCCTCAGTTTTCGTTTGCATTCATGGTGCTGCCGCTTTTCCCTCAGTGGATATGTGCTTTTCCCATGTCTGTGTCTATGGAGCAATTTAGCTGTTTTATCTGGGTTTATTTTGAGCACCTTCACTGTGTGAGCAGCTGATCCTGCTCTATTTCATGCCTCAGGTGAATTTTATTTTCCAGGCTATAATTCCATAGAGTCAGGGTGGCTGAGGTTGGAAGGGACCTATAGGGGACGTCTGGTCCAACCCACCTGCTCATGTAGGACCATCTAGAGCCAGTTGCCCAGAAGCATGTCCAGATGGCTTTTGAATACCTCTAAGGCTGGACACACCACAAACTTACCATTCCCATTTTCAGCTATCCTGTGTTTCCTAAAGTTCAGAGGGAATCTCAAGTGTTTCAGTTTGTGCCAATATCGCTGTTCCCATCACTGGTCTGCACTGAGAAGAGCCTGGCTCAATCCTCTTTGTACCCTGCTATCAGGTATTTATATTCAATGATGAGATTTCCCTTGAGCCTGCTTTTCTCAAGGCTGAGCATCACTAAACCTTTCTTTTTCACAAAAAAGTAGTATGGAAATTTTTACTGATAGGTATCTAAAATACTTTTGAGGGTTTTGATCTGAAAACTCTTAGTCTTGTGACATGAAGCAACTAAAGTCTATCTCTAAAAGCTCATAATACTGCTGGATTGGCTTGACCCACCCATAACTCCATATCTGCATCAAACTTCATGGCTAGACTTCCTTTCACTGAAGATGGGACTGACTCACACTCCAAATATAAAAGCCCAAAGGCTGAGAGGTTCAAGATCTACCCTGAGAGTTGGCTCCAAAACATATCCCAAAATATCACACTGAGGGCAGGACATTGGCCTTCCAATTCTTACAATAAGATTTTATCCTGAAGGATATGGAGGAAACCAAAGTTACTGACCTGTTTTTAGAGGAAGCAAACTTTTTTGATCAAAGTCACTTTTGGTAGTTGGGGAAAAGTATTTTGAATGGTAAGCAGTAGATTTCAGCTATAAATCTCACAAAAGTCCTCTTCTGTCCATTTTTTCCACAGTAGGTAAGTTGTCCATGTTGTGCTGTGGCCAGATTCTGCCAGTGAACTGTTTATTTGTAACACTTATCTCTATTATCATTATGGTAGTGAGCTTTCACTAGGTGGTCCTGGTTTTGGAAGCCTTTTCATGAGCTGGAGTGCAGTTTCAAGCTCTGCTGAAGCTCTGAGTGAATGGTGGGAACAGTGGGGTGTATGGTGTGTGCGTGGGCATCACCCACAGTGACTCCAGTTTATGTTAGCAGCCCTTGCTCCTCCACAGTACTTCCTGGCACCACCCTGACCTTCTCTCTGGCACAGGTGCTACTTTTTGAGACAGGCACAGCAGGCAGCAGCTCCACGACTGCTCCTCACCATGGGTCTGTCCTGACACTCATGGCAGCCTGATGTTCTCAGTGTGAAACAGCTGCCTGTTGGATGAGCTCTGGAGCTGCACCTGGCTGGAGTGACTTGTTATAGGCACCTGAGCTGCCTTTGAGTAGGTTTAGACCAGCTGAGTGCACTGAATCTCAAGAAACAAAATTAGGAGGGCGAGTCCCATCAGCACCGTGCTTTGCTGGAGCTCATTGGCCCCCAGAGGTTCCCCAGGTGAGCACATTTTGTGGCACCTCACAGGGATGACATGCTGGGTATGGCTGTGAGGTGTGCTGCAGATATCTGTGACAGGTGTGAGCTCCTCCACATCCCTTGTAGAGATCCCAGGTCAGGAGAAGACAGACAAGAAAAAAAAGCGAGAGTATCTTGCAAGACTGATAGCAGGGCTCATTTTGTTTAGCAGGAGGTGCCAGAATGGTAACGCTTGCTGTCTGAGTCCTGGGATTGGTTTGCTGAAACCAAGTGCTGGTGTGCAATTCTGAATTTTTCCAGATTGCTCTGGGACAGCATTAAGCCTGATAGAGGAAACAAGATCAAGTCACAGTATCTGTGTGAAGTGTTTGCTTGTTAAATTACAGTAGCCTTTTGCAGTTCTTGGGTGAGATAATCAAACTCAGGCTGCTGAAGCAAAGGTACCCACTGTCTGAGCTGCAGCATTATTACAATTTGGGACTGGGACTAAGGCCTGTTTAGGTGGTTTCAGTCCCCTTTGATAGCACAGAGCTATCAGATTCAGACCAAGAAAAAGAAGTAAAAAAGTCTCTTTGCCCTGTAGAAGTGCCTTCTTTGGGGGTTTCTTGCTTCCCTTTTCTGTCATGATGCAGTGGACATTGCTGTGGAAAAAGGGTTGCCCCAGAAAGCCAGGGACCAAGTGTCCTTTAGTCCCAAGAAACCCTCTCTGGGCTCTTATGTATCTGAAGATTGCTCTGGCAGGCAGGAAAAAATTCTTTGTGCATACCTCTGGTCTGTAACGGTGCACAGAGGCTGGACTTGAGCATTGCAACCCTTGTTGTTCAAGAGGATTTTGGGTTAATCCACATTACAGTTAATATAAAGGTGTCAAGGTAAATTGCAATATGAATTAAGAGTGCATTTAATTTTGGGACAGGGTTCCTCATTTTGGTTAGTGTAATCCGTTCATCAAGTGGATTCCTGATCAGTTCTTCCTGAAAAAGGTCCAGTAGAGAAATGCCCGTGAGATATCTGCTCTCTTCTCCTCTGTGGGACTAAGAATCCGTGGCAGATACACGCAACACCACTGTCCTGTGATTGCCAGGATGAATATCATGTTGGGCTAAAGAGAACACTCCCTGTAATTGGTCTAAAAAGTTGTGTGTGTGTGTCTGTGTTGGCTGAGTTTCCCTATGATCCAGATCTTTCCAAGTTTAACTCTACACAAAACTCCATTATCAGTTCGTATCTACTAAAGTAATTTCATTCCTACTATTCTTAAAAATTCCATGCTTTTTCTGAAAAATACCTCTGAAATGGTAGTTCTCACTGAGACAAACAAGAACCCATTCATTGGTGGGAGATATGGGCAAGAGAGACGAGCATTTTTTAAAAGCAGGTTTGAAGGCATTCCGTTTTTCCTTTCCCATTTGATAGATGTCCATGTGGATACTAAATGAATCATAACCTCTTTGGGCTGTTGCTCCAAGAAGTCAGTGTGGCTGGCACAGAGCTGGTGGTGAGGAGCTGGTGTTGGTGGGGTGGGTACCTGCCGTCTGTGCATGGTGGAGCCCAGCACCTAAAAGCTGCCCTAAAAGCCAGGCTTTTTAACCCACAGCCAAGGATTAAAGACCCCAGGAGACAGGCAGAGGGGGAGGTGCGCCATCTGAACGTTGCCATGCCGGGTACTGGATTCTTAATGCCTAACTCTGAACTTCCTACCTCATTGGGTTGCTGGGTGTTTTTTTGGCCGGGCTCTCTCGCAACTTTAACGTTCATGTAATATGGTTTTTGTTGTGTGAATACTGCCACACTGTCAGCTTGACAGCGAGATGCCATAAATCTGGTGGTCTCGTGCCTGTCCCCGGTGTGCTGCAGCCCACCTCGTAAAACTGCTGCTTAATGAAGTACAGCTCAGTACAATTGGCAGCCTCTGCTCGGCGGCGGAGGCTGAGCACATAAACACACGCCTGCCAGGCTTGTGCCGGGAGGTGCAGCCAGGGACCTTCCGCTGCTCAAGTGGGGAGAAATTTCTAAGCAGAGGTGACTGAGAAATCTCTTTAAAACTGTAGAAAAATGTTTTATAAATTGTTAAAAACCTACTCCTCTAATCACGGGCCAGCGTTTCTGGGCCTTCTGGGGAGAGGACACCTTTCTTTGAATAAAAGACTGCGCATACTCAGAAATGTTTCAGAGTAAGTTACAGTGGATTTGGGAAATGAAAATGGAAGAACGTTAATAAATTGTTAGTATGAAATGAAAGCAATACCTTAAGGTTACCCAGAGGCCTTGCTTGCATTTATCTCACTCACAATAAGTAAGAGATCATTAAAATTTATATTTTAATTTACTGTAGAGCCAATATCTGAAGGAACTTTACGAGCATTAATGTATTGTGTCTCCTACTGCTCTTAATTCTTTCTTTTCTAAGTATCCAAACTGAGTGTTGGAGAAGGTAAACATTTGTAAGTTACATAGAAAATCATGGGTAGAGCTTCAGTCTCTTGACCCTTGCTGATGCTCTTAACAAATAAAACACCTTTATTGTAGACCTACAAATTATAAGTACTTTAATTAGAGCATTCCCCATCACGTCCCTTCACAGTATTTTGCCTTCCAGCTCAGCAGCAAGCCCATCACTGTGATGCCAATACTTTCACATACATCAGGTTATAATAAATCTCTGCAGTTTCTTTTTTGCAAGGAGGAAGTTACAACTGCTTCCCTCATGTTCTTCCTGTGAGGCACTCTGGATCCTTTCACACACAATTTAGAGGAGGTTGGCAGTATCCATGCAAGCTCAGGGCACCTTGGGTTGAAGCTGGCAAAACCTGGCTGGCTTGAAGAAGAGCTGGAGAAGGTGCAGGTTTTTGCAAGGGGCCCTGATGACTGGTTTTGAGAACTGTAAAGCATAGACAGCTAGGCTTATTCTGGATATTTAGAAATTCTGCATTTGGAGGCAAATTTAGACCTATGCCTTTTCTCTAACCACAGCCATTATTTGAATAAAAAAGTTGCTGCTATTAAAATGCTAAGATCTGAATATTTGTGAAATTCACTTTCTCTTTGCTGTTTAGTGATATATAATGATTGAATAAATGCTGACGTGATTCTTATTGTGAGCTTTTCTTCCTACCCTGATGTCCATAACTCAAGTCATGGACACTCTCCCATGCCCAGCCTTGGAGGCTCTCAGCCATAGTCTCTTAGGAAAACCAAGAACAAACAGCAAGGAAAGGCTGGCTAGTGTCATCAGGCTGGAGAAGGCTTTGGTTGAACCACCAGGCCCTGGAGATGCAGCAGTGGAAGCAACCTAGGAATTGTGTCCTGCTGTTATCTCAGCTTCTTTTTCAGTCTTTTCCATTCACATGAAATTCCTTCAGCATCAATGAAGATTTTGCTGTAACAATAACAACAGAGTAAGTCCCAAAGTTGCTAGCCTGAGAAGTCTATTTAGTTACACCTTTATTCTTTGTGAGGTCTCCAAGGAAGGCAATTGTTTTCTTCTCTCTGATGTTGGAGGAGGAACTTTAGGGGCAGGCTGTGGATTTCCTTCACCTTCTGGTCTTGGTGGTGAGGAAGAGATCAAGGCCACTATTTTCCTTTTGCTCTAGTTTCAGTGCAAATGCATTGAGTTTACTGAGTAAACAAAAACTTTAGTTTCCAGTGTTTGTTCAAACACATGCTTTTCAGAACAATCCACATCAGTGGAAGCAAAAAATACCTGGTATGGGTACAGCTGTGAACATCTGTAAAACCAGAGGAAAAAGAAGAAACTTTAATTGAATTAATATGGTTTTGCACATTAAAGCTATTGCAATTTCCTTGTCACGGGGACACAGTAAATCTACAATGGGAAGAGAAACTCAAGGCCAGTGGGGTATTTACCATAAGGACTCCATGATATGTCAAGCAGTTGCTTGGAGCAATTAATGTTCCCCCTGTGCTGCACTGCAATTAATGCAAAGGCCTCAGAGGGGAAAACAGTTTGTTTCAGATCTTGCTGGACTGGAGAGGGTTGAGAAACAAATAGTACATCCAAAAATGTAAAACCCAACCCAAAAATGGTAAACCAACACTGGAACTTGGTCTCTCTGTAAAACAATGCTTACTAATACAGCCAAGTGTGACAGAGATGGAAAATGAGATTAAGATGATTGAGAGTAGTCAGGCAGCGCTGTAACGTGTGAAAATGGTTTATTGCAAAAATTGTAAGGAAAATACAGTGGTTAGGATTTGTTTTGCCTTTAGAAAGGAAAACTGAAAGGTGGTTTTCTCTATGTTGTCCTGTTGGTATGAGCACGCAGAAAGTGATCCAGATGATGAGGCCAGAGGCGAGGATAAGGATTGGGGTGAAGGTACTGTGAAGCCCTTCTCTGGGATAATGGCTGCTGTGACACTGTGTTTTGCCACTGGACATGTGTCCTTCTCAGCTATATACATTGTTGATGAGCTGCCAGCACCACACACAAGCCAAAAGCTGTGGTAGAGGTACAGGTGTGATGCTGCAAGGGCACTATCAGTCACCAGCACTGATATCTGACTGTGCAGGAGGAGGTGTGGAGCCAGGGAAGGATTCACAGGGGACCTGCCAAACCATGCTGGGATCAGGGTTGGTCACACCATGAAATGCCTGTGCTGTCTGCCATGGTTGGTGGCTGAAGTGTGGCCAAATTTTAGTGTCCAGGCACTGACATGCCCTGGAAACTATGCTAAATGTGAACCGTTCCCCTGAACTTTCTCCTGGCTTTAGGTTTCTGCTGTTCCAGAAATACCAATTCTGCCTCAAAAATGCCTAGCAGATGCTTCATAAGTAGCCTGGATGACAGAATTATCATCATAATTTTCTTCCCTGCAGTATCAGGCCCCATCATGGGATGAATTCTGCCAGTGTAAAGACAGGCAGCACCCTTGCCTCACAATTTGGTTGTGAAAATGCAGTATCAAATCATCTGGGCCCAGAGTGGCCTGTCAGTCTTCACTCTGGCTGAGTTCCCAGTGGATGCCTGCCCTTTGTTCACGGCTCCCACGCTCCTGTCAGAGTGGGCGGGTAAATGACTCAGATAAAATTTGACAGACTGGTAGAAACCTGGTGTAGGGGTAATTCAAGACAGGGACTATGGGGAGTCTCTTTTGTTGTGGAACATCAGCAGATGTGGCAGACAGCTCTGTGAGAATGCTCTTTCACCAACTTGCTAATACCCTGGCTAGAATTCAGTACTCACTGACCTCACATTTCCTTACTTGAGATTAATCTTGACTTTGGAAAAAGTTGTTGAAAAAGAAATGGTAGCTCTTCTTTCTAATGTTGTATAGGAAAAAAAAAATTCAACCACAGGAGCTAGATCTTCCACTGACAGAAGTCAGCATGAGCCCATTGTCCTGATTTATTGTCATGGTCTGAATGTAACTGGGAAGTGGAAGAATTTTTTTGTGCTATATGGAAAAATTGAAGTCAATGGTAGAAGTCCTGTTAAAAAAAAAAAAAAAAAGGCACAACAAAAGAACCCAAAACACATGTTCCAATTTACAGGTCAGTTGATATCCTCCCCTGAGGGTACTTTAATTTCTAGTTCGGGAATGTCGATAAATCAATGCCACAAGCCATCAGTGAGGCAGTATCCAGCAAAGCAGCTGCCATGTAAACACCATGCTCGCAATCCAAAAATTCATAGCCAAAAATCTCTCAATACATTTTCTTACTTCATTAGTTTCTGCTTTGCATAAAAATAGCTGTCATTTTTGCAGTGAATAATTGTGTCTGTCTTAAGATAGATACGTCTACGTGATATGTTTGTTAAGCAAAGTATATGAGATATGATCCTGTATGGAACCTGTAATGCAATTTTGAATTATGGGTTGTTGTTTTTTTTTTCTTGTTAATATGTGTTTCATTCTTTAAGCACAGATTTTGTGCTTGTTATGTATAGCTGCAGAGGCAGTAGATAAAGCAGCATCATTACACCACAAAAGAGTGATGATTTTATGCATATATATCACAGGACAATACTCTGCTGTGATTAATAGAGGGCTGTAAAACAAATAAGGCTCTCTTGAGAGTAGACTTCCTGCATTTTTCTGTGTGCATTTTTCACTCTATGCAGGCTGGCTATAAAATACTCTCTTATTGGATCCTTAAGGTTTCATTTTCCTCTAATTTGTGCTGAATGCGCACGAGCAGGTGAATACAAATTGCTACCATGGCTGGGGATCCCTGCCATCCACTGAATCTGTAGAGAGGCAAATGTCTGCATGATCTGCAAAGCCTGATGTGTGTAGGCAGGGGGGACCTGGGCAAGGGAGGTCCTCTGGTGCACCCCAACATCTTCTTGCCCGAAGAAGATAAAGACATCACAAAGATGGAGAGGTGATTGACAGAGAAACATCAGATGATCTTCAGACTTCAAAGGCTAACAGAGTAGCCTCTCAGATCTCTAAAAAGATCTGTAACTTTCGAAAACTGAAGTGTACAGCTTCAAAAAGGTATCTTGGGGCACTGCCTGCGTGGTATCTGTCATGCTGGATACTTCCTGTGGGGACTGCAAACTAAACAAGTAGTTCCTGGAGCAGAGGAACTAACACAACCTGGTTTCCTGCTAACCTGTCTCACAAGGTCTCTTCCCCTCTGGATTCTGCCTCAGAAAAAGCATATGATAATTCTTTTCCTTTAGTGGGGACATAAAGGACAACAAACACCTTTCTCCTCTTGGTCACCGAGGTACAAAGAACCCTGAAGTACTGGAGACTCTGGCCCTCAGTGTCAAATCTGGTCAAGACAACTAATGAGAGTTAGGAGTAGGGAACAGTAACAGACAGGCACAGCATGACTGCATAGACCTTGTTTCCTTGGGAAACTGGGCTCAAAACAAAGCACACAAGTCTGGTATATTTATAGTGAAAGAGGCGGGGGACTTTCCTTTCCAGAGGAAATGCACTGTGTTTCTGGGCCTGATCCTCACTTTACTGGAAACCACATCGGTTCATGTTCCCTGCAGATCTTGTCCTGCTTTTCTCAACCTGGAAGCCCTTAGAAGCTCAGGAAGAAGATAGTGGTGCCTGCAGAGTTATCAGAAGATACCTCAAGCACTCCAAGAGAACATTAATCTATGTATTAGTGCTATGCATAGGATAAGGCACTTGGGATGTATAAAGGGTATTAGTGCTATGCATAGGATAAGGCACTTGGGATATATAAAGGATCTGGTTTGTGTTGGAAGGGACCTTAAAGATCATCCCATTCCAACCGCTCTGCCACGTTTTGTGTTGGAAGGGACCTTTAAGATCATCCCATTCCAACCACTCTGCCATGTCCAGAGACACCTTCCACTAGATCAGATTGCTCAAAGCCACATCCAAACAGGCTTTGAACATTTCCACAAATGGGGACATCTACAGATTTTTCCAGCAGCCTGTTCTTGTGTTTCACCACCCCCATGGTAAAGAATTTTTTACCATTATCTATTCTAAATCCATCCTCTGCCAGTTTAGAGCAATTTCCCCTTGTCATGCCACTACATGCTTTTGTAAAAAGTCCCTCTCTGGCTCTCTTGTGGGCCGCCATGAGTCAGCCAACTGAGATAAATATCAACAGAAGAGAAAGGACCATACTGGAGACAAGCTGCCCCAGCTCCATCCCATACTGCAACTTAACAGGCACTAACATGTTACCAATTTCAAATTTACACCTTTTGAGTGGTATGATGGTAGCTGCCTGTAAGAGTCTGGTGTTCCCTTTTGCAGGTAGGAAATGAAGAAAGCATAGGGCAAAGCTGAGGTGAAATCAGCCCAGACTGGGTACAGACCAGGCAAATTGTTTCTACTCTCAGATTAGAAGGTGCCTCCCAAAGGAGAAAAGAACTGTATGAGCTAGAAGAGACAGTTTTATTCAGTGAGCTAAAGCACCTGGAAATCTAGAATTTTTTGCTCTACCACAAGCTTGGAAATCTCTACGTGCTTCAGATGCAGCTCAGCCTCTCAGAGAAGCCAAGGGACGTGTAGATAATGGGATACTAAATACCAAGGACACTTATTAAGCATGGTCACTGACAATGAAGCATTGTTCCCGATTTAAAATTTGTTGGACTTCTTTTGTATTTCAGGTTCTTGTGTTTAAAATTGGCTGTGCAATTGTTTTACCATTAATACCCAAACCAGGCTTATGTTACGAGTTAAAAATTATGAAGCATTTTTAAAAGACTTGTAAAATACAGAGTTACTTGTTATATAGCTAAGCTTTTACTATTTGGTCTTTCATCAAAAAGTATTTGAAAATCCAAAAATAAAATGTCTTTCTGCCTTGATTTGCTGATCTTGTGTCTACTGATCACAAACGCAGATTTGGTTAAAACTGTCCACCCTGGCTGATTCTGTATGTTTCTTGACAGCCCCCTATAGCCCAGACTGTATAACTGCCTATAAGTTTTCTTTTCAGCATGTGGTTTCCAAAGGTAAAACAGAGCGTTCTGAGATATTTTTAATCTGTCACACTCCCTTCTCCACTCCTCCTCTTTAGCTCCTTACAGCATACCTTCCTGTCCTCTCTGTGGAGCTGAATATGAGATTGATTATTTCAGTTAATTCCATGGTGATTCTAACACAAGCTTTGCTGCAAAACAAAGCAAAAGAATTGTTTGAATTTCTCACAGTTTAGTCTTGCAGCAGCATGTGCAGGCCTGTTTCTGTGTTTTAAGGTAGTCATTGTTTCTCTATGACTGTTTTAAGTCCATGACCAATACACATCCTTAACCACAATTTATTTGAGATTTCACCATGAATCTTGTCCAAGATTTACTGACTTGTACTGTCAACAGTGCAATTATATTGTGGTGTTTCATGAATGTCTGAGGAGTTACCCCACTTGCTATGAATAGTAGCAGATTATAGAAGAGGAACTCTTTGTGGTTGTGAGCAAAAGTTAATAAAAGTTGTATCTTCCTCTTCCTTTTGTGCCTATTGTTCTTCCTGACACTGATTTTTTGTTGCCTTTCATTAAGATCTATTTAAGAATTAGCAGTCTGATTACCTTCCTTTTCATAATGTCATGCACTTTATGTCTCAGTGGGGAGTCATGCTGGCTTTGGCAGTGGAAGTGCTAACACACTCTGGGAGCAGTGTCACAGAGGTAACAGAACAATGTGCTTTCTGTTGCACTGGGCCTGAACACAGGTCTGTACATATCTCTGTACAACTCTGCAATGAAGGTAAATACCAAGGTCTGACACTTCTCTTGCTTCTGCTGGACTAAGTGGGAAGAAGCCTTGTAGGAGTCAATGCAGTTGTATGAGTGCAAGCGAGTTGTAAGACTCGGTGTTTTGAATTTTGCATAAAAGGTGTTTTTAATAACCTTCAGTTTTCTTGGCGTGAACTGTGCTCATGACTCAAGACATCTGTGGTGGGCTGAATTTATGCTGTGCGCCAGTTTCATCCAAGTGGGATTTAATGCATGACTTGTAAATGTTCACACATGTGTCCACTGACCTCTGCTGTGCAAGTGCCACTGGAGTCGCAAACAGGACGTTAGTATCTGTGAACCAAGGTGCTTTCTAGGACTATTAGTGTTGGCAAGGCCAAATACAGGAGCCTTGTACAGCCCCTAGTGCAAAATCTGACTGGAAACACGCAATCCACACCACATTCAACCTCTCCTGTTAAATTTGTGCCTGAGTGAGGGTGTGATTTATTGCAGAATGACCAAGTTAATGTCTATGTCCTTACTCAGGCTTGGAGTGAGAATAACAACATGTAGACAATAACAATGGAGTTTCATTCACAGACAATAGGTTTGGAGCCTTTCAGTAAAACACAGCACTGTGGATAAAAGCGGTCTTTAGGAAGTTTCTGTGTATATGGTATTTGTGCTTTTGTCGCTGACTTACTTCCAATAAGACAAATAACAAGGAAATTACAGCATTTTTATAACCAGTCCAGTGAAATGGTATTTAAAACCCCTTTTATTTCAACATCAAAGCATACATAAAAGAATGATTTGTTCCCAGTGGAATAACAAGACAAGACAGGGCACTTCACTGTCTTCCAAAGCAAAGGGGTTTCTCTTGCCAAGAACTTGAAGAAAATAGATCTGCTCGAAATGGTGAACTGATGCTTTTCAGCCTGTTAGCAGGCTAATGCCCTCAATATGAGGAAGAGTCAAACCATTGTTTGTTCTGAGAGAGAATAAAGATTAACAAGGTAAATTACATGGAAAAGAACCAGAAATACTCAGTTATCAAATGCATATTGTAATCATATTTGTTCCTTTAAAAGCTTAAAGGAATATCAACATTCAATCGAAGAGGAAACCATAGCAATTTAGGATCCAGGAGTAATTTTGCTCATTAAAAGAGTTCCAAATCCCACTGCAATCAGCTCAGAGCTGTTCTTCCACTCCTCCTTTCTCCTTCCGCTCTGCCATTTTCACTGCATTAATATGGTGGCATAGGAGGGTCTGTAGGAGCAGCCTGCTCCGTGCCTTGCCCGGGTGACGTCTTGCCTATTGGAAGGAGGACATTCGCGCAAGGTCTCATTCCACCCAGACTGCTCCTGAAGAGGCTTTGGAGGAGGCTTGGCTGTAGGGCACTCAGGCCAGCCTGGTCCAAAGGGATTAATGGGCATTGTGGGTCTGGGCTGGAGGAGGAAGACATGTCTGGTGCCTGCTGTGCCTGCCAGTCTCCAAGGATCTTTCCTGCAGCAGCCGGCACGTGCAGAGCGTCAGCCGCTGCGCTCCTGCGTGCACGTGTGGGCATCCCTCACCGTCCCCAGCTTTGAACAGCCACTTTGTAGATGAGTAGGGAAGAGGTAAACTGAGTGTGTGTGTGTGTGAGGGGAAGGAGGGCGGGGAGGAAGGAAAAGAAATGTGAGAAAGCTTTAGATGTAGTCCAAGAGTCCATCTGGTGGGTCCTTCTGATGTTCCCCCGACAGAGCCCTCCCACTGAGAAGGATCCCTCCTTTCTTCCTCATCTGCCAAAAACTGAGTCAGAGGCTGGTTTTGTTAGAAAGGGTCATGAAAGCTTTGTTCAGCCTCTCCCCACAGGGGAGTAGGGTGTTCTTTTCTATAGGAGGATATTTAGGCTGTCTGAGACTTGGTTGTTCTTATTCACACAAAGCTGGACAGCCTGAACTTGAGAATCCAGCTGGAACACCCCATGCTAGAAAAGGCCTGGGGTTGTTTTAACTCATGGTTTTCAAGGGGTACTTTTGATTGCTGATAAGTGTTCTATTCACATTTCAGGTTGCTCATTTATCCTCAGTGAGGGAGAAGGAGTAGGGGGAAATATCTGCTGCGGGCACAGCAGCTGGGCTTTTGACCGGCTGCTGTTCCAAGTGGAAGAAAATGCTTTACTGCATGCCTGGTCTCTTCACAGCAAACCTGGTGAGGGGTGGGGATTCAGGCTTCCCCTGTGCACCTCTTTTTCACACTTTCTCCCAGAGCCTGTGTCCACAGCTGTGCTCCTTCTGGTCCTGTAGGTGGTTTTACAAGGATTTGAGTGACCTTCTTTTCTTCCAATTGCTCCCAAGCCCTGTGGAGCTCCCAGTCACTGCTGGAGCTGCAGGAACGGACTGTATGTTATTGGGCTGCTTCTAAGTCATCACTTTGGAAACAGGCTTTGTTGTTAACTAGACAGGATTTTGACTTTTAAAATTCAACACTATTTTTTTTTAGAAAGGGGTAATTACATTTTACAGGTGTTCATTGGATGGGGGGGATTAATGTAATACACAGTGGGAAAAGAATATATGGTGTAACAGAGCTCTAAGGAGCTATAGAGAAGAAGATAAAAGAAACCAAAAGAGTGGAATGAAAGTAACAGATTCCAGAAAGACTTTCATGAAAGTCTGGGGGAATTAATAATTACATAGGAGAATAAGAAATAAAAGAGAACATTGCTGTTCTACTTTCTTTTAAAAACAGCAATTCCCTCCCCACCCCGCCCCCCGACACCCCCATTTTACTTTCAGTTTGGAGCTTATAGGTTCAAATTAAATTTAAACACATGTGCACCAGCTATTTAGTTTTCAAACTCCTAAAGAAAGAGCATATCTGTGTTTCCACTGATATAAAGTGACACAAAACCACTGTAAAATAAAGAAATTGTACAACACAGCTCTTTATCTTACTTATTTAAGATAGGGGAGTGTTTTAAATGAAAGTGTAAACAGGTTTAGTGATTTGACTATAGGAGGATGCCAAAAAAGGTTAGTTCTGAAATAAGTAGTAAGTCTTGAAATGAGAAAAAAAGAAAATGAAAAATGAGGCACTGTTACTTTTGGGATCTCATCATTGGCTGGGAGGAGAAATGCAAAGCGTAGATGGAGGGAGATAAAGCAGGTTTTGAAGAGTCTTGTATCCAGTAGTTATTTTAAATATTTTAAAAGAAAATATAAGGAATTTCACATTACTAAATGACTGGTGGGTGGTTACTTTTGTTAGCACAGTACTCAGTTTGCTTCTCAGTGAAGGGTCTGAGCTCAGACTCTTCTCACAGAAAAGAGATGAACACACTCTTCCTTGCAAGAGATGGGAACACAGGGTCAGCTACTCATCACTGCTGAAACTCAAAGCATTTCCAGTGGTGACTGTGGAGCAATGCCAGCTTACATGAGCTGAAGATATGGTCTAGAGTTACCAGCAAACTGAGGGGCTATGGTGGGATCAGTGTTGCTGTATTTTGTTTTCCCAGTGGTTGGCGGCTTTCTTGGGTAACCTTGGTGGGCATTTAGGATGCAGAGCCCCTGGCACAGCTCAGGTCCCCAGTAATGGTGGATGCAGATGCCCCTTACAGAGGGTGGGGTGGGAAGGGAATGCACGTGTGTGTGCAGCCACTCCATGGCCCCAAGCCCAGGCAACTAAGAGCATGGGCTACTTCTATGTGGCAGAGGGGAGGCAGGAATCTCACAGGTCCCATAAGCCTTTTCTAGTAGTTCTATTCCTGACATTCAGGAGGCCTTCCTCTTTTCTAGGGCTTTTTCTTTGTATATGTGTATCTTTTTTACCCTTAGTCCCTTTCTGTACTTGACTTGAGCTCTTCTTACCCTGACATTCCTGTTTTCTTCTTTTCCTTCTCTTTAAAGGTTAAGTGAATCATTCATTGGGAGTTTTCTCTTTTCACATCGTTCTGGACTGCTTTAAATGGTGTTTGCTTTCTTTCCCAAGTGCTCCAACAGGCATAGTCTCCCACTGTTTCCTCTGCCAATACTTGAAGGATTTCTCTGGTAATTTCTGCCTCCAGTTATCACATCCAAGTCTCTGGGCTGACCCCATTTTGCTCACGGTCCCTTGGCCTGTTCCAAATCCCTCCAGCAATCTCACCACCTCATACCATTAATTCCCTGTCTCCTTGGCTCTTCATCTCTATGCTGTCTTCATCTCTTCTTTCCCCTCCAGAGCTGGTTGAACTCCTTAAGCCCTTTGCATTTCTTACCTTACTGAAAATAGTGCTTTTATTTCTGTTGTGTTCTTTCCTGCCCTTGGTGATCTGCCATGACTGTTCCTTTTGTTCTGCTTTCCCAGTCCTGCCTCAGGGCCTCTTTCCATGCTGCCTCCTGATTAATGTGTGTCAGTGCCCTCCATTTCCTTCTTCAAATCACTTGAAAGCCCTCCTATTTTATAAAATGCAACTATTTGAAAGGTGCTCACTGGGGCTGGCAAGGAGCAGTTCCACCTTATTTGACAGGATGAAGCTAATACAAAATTGCTTTCACACTTGGTATAACCACTGTTACCCTTCTTGCTTTGCACCACCAAGCTCTGTGGTGCCATAGTCATCGCTTCAAACATTGAGAAGCAAGGGAGAAAAAAAAGCTTGAAGGCTTCTGTGCTTCCCTGATTTCCTGGTCTTGCATGGGGAAGGGTTCATGAAATTGTTTTGCGGAGGTTTTCTACCATGTGGGCCACCACCCCAGATGCCATGATTTCTTCCCGTGCTCCCTACTTCTCTCCCAAACATGCCAGTCATGCTCCATAGCAGAAAAATTTAAAGGGTGTGAATTCTTCCTACCATAGATGCCCTGTGCCAAGCAGGCATTTCCCTCCCACAGAGGAAGTCCCAGATGGCCCAAGCTAGGGAATGTGTCTTTGGGTCAAGGGATTACTTTAGATTTTTGCTTAGTATTGTGTTTCTCTAAAGGCAGCACACAAAGTTTCAGAGCTTTATAAATATAACTAGCTCAAATAACTCAATTATAATCATGTTTTTGAATGAATTTATTTATATGAGTGTAAATATGTTGCTTGTATTTAATAATTCTAATTTGAAGACATCTCTTTGCAAAATTCTTCAAATTAAATTGTGGTTATCCCTTTTCCTATGCAATGGTTTATGAGTGTATGTTGGATCTACTCTTACATTTTTCTCTTCTCTCTAATCCAGCCAAACCCTTATAAGCGGTATTTTACTAATATAAGAGCTGTCTCTCCTTGATATTATGGGCACTTCAACCTGACTGTGTTTGGGGGTATTTATTTTGGCTGTTGCATCATCACATATTTAGACAAGAGGAAATAGCTGTGTGCCTTCTAAATTACTAACACTAACGGGAGCACTTAATCTTTAGAATATCTTAACTATACATCCAACATCAACACACGTGTCAGAAAACACATGAATTCTTTGTGCTTAAATATTCAATGATCATGATTAATGCTTAACGCAAAACACACATGAGGTGCATGGAAATGGAATACTGGTTGCTTTAGGTCCTATTAAAGAACCTCAAAATCCACACTTAATGGTATTCCTGGAAAATCCTTGTATACCTCCTGAGCTATTTGTGTTTCTTTACTGCTTGCTTGTTGTAAGTCTCCCAGTGTCAAGGACTCTGCCTTTTTGCTCACTCTCCAGCCCACAAGTCAGTCACCCTTGGGAAAAAGAACCGGGTAGAGACAGCAGGAGTAAAAAGAAGACACTGTGTCCAGGCAACAGCTCACTTCCAGCTGAGTTAGCCAGGGGAATGCAGAGTGATTTACTCATGTGGCAGGTCCAAGAGACCCATTTACCTGCCGAGGGCGAAGGCAAGGCAAAGACTTATGGAACCAGTTCTTCAGTCCCTGCTGCTCCCAGGACCCCTTCAGAAAGGCAGCTCCTCACTGGACCCAGTGTCCCGTGGATGTGTAAGCACTGAGACTGCTCAGGCAGCCCAGTTGTGTTGGGAGACAGCCTCAGCAATGCTTGGAGCCACCACAGGTCCCCTCTGCCTGGAATCAGTGCAATGCTGAGATTTCAAAAGCAGTTGTCCTGTGAAAAGCTGAGCAGATTCAGCTCCAGACATACCACAGCACTCAGCAAAACCTGCCTTTGGAGGTCCCCTTTGGCCCTCATTGTGAGTGGGGGTGGCTGTGAAACCTGTAAACTCTGAGTGCACACCTGTGGGGATCCAGTGTGCGACCTTGGCCCCTGCCCTTCAGCTGTTTGATGTTGCTGCATTTCCTTGGGAAAAGGATTTTATGCAAATGCTCCTTCACCAGTTGTCAAAGCAGTGCTTTCTCACACTCACGACTCTGGTGTGCTTTGCTCCATGCACACACTCCTTAGATTTACTTTTGGTTTGTATCCTTCTCATTGTCTCTAAGTATGATGCACACACATTATTCTCTAAAACGTACTGTGAGTTGAAGGTGCAGGTTTTATCTCATTTCATTAATATGTTTTAGTCTTTACCTCTTCAAAGAAAGCCATCTCAATAAATCTACTACACTTTCCCTTGTTTTTACAGTAGAAGAGAAATTGTACTCTCTATAACATCAAGAGTTTGTGAGAGTTAAAAGTTTTGTGACATACTTACTTTAAAACAGATTTTTCTATATTATATATATTATATATTATATATATATTATTTATTTACCTTTTTTTAGCATCGCAAGACAAAGGTGACTATCACCAAAGAAGTGCTCAGGAAGTTCGGGGTTATGTCAGGTTAGAAGTCTGAAATCACAAACAGCACTCAAAAACATCTTGACTCTTCTGAGAAAAGCAGCACCCACCAGAATGCTGCAGGCACTGACACTGGAGCAGGTGCAGGGATGTTTATTCTGCATAAAAATACAATCTTCTCTTTTTCTTTTTTTTCTTTTTGTTTGTGAGATAGCTTCACTGTAAAATCCTACGGATAAATAGCTGGTCTGACACCCAGTTTTACTGTGGAGGATATATCTGCCATGACAGCACTGTTCTGGTAGTAGAAACAGATAATGGTAAGTGTGATAAGGACTCACAGGCTGAAGCTTTATCTATTGATGAGCCAGAAAAGGACTTAACTAGGACACTGCAAATACTAGTAAATGCGGCATTTACATAATTCTGCTTTGTTCATGGTGATATTTTATAGTCTACTGTTCCTGGGAAACAACATTCTTAATCTCCTTTAGTTGTGAAGGTGGCACTCATGAGCATTTTTGTGAAAATGCCATATTAAGGCTAAGAATAAAAAACTACAAGAAGCCAGAAGATACTTTTTTTTAAGAGCCCTTCAGATCAGAAACTCTGTGAGCAGCTTTTCTTGTTTCAGAAGGAAAAGTTCAGTACTCAAGGCAGGCATTATCCCACTGCAGGCCTAAGACTCACTCCCCTGGGATTTGTCTTGTAGAGAAGTGTGCCTGTATTACCGCTACTTTGCAAGCCTGTCCTCACCTTGCAGGGAGAACGCCAGACTCTGTGCTATGGGATCTCTCCCATATGAGATTTCTCTATAGCAAACTGAGAAAAATCAGATTTAAGTTGGGAAAGGGATGATGATCCTCACCATCTTTTAGGAAGATCAGCTGTCTGTTTTTACTGATGCAATCAAAGAAAGCTGGTAGGTGTCTTGGTTCAATGCATTGTAGCTTAAGTAAAAAAGAGTTGATGTTTCAGCTTTTCTGGCAGTGGTAAATGGCCGCTGACTACTTTTAGTAACTGATATACTAGGAAAAAAAAGGCTTAATTGTTTTGTAGGTGCAGCAGCTATTCTGTGATGTGTATGTGTGGATTGCACAAGGAGGTGAATGATTTTGGAACTTAGCACTGTTATAACTTATCAGCATTTTAATTAAGGAACACCTGTAATGGCAGCTCTCCTTCTCTCATGCTTCTTTTAGATCCACCTTTCTTTCTTGCTATTACACTTGATGTTATTTGAGTCTCTTGTTTCATTTTAATTCAGGAATGAGCCTTGCAATGGTTCAGCTTTATTCCTGCCTGTTGTCAAGTGCAGATTTAGACATGGTGTGAGTCACTCTAGGCCCCATAACCAGAATTAAGTCACAGATTTCATTTAAATTGTTTGTCAGCCACAGAGACATGAAGAATAGAGACTTGAGTGAGAAGGTCCCATCTGGGCTGTCGTGCTGGACTGCCTGCATGGTCCTGCACTGGCATTCAAAGCAGTGGGAACCCAAGTTGCTCTGCAAAAAGCAAAGATGTGAATTCTGGCACCTGCCATGACTTTGCTCTAACCAACTAATCCATAACAGGTCTTCTTGTAAATATTGGCCTAAATTAAGACTTTTGGCATTCAATTTTGCTTGAAAAATACACAACAAAGCAATGTGTGAAGTAATGGCTTCCCATTCCTTCATTTTGCCATCAATCGCTTTATAAAGCCCAGGTAGAGAGGTTTCATTTAAAGGAAAAGTCTGCATTGCTGAAAACAGGTATATTCTGCTTGCATCTTTTGGACGTGGGCCCTCATGCATACCTCATGGCATGCATCATGGAACCCAGCCATTCTGGAGTCTCTCCTTCTTACATGGGGTTGGGAATGCTTCAATTCAATGTAATTCATACTGTGTACATTTTCAGTGGTTGGGTGATATTTTAAATAAACAAGCACGTGTATTACATCCCACTTACAGAGTCTTTCCTATTCCTGAGCCCACACAGGCACTGTATGAAGCAGGAATCTGTGTGCTTCCTTATGACACAGTTGGCCTCAGTGCTCCTTTTGCAATGGTGCTTGGATTAAAATTAACCTTGGAAAAAATTTAGACCTTATTTCAAAACAAAACTGCTGAGTAATATGGGAACATCATATACATCCTAAGTTATTAGATGTAGTCCTGGCAACATATTTGGTGACAGACTTTCACTTGACCAAACAGAGGAGCTGTGGTGAGTAGACAAGCCGGATGGTCTACTGTTTGCCATTTTCATCAGACTGCATTAAGACTGACAGAAAGTGCTTAACTCATATGTCAAAATTATTCATTTTCCCACATCAAAATATGCTGTTTTTGCAGATTTTGCCAGGTGGTACTGATAAATATAAACCTTTGACTTAATTTCTCTAGTGTGTGAAGAAACATTTGGTCTAATGTGTGGTTAGCAGGTCCTGCTGTTTGGAGCTATGTGAAGAGGCAGCAGTCCAAAGTGGACAAGGTAAACAAAACAGTGTTTGCTTCTTGCCTGGTTCTCCAACTAGAGTAAACCTTTGAGGCAGAAATAGGTGTTCTTTGACATTCCTGAAAGGATAATTTGTTTGCACATTCTCTGACCTGCTCTGTGCTGAGACTGGCATAGATGGGTAAATAAAGCAGTTGATGTTTTGAGGCTAGTTAGGCCCAATATCACTGGGGTTTTTTCCTTCTCTCCAGAAAAACAAATTGTGCTGCCATTCAGTGACGGAACAGGAACACCATGTGACAGAAGGGGTGTACTATCAATTGCATCATTAATGGAGGTATGATTGATGTGTAGTGCACATTCCCTAGTCCGGCTGGTATGCTAGTCTGAATTCAGGATTCCCATGTGATCTTGAGGCCTCAGCATATTTATATCCTTCTTTCTGGTGGAGATAGGAGCTGATATTCTAGTCCCATACAAACAAAATTGCTCTCAGTGAGCCACAGTGTGCCGTATCACCGTGGAAATATGTGGTGGGGAGCGTTTCTGAGAGAGCAATCAGCGCTGTTGTCTCTCTATCAGCAGCTGTTTCCTGCCAAGCTCGTTTCCTCCAGGTCTCCACTGCTCTCTGCTCAGCTAGGTCTTTCTAGGCTGTGTAGACTATGAGCAACAAACTTAGGACAGCACTAAGCCATTCACTAAACAAACTTTAGCAGTGCATCCACTCCCGATTTTGCCTGGTCCCCTATGGCCTTGATTCCAAATGTTAATGAAAATATACTGCAAATATGGCATGACTTAATTCTCTCTTTGGAATTCTGTGGAAGAAAAGCATAATTCATGGTTTGCTGGACAATACCTATAGAGGTGTATGTAGAAAAGCGTATTAATCACTAGTGATTTCTACTAGTCCTTCCCAAAGAAAAAAAAAATCAGTAGTAGCATTCAGTTTAAAAATCCTAAAAGTTGAAAAAGCACATAAAGATCTCACCTATTTCAGATAAAATACTAAACTGTGCTTTAACTGCTATATAGTCTCCACTACAATTCATGGTAAAATGAATACTGAGAAGCTCAGTCCTTATACATGCTATGACCATAAGATGGAGATATTGGGCTACAAAAGAAATAATGTACTTCATTCCCTCACCACTTTGGTTAGTGTGGGTTTATTTAAGGAAAAACAATGGTGATTAGCTAAAATGAGTATTGTGGTAGGGATTAGATACCAGCCAAACCAGGATGGCAGAGTACTAGGAATACAAATTCTTGCTTGCAAAGTGAACTATTGGAAGTTAAAATGTGAGCTTGCTGCTGTAATAATTTCAGTAGTGGGTTATGTATGCCCTTGTTTCACAAAAATAGGTTGAAATGTCAGGCTCCCAATTAACAGATGCCCTCCTTTTTGATAAGTGGGAAGCTCTACGTGTTCTCAAGGCAGGTTAAATGGCTTGTGGATTACACAATACATACAGTAATTTCTAATCCTCAAGGACATCATAACAGCACAGGGTCTAGCTTGTATTTCACTCTCTGCAAGAGGCTCTGAGTCAGTGAAAACTGAGCAGAGGAAATTTTTGGTGGCATTCAGGGACTTTCTGGGGAAACTGGAAGGGACAGGTGCACTCATCAGCTCCTTTGGTACATATCAAACAGGAAACCTTTGCCAACATCTGGGTGGTAATTTGATTACTGAAGAGATAATTTTACTTTGAAAAGCATCTTAAAAATATCACGCTCCTGCTCAGCCAATCCATTTCTCTCCCTAGACTGGCAGTCTACTGTCCCCTCCTTTACTTCTCTCAGTCTGAAAAAGATAGTTGGTCCCAGTTCTTGGTAATGTGTCTCCCTCAGAAACATCTGAAAAGTTTAAGTCAGCTGTGCTGGGTTTCAGCTCAGTGCATGCAGTATTTTTGCAGAAGCAGAAATCAGGGCTTAATTTAGTTGACTGAAATTTTAAATTATTAGCTGTTAAATATTAATGGGGGAAGATGATGATTAGGTAAGGTGAAGGGTGTTTCCTTAATGGCAAAGGAAATTACTGTTGGTATAACTCCATCAAGGGCACAGAGAGTTTGCCATCAGTCGAAATCTTATAGCCATGTGCAGACACCTCTCTAAAAGTGACATTTTGTTCAGTTAGCAGGTTTGATTCGTGTGTATGAGAAGCCATGAATGAAACTGTGGGCTGTGTACAGCATGAGATTAGACAAAAGGATTGCAGGGGTCCCAGGATCACAGAAAAACTGAAGTGGGAAGACAGACCTGGAAAGCAGTTTCAGCTACAGCAAATTTCGCAGAGCTACGTCCTGTCAGGTTTTGAGTATCTCCAAGGATGGAGACTCTGCTATGTCTCTGGACAGCCTGTAACAGTATCTGACCACCCTCACAGTAAAAAAAAACAACAAACAAAAAAAAAATTGTTCTTGTATTTAAATGGAATTTCCTGTATTTCAGTTTGTACCCATTTTCTCTTGTCCCATCCCTGGGTACCACTGAGAAGGATCTGGTTTCATCTTCCTGCCTTTCAGGTATTTATGCAGGTTGATGAGATTCCTCTGAGCCTTCTTTACTCTGGAATGTACAGACACAGCCCTCCCAGCTTCTCCTTACATGAGAAATGCTCCAGTCCCTCAACATATTTGTGGCTCCCTGACAAACTTGTTCTGGAATGTTCATGTCTCTCTGGTCCTGGGGAGCCCAGATCCAGACCCAGCAATGCATATGGGTCTCACCAGTGCTGAATAGAGGAGAAGGATCATACCCCTTACCTGCCAGTAATGCTTTTCCTAGTGCAACCCAGCATGCTGTTGACCTTCTTAGATTCATTGCTGGTTCATGGGCTGCTGGATAGCCACCAGGATGCCCTGGATCCTTTTCTGCAAAGCTGATGTCCAGCTGGCCAGGCTCCAGCCTGTACTGGTGCACGGGCTTATTCTGCTCATATGCAGGACTTTACAATTCCCTTTGCTGAACAACATGGGGCTCAGGTTGGCCAATTTATGCAGCCTGTTGAGGTACCTCTGAAAGGCACCACACCCAACTGGTGTATCAGCCATCACTTTATATCATCAACTTTATATCATCCAACTTCATTTTAGAAGGTCATCAGGTCAGTCAGGTGTGATTTCCCCTGCATAAACCCACAATGAATACCCTCAATCTTGTTTTTTTATATGTATGGAAATTAGTTCCAGGGTATTTTGCTTCATGATGTTCACAGGGATCAAGGTGAGGCTGTGATTCTCCAGGTCATCCTTATTGCCCCTCTGGAAACTAGCAGTGACACTTATCCAGTCCTGAAGAACTTCCCCAGTTGCCATGACCTTCCAAATATTATCAAGAGTGGCCTCACAATGATATGTGCTCAACATTCATGATTCTTCAGTGATGCCTCAGCACTCATGGCTGGAGCCCATCAGAGTCCATAGATTTGTGTGGATTCAATCTGCTTAAATATTACCTAACTGGGTGCTCCTCCAGTGAGGGTAAATTTTTATTGCTCCTGATTTTCACATCCATGACCTATTCTTCCTCATTTATAAGTAACAGGTCCAAGAAAACATCTCTCCTCATTAGTCCCTCTGTCACCTGTGTCAGGCAGTCCTTTCTGGCCTTATAGATTCATGACTCCCTGAACAGTGAAACTGATTCTCATTGTCTGAATTCTTATTAGCCAAAGGCAAAAAGATGTCTACCAGGAAGCTAATCAGAATTCATGGGGAGAACAAAGACAGTGAATTCTACTGCCTAGAATTCTACTTTTACATTGATTCTTCTGGCTAGAACTACGCTTCAGGAATTCTGTTAAAATTTTCTGTCCATTTCCAAGTTAATAGCAGTAACTAAATTTGAGCCAAGGAATACACCTGTGACCAGGAATTTAAAGATAAATTCTCTTGAGAAAAATAATTTATTTATGACAAAGTGGAGAAGTGTTGAACTTAATGTGGCCAGAGCATGTATTTCAAGTTTGACAAGCGTATAAAGATGCCCTTATAAGAAGGCTGAATGGTGTAATATTTATACATGATTGCTTTTTTAGTGTTAAACTAGGAGTTATCTAAATGAATTTGGGGGATTTTAATAAAATAGGAGAAGTCAGAGAAAATGTTACTCAAAGAAATTTATAGAATATACCACATAATTTGGGATAAGGAGGCTGGATAGTTGCCAAAGGTGGAAGCCCGGTGTCCCCAGCCCATGTATGGAGACAGTGGGGAGAGACAGGATCCAGCTTGGGAGAAGCCAAACTTGGATCTGGTCTGGGCAGCTCAGTAGTGCCATTTGGTTTCCTACATATGTGTGTGATTATTCATATTGAACACAAGGTGAGAACCCCTCTAATCCTCAATGCCTCCTTCTCCTCATCTGTTTTCCGTAAGAAAGGCGAGGAGAATCGAGAGCCCATCACAGCAGCTGACCAGCCTGGATGATAAGGGCACTGGAAATGTGGGGTCCCCCTAGAACCAAAGTGCATTTCCTGCTGTGAAACTCCTTTGGGGACCCTCTCTCCTTACCATGCCAGTTAGGCAGCACAGATATGCAAACAGGTACAGAGCCCGTGGGAGCCTAGTTCTGCAAACCACAGTGCTTATTTCTGCCTGTCAATCTGGACTTGGGCGTCTAGGTGCAGTTACTTTTTCTTCTGTGTGAAGATAAACAGTACTATTGACAATGGAAATTACTCTTGCCAAAGAGAGTTTGAGCTTTAGGCAGCCAAGCTGGGGAGTACTGGTGTCAGCAATCCCTCTGGAGCTGTATGATAGATGGGAACACAGTCAGGAAAGCACCCAGGTGCCCTGACACTGGGCCCAAGCCTCCCCCCTCTGCAGCCACTGCACTCCTTAAGGTATTTTATTGCTTATGTCTTTCAGGACATGTGAAAAAGGCTTAAAATACACAAGACAAATTATCCAACATGATTCTCTGGAAAATGTTGTGTATCTTAAATGCAGCCAAAGTGCAGAGTGTATGCCAGTTGTAACAGTAATCACTCATTTTCTGTTTTGAGCTAGCTGAGAAATTACAGACTTGGAAAGGAGTAATTTGAATGTAACAATCTTTGCTGTTTCAAAGGTTTTCTTTCTCTTTTACCCTTCTGGGAGCAGCATGTACTGTGTGAGTTTTTTCTCCATTTATTCAGAACACATCCTATTTCATCTGGCCCTTCTTTTCTAAGGCAGTTAATCTATTGGAGATACATAATTATATCATATCTCACTTTCTGCCACTCAAGCTCGGTCTCAAACATTCATGCAGACGCCAGAAGTGGAGCTGGTAAGGGTTAAACATTAGAAGATCAGTAAATTGCAGAAGAATTTCTCAGTGCTTCCAGGTCAAGTATTCACAGGTTGTTTTGTTTTGAGCTGTGGCTTCTAGACTTGGATCATGTCAACATACAGAGCAGGGCTGACACTGAGACATCCATTTAATAAATATTTACTTTTATATGTGTGTGAGTGCATGTGTGTGTGTGTTTGTGAGTGTGTGTGTGTGTGCGGGCTTGCGTGCCTATGTGCACTGAGCTCACATCCAATGTCCGTCCTTAGCAGATGGATTTATCCCACTCCCTGACTTGCCCACAAGACAAGACCAGGACACATATTTACTAGCAACAACACATTGGAATGCATTTGTGGTTGTAGAGTGCATTTCGTGGTACCCTGCTTTAAACTTGCAATAGTACTACTGTTTTTAACAGCAGAGTAGCTGCATCACTCAGCTGTTGGCACAATGAGCTGAAGTGTAGAAAAAAATGCTCTTTACAATCCAGTCTCCACTGATACAATAAGTTACATCAAAAACATTTCCTCACAGTTATTGTCTCCTTAGAAATTGAAATAAAACATTCGAAGGTTTTCATCCTTTCACTAGTTTGTTTTCAAAATTATGTGAGCTAAAAAAGGAAACTGAGAATATTTTTAAGATGGGTAAAAAACATTTATGTGTCAGTGTGCAAGGATTAAAATGACATACAAAGGCAAAGGCAATAAAAACCAGTTACTTTCAAGCATACATGAAAAAATCATAATTAAGATGAGGCTTAAAAGCACATGCTGGGATAGTGCATGTGGACACAACCAGTGTGCAATGGTATTTGTAACTTATGCTTCTTTGAAACAATCTTGTTTCTGAAAGCCCAAAAAAATCACTTCAAAATGTCACAAAGATTTGTCATGGTGAGGGCATTCTCAAATTTGTCAGATTTCTTGGATCAGACTGTAATTTCCTCTTATTTATATATTGCAAATTTATTCTATCGTTCTTTATATTGATAGCTATTTTCTAAATTTGAACTGCAGGGCCTAAACAAGATAGTGAAGCCAACCAGAGATCTTTCATGTTTGGCAAAGGCACAACTCTTTCTAACACGAATACTGCCAATTCTTTTGAACATTTCTGTGTACAACATTTTATTATTAATACTTTCTATAGACCTCAGCTGTCTTTGGATGAAGCCATGGCTTGCATATGACTGACTTTTCAAATCTCACAAAAAGTCCATGGATATGAATTTATTTACTCATCTGTGGTATAACCCATTGATCTTCTGTACACATTTGTCTGCCATGAAGTGTCCTTGCCTTTTAACTAGAGCTATATTCCCCTTCTGTCCAGGACCCATCTGTGGTAGTCAGACCATGAGGTGTTTGTCAGCAGGAAGTCGAGAGCAGCCTCCAACACAGTTTTAACTTCACAGAGAAAAGTGAGGAAGGTTTCCCTTTCTGTGTTAGCATTTCTTGGGCCACTGCATGGTACCACCCACACTGTAAAAGTGATTGACTCTGATTCTAAGACTCATCAAATAATTAATCCAGCCACCATTCACTGTTTTATATATGACACAATAATAAAATTTTACCTTTGATTATGGTACCTTAATCTGAAACAACCAACTGTCATTCATAATGGCCACAAGCACTTAAACCTATCCAAACCACAAAAAAAAAAAAAAAACCAAAAAAAAAATCATTCTTCACTGTGATTTAGAAAGCTATTAATTCAGTGTAATAATGCAAAACTGGCAAACTATTTAGATAGAAAAACCCTCACCTGGATTACTAGAGTTAAAATCTTTTCCTCCAGGGAAATGTGACCTACAGAAATGTTTTGCATTATCCCAGGCAAAAGAGGCATGCTGAAAAGATTAGGAGCCATCTCATGCACACATGCACACATATGCTTGCATGCACGCACGCTCTCCCACCCCTAGCAGTACTGTGGGTAGCAGAAGGAGCAGTGCCCTTTCACAGACTCCTGCCTTGTGCTCAAAGGAAATGCAGCAGACATTTAAATATTTCCAAACCAAACAAGACATCCTGAAGGATTCTCCTCCTGTGGCCTCATTATCTGCTTACATCTGTGTTTTTAAATTCAAAAGAAAGGCTGAAGCAGTCAGAGCCACCCTTGACAGGAGCAGAAAGGGGAAGTGGAACGAGAAAAAGTTTGAGACCTTCACTCAAGCAGCCTTCACTCTCTGAGGACACCAGCTTTAAAATATGGTGGTTGGAAATTAAAATCATATATTTTTTTTTTCCTAAGGCATCACCTCTAAGTGTATAGATTTAAAATGTATAGGAAGGCTGATCTTGCAAAAATAGTGATGTAAGTACCTGAGGCCAATTCCTCCCTAAAGCTGCACCTTTGCGTTTGCTTTCCCATAAGAAGATCTGAGGCAGCAACTCTTCTGCCTGTATGACCCTGGGGCCCCAGCAGGGCCTGAGGCTGACGTGATGAGCAAGCTGCTGACATGAGCAATAGGCTGATGCAGACAAGACCTTTTTCAGTGAGTGCCAAATGTCATCAAAGCCCCATCCAAGAGTGAGGAGGACCTTCTAAAGGGTGCTCCCCACATCACCTACCTTCACAGTGTCACTTCCTGTACCTAATATTCCCTGGATTTTTGCTTTGGTTTTGGACATATTTGCACCAAATAAAAATACAGCTTTCTCCATTCTCTCTGATGGTCTTGTGCACCTACTAACATGAAAGGGTACTCACTGAAAAATTCCCAATAATTTTTAGTGTGTGGGGAAGGAACTGCAAGAGTGTTTGAGCACCTCATGCTTACTGCCTGTAAACATTCAGCTTTGGGAAAAAAAAAGAGTAATCAGTGAGGAATTTGGCTTCAAAGTCAATGGCATGATACTGTATGGTCAGGCTGCATTCTCCAAAGCCAGCTCAGTAGCCCTGGAGGGAGGGACTGAGCCTTGCTGCTGCAAAGTGTCTGGTAAGCACTTCCAGAATGTTTGCTCCGAAGATGCCTCACCTATAAAGAAGGTTAGCCACAACCTGTGAGCTGGGCCAACTGCTGTCACAGAGCCACCACCAGTGTCATCCTGGGAAAGGGCTGAGGGTTGAGTGTGTGAGCCAGCTCCATCGTTCCTTCCCACCTCTGCTAGGAAGTGTAATTTTGGGACTGGGTACAGATCTTGCAGAGAAAGGGAACAGGGGACAGAAATAAGGGAAGGGTTTCAAATTTGCTGGGAGTGAGGTAGAGATAGAAAGAGAACAATTCTGAAGCAAAGAGATGAGAAGTGAGAAAATGAGGAAAAGAAGAGCATCCTTGCTCCTTGTTCCAGATGCACTCCTCCCATTGAATACATGCTGTTTCTTCACTTTGAGAATGTCAACCTGTAAATAAATTATTTTTATTTCTGATCTGTATTACAACTGAGTGCTGTACAAGCTGGTCCAACCTTGGTGTTGCTTTTTGTTGTGAATAACCTCCTGCCTTGCATCACAATTACCCTACTGCAAAGGTAAAGGCATGCCAGGGAGCAGGCTGAGGTAAGGGCAGAGACAGAGCTAAGGTGAAGGGCATGCAAGTGCCATGGGCACAAAAATTATGTTCCCCTGGGCTGAAGAAAGCATAGGTGAAATATGCTGGCTTAATCAAATAAAAAGCACCCAGGGGCAGAAACTGGCTTAAGAAACTGGCTTCTTGCTTCAGCACTCTGCTTGCCCTTCTCCTGCTGTTATTCCCATGCCTTTGTTTCCAGCAGGCAAGTTGAATTCAAATCTTCTCCAAACTGGGTACCTCAAGATATTGCAGATCCCAAAAGCCTTGGGAGAGATGAGTGACAAACAGCTTCCAATTCTAGGCAACAGGCTTCTGTTGTCTTGCTGAAGTGGCACCTGGCTTCTCAAGTAAAGGCATCCTGGGTTCCCCAGATGAAAGCTGGGGTTGGTCCTGAGAGATGATACACAGTGTCCCACGCCAACCACCCTGCTTTGCCAATGCTCTTGTTGCCATGACACAAATCCTAAGGGGAATCTGTCACACTTGAGTCTCTTTCATTGGCTAGGAGGCAATTTCTGCATACTGGCTGTCCAAAGGCTACAAATGAGCATTTTTACAGCCTCAAACTAAACACTGTATCTCTCCTACTAGGAGAGCTGCCATCACTGAAATCCAGGACCTACTGGTTGCTGACATTTACATGAGAATTTATGGCTGTAATAAATTATGCTTCAGATTTTCCATATTTGGAATAATTTTGGAGTATCTTTTCTCCACATTTTTTATGGCAATGTAACAGACTGCTTTTTAAAGAATCAGGAAGATGTTCATGTTACCTTCACTGCATAAAGAGCTTGGATATAAAGCTTTCCAAGAAAGGAGGTTTTGGACAATGCAATGTTATTTATTTACTTAATCCATTTCATAATTGGCATTGTAAGCCAATGGTGAGGTCTCAAGCAACTTGGATTCTTTAATTTTTTTTAGTCTCTGTGCACAGGATGTACTTATTTCTCTGATAAGACAAAAATAAGACTCTTCTGAAGAAGAAAATCTATATTCTTTCTCAGTGACTTTATCTCTGCAGGCAGACTACAGGTATAAGGGAAACAGGAATACTGAGACAGCTATGACAGCTAAAGCTCATCTTTGAAGGAATCCACAAATGTTATCCATGTGCAAGCTAAATGCATTTTATATGGAAGTAAAAATGATTTTTAATAGGAGATACCATAAATTGAGATCTCAATGTCCCTCTGAGCACAGAAACCACATGCACTTCAGTAAGGATCTGATATATCAGATTTAGTCACCCAGATATGTCTTGGAGAGAGGAAAATAAAACCTCCAAAGGGATGAGCAGCAAATGGCCTATCCAGGATAAACGAAAAATCTTTTTCACCTCCATGCAGATTTGTCTTTTCCCCACCCCCTCATGCATTTTCAGTGCATGCATTTCTGTGTTTTGTTCCCTGGACTGAGTTTTCAGGGGCTGGCAGCTGTTTCTCTCCTGCAATGTACCAAAGAGGAAGGACTTCCCCTCCTGTAGGTTAGCCATCTTAGCGTCCCTCTTTCCTTTGGAAAGACCTTTCCAGCATCATCATTTTATTCTCTCTTTCCAGCCTCCTCAGCTTCCCTCTGTCCTACTCTGCCCATTGCACAATGATTTCTTTCTTTGTGTTTCCCATTCTCATTCTCCATCAGAATAACCCTGACCACTTCTCTTTTTTCTTTTTCTTTATTCATACCTGTTTCCCAGACCTAATCCCATATGTGTTTCGCCATCCATAGATCAGAAGCCTTTCTTTGTAGGCTAGCTTTTTTAAAGCCATCCTCCTCCTGTAGTCATTCCTCTTGGTTTCCCTGTTTTCCAGACACATTATCACCAAGGTGATACATCTCCTTGGTGGCACCTCTCAGGACCAAGGGGATGTCATGCTTTCCCCAGACCTATTTCCCAGGCAATTTTGGGTCTGCAAAATGTAGAATCACAAATGAAAGAGGGAAAAACCCTGACAGCTGTGAAAGGCTTGTTCACATCAGCATGCCACAACCCCAAATGATAATGAGTGCCAATATCAAAATGGTCCCTCCATGGCCAATGTACCTGCTGGTCTCCCTTGCCTCTGCAGCTTCTCCTTGGGCAACCCTTCCCTGTGCTCCTGAAATGCCTCATTTCAGGTGGGGACCATCCCTTTCTGACTAGCTCTCTGGTTTCAAATCCCTTGTCTCCTCATTTTGCTGACCTGGTTTGGAAGCTGGCTGGAAGTTCCCCACTCCTGGGAGCTCTGCAACCAGACAATGCATCCATCCAGTGACGCAGATTGGCCTTTTCTAAACAAAATAGGGTTTCAAAATCAACAGGAACACATTGCTTCAGTAACTGGGTTAAAATAACAAAAGAAGGCCTGCACGGTGAATATGACTTAAGCTTCATTCTTCCCTCCCAAATTTTGGGCAAGTTCCATGTCATCTTGGCACCTCCGCTCTTGATCTGGGAGAGGCAGGACACAACTCTCTGTCTTTCTGTCGGAAATGGTGTTAGACTGGAATGTCTGTCAGTGCTGGGTCCGGATGGGGCTGGTGACATGCCAGCTCGCGGGATAAACAGGCCGCTGCTGGGATGATCAGCTGCTTCCCAATGCCCTGGGCACTGCTCACTCTTTCTGGGGGAACCTTAGAACCTCCTTTATTTAATTTCCTGTGCACTTCCTCCTACCCACCTCCTTTGTTTTTCACTGTATGGGAAATAACACCAAGAAAAGACACGGTGGCATATCTCATAAAAATTTTCATTTTTAATTTTCTATGGGTTCTTAATTTTTGTTGGTTTTCTTTCTCATTTTCATCTCTTCTTACTGAATTCTCCAGATCACTGTTACTGCATTAGCACATGCATTCAATAACAAAACACTGGTATCTGCAAGTATTTTGTGTTTCCAGTGCATTGAACAAGATGATTTTACAAATGACATTGTTATTGAAAATACTACTTATTGTATTTATAATACAATATCTGATCAGACTGCAATTTTCCAAAATATTTTTAGCAGGCTTTTCTTTCAGTTGGGCTAAGTATGCCCAAGTAATCAGCCCAAACTAACAAAGCTTTTGCTTGCTTTCCTAGTTTGCACTGGTGTAACTAAGATGAGAAGCTTATCCTAGGGCCAGAAAAGCAATGAGTACACTCTGGGAATTGATCTTTCAATTGCATCTATATGTTTCCAGACTGATTTTTGTATCAAAAAATAAAAAAATCCCAACCAAACAAATAAAAAACACCAAACCAAAATTCCAGCACCCCACATCCTTCTATTAAAGAACTTGATAAGATCTTGGTTAAGTGTTTACTAAAGAAATTAAGGCTGTCGTGTGATGAGAAACCATGAACTGAAAGATATCTAAGAAATTGGAGGCAATAGACATAAAAAACCAGCAAATTTCTGTCTCTGAAAAAATGTTGGCACAGAAGTGCCAAGGTCTAATACTGTTTAACAAATATACTGGCGGTCTGGAGAGGGGAATGGGAGCAAGGATGTGAAATTGATGAAATTATTTATTTTAGTCAAAGCCCAGTGCTTCACTGGGGGCAGCATGTCAGTGTGGCTTCAGCAAAGCAGGCAAAGGCCCAGTACTATGGCAGATAGAGGTAAATTGGTGGCACATGCAAAAAAAGATACAGTACAGGGGAAGCCAAAATATTCATTTGTCAGGGAGCACTTGATATGAGCTCTGAAAAAAGACTTGGGTCTTACTGAAGGCAGGTTGACAAAAACTTCGGCTTCCTGTGGAGACTGGTGTTGACTACACACCATCATGCTAGAATCCAGCAGTACAATTTTGCCTATTTCTTGTTGCTCAGGATTTGGCATCTTGGCCAGGATTCATCTCCCTTAACCAGAGAGCAGACATCTTCACCTGAGCCTGTCATCTGAGCTCTTTTACAGCCAATGGAGAGAAGTGTGCATGCAGAGGTTGAGTCATGTTCTTCTGAAAAAGACACCTCCAAGAGATCCCATCACTCTTCCCCAGCTGCCTATTTTGACTTTTTCTGTAAAAGGAATTTTGTCAACTGGTATTAATATGTATGCTATAGAAAACTGCAGTCTGCTGCCCAAGCAGTTTCCATTTTCTATGATGTGGGAATTAAAGGTATCACAGTAAGAAGCCAGGGGCCAGGATATCTGCAGATGATGCTTAACTGTCTCAGGAAGGGGACAAGGACAGATGCGGTAAAATCAGTTAAAAATTAAAACCTAATTAAGATGAAGCATGAGCATCTGTCTTGGCAATTAAGACAAAATAAACACAGACAAACATGCATAGAAAGAAGTGTGTCTTAAAAATACTAACTAGCAGCCTCTGGTATCCCCCAGCACAGGATGCTAGAGAGGCCAAGAGCTGAGTTCAAATATATACGCAAATCTCACCCTAAGAGGGATTGGTGTGGACACAGACTTGCCTGCTGCAAAATTTCTGGCATGTCCTGAAGCACCTGGGGTGGAATAGGCTGAGCAGGATTAAAGAATATCTTATGTATTCTTAATATCTGTATGTGCATAATTCACCTATGGGCTTGGGAAAAAAAATCAATTCTGAGTTCAGTTGGAAGTTCTTAGACTGCCAAGTGGATATCTTGGGAACTGAATGCCCTGGCAAAATTATGTGTGATGACTGTCTTTTTAAAACAAGGAAGGACATTCAGGATGTAGATCACACCCTCCAGAGACACTTCACAAGGAAGCAGGGGATGTTAGACTGTTAATGGTCTTTTTAAAGTCCACCAATTTTCTGTTCCCCTTTCAAATACAAGTTCCTAGAGAACATGGGCTTTGAGACTGGACTGATGAGGAACTTGCTACATTTTCTTAATGAAATGAGTCCACCTGAAAGAACATGAAAGTGTGTGCACTTCATGGTCAGATGGGTTTTTTTATAGGCTTCTACCTACTGCTTGTGTCTGTAAGGACGTGAGAGAGTTGTCAAGTCCTCTTTCTGGTGGAAAAAAGTGACCTTGTGAATGACAGCTGCGCAGGCATGAGACAAATTTATTAACATCTCCGCAGAGCAGACTATGCAGAACATATGCTATAAGTGGGGGCTTTCCCAGCTCTGGGGGGTCCTCTGTCTGCTCTCCCTGTGCTCAAGTGCCTCCTAAAGTGCTGAGCTTGGAAGTTTTGCTAGCTGCATGTTTCTTCTTCTGTTTTTATTTTACTCTGCATTCAAATAGTGAGAAAGGGCTCTGGCTGCTTCAAACAGCCTACAGGAAATGAACAAGCTGAATAGCATGTTTGCCAGCACATGGGTCTTTTTGGCATACTTAGAGCCTATCTGCACTATGGATTTGTCTCATTGTTAGCCATTACTAGCCAACCATCAAAGGCTTTTCCATATAGCAGGAGCGCCATGTTTTGTTGTGGTTCATGCTCCTGACTAATTAATATGTCCTGAAATGCCCCTAGATGGGATGGTCTGTTTCATGTGACCATCTGTTTTCTGTTCCTCACCCCTGGAGTGTGGCTCCTGCCTGGGGACCCTGGGGGTACTTAAAGCCAGAAACAACTGTGGGCAGGTGGAAACAACTCAGATGTCTGTGTTTCTGTACTTATCTTAGATACATCCCTGAGGAGACAGCCAGCCCAACCAGTGGTGGTTGAAAAGGAGGACAGAGATCTCCTGGAACAGACAAATGTCAGCTGCTTACCATAGATGCTCTTCTACTCAATGAGAACAAGGGGTTTTGATCACATTTCCCTTGAAGTTTGAAGGATGGGGCCAGGAAGGATCTAACCAAATACAGTAATGGCTGGTAGAAGACCTAGCCCACCTCTTCTGGGCTAAATCCAATGTTTGTCCTCTCTTGCTCCTCCCTGCATCTCCTGTGGGTCTGATATGCTGAGTTGCTATGAGACTGCCCTCATCTGTTGTGGCCATTTTCTCTCTTGACCCCTTTCCTTCAGAAACTGAGTTAGAGGAAATTAGAGGAAATTTCCTTTTGCAGGTGAGAACTTAGAGACTCAGAATTCATAATCAGCAGGTTATAGAAAAAAAAAATTAAAAATTTTGGGAATCCTGTTTCTTCTCTTCAGATGTGGGAAACAAGTACATGTGGATGTCTTTTCTTTTACCAAGGGGTATCATTAAACCCTGATCCTGTAGTAGGACTGCAGTGCAAGCAATTAATCCATAACAATAAAGAGGAAATCAGTGGAAAAAGTAGAGGGAATGTCAAGGGCTTGCAGAGGTCTGCATAGCTGGTGATATAATATTAGAACAGAAACAGTAGTGTATGAATCACTCACAGTCATTCCTTGCCCCCATGATTTTGGTAACAAAGACCATTATCTGAAATAGTATGGGAGCAAGGTTTGTGTCCCAGAATTGAAATAAAGCTCATTTGGCAGACACAGAAATATTCTGGGGTAACCAACAGGCACAGAAAGGTGAAAGGGGACAGCAAAAGATTAGACTCTTGCTGCTGTCACCACCTTCCTGGATATTCACCGCTGTTACCACCACAAACACAATGATATCAGACATAAAGTGCTCCAGCTGAGACCCATCCTTGTCCTCATTATGGTCTTGCTGAAAGCAAGCACAGAGCTGTGGTCCTTTCCTCTCTTGGGTGCTAGATCAGGCTTCACTGTCTGGGGGCTGCAGTGGGCTGCAACGTGCCAGTTGCACTTCCCAGGATGTTGGCAGGGATGAGCATGTGCCATCTTTGAGAAAGCCTGAAATGGCACATATCCAGGGAGAACGTAGTCTTCTGAAATTCAGACTGATGGTTGATTTCCACAGAAGAAATAATGCTTTTAAAAAAGAAATTTGAAGAGCTACCATCTCTGCATGTCTCTCCATACTGCCTGCTGTTGGAAGCTTGAGCAAGGCTGGACTGCTTCACATGTGCCTGTGTCTAAGATAGGCTTCACCAAACAGTTTCTACTGCTTTATTGACAGAACCTCTGAGCCTGCTGAGCAACTTGGCTGGGTCCTGCACTCTGGTTGTGCTTGTTCAGACTACGTTGGACACCTTCAATGAGTAGTCAAGCCAGAATCCTCCTACCCCCTGCTCCTCTGCTGCCCTGGAACAAGCTTATGTTTGTTTACTGGAGGTCACTCATCTTGAGCTATTGCTTTTTTCCTGTCCACTCCTCTTTGCTGCCTCACACTAAGCAAAACCAATATACTGATGTATTGAAGTGTTCCCACTTCCCAGAGCAGCTTTGTTTCTGCTTCAGAAAGGAAAAGGGGGTACACTGCAATGAAAGCAGGATTTAGCACATGATATGAGGAGCGGAACTTGATATCTGTTAATAAGGGACCTAATAATTCTGCCATTCATTATGACATAGTGGATCTTCCCATCGTGGCTGCAGATATTACTCCTATTCTTGAACCTTTTTTTCGATGATTGCCCCGACTTGATAACATTCACATTGCCCCCTGGAATCTTCACCCTCGCTATTATGGTCCTGCCTGTTAAGTCACCTGGAATCAAAGTACACTCCTTTGGTGCTTTTTTGATGCTCCTTTTTCCTCTATGGTGAACAGCTCTGCTTTCCCTGCATTAATGGCCAAGAGACCATCTGACATTAAGAGACCAAGTGCCAAAAGACAAGTGGAAGAACCTGGAAACATTTCTGTTTTCTGCAATTTTAATTTATCTTTAATTTGAGCCTGTTGAAGGCTCTTTATCCCTTTTTTAAAGAAGAGTGAATACTGTTGCTTACTCTAATCTTCACTGCATCTTCCCCTTCCCAATTGTTCATATTCTCTCCCACACAAAGGATGAGAAGCACCATCCTGTAACCAAATAGCTTTCTCTAAGCCACCAGAAAATGCTCTGCAAGCCACCAGTGGTCAACAAATCTCTGGCAAGGAAACATCCAAATTAAAAAAAACCCATCCCCCTCCAAAAAAAAACCAACCCAAAAAACCATGAATTCAAGAAGGCCCAAGACCTGATTTTAGGGTCTTGATTCCACAAGTAATATTGTCCAGAAACTTTAAGTATTGATCATGCTTTAAATTCAGTTTCTAACATTCAGCTATTTCCTAGGGAAAAGCTGCAGCAATTTAATACAAGGATACCTAGTCACAGACACTGCCTTGTTTAGTTTCAATCAGCTTTGGGGAGCTGATACCACTTTAAAGTTGGTTGTATTGGCACAGCCTGCAGCTGTACATGTCTAAAAGAGGAATTACAGTAATGGAGTGTCCATAAACAGCAGTTAGTCAGTTTGAACTGAATCACACTTTTCATCATATCAGAAAATTGTTGTGCATGAGACACCGTCTCAAAGAATAATTTTAAACTAGTTAGAGAGATTTTTCATCAAGTAAAATGTGTTTGGTGTATGTTAATCGGGACAGGTATAAACCAATCCAAAGAGGATCTCTGAAAATGAGATAAGATTGTGTACATAAGGGATTTCAGTAGCTCAACTAAATCAGTTATAAAACTTCTAATTTAAACTAATGCTACCTATATTTGGACAGTAAGAATTAATGGGCTGCAACTCTACTGCAAGGAAAATGTTACCAGTGGGGATCCAGTCCAAGAAATCCTGTTCCTAAAAAGCAGCACAGTCTCTTTGAATCACCCTAAAAACATCAAATTACCTGTGAACTCAGTGGTACTTTGCACACCACCACAAATTCATTTTGCAATGTTTAAAATAATCAATGTAATGCAGTTAACATTTTTCCATAATCTCTTAAATAAATCTAAATCCACTGTTAAAATATCTCTAATTTCCAGCTGCAGTTTGGTAGCGGTGTCCCAACATATTTTAAAACCTCCTCCTCCTCCCTGCATATTTCTTTTTAGAAAAGACCAGTGGAGAAGCCAATAGATTTCTATAAATCACTGCTGGATGAAAACAAGCATAAAAAGGAGGCTTGAAGTTGTTTAATATTACAGATGTTTTGGAGCTCTATTCAGTAGTTGGCAAGTCACATGAAGCTGCTCTGAATTCTTTATAATCTAGACACAAAGATCATTGAACTCTGAAAGAACCTCTGGGCTTTTATTCAAAAATATGTTGGCTTCTATTTACCTCTTTCTTCATTTATATCTATCAAATGGCTTGATATATAAATAAAGCCCGGGTGTTCTTATTAGCTAAGGCAGTATTTCATGCAGATTAATGCCAGCAGGTTTTGTAGAATACATCTCTATTCAAAGCTGAAGTATGTTTTGAATTAATTTTCATCCTGTATATGAATCAGGTATATTCCACTCCTTTTCTTATACAGACCTCAGCTGCAGCACATAGGAGGGACCTGTAGTGTTTAATTCTGGTCTCATCATCCTTCTTCAGCAAAGCACTTTTAACTCTAAGCGTCTGCATAATCCCTTTGACTTTAATGGGAGTACTCACATGCTCAGGTATATTAAAATTATAATTGAAAACAGCACCTTGCTTTCTCTAAGTGACATACCTAGCATTTTATTGAGCAGTCTTATTTAAATATTACCTCATGTATATGTTATGAGCAAATCTTTCTAGTTCAATAAAATCAGGCTTATTGTTATTGAGTTTTAAAAAATCTTTACTTTTCTTTGCCTCCACAGCAGGCTAAAACTCTCACACTGAACTTAAAATATTGTGTTGGCTAAAGGTATTTTGCCAGCTGAGCCAAAACACAGCAAGATGTTAATCTGCTGTTGGTCTTAATAGAATAATGAGCAAGAAGATTTAATGGGATTGATAAACATTGTTTTAAAGAATGCTTTGGTCCACTACCGGCTAGAAATTCAACATCCCACATAAGATATCTCAGCATTTGGCTAATTTTGCCATAGTTAAAATGATTACTCAAATGATCCCAGCTTTCAAGTGGTTGAGTGGGGTTTTTTTCTGTGTAATATAAACACCCTCACAAGCAAAATCCCTCCACTGAGGCAGTAAGACTGTGATGAAACCAGAGAATGGAGAAAATATATATGTAAGATTATAGTGGATCACACGCAAACTGTTTGAGGCACTCCAGCGTGATTTCATTCCCATCCCACGGAGACTCTGCCTAGCGTGTTCTAATAATGGAAATGTTTGGATTAGTCTATGTTCAATCCATTTACCTCAGCACCTCACCAAATGTGAGCTATGCCATCAGTCTACATGACTAACTATTTGTAATTTAGTTGTAGCTTTCTTGTAGCTGTGGTGGTGCGGGGTCATTAGGGAGGCACGGTTTGCATTACTAATGCATTAGACTGACTGATCTGGTTGGAAAAGCTCATGTAGCTTTCTGGATACACAAGCTGTTCACTAGGACAGACCAGAAGTGTACCTAGAAGTTCTCTGCTCACATCCTCCTTTGAGCCCACCTGAAAGGACAAAATCACTGTGAGGGCTGAAGTCCTAGGTTGAAAGTAGACAGTGACTTTATTTTCAGACACAGCAGAGGTGTGAGGCTGTTGTTGGGTGCTACTTGGGTTATAACACGGCTAAAGGGGGAAAAACCTACCTTGTAACTCCTTGCAATCAAAACATAGGAAACAAAGCAGTCAGGGACATGTTAGCAGGAAAGGAATTAAGAGAAAAAGAGGAAGAGAACAGACCATGTTCAAAGACAAGAGCAGTAATGGTGAGCTGCAGACACAGAGACCTTCCCATGTTTTATACTCACTGGTGCTCATGTTAGCAAAGAAGCCACAGGTTTCCCTACAGACTGACCAGCAAATGTCTGCTCCATTTTGGGTCTGCCTTGCTGGAGTCTTTCACAATGCTGAGATTAAATGTACACATCTAGATTTTGGGGTTTTTTTCTAATTCTAGAAATTTCAGCTTCCTCTGACACTGTAAGTCCTCACAAGTCTCAGAGATGAGTACTGCGTCACTGCTGCTGTGATTAGAAGGCTCAGTGTGCTGGATATCTAACAGAGAATTGCTTTTTGTGAAATGTGAGGTATTTGGGCATGTTCAATGGCTGCTAACAAACGTTAAAAGATGCAGGGAATTTTTAACTGTATGGCTCAAATGTAAATACCTTGTCCTCACAGGGGCATAGCTCTTGGTCATGACTCTCACTGGCTCTGCAGCCACTGGAGTTCTTTAGACTAAACACGGGCTGAATTCCTAGGGTAGAAGGTACTGCAATAAAATCAAATATCAAAACAAAATCAGATCAAATTAACTTAAAAATCTGCCCACTTTTTTCCTCCCTGTCATTTAAGTCACCCTTCAATTCAGAAAAAAGAGTTTGAGCTCGTTTTGCTGGCAGCACCCAGAAAGATACTGATGTCTAAAGAGTGCAGCCTCTGAAACGTCCTTTGTTTCAGAGGTTTTAACGGGGAAAAGGGAACCTCAATAGTCTTAAATCGCCAAGGGAGAACACAGAAGTCCAAAACCGAAAGATGCCCTAGCAAATCATCCCCCTTTCTTAGGAGACCAGCCACTGGGAGCATTACTCACATCTTCTGGTATATAACAGCACTCAGAAGGTGGGGGAAAAAATAATAATAATTTAAAAAAATATTCGCTGTGGAAGCATTGTGCGGAGCTGCGGAGCTGCCGGAGCCCGGCGCGCTGCGGGCCGGGGCCGCTGGAGGGCACTGACGCCCCGCGCCCGGCCGCCGGCAGGGAAAGGCAGTTTTTTTCTCTTTGAGGTCCTGTCATTCCTGTGTAAACAAGTTACGTTCAAGTGTTTAGGATATAAATTACGACCATGCAGGCTTGCCTCGGAAAGAATGTAAACACAGCACTGTGGTCGGAGCAAACGCTGAAACTGACTTTATAATTTATCACAGGCCCTGAGAAGCTCAGGGAAGAAAAGGGCATGTCTGAGCATAAATATGTATTTTAAAGATGAAGAGTTTTATGTCTATGTATAATTACATAGATATAATTTTTATATACATATATATATATATATATATATATACGTATATATATATATATATCTACACTTATATGTGTGCACACATGCACAGAGCATTTTGCTGAAACTCTGTCCCCTTTTCCAGCGCTCGCTATTCTGTGTCCCCGTCCGACGGGACGGGCTGCACGGGAGGTGGTGGCCGTGCCGAACTCCCCCGGACCGGGCTGTGCGGTGGGCCCGGGTGGGTTCGGAGCGCATCCCCCGGCTGTGAGGCTGGCGCGGCCCCCGGCTCTGCAGGATGCCCAGACGAGCAGCTCCTGGCGCCCGGCTCCGACTCTTGGCCGCTCGCCATCCGCGGGGCACCGTGGGGACAGGGATCGCCTTGCTTGGGGTGCTTCGGGGGCCCCTCTTTGTTTTCTTTTGTACTTTTTTTTTCCTCTTTTTCTCCTCTCCGGCCCGGTTCTCTGCCCTCACCTTTGTCAGTGCTTGCCCCAGACCTTATCCAGCCACGGTTTTATCGCCTCCCCCCCGTGACATTCCCTCTCGGGTCCAAGCCCGCATTGCACAGCGGCTCCTGCCCCTACACCTGGCAAAGTCCCCTCTGGCACAAAGGGATTCCGAGGGCGCTATGGGGAAAGGGGACGCGGGGACACCCAGCCGCATCCCCAAAGAGCGGGGAGGGCGTTTCAGTCCTGGAGGCGCCCTACAAGAGAGGTTCATGCAGTCCCGTCCCTCCTGCTTCTGTGTCCTCTGCCTCGGCTATTCCAAAGTCTACCCAGCAGCCGTGGAAAGCAGGGTGGGAAGTGGGTGTCGGCGGGAGGTGCAGCCCGGAGAGCAAGGCACTGGCCTGCCCGGGTCAATCCCTCGCTCCCCTCCTCCACCTGCAGTGACTGGAGGATTTGGGGTTGCATCCTTAACTCTCTCGAATGCAGGGGTGGAAGAGTTTTCTCAGAAGGAGCCAAGGGAAAATAAGCGCCTGTCTAGTGATAGTCGTTATATACATTTTATTGGAAAAAAATTTGTACATCAAAATATTTTGGCAAACTGTAAAAAGTATACATAAGTGCAAATATATTCTCCTTTTAAAGCAATAGTGTGTGAGTATACACGAGATTTATTTAAAATAATTTTTTAAAAAATATTGTGGTAGAAAACAACTTTTGTAAAAATAAAAAACAAAATTATGTATTGCTGCAATACTGGAAAAAAATTGAACTTTTCTTACAGTCTATACACGAAAGGGCTAAACAATACTGTTTTAATAATATCAATTGATCGTTGCTGAAGTCCACAAAAAGTGTCCTTGGTGGGGCTCGGGGAGAGAACACAATAAAAAAAGTACATTTCCCGCTAACGCAGTGACAGAAGGGGGAGTCCTCGCAGGTGCGGAGACATTTACTTTTCTTATGCGAAGACACTTTCTCGTACAAAAATATGTCGAATTGTTCCCTTTCCCAAAGCTCGGTTCTTTAGGAGATTGCAGAAAGGCAGTTTGTGATTAAGGTGGTCAGACTTGGCATAAGGACACTTACGTCCCCCCTAAGCCAAAACATCACGCAAGGCATTTTTCTTTTAGTAAGACCTTTGGAGCATTACATCGGCTGTACGTGTTCTTCAGGGGGTGGAGTGGGACCGAAAACACTGTTTCCTTAGGCAATTTGCTAAGTGACTCGTGTACTATCAATGCTATCAGAGTGCACATTATATTTAATCTGCGTGGGTCCGTCTACACCTCGGCTCTGTTCAGTGACACCTGATTGTCTCTGTTGGGGCTTCACATCACGCAGGGCTTGATGTCTTGACAGACGCTTTGGTGGTGGTGATGGTGGTAGTAAGATCCACTAGCGGACGGGTGAAACGAAGAAATGCCATTAAAATTGAGGACAAAATCTTTCCTGTCACACACCGGGGAGGGATGATGCTGGTAGCGAGGCAGTCCCACTGCAAGAGAAGGAAATAACAAGAGCTGCTCAGAAGTCGGAGAGCTTTGCCCGGGTGGAGCAGTCCTTCCTCCCTCACCCAGGGAGAAGAGTCTGCCTGCGGAGACCTGGCACACCGCTCCCTTACCCCCGGTCTCGGCTCCCCCAGGAGTTACCGAGTTTGGTAACTCATCTTTGGCTTTCCTGGCAGAGGACTTGGACGCTCCCCCAGGGGCAGAGCCTGACCTGCTGCAGGGCAGAGAGCCCGGGGGTTCCATTACCCCGAGGGAGGAGGAGAAGTGGATTCCCCGGCTCATCGCTTGCAGGTCGGCTCGGAGCTGCAGCCGTGCTCGTACGAGCCCCCGAGCCCGCTCTGCGGGGACGTTCTAGACTAGACAGCCGTGTGGCACCCAGGCTGAGGAGAGGAATGCATGCGGAGGTGGATGCCCACGGGCACGTGCCCGGCCGCATCCCGGCCCCGCGGGCATCTCTGAGCATCCCTCCTGCGCGGGCACACACGCACTGCTCTCTGTCTGCCCTCTGCCTTGGTACTTATCGGAGTGGAGGGATAGAGCAGCCTCCGCGTGGGGGAGGATGGGGGAGTGTGTGTTTTGTGCGTGTGTGAGAGGGGAAGCGGAGGCGATGCCACTTGTGTGTTTCCCTGGGCGCATCACAGCCATTTGAACCCGATTCCCATCTTTCCTCGCTCTTCCCACTCCCTACCGGGTTCCTGAGAGGATTTTGCTTCTGACTTGAGCGGCTGCAGGTTGAATTCCAGTCAGGATCCGTTTGTGTGTTCATACAGTATGTATTTATTTATGTGTGTGCGTGTAAGAGCGTTCACGCCTTTTCGCGTGTGTGCTTTCATAAACATAAGATACACCCCACGGTTCATCAACAACAACAAGCCAAGTACATCCGTGGCACCGACATGCAAATGACCTCGCAAATTCCCATTGTAATTTCCCACAGCCTAAGGCAGCCTTTCGGGGGCCGCATGGGAGACGTCACCCCACCCCCAAAACCGAGCCGTAGGACGGTGCTGGGATCTTTGGTCTGGCAGGGCTCCTACTGGATCCGGCGGGGAGGGGAGGATTGCCCGAGCAAGGCCCGCAGGGTAGAGCCAGAGAGGGTTTTGGTTTGGCGTGTGGATGTCAAACTCGGCTAGCGGGATCCTGTCAAATATGACCGAGGGTCAAGGAAAAAAAAATGGCGAGGAGAAAAAAAAAACCCAAACAAAAAAACAGCAAAAGAAAGAGCAGGAGAGAGAGGGTATAAGGGGGGAAAAAGGGAAAGAAAAAGAAAGAGGAGGGAAACGTCCACGGTTTTCCTGAGGATGGCGGAGCCGAACCCTTTGGCAGCGTCGGCCGGCGGCGCGCACAGCCCGTTCTCCTCCGGCGTTGTCCCCTCCTTCACCCCGCAGAGCTCACTTTATAAAAGTGATTATTTCGCTGGATTTCCTCGGCTTTCTAATAACCCTGCTGGTATGCTCACCATAAACTGGGGCACTTTATTACAATCCTGATTCAATCATTTAGCAGGATTTAATAGTCTGCGAAAAAAATCCGGCTCCCCCCGTCCCCCAGCTTCAAAATCCTTTTAGCAGAACCAAGCCTCCTGTTTCCAATTTTTACCCCTCCTATTCTTGAGTCTGATATAAATTCACGGTTTTAAGTCCTCCCTGACGCTGTCATAGGTAGAGAGCTATTGACCGACCAACAGCGATTAGCCACTGAATTGGCTTTGCATTTAACTAAGAGAAAAGGAAAGGCGAGTTTCACTTGCTACTGCTTTCGCGGGGACAGGAAGAGAAAGATTACTGTTGATTATAAGTAGAAATAAAAGATCTCGGATCTTTTTTCTCCATCTCCTTTCACTCTTCTGAAATATTTGTGCCACAGAGTTTTGACATATCATGCATAAATAAGGATCGGATCTGCTCAAAAAAAATTAAATAAAACATTTGATTTTTTGTTCAGTTAATCAAGAACTGCATATGGCTTGCACTAAAGGCTTGGGCCCAGACACTGGAGTTGTAGAAAATAAGCGAAGAAACACTGTTTTGCAAAGTGATGGCATTAAATCTGAGCTGCTGGAAACGGACGCTGGTGGTCGACATTAAGACAGCGTCCAGCGGTTCGTATGCGTCTGTATCCGTCCTTGAACAGAAACAATTCGGATTTAAACCGCCCAGCCTCGGAAACCGCAGTGGAACTTCGGGAGGACCAGAACCCTTGCTTTCTCTCCCTCTGCTTTTTGTTTTGTAGAGGTATTGTCGGGCTGTTTCTGGATGAAAATTTGTCTTCCAGGAATCAGCTTTCTTACCTCAGGTGTCTGGCGGGAGGAGGGAGCAGCTGCCTCCCAGCCCCGCTTCCCGGGCCAGTCCCACTCCTGCACCACGCGTGGCCCCATGGGCCTTGCGTGGCGAACTGCGCGGCCGCAAATAGTAAAACAAACAGAGGGGGAAAAGGATCCAAAGAAAGAAAAAGAAAAGAAAACAAAAATCCAAGCAAAAACAACAAACCGAAGCAGAAATTCCTAACGAAGAAGGTACGTAGTTCGGCGGGGGATGCCCTTGTGAACCCGCCGGCCTCTCGCTCCGGCTCTAAAAAGCACGTGGAAGGACGCCCTATAGCTCCGAAAAGTTGGTTTAAACCTCAGCAGCAGAGCCCTGTGGGCACAGAGGAGCCCAGCTGGGGACGCATCCCGTCCTCGCTCTCCCCTGCGCGGAAAAGCCGGTGAGACTGCGACCCGCTTTGCAGCCGCCTCTCCCCAGAAGGCACATCAGGGCTCTTTAGGGGTTTGCCTCTTTTGTTTTTAAGGGAGGAAAGTTTGCAACCGCTTGTTGTCCCTCGACAGCCCAAGTCCCTTCTGCGGCGACGGCAAAGCCACTTGCATGGCGACAGCGGGCTGCGGGGAGGCCAGGGCAGGCTGCGGCGCCCGCAGAAGGACGGGAGAATGATTGACAGGCGCCCAGGGAGGGGGCGGGAGGGGACCCAGAGCTGAGGGTCGCCTGTATTTGTTACTTGTTGAAATTCCCATAAAATTGAACAAGACCCCGCTCTCATAGGGGTTAAGTCAGGCTAAAATCCTCTTCGGTGTGGTCCAGCCCAGACTGTCTTTGTTTGCTTAACCTCTGGGACCCACGTTTAAAAGGGCTATTTGGAAAAATTCCCCGTAAGAGCCCAACATCTTTTACCCATTTTTGTGCTCGGATTTTTCTGAGCAGACATTGTCTGTAATCACCGGCCGGGGAGGGGGTGAGGGGGTGGGAGACAGCGACCAGAAAACTCTTTCCCTCCGATTGCAGAATTATGCTCGATCCGCTTTAATCTTTCTAGCAAAGATAAGCGGGTGGTTTGGTGTTAGAGGGTTTTTTATTTTCTTTTTAAATCCTTCCCTTTTTTCCCCCGCCGGTAGGGTTTGGAGGATAATATTTGACGCCTTTATTTGATTACTCCCGCGGCGCGTCTCCGCGGAGCGCGGTTTACCGAGGCGGCGGCGATGCCCGGCGGCGCTCCCCGCCAAGTGAAGCCGCAGCACGGGGCGGAGGGGCCGACCCCGCCGCCACCGCCGAGCGCACATGTCCCCGCCACCGGGAGGGGGTCGCGCCAACCGGGACGGAGCCGGGACGAAGCCAGGCTTTCCTCGGAGTGCTCCTTCTTGGCACCGGGCAAGCGGGAGGGATGCTCGCAGCCGTGCCCACAGCCGCCCACCTCGAACAGCCCCCCTGTCCCGAAACAGAACAGCTCCAACCCACGCGTATATTTTTCCCTCTCGCAGACAATGCACCTCTTTTTTCCGACACCGTGGCGATGCGGGGCTCCCCCGCGAGAAACCTTTGTCGCCGGCGAAAACCCCCTCGGGCGCCGCGCTCCCCGCCGCCCCCGCCGCCCCTCCGCGCCCCTACCTGAGAGGTCGTCGCGGGGGCTCTGGTGCAGGTATCCCTGCTCCAGGGAGTAGGAGGGCACGCTGGAATGGATGCCGGAGGAGGCGGCGTTGGCAGCGGGGAGGCCCTGCTGCTTTATGTAGGGCGAGGCCCCCGAGGCTGTCCAGTGAGCCGAAGGGCTCGTGTAAGGCGAGTGGCACTCGATGGCGCTGGCCATGGCCGGCGAGGAGGGCACGGGGCTGCTGCTGCTGTCGGGGCCGTAGTCCCCGTTGGCAGTCACCGGGCAGCTGGCCATGTAGGTCGAGCCGGGGTTGGGAGACATGTGCGGGACGTGGTGACCGCCGCTGAGTCCCTCGTAGCCGCTGGCCATGGCGTTGGGCATCATGTCGAGGTTGTAGCCGTTGGAGTGGCAGGCGAGGGAGGCGGGGGGCGCCTGGAAGTCGAAGCCCTGCGGGAGGATGGAGGCGCCGAAGCCCAGCCCGTTCATCATGCGGTACATGGGCTTCAGCGCCTGGCATTTCCTCCTGAAGCCGCGGGGCCGCCGTCGGAAGGAGCCCTCCTCGAACATGAACTCGCTGGCCGGGTCGATGGTCCAGTAGTGGCCCTTGCCCGGGCGTCCCAAGCCCTTGGGCAGCTTGATGAAGCACTCGTTGAGAGAGAGGTTGTGGCGCACGGAGTTCTTCCAGCCCTGATAGGAGCCGCGAAAGAAGGGGAAGCGGGCCTGCAGGAACTGGTAGATCTCGCTGAGGGTTAGGCGCTTGGAGGGCGAGCTCTGGATGGCCATGACGATGAGGGCGATGTAGGAGTAGGGGGGCTTCTCGGGCCGCCGCAGCCCCGAGCTGGCCTTCTTGCTCTTGGAGGACGCCGCCGCCGCCGAGGAGGAGGAGGAGGAGGTGGAGGTGGAGGAAGAGGAGGTGGAGGTCTCCAGGGCGGAGGAGGGCGGCCGGCTCATCTGGAGAGCTCCGGGAGCCGGGCTGCAGGAGCGGAGAGGGACGGGGGGCTCCAGCCGCTGCTGCCCGCTCTCGGTGGTCATCTGGCGGAGGGAGGGGAATGGGGCAGGCTCTGCCCTGAAGGGGGAGAGCGGGGGGGGCGGTGGGAGCCGCTGTCCTCCGGGCACCTCCTCAGCGCGGCGGGCGGCGGTGGGACGGCGGCAGCGCCCTGCGCATCCCTCCCCACGGTCCCTTGCGCAATGGCTCCTCTGCTTTCCGCCGGAGCCAGGCACTAGGCGGGATGGACCGGCCCAGCCCCGGCCCCGGCCCTGGTCCGGCCCCCTCCCTCCCTGCGCCGCGCAGCCCGCGGAGACACCGCTCAGCGCCGCTCCGCTTCCTCCTCTGCCCCCCACCTGGGGACCATCCCGCTGCCTAATCCGGCAAGGAGAGGAAGCGCAAAAGCCTGCCCCCCGCCCCGCAATCTCTTCCGCACTGTTACTCTTTCATATATACTTTTTTTTTTTTTTTCGTAAAAGGCACAGCGCGATCGCCTTCAATCTCGCTATTATTTTTTTCCCTTTCCCCGCAGACCCCCCTAAATCCGGTCGAGAAATCAGCAGAGATAGAGGGAGAGGGGGAGCCAGAGGGGGAAGAAAGAGACCACCCCTTTTCCAGCTGGCCTCTGTCCACCCGTCATCTGGGCGAGAGGCGCTGCTGCTTCTGCTGCTGCCGCTGCTGCTGCGGCACCATCCCCGGCTCGCTCCCGCTACCGGACTAGCACCGGTCCCGCTTTCCGCCTTCCCGGGGTTCCCACAGGCACCGTTTTGCCCTCTGCTCCCGACACGGCCCCGAGCGGCTGCCAGCCCTGAGTTCCGCGGGTGCGCTCCGTGACACAGGGTGGCTGATGCGGGACACGAGTGTGAGGGGATGTCCCACCCCGAGGCAGCAGTGTTTACTGTTCCCCAGGCCTGCAAGACATTTGCTTTTTAAGACTTTTCGCTACCCCTTGCCACCTCCCATGGCCCTATAAAATGCCATTCATTTTCTAAAGCAGCAGGGGTAGAGTCCGAGGACCAGGGATGCGCCCTCCCTGCACGCCCCGGGGACGTTCCACCCGTGCGACGGGCGGGTCACGCGTCCTGGCGAACGCCGTTTGCCCGAGGAAACGGGGCGCCGGAGGGGGAAGGGAGGAGAGGGACCGGCGGAGGCACAGGACTGCTCACGAATGATGGAGGAGGCTCCAGAATCAAACTGGAGACGCAAGGAGGATGGCGGCAGGGCAAGAGGCAGAGAAGACAGGGATGCTGGAGCAAAGGAACGGGGGTGGGAAGGACGCGGGCAGAGCGGGGCGCAGTGTCAGCGGCGTGCCTGCAGTTCTCTGTGTGTGTCTGTGTGTCCGTCTGTCTCCAGTGCAGCTCCGTGCTGAGAGCTCGCTGGTGGGTACGGGCAGGGAGGGGGTGGGGCTGGTCCCAGACAGTGACCTGCAGTTGAGTGGAAGCAGGCTTTTTCCATCAAACTCTGCCTGGATACCACACACAGAGCCCAAGTGTCAGTTTACTGCCCTGAGCCCAGCTCCTTTTCCCTAAGCTCCACAGTAATTAGACAAAGAAAACCTAAATTAACTGAACAGGCGTCGACAGCTTCCTCCAGATCACCACTGCTACATACATGGGAATGTGTCCGAAAATGGCTTGATTGTATCTGAGGATAAGCTAAGAAAAACACTACCAAGCCCGGCAATGTTTATGACACATTTTTAATAGAAAAAATAATAGGTCGGTCCATAGACCCATGTTTACCTTTCCTAAGGCATCGATTTAAATTGTTTCCATAATTATTAAAAAAAAAAAAAAACCCCTTTTTTTTTTTTTTTTTTTCCCTGTTGTTCCCTGGAAAGGCAGGGAGGCCGACATCCTGAGATTCCTGATCTCGTTGTAACGACCTATTTTGCCTTTCCCCCCCCCCCCCCTTTTTTTTTAATATCCGTGGTTTTATATATAAACATCTTTCTTTGCTCTAGATCGGCCAGCAAGGGTGCTTTTCCACCTTCCTCGGCGGGATGTCTGTCTAAATGTCATCTTCGGATGACGCGTCCAAGTAATCTCTGAGATCTTCAGGAGAGCAAAGGAATTAAAGGCAAGGGGGAGGATCATTGCCTGTAAATCACTTTAACCTGCCCCCGATTCAGACTGTTCGTTTGGATCATTACTTTTAGTAGAGCGACAAAAATCCTTTATTCCCAACACGAGGTGTCACGATGTGTCATTGGTGTCTCGGCGGTGCGAGAGAGGACAGACAGTGAAACAAAGCCGCGAAAGGCAGCCCGGTGGCAGAGCCGCGTGCTGCTTCAATCCTGACTTGACACAGTTCTGATACGGGAATCGGGGCTAGCGCATTCAATCTTCTACCTGTTAGCAACGTCCTCTTCTTCGCAGCAGATACTTGTTTGAAACACAGCATTAAAAAGTCTCCAAGACATGATCCTGATACTTTAAAAGATTATTTAAATTGCCTATGATTAAACAGAAGTGCATTTGCTGTTTTGTGGAGATGTTTATTTTGGTTGGTGTATCCATTTCTGAGCTGATCCTAGTTTCGGAGCACAACTGGTTTGTTTTACCAAAGTATACGGAAATTAAACTTTTTGGCAGATTTGGTTACTCAGATGTTGTTGTATAATCATAGTTTTTATTCTAGGAAATCTCTTCATTATTGCGGTTTCAGTTTCACGTTCATAACACAGTCCTCTCTGCTTCGTGAGCTAAATGAAATAAGTTAGACTAAACCAGTTAAGAAAATGGAAGACAAATATGAAAGATAAATGTTTACGGTTATGTTGGAGTTCTTTCCCCCCCGCCTCTTTTTGTTCTTTTTCTGTTCTTTTCCTCCCTTTTTTAACTGTGTGCTTCAGGCTCTTTCCTCTCCTCTGAGGTTCTGCAGATGAGAAGCGTTTTTTCAATTAAAGCCGAGACTGAAACTTAAACAAATCCCTCCAGTATTGTAAAAGTGCGTTTCCTTAAGCCCTGGAGGATTTTCCTCCAACTGTCAGTTTCAGGGTGCCTGGATTTAGATCTCGATCTACAGCGACTGACAGAGATCCCTTTCCGCATGAGGGGCATGCGGGCATTTTAACGAGCTGGAAGAAGCCTTGCTGCCGCAGTGCAGCGCCCGATTCCCGGCCCCGGCGGCCCGGGGCGACCACCTGGAGGGTGTGGAGGGGGGCAATCCCACCGCGGCGGAGGGAGCAAAAAGGCCAGGATGGGAAGGACTCCCAGTGGTCTTGTCCCGTCCTTTGTGCTGCTCCCGGGACCTCTTGACTTCTCGGGACCTCTGGCAGTAGCCGTGCGATCCCGATATTTGTTTAGAGAGGTTTTTCCGCTTTTTTTTTTTTTTTTTAACGCCCCCCCTTCATTTTTTTTTTTTTTTTTTTTTTTTTTTTTTTTTTTTTTGTTTGTTTTGTTTTGTTTTTTTTTTCTTTGCATACGCAATGGGCAGCAGGCGTGACTCTTTTTATAGAAGACTCCCTGAAGGCTGCCATCAGGACCTTTCTTCCCAGCTCCTGTTGAAAAGTCGGTCTCTCCTTTCCCGAAGCAAAGGAAAAGGGGAGATGATCACGACAATCCGAGAGGTTGAGACATCTCGCATCTCAAGGGCAGACAAGGACATTCAGAGCAAATGCATTGCATTTTCCCGTGTTGGGAAAAATCCCAAAAAACCAGCCTGACTCCAAAAGCATCACCAGACACTCTCCTTGCACAGAGCTGGCACCCCTCGTAGCATTTTACAGTGGATCACCTGGGGTATCGCCACGTGGGTTTGGCTGGCTTTCCGTGACGATACCTTAAGAAATTTTTCATCGGTGTCTGAATGTGGCAGAAAGCTAAGCCTGGCACAGGACACCTACACGAATGTGGTGATCGTAGAATCGTAGGGCCGCACCTTTCCCTTTCCTCCCCGCTGCACAGCTCTCAGGGTCGGGGCAGCTTTGTTCAGTGCCCGAGGACCGAGAGAAAGACCAGGCGGGAAACAAAGTTTGGGCGAGAAGCCAGCCGAAGAGCAGAACCTAGTTGCCTTTAGGGAAGTGTGTTCCAGGGGAAAAGCGGCCTCAGCAGGTGGGAGAAGATTCTCTACTCAACTCTCCCACTCTGGCCCCGCAGGACCCGGCTCCTGGGGCCATCCCGCAGGGAGCCGGGGCTCCGCGGGCCTCAAGGGCCGGAGGACCCCGCGGAGGGGAAGTGCGAGCGTTGAACACCGGGGACAAGAAATATCCGCCCCCCGCCGCCCATCCCATCCTCCCCCTCCGGACAGGTCCTGCTTGCACAGGCATTTGGTCTCTTCAGCGGGCTGAAAAAGAGTTCCTCAGCGTTTAGACTTTCCGGGGGACACCTATGCCTAAGATTTTGTTGCACTGTTAACTCCCCAGCTCTCCCCTTCCAAGACTGCCTGCATCCCCTGCATCCCACCCCATCCTCCTCACTGCCCGGAGCCGTGGCAGACAGACACCCTGCCAGTCTGAGGTGCCCGCGCTCCGTCTGAGCTCCCTAAACCCAGGGTTCAGCCACGTCGAATTCCACCAAGCTGCGGGGCTGTGCCAGTGGACCAGCTTGTCGTCTGCCGGGCCCCAGCGGGCAACCTTCTGTGCTTTCCCCACGGTGCCGGGATGGTGGGACACGGGAGAAAGGGGGATCCCCAGACGCGGGGTAGAGCAGGGGCTCCGACAGATGGAGGGGACCTGGCTGCCCTGCAAGTAACGCTGGTGTTTCAACAACCGGCCGGAGCTGCGCGGACATCGCAGCCAATAAACATGCCCAGGGACACGCTCTTCGTGTAGTAAGAGCGCTGGTTTTGTGTCAGCCCCGGAGTACTTCCACAGAGTGTTTTTGTGCGTAGACTTTGAGTTTCCTATACCAGATGACAATGTTAAAGATTTTATCCCCTCCCATCTCTGCACAGCTCCAACTGAACTTCCCGGAGCATCAAAATAAACCCCCTACAGCGGTCAGGATATAGGTCACCCCTCTAAAAGGAAACACAACCCTTCCAAAAATATAAAACATCTTTGACGTAGGAAAAAAAAATACTCTTTTGTCTCCGAGCATCCTCTGTCGGTGTAAATAAAACGTGACAGGCGCGGGGTAAAATAAGAAGCGGGATGTTTCGAGATCACAGGAGAGGCGAGGTGCCGGCGCAGTGCGGCAGCCGGGCGGCGGCAGCAGAGCAGGCGGCTCCGGGCAGGTGGAGGCTCTACCGCGCTCCCGGGAAGGAGTCAGGCTGAGGGCTCGGGCAGACCTCCGAGGGAAGGCTGCAAAAGACACGGGTGTGGGATCAGATACCCTCCACCCGTTCACATCCTAAAGGGTTCTCAGTGGTAAAGGTCGCGCAAGTGCCAGCAGCTCCAGCGCAAAAATGTTAGCGGCAGACCTTGTAGAGATTCATCATGTCTCTGCAAGGATGTAGGAAGAGCCCCCCCGTCTCCCCATCCTGCTCTGCATACCCCGTTGACAGCCGCGAATAAGGGCAAACACGCTTTGGCCCGAGATCTGAACACACGGCACCTTTTTGACTGGCTTCTCCCCCGCCCAAGTTTACATTCCGATCAAATGAGATTTCTAACTTTACACATTGTCAATAATTTTCATACATGCTCCGACCTTAATTACTTTCCATACCATTTGCAGCAGACAAATAGTTTCAGTGGGGTGAGGGAGCCAGCGGTGCCCCCGGCCCTGGCGGAGGGCTGCGCTTTTCTCCCTGCTCCTCTCCGCCCTGCCCAGGAACTCCCCCCGAGCCCCGAGCCCTCCGGCCGCCGCCGCCCCCGGCGGGACGGCATCCTCTTCCCGCAGAAACCCGCGTGTAAAGCTCCGCGGGACGCCCCCGGCGCCAGGTGGGCAGCGAGGGGGGAGCCCTCGGGGGCCTGCTGGCGTATCGGCAGCACCGGAGGGGGTGAGAGGATGTTTTAACTTCGGAGGAAGAAGGGCTCGGAGCGATGCGCGCAGCCCTGCGCGCCCCTCACCCGCATCGCGGCGGTGTAGCAGCCCCGGCCCCGCCGCTGGGGAAGGCTCTAATCAGGAGCAGGTTTCCCCGCTCTCTCCTTTCCTCCTCGCCGCCTCCCCCTCCGTACCCTCCTCTCCTTTCGTGAGAGGTTTGCATTAATTTTTAAGTAAAGCCCATAAAACATAACGACCCACTCAAAGGTAGGGCAGAGTTACTGAGTGCCGGATTATTACATGATTTACGAACATAGTTTGGAAAAAAGTAATAATCCAAGCTCGCACCTCAGGAGCGAGCCTGCCAGGGCCGGGCACGGCTGCTGCGGCCGCGGTCCCGCTACCTCCCGCCTCTGTGACCCTCAGTAGGGCCGGTTCAAGGTGCGGGAGCAGGAAACCGTAAAACCAATTTTTTTTTTTTTTTTTTTTTTTTGGCTGTGGTTTTACAGGCTGCATCTCCCCACCTCTCCCCCTCCGTACACACCTTTTTACACCGATACCTCCAAAACCTGCTACGATCCCCCACCAGATCAAAGGCAAAGGGGGAGCAATTGTGCCTCTGGGGTCCATGTCCTCCCCACTTCCATCACCCTTTTTCGCTTTCCCTCCTCCATCCGGGAGGCTTTTATTGATGAGCTGCCTTCGAGCCCCCGCACGAAATGTCCCTGAAGGGTTTAGACAATTCATCAGCCATCACTTTCGGTATCTGCTTCCTCCCTTTCAAATACAATCCTCGCACACCACGCTGGGAGGGGAGAGGAGCCAACTTGAGACCAGAACAGCTACATAATCAACGTCAAAATGATACCACTGACCTTTCGGAATCATGGAGCCCCGGCCAAAAAACCCTCCTCATGATTTATTTTTCCCTTTTTCTTTTTTCCTTTATTTTAAATTTTATTATTATTATTATTTTTAACTTTCACTGCCACACCATTTACACCATTATTGCTCGCTTTCCCAAATTCATTAAGGCTTTGCATCTTGGCAGATCTAGCTCCTCTACCGCAGTAGAGGAGCAAACCCACGAAAATACAAAGTGAGGGTTTAAAACCATGTCCTTGCAAGCTGTCCATCTCCTCCCCGCAGTGTGTCCGGGCGGGGAGGGAGGGACCTGGGGACCACCGGGACGCCCGATCTGCCCCGGGAGGGACCCCCGGCCCCGCGGCGGCGGCCCGGCCTCTCCGCTGGGTGGCGCTGGGATCCTGGGAATGGGGGCCAGGGCGTCCCTCACCTGCCGGGACAGGAGCCCGGGGACCCCCGCCGCCCCCAGCTCAAGGCTCCCAGCCTCGCTCCCGCTGGGCGCCTTCCCACAACAGCTCCTGAGCCGCCCGGTTGTAAAGATCCCTCTATATCGATGTTTTTCGCCCCCTACTCAGATGAATTATGCCACTGCGTGGAGAGGAAGAGGGGGACCCCTCCGATTTCAAAGGGCCCCTTGTTTGGCTCTCATGTCATCCCTACCGATAACGCCAGCCATGCCTGCTTCTTGCCACGAAAATAAATTCCCAAGCTGACAGGCGGAGAGGGGCGGTCCCCACCCGCGTCCCGGTCCTCCTCGCAGCCAGGCTGGGTTTAAACATCCCACATCACTCCAGAAGCGAAAACTCTCGCCTCAGATTTGTCCCAGGGCAGAGCAATATCCTCTGCTTATAAAGAGCTGCTATGCCTTTTAAACACGAGGCTGACATCACACATACATTATATGTTCGTCTTTATTAAAATTTTGAGAGGAGTTTTTATTGTTTGGACTGAAGGGAGAGGAAGGGTGACATTTGTTGGGAGCGATGGTGCTGATTATGTGGACCTAAATAAACCTCTTGCTCTGGGTCTGGGCAGTGAGCAGGGAGCCCGGGGCTCCTTCTGCCATCGCCAAAGGGGGAACCTGGATGCCAGGCACCCCAGGCAGTGAGAGGCCTGGACACAGGGTGCTTCTTCCCCGAGGTCTTTCAAGGGCAGCTTGGCACCGACTCTGGCTGGAGGGAAGAAACACTTGTGGCTGCTTGGGTGAGAAAAACCATTTGAATGGCACCAGAGAAGAAGAAGAAAATTGTCCAAGTCGATGCAGTCATGAAGGCATTTTACTATTCCTCTTCTGCAAACCCAGACAGCCTTTAAAGCTGCATGTGACATGCAAAGTAATGGATCTCTTCCAGCACTAGATATAGTTAAATTCCCTTCTCCTCCTTGTCTTCAGTCTTCAGAAAAACAAAAAGGCAAATAAAAATAGGATAAAATGGATTTGAGGGACAATTTTTCTTTAGCCTTTCTTTATTTCCTTTCCCTTGTCCTCATTCTTCTTCATGAAAAGAAAAGAAATGAAAAGAAAAGAAAATACTTTTACCTTCCCACCCTGGTTGAGGGACCTCAGGATGGAGGGGTAGTTCTTGCGGTTAGAATCTGGCTCCATCTCCAGCTGTCACCCCAGAAATACAGTGTCATGCACGATAGATGTGAGGACAGCAAATTAATGCTCTGGGAGTTTACAGCTTTCTGGATTTCATCACAGCACTTCCCAAGCTATGTCCAAGGAAATAGGTTCCATATTCCCTGTGTTCAGGAGTCCTCTCCTCGTTGTATGCCCGGCCTCAGGGCAATGCAGCTATGGTGTGCAGTGGGAATTGACAGATGCTCTTGCAGCACAACAAATACACAGTCAGGGAAATTGTGTGGCGTGCCTGATTCAGGCTGCACATGAAAAGAGAAATATGTCCTGTCCCCCCCTTTTCCAGAGGCTCTGCATTGGAACAACAGTGTGCATCTTCATGAGATAGAGGCTTCGTTTCCTGCATTCTGAGAAGACATTAGCTAAAGTGTCTTATGGCTAACCATGCATCTGATTATTTCAACAGATCAGGCACACTGGCTTGGAGGCTCTGAAAGCATCTAAGAGAGAGCCAAGAAATAAGTGAAGCGACAGCCGTGAAGAGGATGAGAGGTAGAGATTCCCCCCAGGGAAGACAGCTCTGCTGCTTCACGTGGTACTGAGGATAGAAAGTCCTGCATTTATTCAAATTCAGCTATTCAAATCCTGCTTAATTTTAATTAGGCTTTTCCCCCTTCTTCTACTACTAACCCTTTTACTCTTTTTGTTCTCATGAAAGAGACAGAAAGAAAAGGAAAAAAAATCCCATGAGCCTTAATAGAGCAGGAGCATATCTGTTTAACAGGAAACATCACATCTTTCACTCTCCAATTTGAATCTTATTGCAAGCTTACTCCAAGAAACACCAGACCCAAGAGGAAGAGGACATGGCCTTTTCTCCCAGCTAGAAGAATGCTAGTGAAGCAACTGATTGGGAGATGAATCTGTTGCCAAAGTTGTCCTGCCAGTAACTAATTTATTTTCCAAAGCATAACTTATTCCAGCTCTTGAAATCTGCAGTGTGGATCCAAGGGGAAATTGGCTCACAGGAGGTAGCAGGTTCAAGTCTCTGAGCTTCACATAGAAATATGAATCTGGTGGTGAGGGTAAAGATATGCAGTTGAGCACTTGTAGCACTCTGGCACATTCATCTCACCAGGATATCTGGATGTAGAAATAACTAGCAGTTATATTTGTTCACATCCGGATTGTGTCTCAATGGTTGTCTCTGTCTTTTCAAATCATCAATAATTTTATTTTAAAGTTATTTCTTCCCAGAAGCCCTGCAAAGTGGCACATTCCCAGCTGAGAGTTAGGAGCAACAGGATTGTCATCAATTACTTAACTCCTAAATGGAAAACCATAAAAGATTTTTTATATATTGGTGTAAACACATGTTTGTACAAATACACAACTTTTACCTTTGTATCTTTATATAGCATGTACCTAAAGCATTTGCATAAACTCACCAGCAAATGCAGTCCAGACAGGCTGTGTGTTAAAGGAACAATTGTCAATGTACAATTCATGTATCCATGTACAATTATCTTTCTTTTCATGATGTTTCCTTCAGCTGTGGCTCATTCAAATTCCAACAAAATTACTGAGTAATGTCAGGGTGACCAACATCGAGGTGAAATCTTAGCCATCCCATTTTACAAATGGTATTTATGCATGAGGTAGATCTGATATCACTGCATTTGTCTGGATGCATTGGTGATCTCCGATATAGGTGAATAAGATGTGGCAACATTAGTATTTTCCATGCAAGTCACTGGGTGATGCCTTTGGTTTACAGGGTTGGAAGGATGTGAGAGAAATTTGCCTGGTTTGTGCGTTGACCACATTCTCCATGCATACTGTTGCCTTTTGTGACTTCCAAGTTTTGATGGCACAGAGAAATTCTCAGATCCGGAGGACTATTGTGAACTAGACACTCGTTTTCTGTTGCCATCTGAGTGGATCAATAAGAATTGATCCAGAATTGCTGACAAATTGTAGCAATGTGGGTAGATGTGGTAAAGAAGGAAGCCCAGAAGCAGAAAGAGGGAGAAGAGTTGAAAGACTGAAAGAAGAGTGAACTTACCAAAATGGCTGTAGAAAGCAAGGAAAGGTGTAAAATCTTATGTGACAAAAAAAAAAAAAAAAAAAAAAAAAAACCACCAAAACCAAACAAACAAACAAACAAAACCCAAAAAAACCCCCAAAAACCCAGTGATAAAACTAAACCTCTGTTCTAAAACTAGAGCAAACTTGATGGACAGGATAATAGGATTGTTTCTTATCCCATTGGCCTTGATTTTCCACTCACTTCCTCTGCAATAAACAAGGAGTAATTCAGATAAGTTAATGAAACTGTGTTAGTGCTAGTCTGGTATACAGAGCTTATTGAAGCCAATGGAAATTTTACCATGAACATGAGTAAAAGCAGGGGGAAAAAAAAGCAAGCTTACAGCTTTCCTCCATTTTGCATGTTTTTGTACAGCAGAATTAATCAGCAGTAATATCTCAGTGAGACTGGAACAATGCAGGCACATTGAAAAAAAGTGGAAGTGGTGGGGTTATTTTTGGGCTCTTGCCATTGGGTGCAGTCCATTTCTGAGGCTGTGAGCTGGTTCCCCATGAAACCACCATGAGAGGGTGTTCAATTGGCCTTGCTGTCAGGAGTTGGGGTGGAGTTTGAAGTAGCTGACAAGTGCATTAGAAAAAATAAATATAACTGGAATGCTTGGGAAGTTACCTCATCCAGAGCTAGAAAATAATTTGGACTGCTGTGAGAAGGAATATTTGAAAAAAAAATTATTCAGTAGGAAAATGCTTAGACTGGCTATTAATCCCCAGTGCTAGCATATTTTTTCTATATTTTTGTAATTATATTATTGCCAGCTACTGTGGGACAATTGACAAATAACATCTGGTCACAAAGCCTGTTCAGGGTGATGGAAAAATCACTACAGCAGCAATTAAAATGCTGAGAGCCAAAGAATAAAACAGCATGCAGCAATCAAATGAAACAGAGCATACTCTACAGTCAACAGTTTTTCTCCCTCAGTTTTAAATACAGCAGTGCCAGTCCTGGTTTTAACAGACACAGACTCACTGCTTTCTCAAGTGGTTCCTGCAGACTCTCCTGACACATTAAACTAACCAGGACTTTTGCATCAAATCCTGTTTGATCCTAGATGGGGCTTCATGCTTTTGTTCCCTTTCTGGGTTTAATTCTTTGTTGTCCCTCTTTTCTTGATTTGCTTCTCCTTTTTTTTTTTTTTTTTTTTTTTTTTTTTTTTTTAAGAGTCTGAATGGGGAGTGGAAAGGGGGCAGTGAAAATTGCTTTCAGTTTGTCTTATTTCTGAACACCTTATGTATATGCTTAATTTATAATTTAGCAGATAACTTTTGCATAAAAATAAATATCTCACAATTACCCCATACATATATATAATTCTATGTGTAGCACATATGAAGAAACATGAGTGAATGTTTACAACTCAAGCCATATGATTTTTTCAGTTTACAGGAACTGTTTAAAAGATGTGTTCAATAGCTGAGGTGTATACATCAGTAGAATGATTACCTTTAAACTTTTGAAACAATATTTCAGCAACAATTTCCTTGTCTACAACTTTACAAGGCTGTAAATAGCCCCTGTGAGCATAATGAATTCTGACATCATAGGCCAGGGTTCTTATACACAGCAGGTTTTCCAGAACTTTTATGAGCAAGTTACACCTTGAGGCAAAACTAAACCCCCCAGCTTCTATTATAAATGTTACAATAAAATGTTCCTTTGACTTTTCCTAGAGCTCAATGTTCTGTCTTTCTTCCCGTTCCAAGTCATTCTTTCTGTGCTGTGCACGGATTCGATACATGAAAAATATGTTTTGCTGCAGACATATTGGATATTAGGTATGGTTACAAGGTGTTTTTTATGGCTAGGCTTGCAGGACCAATGTAACAAGGTGATAAAGAACAAAATCTCTTGCTCTTACAATACTGTACTCAAGGCTGTTGCTATTCCTACATGAACCACGTGTGGTGATTTTATTTATCCAAGCGCCGGGTGTAACAAAGTTCCAACATGTCACAAGCAAGGACTGGGAGGAGAAAGAGCCAAACGATTTTTTCAAAACATTGAGTAGAGACAGGCTTGCAATGAACCTATTCTGTGTAGCCTGACTGTGTTTCTCTTCACCCCCAGTGCTGTGGTGAGCCCACCTAACAGCGCTGTTCTAGGCTCCTTCATATTCCACCACAAAGCTGATGCAGCTGTAAAAGTCTTTCTCCTCAGTTTTCCCACAGTAAGTCCAGGCTCTAAAAGCAGAAACAAATCAAACTAGATATATAAACTAGATATTAAGCTGATACAAGCAATCTTCTTTTAATCACTAGAGCCACTCCCAGCACCTAAAAGTGAAGTGATCTTGGTTCAAGAAAATAAAGAAACACCCCTTCTGTCCTCTGCATTGTCACTGGGCAAGCCACTTGCATCTACATTTCTGAGCAGTAGACTAGCTAAAGGGTGGGAACAGTTGAATTAGCCAAGAAAACACTTCAAAAGATGCAAGCAGACATTATTCCTAGGTGAAAAATGCAAATGGTAGTGCATCCTCACTGTGTAACATCCCTTCCCAACCCTTCCTTTACAGAAAGGATCTCTTGACAGCGTGACCAACACCTGACTGTGCACAGGAAAAAGAAACCTAGGCAAGGTGAACTGAAGGTATTTATACAATCAGCTGCTTACTGAATGTGCGGTGCTGTCAAACGGCCATGCAAACAACTCCCATTCCTACTTTTGACCCTAGTTTCCCCTTCACTTTCAATTCTGTGTCTGCAATTACATTTATGAATGACCAAAATCCACACTAAGACTATATATCTAAGGCAGTGTGCTTGGTTTGCACACTCCCTCTGTGCCTTCAGATTGTAAAGCTGTGGACGATGTGGAGCTTCTTTTTCTTTGATCTGTGGAAAAGCAGAGTTCTCAGGTAAGAGGATCAAGGCAAGTGGAGGCAGCACCACTTATCTAGTGCTGCTAGGACAGGAAAATTCACTTCAAATCTCTGTCAGAAAACAGTTTTTTTAGAAAGCTGATACTCTTCTCCTTTTACAGACTCATCAGACGAAGATCAAAATGATGACAGAGTTTTCCTTGGCTTATTTCCTATGGCAGCAAAGCATCTTCCCAGCGTTGCCCCTCCGCCTCCTCAGCACACTGTAAGTTTCATTGTTGCTGAAGTAGGTTATCTAGAGGTCAGTAGGCTAACAGGGTGTTTGGATTTCCTAAAATTGTGCCTGTCCTTAAACGTGGCAAAGGGGATTGTTTACCCACACACTCCCTCTGAGCCTGGACCGCACACTGAAAGCCGCATACAATGCTGCTATTTCTGCTCCCCTGCTCCCTACCCCCTCCCTGTAGGTATTTCGGCTTTCTGTGGGGGGGCTCATTAAGGTTCATAAAACACAGTAAAGGACCTGGCTGGAGACACTTGTAATTCTACAGGTCCACCATGTGGGATATGCAATAAAAAAAATTGCATAGCTGGAAAGAGATGTCCTCAATAAAAGGTTTAATTGAAAGCAGCCCTGATGGTCAAAGTGGTATCAAGAGGAAGGAACTGCCATGACACTAAGGTTTGAATTTGTTTCCTCTGACACTGACTTCCTGTATGGCTTTGAGCAGCAAGGCACTTAATTTCTTCAGAGCTCTGTTTCCTACCCATAAAACAGGGATAAGAAGATTGTTTTTATTTTATTGCATTTTATCTTACCTATTTGGACTGTGAGTCCTTCAGCACAGAACCTATCTCTAGCTAGCTAACAGTATCCATGTGGATGGCTGTTTAAGGTGCCAGCATTACACTGTCAAAATACAGACAATACCTCTGTTCTCTTCTGCTATTTTGTGGTTCAAGAGGGTTTTATTATGAAGTGCAGGAGTGAGTGTTACATTCTGCTCTTCTTCCTTGACCAGTAAAAACGCCCCTTTGCAAGAGTTCACTTGAATTATTCAGGGCCCTTTTGGGTCTTCATTAAGAACTACATTATTCCTATTTACTCCAATGTACTTCCACTGAGATAATTTCACTGTCTTCACAGGTATTTTACCTTCTGTTTTTTCTCAATAAAAATACACTCATAAAAGAATTACCCAATTAATATTCTAAACTGGAAATTTTCCAGTAATGTCAACAGCTTTGGACAGAGTATGAGAAACAAGGAAGAACCTCCAACAATATTTTTTTTTTTACTTCTAAAGTAGTGATAATCATAAAAAAGTCCTGGTTCTGGTTGAAGTGAGTGACATTTCTATGGCTTTTTGCTTTTCCTAAACACAATATTCAAACTCAATCTTAGCTTTGGCTGCTGTTCACTGAAAATACAGCATAGCACAAACACTTAGTACTCCTACTACATTTTCTTGCCCATTTGTGTCATGCATATAATGTTAGAAATCACACATTACTTTGAGATTGACACTCAAACATTATTGTTAAAAAGGCCTTAGGTGCATAGTGAAATTTTGGGCCAGAAGAGGACAGTTTTGGAGAGGCTGAAAAATCACACAGATTTTGAAAACATCTATGTCTAGCTTAAGGGCTGGACATAAAGTTAAGGAGCTCTTATTGGAATATTAAAACATATATAATAAACTGAGCTTATGAGGTTCACATAATTGTGTCTTTTTGTCATGGCTTCATATTGTCTCCCTCCTTCCATGCATGCCTGGCACTCATCCTGGAAACCACCACTGGGGTGAGCAGCAAGTAGTGTGAGGGATCCATCTACACATAGAAAAAGTAATAGAAAAATGACAAAGTAGAAGCCATTCCAATAGCTAATGACCACCACATCACTTTCAGTTGTGCTCGTTTCAGACAGCTGCAGGAGAGACACCATGGCACTAGGAATTGCACTGGGAACAAGGGACCTAACATCCACCCCAAACCCATGCTTGTACAGATATGAGAGACCACTTGAAGGATGATGGCCGTCACCTGCCTGCTGTTCTGAGGGAATGTAAGGCCAGGCTGAGTGCATGCAAATGCTCTGAGTCTGAGCAGCACAGTTCTTTTCAATATACTGCTGATTAAGGCAACCATAAAAACGAGGGTGGCCCACAGGCTGGGCTAGTGGTCACAACTGGGTGTTCTTTGTGGTTTGCAAACAGGCAAGTTGCTGTAGTACTTGCTATGTGTTTTTTAGACCCACCAAATATCTGATGAGTAGCTGTAGTGTAAGTTGTTCCAATCCTCTTTGGGTAACCTGGGACAGACAAAAGAAAAAAGCAGTTGTCATCTTTAGCAGAAAGTGATTTGATGTATGCTTGAACCTTATTGTTGTGTGGTTTTGTAACACATGGGTTAGTTCTTGGTATCTCTGAAGTTAAAGTTGTGTGATTCTTTATTGATATACTGTCAGTTAAAAGTAATTGAGGCAGAGGGTGTGGATAAGACAAGTTGTCATTTTGTATGTGAGCCTGTGAAAGACTTTTTCTAGAAGAAAAGGCAGAAGGTGCCATGAGTGCAATGTCTAAAATATTGAGAGATGAGAGATCATTGGTGGTCAGAGGTTGTTTTTGATCAGTGGCAGGCTTCAGAAGGGCATAGAAATGGTCCTCAGACTGCTTCCCCTGTTGCTCTGTGCAGTAGGAAGTACTTAAGTCAGAGACATCATGGGAAGATGAATTGTGATGGTGTTTCTCTGACTGCTTTTTCTTATGTCAGTGCAGAGGAGCCACAGCCAGTGTGACCCTACCCAAATGGGAAATAAGTTTGGGGCTTGGGAGAGTCACAGCTCCTGCTCTTGTAAGTAGAGAGTCAGGCAGGAACAGGTAAGTGCCAGAGGGGAGTGTGTGTCTGAGCAAAGGGACAAGATAGAGTCTCTCTGTGTCTGCTGATCATGAACGTTTTGTGCTCTGAGAAAGAAGAAATAAAAAATGATGTCCAGTTAGTTAAGCAGGGAGAAAGCATTTCTTGACAGAAGACAGAACTAGGCTTGAAAAGACTTTTGGTAGGAGTCCACAGCTAAATGAGTATCCTGACACCTGTTGGGGGTAGAATGAGAGGCCTTATAAAAGCCATCACAGAAACAGAACTGAGAATAATAAGGCAGTGAACTGAGCTCTTGGGATCTCTCTACACTAATACTAATGGTATGGCAATTAAAAAAGTTATCCAAAGCATTAGACCACAGCCAAAGATAAGTTATAACAGATATTGTAGAAACTTGGGAGATGGGTCCTATGACTGCTATATCAGAATGAATTACCATGGAAGGGAGACAGGGAAACAAAGGAGAGAGATTGCAGTACATGCCAAGAATTTCATACTTTCTCCAGAGAAGTAGAGATGAGTACCTAGTTTACTGGATGCTTCTGGGAAATAGAAGTAAATATCTATGAGATTTCTGAGGTCAAAAAGCTGAATGGAGGAGTTAGAGTAGAGTAACTATTGGAAAGACTTAAAAGGCAGGTCATGGTGGCGTTTTATTAAAATATATAACAGGACAAAACTAATCAAAATTTTGGAGAGTACTGAGAACATTTAACTGTAGGAATGTGGAGAAAGCAATAAAAGATGTTATTTCTGGCTTTTATTTGAAGAAGCTGACAAAGGATCTGAAGTTCTGAGGTAATTTAAGTGAAGAGGATCATCTGAAATGGTTTAAAAATGGTAGTGGTAAAGTACCTGAGCTCCAAGGAGAGGAATATGTTCAAATAATGGAGGGGGACAATAGACTTGAAAAAACTGCCTGCACCAGGCTGCCTGCTGGGACTTTAACAAGGTATCTGTCTGCTAAATCAAAGAAGGTAATGAGTGTCAGCTGATTTGGTCCCCACTTATTTGTTCTTTTTCAGTCCCAAGTCTCTATTTCTCTCTTATGCTCCCAGTTCTGCATAAAATTACATTAATTGTCCATCAACTTGAGGTTTTTAGAATTTCTCATGCACATAAACATCCATGGATAAGTATTCTACAAATAACCTTCACCAAGTCCTTCAATTATTGAGAAGGGTGGGGTTGAGGGGGGGAAAGAGGAAATGACAGGTAAATCATATTTCCTTCTCGTTATGAACACAGCCTAAATAATTTATTTGTGTCTACTTAACACATAACCCATTGAAGTGACTTCAGAAGATCCTCTAGTCTCTCACTGCCGGTGTGCTGTCCTCTGGGAGTGGAGAACAGAGGAGTATCCAGGTGTGTCCTGGTGTTATCTTAAAACACACCTGCAGGCTGCAGTGTTGCCTTGGTTATCTGCACACCTTCACAGAGGTTCTGCTTTGTTTTTATTCTTAATGGTATACTAATCACCAGTTGTAGAAACTGGTGAAACTGGAGTCAAGAGAAAGCCAGCAAACTGGCTCCAAACTAAGACAATGCTGGTTAGATGTTTTGATGTCACTCAGGCTAATGGGGGAAAAAGAATGATGTGAGTGTTTTGTCAGTTCTCATAGTAATGTGTCTGTTCCTACCAAGCAGGATCTAAGAGACACAAGGTCTGTAAGGGTTGTTGATGTTCCTGTTGAAAGCTAAACCCATCTTGGCTTAAAGTGCTTTTTCCTACAAGTACCTACAGATTCCCTCATACTAAAAGATGTTTAGCTTTGTGTCCAAGAAGTAATATCAAATTCTGTCTTATTTGAAAGCATGTGTCTCAAGAATAGAATGAGGGCCAAATATGTTCTGTAGGAATAGTGCCTCCTTTTTTAAAGGATGGATGGTAGAAAAGGGAAAGTTTTGAATCTGAGATTCTTCAGTCTGTGTAGAAAAGGGTTAATGTGTCTAGGGGTAGTTGCTGAAGAACATGGAAGACTGAATATCTTGGGAAAGGTCAATTGACCCAATTATCACTTGGACAGTGGGAAGAGAAGAATATGCTCTTCATTGGGGGTTGTGTGGGTGTGAAGTTTTTTGTTCTGATCCTTGATTGCAAAGTGACTTTGTCTAGTGCACGGCACAGGTGTCACACTTGCTGGATCAGATTTAGACATCACAGAAACAGAAGATGGGGCATCTCCAGTGCCTCTATGGAGTCCTTGGTAGATTCAGTCCCACTCCCGACATAAGTCAAGGCATGCAGACCAGCACCTCCTTGTGCTACAGGTCTCTGCTCTGCTCAGTGAGAATCAAAAGGATTTAGAAATGGAGTTTGGATGCTTTGGTGGGACCCTTGGCTGCAAGGATCAGCACCATGAATTCTTCTATCTAGAAAGCAATTAACAACAGGAAAATGTGTCCCACTGAGAGTTACCCACTGTAGTGTTGACCTGATTAAATTGCCAGTCTGTGTGGAAAGGCAAAATGTATGTTGGAGCATTGGGCATCTTTTGGTTGATGCCAAGCTTAGGCTTGTAAACTATACTGAGAGAGCTGTGGGCTAAAGGAGAAGTTATGAATCTGGAGAGACCAAGGGTGCTCTGTTGATCCTGACTGGTGTCGCTGTCAGACAGGGATCTGGAGATGTGGATGTTGCAAATGAGTTAGAGGCACAGAAACCAAGTAAAGTCTCAGGTTAGTCTGCCTACAGGGGCTGTCCTGCTCAGCTGCAAGGAGACTTCTCTGGGAGCTATTAAACTTTTTCTTTTTTTCTGTAACAAAAAAAAGCATCTAGAATCTGCAAGTCTCACTTATTGGTGGTTAAGTTTTTAGGAAAATTTAGCAATTAACAAAACTTGGCCTTCTCTACATTCACCCCAGTATTCAAGACTCTGTAGATTTCTGTTGTATTCTGAGGTGATTTTTCTTCCCCCACTCATTGACTCTGGGTTAATTATGTTTAACTACTGCAAAGCAACACTTCCACAGCAAGATATTTTTGAGCCTCATCCTGCAGATTGTTACCCATCAAGTAAATTCAAAGTCTTTGTTTTGCTTTTTATGAAGAAGTCTTATATTTTCTAGGTCAATATATATGACTGTATGTAAGAGAATTTTTTTTCTCATAGTATTTCCCCACTGAGTTGTCTCAGTGGGGAAATACTCTCCACAGTCCTTAAGTCTGGAGGAAGGGAACAAGTAGAGTCCTCACCTGCAGCTTTACATATAAACTGTCTCACTAGTGTCTGCTCTTACCTGAAAGGACTTCCTGATGGATAGAGCTAGGCTTACAGCTAAGGACTCCATTTCCATGCTGCAGATGTAATTTTCCTGTTATAACAGTACAGCTGGTCATGTGTTTTGTATTTTTCTTGATGTAAAAGTGCCTAAGAATAGATATATCCACTTGTATCTGAACTGCTCCAGATGCTTCCTGCAACTCTTGTTAGGGCTGTTTGCATAGGTCAACATTTCCAGAAATGAAATACCTAGAAAGCATTCAAATCTGTATTTGGGAATCTGAATAGGTGGCCAGCTTCTTTTTTTTTTTTTTTTTTTTTTTTTTTTTCCTTTCCTCCTCCTCTGGAAGGATGTAAAACAGATGCTACCATCACTAAAATCAGTGCCAGCTCTGACAAGAACATATGTCCACTTCAATTTCCTTTACAGTCCTTGTCCCTTAGTTCCATAGAAGCAGAAAAGGGAACAACATGGAAAACACTCAATGTCTGATCCAAAGCATGTTGAAATGTATGCAAATCACTGTCATGGGCTTTGGATCAGGTCCTAAGTAAACTAATTCTTGGATTGTCACCTCTGGTCATAATGACCCTTTGTTTTGCCTTTTTATTGATAAATGATTATGTTATAAAAAGCCTTATGTAATTTCTGGCATGGTTAGGCATCATAAGCAAGGTGTGTAATCTTAGAAATGCTCTAGCTAGTTTCTTGGGTTGTGTAACAAATAATTATGGAATCTCGCTGAGTCTTGCTTTATTATTATACAGCTTCAGGCTCTTACCCCTAGTGGCTTTATGTGCTTGTTAATATTTAAGCTATCTTGTAGCTTGGGTAATTTGTAATGAGTTTTTTTTGTTGTTGTTGTTATTGAAGCAAGTATTAAACAAAAGTAGTTGTTGGAGGAAAGGGGGAGAAGTGTGATGGATGATTTGTTCTTCTGAAAAATGCTCTTCCTTGTTTTAACACCTTTTGGCTCATTCACAGATACAAATATGAACTAGAAAGCTCTTCCAAAACCTTCCTTGTGTGCTTCTCTAGCTAATCAGGAACACACAGCACTGTACTTCTCAGCAGATTGGGCAGTAGTGAGCACTAAGTTTTGATATAAAGAATACTTTGGTATAAAATAAAGATCACTCTTAAAGATTATGGTTTTGCCTACTAAGTCTAAAGCTCTAGACAAAGACTATTAAAACAGAGGAGGGCTTCTGACTGCAGAAAGTATCCAGGCTCATAGAAAGGATGGAGAGAATTTGGTCAACCTTTGCTGTGAAGAAGTGGGCAAGATAGCTCTTGTCCCTGATGATTTTGCACCATCCTGCTTAATCATGAACTCTTCCTTTGACAGCTCTAGTCAAAACCCAAGAACTTTCTAGTTACGTATTCAAGACATCTGTGATCTATCTTCAGGGTCAGAAGAACAGATCAAAACCAGAAAAGTTTCGTGGAGAATTGGAGTTGAGCTTTGGCAGGCCAGAGCTTCTGCTTATATATGTGGTAGACAAAGCTTCAAGAATGGAATGTGCAGCTATGAAAGATCCTGGTATGGATGGAATGGTGGGGGACTGCCTGGAGGGAGTTCAAGCATGACTTATTGTTAACCTTGCTCTCCCCCAGCTTTTGTGGACTTCACAGAGACCTGAGGACAGCACGAGCTGCATGGTCTGCATGCTCCTTGATCAAAGGCAAAGGGACAGAGCTAGACAGCCCAATACTGATGACACAGACAGGTCCAATCCTCCCTGCCAAAGCTGAAGTGTGTCTGGCTTTTTGAAAGAGAACAGTTTTAATGGTGGGGAAAAAAAGCTTCAGTGTAGGTAACACTTGCCACACAGAAGTGCTGCTTTGATTTTCCTAATGAGAAACAAAAGTCCAGATTGAGCTGCAATTGGAGAAAACAGTAGCAACCAGTACAGGTATTTTGTCCATGATTATCAGTTCACTTGTGTTTGCATCATATGGGTCCTTGGTATACTCAGCTCCCAAATCCTGTCTGTGGTTGCAGACCTCCCAGCCCTGAACCTTTGCCAACAACCTCTACTTCTCAAATCAAGGTACAATAAAGATAGAATAAGGTTCACATGTATGATCAGGATGAGAGATGAATTTATCAAAACTGTTCAAGAGATTTCTTGTAAGGGGATTTAATGCAAGTCTGAAGTTATGAGTGAAGAGCTTTTGGGCAATGGTTGCAAATTTCTCCCAGATGGCAGCTACAGTTAATCCTGTGGCCTGTTATCAGGAAGCACTTTGTAACAAAGTAGCAAGAGGTCCTTCCTTCACATGACACAAAACTGACTGAAATTGAACTGGGAAAAAATTGGAATGGGCTCAAGAAGTGACAGGACAGATTTGCTACAGAAAAGTTTTTCAGAGCTATTAAGCTCTGAAAAAAATCCTGTTTTGATTTAGGAACACCCTCATCTTTATGTAGAATTAGGAAATGCGTGGGACTATGTTTACCTGCTGTTGATCATTCCCTAAGCTAGAGAGAATAGGTGTACTGGAGACAGGACCTTGGGCTAACCAAAGTTTCTCATTGATATAGGACTGGCATATTTTTGGACATATCTGAAGGGATTTTGGAACTACACAGCTTCCTATGAAAACATGTATGACAATTCTCACAATCGAGCTTGGTGTTCCATATGACGTTTTCCCACCAATTACAGGTCAGTTGGAAAGCTCTATACAGGTTGGTTGTAAATTTGGGCTTTTAGTAAGGCATATTTCAGCTGCATGGAATGTGCTGGAGTTCTCCAGGACAGAGCATCCAGAGAAAAGCTAATTCACCTGGCAGGTCATGCTGGTGGTAGTCCAGCAAGCCTGTCCACCCTGCTTGGGTCTTTCAGCATCCCAACCAGGAGCAGGCTGGGAGATGTTGCCAGAACCCACGGGTTCAAGTGAAGCATGTGGTCCCCTGAGGGGATGAACAGTGCAGTCACCCGTGCCACTTGTGGTGCAGGTGCATGCTACTGTCCAGAAGGACACATTCCCTTGCTTGCCCACATCAACAGCATGAATCCCCTCTCCCCTGTAGCGTGTGGGTCTTTCTCTGATTGCAGAATAAGGAACTGGCTCTGCAAGTCTTTTTTTTCATACAAAACCTTTATTTTTTCATGCTCCCATTTACATTAGTGAAACTTGGAGTTTTAAAACTTTTTTTTTTTTTTTTCTAGCTTTGAGCTCTGTGTTCATAGTGCAAATATGGCCACATTTAACCCATATTTCTACTCTGTCATATTACACAGCTGTTCACCAAGACAAACTTGTTATTTCAGTAAATGCCAATATATATTTATCTCTGCAGCCATAAAAATGTTATGCTTTCTATTTCATATAAGTGTAAATGGTGGTTTGCCAAATAATTGAGAGTTTTACTTGTAGATAGTATTTTGATGTATTATTCAGATTGTGTATTGATGGGCCCTTTGTTATTACTTTTATCAGATGATATTTAAAAAAAAAGTTGGTTTTTTTTCTCCTTATTTTGTCTGGAATTACTAAGTAAAGTAGGTACTGGATTAAATAGAGCAAATGAAAAGTAGTACTATGTTTGCCACCGTTGATCAGGTCTCTGAAAAAGAAACCAACGTTGAAAAGTGAATAATTTCAAATAGGATGTTTTTTCCCCTTCCTGACTGAACATCAGATTCTGGTTTTGTTCTCATTATAACTTTATTTTAATTAAAAAAAAAAAATTCTAGTTAAATATTTAGTTTTTCCTGTATGTTCAGTCTGCAGAACTAATAGAGCAAGGAGAGAGCCTTGTGCAAGCAAGGCCACCAGTCAAGCTTCTCTACCAGTCTGTACATCTAAACACCTCAGAGTTCAGGTATGTTTTCAGCCTGATATGGCTGATCAACACCGTATAGTTATCACGCATCAGTGCAGCTTGAACAGTAGTTGAGTTTACATGATAGAAAATGATGATAACATATCTATGCATTGATGGGCAGAAGGGAACCCCCAGGGCTCAGAGCTATACATGGTGATAAGAGTGTTTAGGTTGGAAGCTTATAAACCTCTAGACTTGTGACTGATATGGTGTCAGGCAGAGCTGCAGCAAGGCCTTCAGGAGACTGACTTGTTTCCTCCTCCTTTCCCAGGCTCCATCCAGTTGCTGCTGTGTTTGGCAGTTGATTGTCCTGAGAGGCAGCAGGGGTTGCAGGGCTTGGACAAAGCTTCTATCTCTGCAGACATCCTGTGGAGTAGTTTTAGTTGGAGCATGAATCCATGACCCTCTGGACCTCAGGATTGTCTCCAAGGTCCTAGTTCTCGTGGATGTGGGAGCAGCTTCCCTCTGCTTTGTTAAAGGATGATGTGTCCTTGTCCGTGAGTATCTGACTAACTCCTGCCTATCATGACCCTCCCTGAAGAATTAGTGTGTATTTTGAAGGCTTAAGCGGTTTTGTTCTGCCCATAAGGGGATGTGCCCCTGCACGACCTGGTCTGTCAGACATTCCAGGTGTTGCTCATTGATTTCACCTCCCACTGGAGTAAAAATTCTTCTATCTATGGTAAGGTGGTACTGCATGTACTTCTGGGTGGCACTGTATGTGGAATTCTCTGTTCCATGCTGAGCACCTCAGAAGAACTGGATGCAGCCTGGCCCATGGTAAGCTCAGCACCCTGAAAGCCCTCAGGTTCCTCCCAACTTACTGCCATAAGGTTGTGGCCATAAGGCTCTTTGAAATTAGTTGAATATCCAGGAAAACAGTTACGGTGCAAGTGATCCTTCTGTTCAGCATCTTAAACTCAAATTTGCTGTTATAAGGCAAGTTTAAAGAAATGCAACAGAGAAATATGAAAGTATATAATTATCAGGAGAAATTTAATTTTAGAATTTTTTGGTTTTATGCCAAAATAAGCTTCTTGCTCAAAACAGAGTTTGATGTCAATGTTTGAGCCTTCTAATTTGAACACCTATTTGGCCATTTAATAACGCAGGGGACAAAAAATACCCCTTCATGCCTCTGGTTGCTCAATTTGGCTGGGGTTTCCCATTACCTTCTTTCCCAGACTATTTATAGAATAGCAATTAAGATTAATGTATAGCTGCTCACATTTACTTCCTGGCTCAGCTGGGTTTTGAGCCACTCCCAATAAGAGCTGAGTGACTGAGATATTTAATGTCCATGAGAACTCCTGCTGAAATCAGCTGGAGCCATCTGTCATCCAGGTAGATATGTGCATGTCTGGAAAATAAAATGACCTTTTTTGCTTTTTTCACCATTGTGAAATGAAATTTTGAGGCTGAAGTCAAATAGAATGTGCTTCTCAGTCAATCTATGGAAATATGTTTTCAGTTTCTCTCAGCCTACTCTTGTCATTGAATGGGAAATTTATCAAATAAATAGAAGTGAGCTCACTATGTGCACCCAATCCTAATCCAGCCCTTTTGAGGGGAAATAGCCATACAATTCAACCATCTTACAATTGTTATGAAGTGATGAAATGCAGTGATTGGTGAGGTTTTCTTCTGCCTGCAAGCTTTTGTGGCTAGGATGTGACTGGGGACAATTGTGCAGGCATGGTCTGAGGGCTGTATGTGCCACTTAGAGGAATGTACTCTAGCAATAAGTGCACAACGCCAAAGTTCTTTTCGTGATGGAGATCCCTGTGATAGTCCTGTGCTGCACTTTGTGTAGTGGTGGCTGATAGATCCAGGCTATTGGCACAATCCCTGATCATAGGATGTTACTTGCTGGCCTTGTGTCAGGGGATGTGGATGGATGGTGCTTACAAAAGCAGCCAACCAAAATAAATTGAACTCAAGCAGTGTTCAATCCTGTTTTGCAAGCAATTAAATAAGAATGAATATGATGATATGGTTTTGTCAGCCCTCATCACATCTGGGAGACCTGTAGGCACCAGCCTGTTAAGCCAGACTTCTTGATCTGGTAAGGAAGAGCAGAACTGTGCCAAAGGGAAGGGTCCCACGGCTTAGATTATTATCTGAGTTAGATTCAAGTCTGGGTGCCTGTGACTCCTCAGAAATTGCAAAACCTCATTTCTTAAAGGATACTATGACAGTGTGCAAGTCGACAAGAGCCCTGCTTTTCCATTACAGTGTCCACAGTGTTAGAATGGATTCTGGTAAAGTAACACAACTGTCTGTGCTGCTGATGAAGCTAACTACCAGAAGTACTCTAAATAAAAAAAAAATCTTCACTTACAACAGATTTCTATATATCCTGATATCAAGTTGGCTAAAAAGAAATTAAAGACTTTAGTTCTCCCATGTACGTGCGCATCTATAATACTGTCACTTAAATATTTAAAACATGCATTCTTTTCCAGAGGTTTTTATTCACACTTAGAATAAACCACCTGACTTCCACTGAATCAGAGCCCCGAAAACAATTTTTCTTTTAGTTCCACAAGACAGTTTCCTTTCCACAACAACTAGTTATATTGGATGGTGCAGCAATCCTATAGGAAGAGGAGGAGTGTGGTCCTTTAAGTTAAATAGTTCACTATGGTGATACGTGCATTGAATTAAAAGGTGCTAAAATAATGGTGAACACTGGTCCATTTTAAAAATTTATTTGCTTTAAGATGTTTTATTGTGGGGGCTTTTATTAATGTAGTATGTATAAATGTGAAAATAATTACTAATTACTGATACCACACTGTGACCTGAATAAAAAGGTTTTTATGGCATCTTAGAGTAAGACAGTAAACTACAGCTTTGGCTAATTAGCACAAGTAATAGCCCTAGAACTATATTCCATGCTCTTCTCTGTTGTACAGATTTACTCCTCCAACTAGCAGGCCTTTGGCAGCACTGCAGTGCTCACAAACTCATGGGCGACCTGACTGACTTCCAGCTGCTTCAGCTATTTCCTAGTTTGAGTCATCTCCACCCTGTAGGAAACCTCAGCATAATTCCTCAACATTTAAATCAAGCTGTGAAAATTTACACCTTTCACTTCTTTTCACACAGATGATCTCTTGGTCTTGAGATTTCAGTTGGGCAAGGAACAAAAAGGTGTCTAACATAAATTTTCCTGATGCAAACATTAATTAAAGTTTGGGTAATCTTACAGTCCCTGCTCTGGTTGTTTGTAGTGGAGAGGAAGATATTATAACAACAAGATGATGATATATGTTGATTGTGTCGAGTCACCTGCTCAGATTTGAATTTCTCATCTGTGGTGCTAGAAATAATAACACAAAGAGGATATTCTCCCTTGCATCCACTGGTAACAGCATGGGATAGGGGAAACTTTTTCCCAGCAAAGAATAAAACCAATCTTCTTTGTATGGAATAAAGAAATGGGGAGCAGTACCTAGTTCCTGTGGAACAGGAAAATTCTAACCTGAATTCTCCTTGGGAGCTCTGACATGTGTTTTATCTTGTTAGCTGTGGAAGACCCAAGAAAAATTTCCCAATTTCCTTGGGAAATGGCACGAGCAGTGCTATACTGTAATTTGGCCAAGGTCTCAGCAGTGACTTTGCTACAGGATGAACAGGCTTTGATTTAGGAGCTCTGACCAGACAAAATACATTTTATATGCTTTTTCTTCCCAATTTAGGATCTGGAAGGAGAGATGATGTCTGTTAGAGACCTGGGGCAAAGTACTCTTAGCAGAGGATGCTGAGGCATCAGAAAAGTCAACGGCAAGTTCTGTCATTTTGTACCCGGTTAGATTCAAGGGCAAAATTGTTTCTGTTTCCTTAAGGATAGCTTTGGATAAGGGCAAGCAAGACAAGGGAGCAGAGGGAAGTGAAAGGGGAAGGCTGTTTCTCTGACTGAACAAGGTTGTTGAAATGTTACACTGAAGTGTTTTTTTTTTGATGGTTATTGCTGAGAAGGTTGAGTAACTGCAGTCTGTCGTCTGTTGTCATGTGTGAACCTGGCTGCTTTGAATATAATTTAAAACTTTTGTCCTTTTTTAACCTGCTTCTTCTGGAGCTGGGGGGCATGGGAAGAGCCTGATATGACTCCAGGTATTGTGACACAGAAAGCTATGCCTTCGCCATGTTCTTGCAATTAGTCAGAAAGAGATGATCCAGAGAAGTTCAGAGAAACACAGAAATGACTTGGGGGCTTCCTGGATTGACTTACGAGGAAAGAATTGGGAAAGTTGCTGCTGTACATCTGTAAAGTTCTGCTAAATGATTAATGGGGAATGTGATGATAACATACAACTAATTGCGGCTTGTGTATGCCAAAGCAAGGGGAATTACTCTGGTGTTGTATGAGGATGAGTATACTGAGCACTTACCACTGTATTCAAGGTGGCTCTGTGAAGCACCCAGAGCAACAGCAGTTGCTTGCTGGTGAAAGAGAACTGCATAATACTCTTGTTTTAGCAATAATACTAAAAATCTGCTGTCACCTGGTTATGCAACTTAACTAGTCTCACAAAGAAAACCATATCTTTGTGGGGTTTCTTCTTCATTGCTTAGGATGCTCTAAATATAGCTACTAAATAATGCCTTGTTTCAGAAATTACTAGAAATAAACTGAAAGAAACTGTGCTGGAGGGATAGTAACTGGGTGATTCCAGAAGATGTTCCTATCCACATTTTTATACATTCTTATTAGAAATCTAGTGAAGCTATTTCTGTAGTAAAATGCTGTGATTTTAAACAGTAAATGCAGTGGAAGGAACTGAAATGGACAGTTTGGTGTCGTATGTCTGGTTTGAAAGACCATAGGTAATCTGTGAGGTTTTACAGAAATTTGTCTTTTAAAAAATTTAAGCTTGACAACTTCTACTTGGAATGTTGAAGTTCATCTGTCTGTTTGTAACAGCTACTGAATAAAGTAAGAGGCCAGGAAAATGGAGTCCCAGGTTTCTGCTGAAACATTGAGATCTTTAAGACAGGTAACTTAAAGATCTAACAAATAAAAAATGAATTTCACAGAAGCAGTCTTGTTGAAGAATCCTCTCAGTAAAGTATTCTGGGGTATCTCACGGACCCCAGAGTGCCTGTAGTTAAGCCAAATTTGGCTCAGGTATTTTATTCATTAACACTATTTCTCTACAGTGGACTAAAAATATTTTAGCAATATTAAGGATAAACAAGAAGTGTACTATTTATGTGAAGCGTTACTAGCTGACTGTCAGATGTTATTGGAATTATATTCCAGTACCAAATTATGACTTAAAATAACAACAGCAATTCAAACACAGCTAAAATAAACCCATTGGACCCTAAACCAGCTAAATTATACTTATTAAAACATTTATGAACACATACTGCATATAAACATGTGTTCCGTGAATAGTTATGATCAGGAAGCAACTACAGTGGAATTTGGAAAACTAGGTGTTGGCCTATTTTTCCTGTTTTTTCCCCTCTTACATGTTTTTTCTACCTTGGGATCCTGGGTCCCACATTCTCAGCTCAAGACTTTGTACTGAGGACTAGAGATGTATTGCTCCATCTTGGATATTCTCTGCAATTAAGGAGGGGAAAGAACCCACAAAAAACATTGCTTTTCCCCACAGCAGAGGAGACTATTAGTGTGCCATGCTGCTTGAAAGAGCTCTAACATTTTGAAACAGGTCGTAACAAAGAAAACAATAGCATGGTGCAAGAGCACAAATGTGTAATGACTGTGTTCTCTCAATCCTTCCTCATACTCTCCCCCTCTGGCCCTGGAACAGAGGACAAAGGCCTAGTCCATCCAGATATGTAGAGGTACAACTTCCTGAACAGCAATGTTTAGCTCCTATGCAGGGCTGGAGACTACGTGAATTAGTAGCTTTCTGAAGCTGTCAATAGATAACCTGAAAAATTACCATTAATATGTTTGGATGCTTAGATGGGACTAGGTGTTCTGTAGCCATTTGTCTGATTTATGATAGGGTATTTGTACTCCATAGATATCTTCTCTGAAGCTGGTTTTGAGACTTCTGAGAGTCAATGAAGGAAATTTAGTCAAGAGGAAAATATTTCCTCTTCAGGATGTAAACGAAAGATGGATCTATATTCACCCCATCATTAAAGAGCTACTGTAGTGCTCAGCAAAGTTGCAACAAGCGCTATTGCCAAAATCACAACTTAGTGCCTCGAATTTGGCTGGAGGTGGATTTCAGCTTTGTTTTTGTCTACTTCAGACTTAAAAGGCAAAAAGCCTGGCACAACAAAAGGACTGACTCTCTTGCCTGTTATTAAAAGAAACACCTCCCCCAGCCCAGTGAGGAGTTGTGCAAAATGTGGGCTTTGGTTAGAAGCACTACCTTTCTGTGTAGGGCTGTGGTTGTTCTCCTTGCTCTTGTGTAGGAAGTTTCACCTTGGGCTTCTTCAGGCATGGTGTGAAAAATTAAGGCCCTGTGAATGTGAGTCCTTTGTATGTGCCTTTTCTGGGGTGGAATTTCCTATTCTAAGGGTCTTCTGTTCCTGAAACATCCAGCCCTTAAGAATCACCATTTTGAAAAATGGTTTGGGGTAGAAATATCTGCAAATTCCCAAGACAAAAATCCATCCAACTTTTTTCGGTCTTCTTAGCATCTAGTATTATAAAAAGGGCCACAATTTTTTCCTTAGGAGCTTTCACTAAAGAGCTGTGTTGAACTGAGTTTTGTAGCTAGTACTGCTGTGCTGAGCTGGCTGTTGAATAAAATGATTGATTTCAGTGGATTCCTTCCTGAGTAGCATTATGGATACTGACGGGATACTTATGCCATCTTACGTGTGATTTGGAAGGTAAGCTGAAAGCAAATTTCAGGCTTCATCAGATCTGGATGGGAAAATAACAGTCAAAGGACTGTCCTGCTGGCATGCCTCCACTGAGATACAGGAGTTAAATACATTGCCTCCACTATAGAGGAGAATAGGCACAGTATTATTATCCTGTTGCATGGACTCTATGTAATATATGCAAGCTGTTATCTACAGATCGCTTTTGCAAGCTCTTTTCTTCTGTGAGTTCATGTTTGGCAGCCATTAATTCCTCAAGTGCACAAAATTCTGCTTAAACATCTCCTTTGCATTAATTTGGTCTTATTCCATTCAGGAAAGGTCTATGCAGTTCTGCTGCTCACCAGCTTAAAATCTGAAGAGATGTAGGAAAGTGGCTAGGACTAATACTATTAAAGTAACCATTTTAATCACTATCTGCCATAGCTGGGGCAGGATATGAAGAAACTGCCCAAAATAGTTGATGACAATATTTTGATTGGCAGGTATGATTTGTTCCCCCTGCTTTAAAGCAAGTTTATACATTCAAAGCCTGAAAGAGATGAATCAGTTCTAGGGGGGAAAAGTCTGAGGAACAAAATATATTTATTTGGAAAGTGAAATCTCTCCTCAAAAAAGTGCTTAAAACAAGAGCCTGGTCTGAATCTGAATTCACATGCAATTCTGCTTAGACTAGTGTTTCCATTGAAGAAACTGCAGCAGGGTTGGAGCAGCCAGCGTGGGATATTTTCAGGTCCTCTCACACGGTGGTAGACTTGTTTTGCTCCCTGTTCCTCTCAGGCTTTCTTTGCTGTTGACCTAATTTTTGCCTGTGCAGTGTGTAAAAATCCCTCAAGTATCATCACAAACGGCACCCATCCAACAAACACGCTGTGGGTGACGCAGACACTGGTAGGACTGAAAGGCCATGGCGCCAAAGTGTTGGCTCGCCGCTGATGTGTCAAATATCACAAGGCAAAAGGCTTTGTCTCTCTTCTGTCATCCTGATTTATTAGACGTTAAAAAGGACAAAGTACCCAGACATACAAACATCGCTGTTTTGGGAAGGTCTGTGAAATGGTTAATGCGCTTGTTCCGCACAAAAATGTAAAGTGTCGGTTCTCTGATTACCTGCCGCTGGAAAGTGTTTGGACAGGTGCTGTGTTTCACCAGCCGTCTGTCAGAGCTGACAGCTCGGGTTTATGGCTGCGCACCGGGGCCGGCCGGCTCCGCTCCGAGCGCCGGGCTGGGGCTGGGGCTGGGGCTGGGGCCGGTGCCCGCGGCCGCTCTGCCCGCCCGGCGGGGCTGCTGCGGTGCCTCTGCCGTGTGCGGGGCCACAGCACCAGCACAGCGGCTTTTTCCTTCCCGTGCCTTCACTCCCTCGAAGGCAAATCAGCCGGCGTGCTCTGAGAAGTAGCGCGAATGGGACAATTTCTACCCAAAGGTCAAGAGGGGGAAATTCATCTCTTGCCACCTATTAGGAGGATGATGCTCAGGCAGGAGGAGGCGGAGAAGACCCTCCCTACCCTTCAGCAAGCGACAGCCGCACAGCCCCGCCGCCGAGCGGGCTCCGGACAGCAGGCGATACCTGACCCCTGCTCCCATCGCCCCGCACCGGGGACCACTTTAAACCCTCATCCCGACCGTCCGAGGAAATCCAAACAAGGGCTAAGAAAGGACAGCGAGGACACAGATGTCCCTGTTACTGTACTGTTGACATACGTTTCTCGACATATCGAAAAAAAATACAGAATAGAATACTTATTAACAAGGGATATGTCGAACTCTGCGGGCTTTTTTTTTTTTTTTCTTTCTTGTTTAAAAAAAAACTCTATATCATCCTGTTCAACATACGTTTACACACAGTTCATCCTTATTCACACTTAAATCTATCAGATTAAAATACACGCTTGTGGCTATAATAACTAATTCCACTTTCCATCAAGATATTTTTAACATACCCTGAAAGATGACTTTTACAGATGGACAAAAGCAAAAGACACTAGGAGTTGCATGCTAACAGGTCATATGGACTCCTATAAAAAAGAGATGGTAAAATACAAGCCAGAGGAAAGAGCAGATTATGGAAGGGTAGATTAGTATTTGCACAGAGCCTTGAAGGCAGAATGATGTCGAAACAGTGTGTGTGTATATGTGCGTGCGCGTGTGTACATAAAAACCAATTCCTTCAAGGGCTGGATTACTTCATACATTAGTCACTAATCTCTCGCAATGTTCTGATGGATGTTATGGTCTGAGCTTAACGCACCGTGAAATCTGTTTGAGCTGTATTGAAACAAGTCGGTGTTTTCGGCCGCAGATTGTTCTGTTTGAAGCTTTCCTTTCACAACACACCTTTGCTGTTCAGAATAATTTTTGAGAGTAGGGTAGAAGCTAGGATTCAGCAGCTGAATCTCGGCGCTGAGGGAACAAGAGGTTGGTGAGAAACTCCAAGCTCCGAAATAGGTGTAATTAAAAATTCTCCTTGACATCGTTTTTTTTAGGTAACCTGAGCTTACAGAGGACTTAAAGGGGAAGAAACTCGCCGATTTTCATACATTTAAAAGTATTAATTAAAACAAGCAACCGAACAAACGAACCCCGAATGATCATTTCAGCATTTGTATAAACTCTTCGAGTTCGGGGAAGACACTAATTTGTAATTCAGCAGCACGGGCAGTTGGCCTCCCCAACCTTTCTTTTTCCCGACTTAGCCCTTCTGAGGCTTTGCTGATCACTTCTGACAATACAAAATCAGCCTTAACATAACGCCCATCGGGAGAAGGCAACGCGTGCAAACTTTTTATTACCAGCAGATACTTCCCCAGCTCTCACCCCGCTGAGGATTCGCCCGGTGTAAGTGCCACCGGGGATATCTCCACCAGAAGCAACCGGAGCCCGGTTGTGCCAACGACCTTCCTGAAGCGAGTTTTCCTTGGACCGAGAGATGACAACAGGATTACATGTCGCCTGCTGTCCTTCGTGGGAAAAATAACAACCACAACCACAATAACAACAACAGAAAAAAAAAAAAAAAAACCCAAAAAAAAAACGGAGGGGAAGAAAAAAACTGGCAGGCAGATGTACAGTATTTTCACAGGCTGCCCCACGTCAGGTGGTTTGCCTGCAAATCTCTCTGCCTGCAAATCGCCAGCATTTCTGCAGGGCTGAACCCCGGCGAGAAATTCTGATTTGACTCGAGGAATTGCAGAGGACTTTCATACCTGGCGGCAGCCCAAGAGGAGAACTTCTCATCTCCCGTGACTAAAATAAGGCGGGTCCATAGGTGGCACCTCTACCCGCCGGCCGGGATGGGGATGAAAGGGCGGGCAGCCCTGCTGCCCCCGCAGCCCTAGCCAAGCTTCTCGGTCAAGGCTGTCCCACGACAGGCTTCCCTCCCTCACGCCAGCACAGACATCACGCTCTTCTCCTTATTACCGCCTTTATTTAGGGGGCAGCTTTTATTCGGGGAAAAGGAGAAAGGAAAAAAACCGGAAAAACATGATGGCCGAGCGTCAATAAAATGCACACGCACATATATTACATACAAACATAAAAATAAAATACGAAAAAATTTACTCTTCTCTTTCCAGTAGCAATGGTCTTGACCACAAACGTAGAACGCCGGCCAGTACAGGAGACAACGCCTGACATTTCCTTGAGCCCTTTCCCCTCTCCCGCCCCCTCCAATAATTAATTTTAAAAGCTGCACTCTCTTTGTGTTAAAAACACTACTTTTATAAATAATTTAATATCCTCCCTTCCCAGGAAATGCCAGCTGCCGGACAGGAGAAAAGGTTTCTTTTGGCACAGTGATGCATTGCTTTGCAGTACAGACCTACGGCTCCTCAGCAGACCCCGGCCCCCTCCCCTACTCTCTCCCTGCTGTTCCCGGCCCCCGCTCCCTCCTCCCAAGCGCACAGCGCATCCCCCAGCGGCCGCCACCGCGCCCTCCGCGGGGCGCCCCCGCTCTGCTGCCCCAGGCTTCGGTAGCAGGAGATGTGGGGACAAGAGAGGGGCACAGAAAGGAGATGGCGAGGGACTGGCTTAAGTCAAGTAGTCTCAACGAACAGTAAGAAGCACTTGAGGCTCATGGCTATGTCCAAACAGACAGTTGTTTGAATGGGGCGGCGCGGGGTCCTGCCGGCCGCTGCAGGAGGCTCTCGATGGCGAAGGAGCTGGAGAACTTGGCAGCGCCGCCGCCCGCCGGCCTCGCCCCGCCACCCCCCGCCGCTGCCTCCTTGGCGCCCGGCGCGCAGTGGCAGGGCGAGGAGGCGCAGCAGCACCGCGGGGAAGCGCCGGGGGACGCGGCGCCTTTTTTTTTTTTTTTTTTTTGGCTTAAGTTAAACCCACTGTCATTTCACTAAGGCACAGTCACCGAGGCTTTTGCTTGGAGGCTGTGGTCGCCTCTGGAGTTAAAGTGCGGGATCCAGAGCCTCCTCCTTTCCCCCTCCACGCCTCCCCGGGCAGGTCCCTCGCAGGGGAGGAGGGGGGCTCCATTAAGCCAGCGGGGTCTCCACGGCGTACGGCTGGAACGAGGTCGAGCCCCCCGCTGCCGGCGGCAGCGGCCCGGCCAGCCGGAGGGGCCCGTAGACCGGGGAGCCGGACGGCGGCCCCCGCCCGCCCTTGGGGAAGCCGGCGTGGAACAGCGGCGCCCGCGGCCGCTCCGCCAGCGGCGACGCCTCCCCCGGGGCCAGCGCGGGCCGCCCCCCCAGCAGCAGCGGCGGCGGCGGCGATGGCTCCGCCAGCCCGTAGGCGCAGAGCTGCAGGAGGCCCCCGCCGTAGAGGGCGGCGGCGGGCGGGGGCTGCGCGGCAGGTGGGTAGGGCAGCAGCGGGTAGGGGCCGGGCAGCAGGTGCGGGGGCGCGGGCGGCGCCGGCCACAGGAGGCGGGCGTGCGGCGTCGGCGGCGGCGGCGGGGCGGCGCGGCTGAGGCGCTTGCGGCGGCGGCGGAAGACGCCGTCGGCGAAGGTGTACTCGCTGCTGGGGTTCAGCATCCAGTAGTTGTCCTTGCCCCAGGGCCGCGCCGGGTCGCGCAGCACCTTGACGAAGCAGTCGTTGAGGGAGAGGTTGTGGCGCACCGAGTTGCGCCAGCCGGTGTAGGCGCCGCGGAAGAAGGGGAAGCGGCTCATCAGGTAGTCATTGATCTCGGCCAGGGTCAGGCGGCCGCCGGCCGAGTCGCGGATGGCCATGGCGATCAGCGCGATGTAGGAGTAGGGCGGTTTCGGGCGCCGCGTGTAGGGTTTCCCCTTGGCGCTCTCGGCAGGCGGCGGTGGCGGGGGCTGCGGCGTGGGGGGCGGCGGAGGGGGATGCCCCGGCCGCCCGGCCCCGCCGCCCGGGCTGTTGGCCGCGCAGTCACCGTCCGAGCCCAGTTCGCTCTCCGCCGGAGCCGGGGAGAGCGAGCCGCTGCCTTCCTGGTCGCTGCCGGTGCTCAGTTTGTCCTCATAGTGCTGCGAGAACACCTCCAGCTTCATGGCGGCGGCGCCGCCGGCCCCCCCGCACCCCGCGGCTCCGCTGGGCGGGCGCGACCCCCGCCCCTCGGCGCGGCCTCAAGGGAGGCGGGAGGCGGCGAGGTGACCCAGGGGCTTTCTGTCCCCTCGCCGGCTTGGACAGCTCCGCGGCGGCAGGCGCCTGCCTCGGCTCCGCTGGGCGCCCGCCTCAGCCCGCCGGCCCGGGGTCGCTAGCAGAGCCCGGCCCCTTCGCCGTCGGTGGGCGCCGAGGACGGGCTGCGGTGCCCTGCCGCCTGCGGGACTGGGGGATTCCTCCGGGCGTCCACCTCCTTCTTCCCCACTGGGATGCTCGCTCTCCTTTGGCCCCCCTTTTTGTCCTTCTCGCTCTTTACTCTCGCTGCTCCATGGGGCCGAAGGAGAGGGGCGAAGAGGTCCCCGGTGCGAGTGGAGGGCGGGCGGGCGGCTGCCGGAGCCGGCACTTCTCCGTGTCCGACCGGGCTCGGTCCTCCTCGGGGGCGCTGCCGCTGTTACCGATCGGCGCTCCCCGGGCGCGGGGAGAAGCTCTCGAGGGCCGTCGGGGTTAACTCCGCTCTCTCCGGCTTCGACCCCTGTCAGTGCCGGGACGCCGGGCTGGCTCCTCGCTGCGAGGCGGGCAGCAGACGGGTTATTAGGGTTATTAGTGTTATTGTCATTATCTCTCCCTTCCCCTGTGGTTGTGTGTCTCTCCACCACTTTCAGACCAGCCCATTATAACGCCGGCGAGAGGCGGAGCCAGGACAAAGATCTGAAAGGGTGGTGGGTGGAGAAGCAAGGTAGCAAAGGTGGGTATGCCCTAATAAGCCGTATCAGAGCCGTAATTAGCCAAGATGACAGCGAGGTCTTGTTGGAAAGTTATTTTACGAAACTTGTTTGTATTTTCTCCTGCCAGGTCCCTCCCCTTCCCGGGTATTTCGAACGAAGCCGCAGTTCGGTGCGACTAAGCAGAGCCGGCCCGCCTCCCAGGTGTAAAATGCAGAATGACTTATAGGTGGCAGAGCTGAACCTGTTACGTGCAGTGATTTATTTTAATAGCGCCGTATAAAGCAACAAGTTGTAATATGACAGCTCAACAACCTGTTGGAAAATAATACATGGCTTTGCAGTTGTGAATTCCTAATGATTTATGTAGCCTGACAAAACAGTTTCAGTCCTGGTCTCTCTTTCCTTCTGTCATAAGCACACCTGGTGCAGAGGTAGAATGGGAACAGGTAGGCAGTGCTTTGGAGTTTTCTATGAGAGAGTTAGTCAAAGCCTTAACCTCAGTTTTACGTGTGCTACTGTTTCTGTAGTAGCGTGGCTTAAGCTCTTCTGGATGGTGTGTTAGTAACCTCTCTCACAACTGCCACTCTCTAGTAAAATCTTTTATTGTGTAGGTTTTGGGTTCGGGGGTTTTTTTTAATGGTAATTTAACATTTTTAAAATCACTGCGAATCTGTAAATTTCCCATAAAACTTGGGACGATGTATTTTGCAATTTTACCTAGACACTCTTCCTTCTAAAAAAATTAGTCAACCTTTTTGGGTTTGTTTTTAGGTTTAAGTTCTCAGGGTCTTGCCCTCCTTCAGGTTTTTTTTTTTTTTTTCTCCTTCAACATTATGCTAGGTAGAGCAACTCAATAAAGAGAGCTAGCTGGCAGTAGCTTCTCTGAAAGCTCCCTGTTCTGCTCACTGAGAGTCCATTGCAAAATGCCATTTCACTCATACGGCAGTAGCGCTGGCGTCTGCAAAACAATAACAAAAACATCAGCAGAAATCCAGTGTGGTGCTTATGTTTTATTTCTCATATGTATGCTTCGAATTTTGTGTCCTGGAGTAAGAGTTGGATTGCTCCATGTTTTCCAAAAGCAGTCTTTCTAAATCAGACCTTATTTTAGAATAAATACATAGTGCAGAGTCACTCTGGTTAGAACTATTCTACTGTGGTCTGGCTCTCAAGGAGTATTGGAGAGGAAGATGAAAAAAGACAGGTTTAAAAGACTAAGAGGAGAAACAAACAGCCCTACTTTCTATCTTGATCTCTCTTGAGCAGAATATATGGTCCCCCACACACACCTGCATTTTGTATCAAAGCTTTGCCATTTCTTCAGTCTGCGTGAGTTTATATGGTAAATACTGAAGAGTGAGAGGTTCTTCTGTCCCTCATTGCATTCTTGACAGCTTTAATAGAAATAATAATACACTGGATGTCTTGCTGTTCTCACAAAAGCTGTACCAGTTGAGAAAAGCAGGCAATTCAGAAAGACAAAAATAAGAGGAGGGAGACCTCTCTTGGTTCATTGTTGTTGTTGTCTCCATGTAATGTAAACTGAAATCCTTCAGTAAATTGTTGTCTTAGCTGTAGGTGCCAATGTTTGTGTTTAAGGGTATGGGAAAAAGGTATCATTCCTTCCAAAACTCATATTTTCTACGATGATGCCAATGGCAAGGGTAGGTTTGTTCCTCTTCCTGCTTTTGTTGTAAATAGCAGTGAAGTAGCGATGATTTGCTAGCTTGCCTTTGATGTTTATTTTATTACCGTTCCACTATTTGTGTGGAAAATGTACACATTGTCTCTTATCTTTATTCAAAGAACTTAAAAAGTCATTCAAATGCTGTAGGTAAACACGTCAGACATAACAGAAGCTTTTTCACAGCCATACTTCAAGACTAGGAGTGGATGGCAAAGCTGGTTTTGCAAGATTCAAGAGGGGACAGAAGCTTGTACTCAAAATAATACAAAGATAGCTATTAATGGGTGGGAGCAGGGCACCTTTCTAAGATCAGCACTGATTCTTGTGCTGGCTCAAGGCCTCTTTGCTATCTCTGAGCCAGTGCCTGTTGTAAACTGTCCCTTGAAATCTCTGGTGTCTCTGACCTGAGAAAATATATGAAAGGTGCTTATGAAAGGTCTGTGCAGGGTTTAAATAGAGCCTTCCTGGCCTGAGTGAGAGCAATATCAAACCCATTGCTAACGCTGCCCATGGAACACCAGCAAAGTTGTAAGAAGTGGTGAAATAATCCAACTACTCCCATCTCTCACCACTGAGAGTATATGTAACCTCAAGTCTTTTCCTGCTATAGTTTTTAAAAAGGCACAGTATCGCCTTCAGGTTTATAAAGATTAACACAATCATCGGAAAAACTGATTCTGTTAAGTAAACTTCACATCAAAAGCACTTTGATGTGCTGTATTATAGCAAAGCCAAACACCCCACCCCCATCACCCCAAGAAATACCTCCAAAAACCTCCAGTGAAGCAAGGTAAAAAAAAAAAATCTAATTCTTTGTTCTAAAATGAAATGTCTCTTCCTCTTTAGATCAGCAGAGCAGGACTTTTTTTGATGTATGATCTCTTTTCCTACCCAAAACAGTATCCAGTCAAAGACAAACGGAGAAATGTGAATGGTCGCTTGAAAATCACGCGACCAGCTTTGCTTCCCATTTTCTGTAGTATTTCACTCATTTAATTCAGAAACAGTCTACCAATGGGTATTTGGAAATGAGGTTGTATAGTCCTTTGCAGTTTGCTCAAGCTACCAATTACAAAAATATTCCTTACTAAATGTAGAAAAATGCTACGCTGTCTGGTGGTTGTGAGTGTATTTTTGGTTGATCCATATTGTCTCCATGGTATTTTAAACTGTGGAGACATGTGTTTTTTAGTTCAGCAAACATCGTTGAAAGGTGCATCACGATATGTTTTTGGTTCAAATTCTTTTAAAAAATTATTTCTTTCTGGTTCTTACTTCTCTTTTCTGCCTTCTGTCTCTCCAGACCACTAACTATAGATTAGAGAGGGTTTCCAGGTAAGATCATATAAGAACAATTGGTCAATAAAGGTCTCTGTGGTGTCTGGGAAAGTCCTGTAGTTAGTGGTAGGCAAGCTTATTTGTGCACCTGAGATGTCCAGCACACCAGCTGGACAAAGTGCTCCATCATCTCTTCTCCTCCTGCGGCAAGCTGCAGGAGTGCACTGCCTTGCCAGGAACGATCAGACTGGACAATGCAATACACTACGTGAGAAACAATGGAGCAGTTCAAAGAGTTCGCTCTGGATGGGCTGCTCGCAGCAGGAGGTGTGCCTAGCATGCATAAATGAACTACAGTCTGTGAGGGTTGGCTAATTGCACCATGTATATTTTTGTATTTGAAGGAAATCCAGCTAGAGACTGAGCTGTAAGAAAGGAGGTTAGTGGAAATTCCTTGAGACCTTGAGAGGAAGAGTTTGATCACTGAAGCAGAATGCATGTCTGCGTGAATTCCCTCATTGGGAAAGACTGGCACTTTTTCAGAAGGACATCCATTCCCTCTGGGTAGAGATTTTCTTGTGTCTTTAGCAGGTACTAAGAGCTGAATTTACAATGGGGAGTTCCATTTCAACTTTGTTTCATGCAATCTTTATTTTCTTGGGAGACATTACTCAGAATGAAATTTTCCCATGCTGAGAGCTTAGTATCATTTCCTCCCTGTGCCCACTTCATGTTCTATAAAAAAATGTCTGCATCGAAGCAATTTTTTTTTTCTCCAGAGCCTGGATTGTGGCAGAATGGGCAGGCACAGATTTTCGCCTGTGAAGGAAGTGACATTATTGTTCTTGTTATTAATGCTTAGTATCGGAGGAAAAAAAAAAGATTCTTACACCATCCTTTTCACCAACAAATCTCAGAGCTCTCCCATTTTACGGGCAGCAAGGAATGAAGGTGAGTCCTGCTGAAAATAATTTGGTAAATCTGTTGCAACCTTGCCTGCAGAGTTGAGCTCTCTGGAGCCCTTGCCCTGCACTGTGTCCACTGAGGTATCCACCACAAGGCCTCACTGAAAAGTGCTGTGCTATTTAGCAAGGAGCTGTCAAAATGGAGATTGCTCTGTCTCGAGACTCAGATAATTTATAGCTAATTCTCGCTTTTTACTAGTGCTGTGTTAAGCCTCCAGGGCTTGAATGAGGTTCCACACTGGCATAAGATGAACCTCTCTGGAATATATTGCAGGTTTGCAGTCTGAGAAATACGTGACATAAAAGAGTGCAGGGTGAGGTTAAATCAACACAGTATTTACAACATATTTTGTGATGACTTAATTCAGAAACTGTCCCCAAAGGCTTTTCTCATGGCTGATTACTGGGTTTCATGTAACTGCACTACGAGAGACAAAAGCCAAATGGTGATGGACTTGGGTGCTTGTGGATCTCTTCAAGGAAATTTTCTTACAGTAAGGAAGAAACTGGTATTGGAAAGCAGCACATGTATTGATGATCCTGGATATAATTGCCAGGAGAGAATTGCTTGCTAAGGGGCAGGCTCCACCGCAATTAGAAGTTACGCTGTGTTATGCTTGTTATGAAGTTATGATGCAGAAGCCATTTGGTGAAATTCTGTGGCTCTCTGCCAAACATAGTGAATGGTTTTTGCTACTGGTGCCAAACAAACTTAAAAAGAAACCATCATAGCTTGTTTTTGCTGGTGCCGGACCAAATATCTGTTGGCATCAAACTTGGTATTGATGCCAGAGACTTGCTATCACTGGCCCGTGATATGAGGAAACACCAGCTGAGCTGTTACAATAGCCTCTCACTGCCTTCAAGTCCATGCATTGATGCAGGAAAGGGAAGAACCTTGTAAGAGAATTACAGCAAAATTAACTGAGGGATAAAGGACTTCAAGTATGTGGTGGAGACTCACTGAACTTTGCTAGCCCTTGCTGGAGTACACCTAAGCCAACTCAAACCCACATATATTTTACATGTGTAAACAGTGACTGGAGATATGAAGGATATCTTTCAATTCAACAAAGTTAAAGTACTATTTATAGCACTTTGGATCAACAAATTAATCACCTTGCCAATAATATTCCAGTTGAACAGCAATAAGTATTTAACATTCTTACTTCTGGGTTGGATTTCTTTTGTTGTTTCTTTGCTTTCAAAAAGCTATTTCTGGGTGGAATCCCATGATTTATATAAGCATTAGCCAAATCTATGAATAAATAATGGAATGAAAACCTTCTTGATTTTTGTTTTTTTCCAAGACCAAGTGAAATGCATTATAATGGAGCTATTTGGGAGCAGGCTGCTGAGAGTCAGACTTTGCTGTGGTAGGCAGGATTTTGCAGTACTACCCCTAAATTGTACCTCTCTGGTGCATTTTCTGTCTTCCATTTGCTGTGTTCTTTTTTCCTTTTCTGCAACCCCCTGACAGCTCCAGAACCACTGGTATCTTTGAAAATCTGGTCCATGCTGCTGCTGGCTTACTCCTGGAACAGAGAGCAGAGTTGTACTGAGGGCACATCCACTGCAGTACCTCAGGTGGCAAGAGATGGGGATTTATGTCCTGCAAACTGGTTCTAGAAATTGAGCATGTTTTCACTGCCTTTCAGATGGCAATGTAGCAAAGACTTGGAGAGCTGGTCCTTCTGTTGCTGCAGATGTAATAAAATCATTACTTTGTTGAGTTGCATGCACTGTGTATTTGATTTCTAGTTCCTAGGTGAGTTCTTAAGGGATTAGCTGAGTTTCAGTCTCTTTAAGGTGTGAATAAACATCCTGTTGCCTCACACCCATGAAATTTCTTCCCTACAGATGTCAGAGTGCTTTGTGCAGAGTGTTGCTATTTTGGTTCTCTAAGTAAAGGTTCACAGGTTTTCAATGTCTTGGCCAAACTTACACGATCTAAAATGGGAATAGGACATGCGTTTCCTAATTCCTCCACTGCTGCTCTACCTACTAACCCTGTTGTTTCCCTGAACCTTTACATATACTTTAGTAGATTAATAATTAACCTCCAAGTGGGGCACTTTGAAGCAAATGTAAAATGAAACCAAACACTTGTCATGGTTTTTAGTCATACCAGATTTGCAAGGAGGGTGTGTTTAAATGATGCAGGTAGATAAAGTCTTGTTAATTTAGATTAGAGTAAAAGTCAGTGCCTTATCAAAGCAAGTGACTAATTAGGAAAACTATTACCTTTTGGAAAAGAAACAGTTGAACTATCACTCAAAATTATTTTAACTAATTGAACTGTGCAACTGCTCAGGCTCGTGCAGCTGCTGGGAAAGAGGAAAGACAGAGAGCTTTTCCCAGGAATTGCCAGTGTTCTGGGGGTTTTTGATAATTTTGCTTTTAGAAAGTTAACAGTACTTGTCATCCCTGTGTAAACAAGGGGAAGGGAGGAGAGTCCCGTGAGTCATCAAGGAGCCAAACATACAGAATTCAAGTGAAGAACTGGAGCATTTGTATTAAATACACTGCCTTCATTCTCTTCACCTTACCAAGCCAACAGGACAGCAAAGTGCTTGTGAGTGGCTCGAAATGATGAAGTGAATCTCAGGTCTGTAATAACAGACATTGGGCATTTGGGAACCTGCAAGGGTGGAAACACTAGGGCAAATTCATGGTGTGAAAAGAAAGATTACGATCAGACTGTATTTATGTTCAGACAGATACATGCAATTGTGAAGAATCATTAAATAACTGTTAACCACACCTGCACAGAGCCTCTGGCAATGCTGGCTTATACAGAATCTCAAGAACTGCCATGTGCCTGACGTCATACCTTTGCAAGGAGAGAAAAGTCTTGGGTGTTAGCCCAAGACTGGTAAGTAAAACATAGTCCACGGATTTGTGCCAGTTTAATGTCTACAAGTGACTTTCTGGTGTGTCACACCCAGTATCTTCTGCCCTGTAAACCTGTCAGTAGTCCTGATTTGTTTGCATATGACCAGGTCTTACTAAACATCTCCAAATCTGCTTTAATGCAATGGCTCCTTCCCTCTAAGTCAGTCAGGACCGTGAGGAGGGAGTGGGTGAGTGTGTGTGCACAGAGGGAGTCTAAGCACAAACAGGATCCTAACTTCTCCAGGATTGTAATTGCTACTGTGGCACCAGATGCTGCTTTGGGTTTGTTTTTATGTGGATCATTTTCCCTTTTAAAAATATTGGGAGGCTTTGACATTTTTTTCATGATGGAAATGACATTTCAGAACATTTTTACTGTAAAAAATAAATTAATGGAAATATATGGGGGAGGGAATCAGGCAGGTTAAAGGTAGCATAGGAAAATGAAAAGGGAGCAAAGCTGAGATGAAGAGGTGAAGATGAGGAGAAAGTTGGAGTAGAGAGCTCCAACTGAGAACACATTGCAGAGCAGTTCCACTTAGACTGCAGAAAATTTTCAGGATGCCCAAAAATCTCCAATTTGACTGCTTCTGCTGGTGTAATTTTTTGGACTCCTCACCTTTACAGCTTTCCTCAGGCTAGGGAGTTCTCTGGCTTTTCGTTTCCCATGGTGCTTTTGGAAGCGATTGTCTTTCATCTACATTTTGTCTCTTGGAGTATACTTTTCCAGTCTTTCATGGCTAGGGGTGGTTGGGTTTTTTTGTTTTTTTTTTTTTTGTGGTTGATTTTGGTTTTGTTTTGTTTTACATGGAATAAAAATTACAAAAAAAAAAAAAGGAAAAGTGAAGGTTGAACATCAGTATGTAATTTCTAAAAGGGCTGGGGTGCATCAGTTTGAAAATACTTTCTACTTGCAATTTCTGCACAAAATATCGCCTCCTTTTATTTTTTTTCCTAGTGAAAATCTCTAGCAACTGTTAAGAATAGGAGATTATGAATGAGAAACAGAGCATGACTGATACACAAAGGGATTCAAATATTTGTAGACTTCAGTATTCATATATGAGAAATGTAAGCTCTGGCACCTGACATTGATGGATCAGGCAATGGAGATATTTACTCATCACTTACGAGAGTTGTTATTCATAGCTTGATTTATTTACCCCATAAGGGTTTGGAAGGCAGTCCATTTTTACGTTTTCCATCTGACACATGGTCAGTGCCAAGAAACTGAACAAGGCCCAACACAAATTAAAATATTTTAAGAGTTGTCTAAGTGGTGTGGGGAAAATGGCCTCCTCCAGTGCTACTTTAAAAAATAGTCATCTCTGTGAGTAGATCTTGGTGACTTGGATAGAGTTTATTTTGAAGGCAGGATGCAACAGTACCCTCTCACCCCTAGTTTGGCCTTTTAATGTTCTACCATTAAAGTCTGGCCCCATGAGGAGAATAGGTGCAGTCAGGTGCAGAGGCAAACTGAATAGGTGGGGCTCTCACTCCAGTGGGCTGCATTCAAACCTTCAAAACTCTGTCGAGACTCATGACTATTCCCAGTTGAAACTTTAATTAAATGGTGTTGGATATGAGAGTATTCTATTATACTGGCTTGTGCTGCTGAAAGAAATAGTGCCGTGCTTCTTGATTGAAGAGACAGAGTCAAGTGAATAATTCGCAACAAATAATTAGTCTAAATGTTCCTAAGTGATTCTTACAGAATCTGAGTCTGGTTGAGAAAGATCCCTATTTATTAATGCCATAGGACTCCCTTCCACAAGGGGAAAGTTTATTTATATAAGATGAGTAAGTTAAAGTATAGACTTGCAAGTTCTTCTTGAGTCATCAGAACCAGAAAACATGTATTTCATATTAAGGTTAGTACAATCTTTCAAACAAAAACATTTATGAGTGTGCTTTAACTGATGGGTATATGATGACTGACATTCCAGAGCCTCTTCTGCGCACACCTACGCTGGCATACTTTTATACATAGGAGTAATCCTAATTAATTTGGGAAAATTGCTCTTGTGCATGAATGTATTCATTAGTATTTGAAACACCACGGTATGGTGAGTCTTCCAGATACAATCTTGATCTTGCACTTAAAGGTGCCCACAATGTCCCATCCGGTCTTTAGGTCTACCTTAGCTCTAATAAAAACAGGCCAGCACCCAGTCCTTCCCCTGAGGGCTTTAGCATGGCTAAATTCTCTTCCTTACAAAGAAGTGGCCTCACTGTGCTGTCTAGAGGGAATTGTCCGTCTGTGTTATCTCCTGACCAGAGGCCTCTGTGTGGCATGAGAAAGTGCTGGGTTAGAGGGACAGCCCTTGTCAGGAGGTTTGTTGCTAGTTAAATAGCGTGAACAATCACACACCAGATTTTTGAGGGCATGACCTGGCTCATTTTAATTTGCAAGTGCAAAATGTAACTTAAATGAATATTTGTGTTCATTTTATACCTTGAAGCTTTGATAAGGAATTATCACTCCCATCTGCTCTTGACAGGAAAGAGCAGCACTCTTGCTCCCTTCAGCAGTGTATTTTTGGAGGGGTATTGGCTGGGTTTCTGTCCCAGTGAACCTGAAGAGTTTTGCCCAAGAACATTGCAGGGAAACAGTCTTTTTCTGCATGTTGTGAGTCTTCCTTTTCAGAGGTAAGATTTGATGCAGCCTAATTTTTTTTTTTTATTTTTATAAACACCATTTCAGTTTGTTACAAGGAAACTATTGGCTAAGTTATTAAAGTGTTCAAAAGTCATAGCACTAGAAAGAGTGGTTTTATTTTAAACAGTGGAGAAACACTGATAATTTCACAGGCAACAAGAAAGTAAAGCCAAAGAACCAAATACATAATAGTAATAGTCAGATTGAACTGAAGATTTGTACCTTTAAAGATTTCTAAGTATGTAGATTCTGCTTTGCAGATAGTGGGTTTTCAGTGCTGCTGCCTGAAATTTTAAATGCCTGCACATGTTTTCACACCAGGTAATTGTTATAATCTCATCCCAAAACAGGTGACTGTAGTACATGAAGTGATTTTCACACTGTAGTACCTACTTCTGTTAGCTGAAAGTCTAAGGCTTCCCAGGTGACCACCTGGGATGTATTACAGCGCTCTGAAAAGCATTTATCGTCAATTCCAGTTGGTCTGTCTTTTCTTATGAAGCACCTGAAATGGAGGTTCTTCAGTTTTTAATGCTTGAGATACTCTGCTCATTTATTAAGATTATTTATGAAGAGATTATTTATGTAAGGTCATTGATTGTGAGAAGAAAAGCTACTTTCATCATATCAAACTTCATCCTGACATTAAGATAGAATTTAACATACTGAGTTAGACAAAAAAAAACCTCATAGTGTAAGATGAGAGGGATTGCCCCTCAAAATGTATTTGCTGCTTAAAAGCTGCACACTGTGTCCCACTTCAAGCATTGCAGATATTTTCTTCCTTTACCTGGCTGCCACTTGCTTATTGTCCTTTCTGCTATGACTTGTGCCGATGAATGTTTCCCATCAGGCTATTCTGTAACATCCTTCTGCGGAAGTGCTTGAACATTAGCGCTTGCTCCAGGAAAAGGTGAGTTAAGATGTGCTTTTGTGTGTCCTGATAGCTGCCTTGCTTCATCAATACTAAAAAGGATGCCTTTATTGACAGCGAGCGCTTTCCAGAAGTGTTCTTTCCACCATTACTGATGTGTTGCTTAACAGAGCCAGCTTAATCTTGCTGCACTGAGTTTTGTGTTGCTTGTGTTGCATTGGTTGGTTACCTCCTTCTGTTAACTTTCCATGCACAATTTAATTAAGCTGTGAATAATGGGATGTGTTATCAGATGGTACAGCATTATTAACTTCAGTGAAGTGTTGTGTGATGAACCAGCTAAAGATCTGGACAATAATTTATACATTCTTCACATTTAACTGTCAGTGCATTTTGGATGAAGATAGCTACCAGCATGTGTGATTGCAACCCTGCTGCTGAAAGAGGTGTGTCTGTTTATGCCAGCAAAGTGCTTGACTGTTGGTATAAATATAATGGCATGGTAATTACTGGTTATGGATACAATGAAGATCAAACTTCTTATTTTTCCTTTTCCCCCATCCAAAATGCTTTTATTATCCTGGAAGCATTCTTCCTGTCTTTTCGTATAAATAACCAAGAGTACAACGTTTTAGAGTTAGAAAACTGAATGAAACAAGACAATCAAAATGATTAATTTCTGCAAATATTTTTTTCTATGTATAATTGCCCATGAGCTGTAAACAGTATTCTCAGGTGCCCTTCTATACAAATTGTTCATGACTTATTCTAACTAAAAATCAACAACAACCAAAGAACCCTGTATAATGTGCAGACTTGCTATTTGTATAAGCAAAATGGTGTGGTTTCTTTCTTCTGATTAGATAGCTTGTGGACCAAATTAATCTGACACATATGTGAATAATAGGGAAAATTAGAAATACGTCAACAATATCTAGTTTTAAAGTTGTTTTCCTCAGGTATCTGGAAATTTAAATAAGCCTAGTCTGATTTCTTAGTAAAGCAAATAAAATGTATATTTCAGTAGAAATCAAACTGCTCACAAATGTTTTCAGATGGAAGTTGGCTTTCAACAGCAAATGGCAATGCAAAGTTTTCCTGCTCTTTTCAGTTCATACTTCTGTCTGAAAGGTGTATGCAGTGTGACACAACATGTTGTGACTCCTCAACAAAATGTTGCAATTCATATTGGTCAAAGTATGCAGTGTTTCAGAGCAGTGCATAATTTGTGATTGCAGCAATCTCAAATAGAGTATAAGCAATGGGAGCACATAAAATGTGTTCAGTGTTACCATCTCATTCATAATTTTGACTCAGCAGTTCCAGGTGATTATTAGTAGTTTCTCCAACCAGCCTGGATTGGCTAAGGGAATTTACTTTAACATACTGAAGAGTATTTTCATTAAACTTGGCCTATGTAAAAGTGGCTTTCTAAATTGAATTTACTGAACTAATCTTGGTGCCTTTGCTATTGTGTATTGCATCAAGCAACAAAATAAGCAAGAAACACAGTGGTAAAAAATATTATTTAAACTGGAAGTAAGGCAGAATTCATTAGAAGGAGAATATGGACCATGCTCATTATAGGATTTGCTAATGTTCATAAGTTCTTCTAACTAAATTTAATGTATGCAAATCGTTATTTATGAGCACTTATTATCAACAATACTAATAACTTCTATAGTACTAATAATAGCTATCTGGGCTAATTAACTGTTTTAAATTGAATTTTGTAATATTTGCAATTTTTCTCACTTTTATGGGAACTAAATAAAATCACCCCCATTGCTTAACACAGCTCCATTTCATACAGGACAATTCTGGTTTTGGAGACATGATTTGAAGCAGAATTAAGTGGTGCTTAAGAAAGTTCCTGCTTGTGCCAACAAAATAGATAGAGGAATAAATTCAACATAAATTCATTTAACATATTTTCTCTGTTAATATGAAACCAGTTCATTCTGGTGAAGTGCAGAAGGCTCACTTAAAAGTTTGTACTGTAAACACTGTATTTAGATGGTTCCAAATGGTGTAGGGGAATGCTCTTCTTGTGTTGGTTCTTTTCTGTTTTTCTGGTTAGAAAGAAAATGATTTTATGATCTCTAGGCAGTTGTTTGGGTTTTTTTATTATTCTTTCCTGTTTGTGAGGGGGAAAAAAAGAGAAGAAAAATCTTGACCTCTCTATAAACAGAAAGTAGAAGGCAAATTGATGGGAGCACAGAAAAGGGGATCTCCTAGCTTTTACAATGACCTCTTCAAAATGGTTTAAGGATGGCAATAATGTGCGTTAGTCTGCAGATTTCATGGGACCTCGTTCTATTTGAACAGTGAGATACCATGTATATGTACCCTATGCAAGGCATAAAAATAAGTGTGAATGATAGCAATGCAGATAATATTGCTTCTTATAAATAATAATTAATGCTAATTAATGTTGACTCTATATATTGTGGCTTGGATGAAACTCTGGCAGGAATTGGCAGACTTGCTGATATGAAAATCTCCACCCACAAAGATCTGCTGAAAGAGCAGTATCTGGTGTAAGGGGACCTGCCCTTTTAAGTGCAAATAATACAAAAGTTTTCTAATTGTTTTTCCCTTTTTCAGGGAAACCAAGCTTGTAGCTTTAGAGTTGGTCTGCATATAAGTCTCCAGGAGATCCAGAGGTGGAGCAAATGCAGGATGAGATCATGTTCCTTATGTAAGCTTATAAGCAGTGTTGCACCTTCACTGGAAATAGCACATGCAGTGCAGTGGTCTCCAATAGTACTGCCCCTTCCCATGGGAAAAGGTAGATGCTGATGCGTTTGTTGAGGACAGGCAATGCCCTTTCCCAAACTGGATGGGAGGCTGCTGAGCCATGCTGCATACAGTGTGGCTGTTCCACAAGATGCAGGAAGGCAGGCTGCACAAACTGGTGCCAACAGGGAGGCTGACGCCTCCTCACTAGGCTTTGGTAAATCAGTATCTGCAAGTGTGTCCGCACATATGCAAACTATTTTCCCTCTGCCACTTCCCTCCCACTCTGAGCTGCCTTCCTCCCCATACTGCCCTTGAGTCAAGAGGTCAGTGCTACCACTTCTTTTTTCACCAGTCATGCTTTTCCTTATGTATTTTATCCTCTGAGTGTTACTTTCCTTCCTTCCAGTGGAGGGGCAGCTAGAACCATTTGGCTGATTTAATGTTTTTCTGAGAAGGAAAGGATAAGACTTAAAAACCAGGATGCCTTCAGGCAAAATGTGATTTTCAATCAAAATTCTTTGTCTTAAGGGAGGGGATTTTTCTTACAAGGGAGAGAATTTGCCCCAACAGAGCAGTTTTACCTGCATTCCTCTGAGACACAGGGCTCTGTGCACTGTGGATGTCAGGGAGGATCAGGGATGGAATGACCAGCTGCCATCATAAAATAATCCAGCTTCCCAGAGGGAGAGGAAGAGAAAGGGGCTGCGTGTGGCCTTGGAAACAAGGAGGAAAAGGAGAGGAGGAAGTGCCTGGTTGTTCCTGTCTTGGTGGGGAGCATTGTGGGGTCCTTGGGGGCTGTGTGACCCTTGCTTAGAGCTGTAAACCAGGCCGTTTGCAAGAGCAGCTCTGTGCCTGCAGCTGATGCCTCTCGGGAGGTAAATGCTAGAGGAGAACTGTGCCTGTGGGGCTGTGTTAACTGGCATTTCAAAGGTGAGATATTCTGTTTTCTTGTTTGTTTATTTGCTTCCCGCTGGGGGATCAGTTATGTGTTGAGATGGCTTGACTGGATACACACCTCCTTAGCAAATACATTGATTCAATGTTTAGAGGATTATGTTTCTTTGTGGTGCAGAGTTATTTAATACAATATTTGCGGTAGGCTGATGACACTTGTGATGATCAAATAGAATAAGTTGTGTATTTTTTTAAGAATGTGTTAAACCAGTTCTGTCAAAATAGAGACAATAAATACCAGTAATTGTTTAGTCAGTTGAAAAGGAATAATTCCCCACGTGTTTTTGAAACACAGTAGGTAATGTTTTGGTTGAATGTTTATGAAGAACCTATACTTACCTCTACATTTCTGAAGCTGGGCATAGAGTACTGTACTTGTTTTGTATGATTCTGGAATTGGAAAAACTGGACTATATGCCTGATCATGACAAGGAATGTCTGCATAAAGTAGACTAACTTTAAATGTTCAGATTTCATCTGCTAAACTGCTCTGGCAGGATTGAAATGCTAGAATAGCAAAGATAGACTGCACCTTCCTTCTTAAGCTGAGGAAGGTGGGCAGGGACCAGGGAGATGGCACAGGTTCTGCCAGTTTGGTGGAAGCTTGTTGGTGGAAATCCTAACAGACCAGCTTGGGACTGATCTTTCTTAACATTTTCCTTAATGCCTTGGGTGTAGAAGGTTGGAGCTGACTTATGAAATTCACTGCTGACACAAGACAAGGAGGCATTGTCAAGATAGTGATAATGTCTAATTCTTCCCATACAGGGAGTGTGAGTGCAGGAACAATAAAAACAGACTAAATGTTTAATAGCTGAATATTTCTGCATTTAGTGGAAATAGTTGTTCCCTAGGGAAAAATGCAGCACAAGGTGGGAAAGAAAGTGGCAGAGAAAGATTTGCATATGCTAATTGACTGCAGAATAACTGTGAGCTTCTGGTGCAATCTAGGAAGAGCCAAATGGAAACAGAGTGGTCATTAATGGATTAGGTTTGCAGTTAGGAGGTGACTAAAAATGAGATTTTGTTACCATCTTACAGCTGGAGTAGGAAGAGCTGCAAACCTAACTGGACCTTCATAAACTGATGAACAGGGCTCTTGATTCAGAAGTTAGCAATATCAACATTAGTATGATGGCACAAGGCTAACACAGGCCTTATTTTCAATGAAAAATGCATGTGTGCTTTATTAGCTGAATAGTGCATATAGAACGGGAAATTACTGTAGACATTGCTGATTAAATTTTGAAATCAAATAAATTTTAATATTGAATGATGATAATGTACCATTTTATTCATCTTAATTTTCATTAATTTCTACATGTATGACATATTTTAGACTTTATGGAACTTGTTATTTATAATTGGTCTTGTGTCAACAAACAGCAAAGATCAGGCTGTCTGCCTTTACTGGCTTAATTTAGTAGTAGTGCTTAGCAGCTATGTAGTGCTTTAAAATTTCAAATATTAGCTAATTAGTCATCACACCAATTGCTTTAAATACTATCAGCCTTTTATAACAATGAGTAAATAGCTGTTGTTCAGACACAGATGGGCTGTTTATGTCCCTGTGTGTATTTATATATAGGCATTTCAAAGGCACATATCGTTTCAAGTCTGTCTACTTGTTAGACCTGATTTGGTGTCCAGTCGTGCCAATGGAAATCATTCTATCAGCTTCAAAGAGTTCCCTTGCTGCCTAATTGAAATACCCTGCAGAAGCCAGCTTCCAAATATTACCCAGCTAGTTTGGTACACTTTGAGATGGGTTGTGATGAAAAGCACATCTTCTCTGGCTGTCAGAACCCTTACTGTGGTCATAGGGACAAACAAGCACCAAAAGTGATGAGGTTTGCTCAGCACCCACTGAGAAGAGTCCTGGAGGTGAGACTCCATGTGGGCTCTGTTTTCTAGGAAAATAATATAAGAGCTTGAAAATATTGATCATAAAATGATGAGATTTTTCATGTGTTCCTAAGCAAACATCACCTGTTGATTTTTGGAAGAAGTAGCCAGGTATTTTGACAGTCCCAACATGTATTTCTGAGTCTATTCAGACATCCAGATGACTTAAAAAATATATCTCTACACTTCAGTGCTATGTGGGAGTTAAAATTTAGATAGATATGTCTGTTGACCTTTTCCTGAAAACTCTAAAACTCAGCAATGTTTTTCTTTTTTATACTGCTTTTCAAAACCTGAAGTTCTGTGAAGAAGTAAAAAGGAAAAGGAAGGGAAAAAATCTCAACCTCATGTGTAAAGCTGAAAGATCATAGAAATTAAGGGTAATGACATGGCCAGTAGCTCTGTAATGTCACCTAAATGTGACATACCTAGTCTGAGTTTGACCAGTTATGGGCAATCTTATGGTTCAGTTCTGTTCCTTGAAAGATGGAAAGATGTTCCTTGAAATAACCCTTCACAAATTCAGGATTGTATTGTCAAGTGTATTAATTCAGAGTTCTCATTCCTTGAGCATTTACAATGCTTTACATAAGAAATATTTGTTTCTGCAAATCTTCCTGCCCTTAAACTTAGTAGAATTTGCGACAGGTAGCATAAAATGAGTAAAACCGTATGGAAAATGTGCTTTTACAAAATATATTATTAAATTCCTTTTGACGTTAACATTTACTTGATCCTAGTAGTAAATAGCATAGTATAGCTCAAGCTTTGAAAGATTACCTTAGAGTGGGAAAGCAGCACAGACAGCATTTTCTACACTGTCCTGCCACTATGCTGCTAAATACATGCTTCTTTTGCCTGCCTTCCCAGCCAGGAATGTCTCAGTATATGGAAAATATCACAGTAACAAGAACATATCTTGTTCAGATATGTAACAGAACAATCCTCTGTCTGGATGCAAGCCCCATGCTGTGCTCCCAAACAAAACTTTTCATGTTTGTTAACTTGCTACTCAGCAGCAATTGGGAAATGACAATTGCTGTAAGGGAGACCCCTCCTTAGACTTATTTCTGTGAAGAAAAAATGATGAGAAAGAGAGTTGTGTTCCTCCACGTGCCTCAAGGTGTCAGATATTATTGGGGCACTGCAGTCAAACCGGCGTGTTTACAGCAGATCAAAGGGGTGAAATGAGCCAGAGATGAAGGCTGCTGGACCAAACCTCCAGCGTGTGAGGGGCTGTTTCTTTCTGTCCTTGTGAATCTTAGAATAGAATATAATAGAATCATAGAATGGCTTTTGTTGGAAGGGACCTTAAAAATAATCTAGTTTCAACCCTGCTGCCATGGGCAGGGACACTTGGCACTAAACCAGGTAGCTCAAAGCTCCATCCAACCTGGCCTTGAGCTCTTCCAGGGATGAGAGACAACTTCTCTGGACAATCTATTGCAGTGCTTTGCCACTCTCTCAGTAAAAATTTCCTGCTAGTATTTAATCTTTAAATCTTCTCTCTTTCAGTTTGAAGCCATTCCCCCTTGTCCTGTTGCTCTTGTGAAAAGTCCCTCTCCATCTGTCTTGTAGCTCCTTTCAGGTACTGGAGGCTGCAATTAGGTCACCCTAATTCTAGGCTGAAAAATCCCAGTTCTCTGAGGCTTTACTCATAGCGCCTTCCCTGTGGTCATCTTCGTGGCTGTCCTTTGGACTCACTCCAGCAGGTCCATGTCCTTCCTGTATTGGGACCCCAGAGCTGGATGCAGGGTTCCAGGTGGGGTCTCACCAGAGCAGAGGGGCAGAATCCCCTCCCTGGCCCTGCTGCTCACGCTGCTTTGGATGCAGCCCAGGACACGTTTGGCTTTCTGGGCTGTGAATGAACATGGCTGGGTCACGTCCAGCGTCTCATCCACCAGCTCCCCCAAGTTCCCCTTAGCAGGGCTGCTCTCAGTCAGTTCCTCTCCCAGCCTGTGTCACTACCAGGGTTGCCCTGACCCAGGTGCAGCACCTGGTCTTGTTAAACCATGAGGTTCCCATGGGCTCTCTTCTTGAACTTGTCCAAGTCCCTCTGGGTTGGCGTTCCATCCTTCAGGTGTGTCTGTTGCACCGCCCAGCTTGGTGTCACCTGTAAGCTTGCTGAGGGTGCACTTGATCCCACTGATGATGTCGTCAGTGAATATATTAAAGAGTAGTGGTCCCAGTACGGACCCCTAAGGAACACCACTTGTCACTGATGTCCTTTGGGACTCTGGGCCATTGACCACAACCATCTGGATGCAACTGGGGAACCAGTTGCTTATCCATCTAACAGTCCACCTGTTGAATCCATCTCTCTCCAATTTAAGAATTCTGGTTAGCTACATCTACTAAAAAGGGAATCTGAATTGGATCCAGGATCTGTATGGCCACTGGCACCAGCCTTCAGCACATGGGAGCAGAGGAGGACCTGTATCTCCTCACCAGGATGTCTGCTTGCTCTCCAGAGCAGCTGCTTTCCCTGTTTCCTTCTACTTCTGGCTATGATGTTCTTCTTTCTTGGCTGGTGTTCCAGAGGAGACTATTCAGTGGAAATTCAAGATGGAAGATGTTTTACTTTGTGTGTGATAGAAAAGTGGCAGCTATGGTTTGCCACTTTGCTGGCAGTTTTATGGCTATATTGACGCTTGTATCCATGTTCTACTTTTTCTCAGTCCTGGAGAGGAGATACCCCTTAATCCTTTGGGTCCTCTTGATTCTGAAATTTCTCCAGGCACCCTTGTATTTTTTCCTTGTAGCTCATATCTGTTAAAGCATTTTTGTCTGATTGGCTTGGGAATAAATTGAATCAAGATTTCATTTCCTCAGTCCTCCATTCTGCCTTTTTTTAGCTGTGTGGGATTTGTTCCTTTTCCTTATGTGTTTTTTCCATCAGCATGTTGTTACTTTTTGCTTAAAGGGTATTTAGGAGGACAATCTCACTCCTGTCACCCAGATACAATGTGTGTTTCAGGGACCAGAATCTTTTTCCACACTTCTCTCTCCCCTTGTGTTCCTGCCCCTGTGATAAAAGGGATTGTTCAGACAGAGCACCGGAATTGTAGTGGTGAGACAATTTTCAGTTTGGCAGTGTGATGGTGTACGGATGATCTAAGGGAAAAGCATGGCCTTGGAACGTGACTAAGGCAAAGAATCTTAAACTGTTTCTTAAACTTGACTTCTTGTTTCTCCCACTCTGTGAGCTGGCACATAGCTTGACTCTGTGCCCCACTTTTCCAACATGCAGCCTGAGCATAGTGGTAAGGACTCACATGTTTCACATGGCTTAGAATGAAAGTGCACTATAAACGGCTCCCTTTCCAAATGAGAAGGAGGTCCCATCTATGGCCAATTTTAGATCCTACTGTGGTCAATTTTGTGACATTAAAAACCATTGAAATTAGGTTCATTTTTACTATGAGATCAAAGTCACCTCATGAATCGCAGGGAGATGCATGAAAAGTCAGGTGCAGCTCTTGCCCTGGAATACTGTGAAGTTAACAATATTGGTTTTTAAAAAATTGACTATTATTCCAAATTGTGGAAAAATTGTTAATGGATCCTTTCTAGAGTTCTTTGGAATGGAGCTTGCTAAGGGCAGTCTCAGGCTGTCTTCTGTAGGCAAGCAAATTTCTTATTAAGAAAATGAATAGGAGTTTATTGAAATTATTAGTTTGGAGTCATCAGGTCTTCTCTGGTAGTCCTTCAATTCCTCTCCCCACAGTGCCTGAAGCCATACTTAAGTTTCATGAATCTACATATGCAGAGAGAGAAATGAGATTATTGTGCTAAAGATCACTGTCTCCATAGAACACAAAGATATCTTACACACATACACATACTCTGAGATGAACATGCATAAAGAAAGAAGAGATGATGGCTTTCTGTAAATTAGTGTAGCTTAATTGAAGTCAATCAAGCAGCTAATTTGATTTAGTCAAACAGTACTAATTTACACCAGCAGCTGAGATTTTGGCCCTTACTGGTTTAATTTCATACTAATCTGTTTATAGCTTTCAAATATATGGAGCCAGTTGATTGCTAAACTGTTTATTGGGTGTGGTTCCAGGATTACAACAGTAATTATTTTACTGAAACCCTTTATTTTCAAAAATGCATGCTTCAGATTTGCATAATAGGACTAGACAATGACTAAGGGGCAAATTATACAAAGATTATTGCATGCACTTACGCATGTGTTATGTTTTTATGACTCAGAATGGAGCTTGTTTGTGTTCCACCTTTGGACAGAGGTCTCCTTGTGACGAGGGGGAACAACATTGTAGAGTACAGAATTACAAAAGAGTCTCAGCCTGTGGATATCTGTGCCAAGACACGATGCTAGACGATAAAATATTACTTAAGTGTGAAGGTGGGGGACTTGATTATGAAATGCCAAACGGTTTTCCATGGCTGTGCTCTCTCCATGTGGTGTTTATTGCATCCTTAGAGCTGAGGCCTTCAGTGCTAATCCTCACTGCAAAACACTTCTCTTTGCTACCTGACATCAAATGCTGGCATGGGGGCATTCAGAGTGGTATTCTGGGTGATGTTTTCCTGGAATTACCCACTCTGAATGCCTTTCCCCATGCCAGAGGATGGTGTTGATAAGGACAGTGGCATGGTGCTTTGAAATGTTGTTTTTCCTCATCTTCCTTTGGTGTACTCCAGAGAATAGTTTGCATCCATTTGATCCTCAGGAAGGCTGCCAGCAATCTTGTCTGAAGAACCATTGCAGCAAGAAGAGTTTCAGCCCAGCACAGTGCCTGCGTTGGGATCAGTGGATCCCAGTGCTCCGCCCTGTGTGGTCCTTCCCTTCCTCTGTCAGCCAGTGAGAGCCAGTGAGTTGCTACTGGGTTTGATGAGTGCTGAGGGTGGAGGACACCTCAGTATAGGTTTGATACTTGAATGAACCTGTTCAGCCTGGTTGTTGGTGGGATCTGCTGTCTGAAGGTGGAAGGCCTTAGACTCTCATCTTTTGAGCTGTGCAGCTTCTCTCCTGGCTTCTTGGTGTTTACAATAATTACCTTAATGACACCGACCATCATCTCTGTGCTGTTATCAAGTGCACAAAATATTTGTTGGAGAGTTCAAGACTGCGAGATTTGCTTTCTTGCTGCCAGGAAAGAAATTAATGAAAACATGGCTCTAACAATCCCCATCCCTGACCTATTTAATGCATCCTCAAAACTCAATGCATATAAATAATCACCTGGGTTTTGTAAACAGAGCTAAGCAGAAAGATACAGCCCACTTTGGGTTCACCAACTCTGACAGCACTTCTTAAAGAAGTGTCTGTGAAACAACTTACTGTAACTCTTACAAGTTTGCAAAATGACCTCAATCTTCACAAAATGCTTGTTAAAGGATTTTCTAAAAAGAGCAGCAACACCTGGAGACTCATTTATCACTGTCTCTGCCTACTGGCAATCCCACCTACACACTGAAGAATGACTGCTAACATAATATTTATGCAATAAACCAGCTGAAATGTGTAAAAAGAAAAGTCTTCTGTAGGGATGGTAGAGATTAAAGAACTATTTGAAGTCATTGGTTATTTTTTGCTGCTTGATAAACAGGGAGGATTCTTTTGGTTTCATGGCACAGTTCACTTAAAAAGAGAAAACTTCTTGGTATTCATTCTGACACAGGAAAGCCACCTAAGACTGAGAAGATTTTCCTGTTATGAAAAAGCTTCTTTATTTTTCCTCGTCTTCATGGTTATAAACCATGGTTTCATCTTCTGTAACTCTACTACAGAGCAGGGCCACTGAAAATTTCTTGAAGCCATTTGTTGTCTCTCAAGTCTCTTCAACAATATCCAAATGTATCCACCATGCAAATACCAGCTTCATAAATCCTAAAGACCTTAAACTTCTCTAACTGAAAAATGGTGTGAAGACTCTACCTAAGACCCAGGTGTTAACTTCAGTCAGTCCAGTAGCTTTGATTGAGAGTCGAAACTGGTTTTGTAGAATACTTCTTTCTGCTTGCAAGCATAAGGCCTTTCTCCCTAGGCTTCTCTCTCTCCTATTCAGTGGCCCTGTGCATTGATATTCAGGATGTTCATGGAACCCAAATTTTATCTTAAATCTCGGGGTCATCAGCCCATGGAATTCCTAAACAATGAGCCTGTTAGTACAAATGTACAGTAGCTATGTTGGTCAGTTGGTATAAATGAAGAGGGCTATCACCTAAGATCATGTTGGTCAGCCTAGGAAAAAAAGGGCATTCTCTTCAGATCTAGGAAGCCGGTCACCACAGGACTATCACTTTAAAATCATGTGTGATTATTCTGTTGGGTCATACATTCATGCCCCATGCAAGTACACTGACTGTACAAAGGAGGAATAATTTGTATGCAAATGGTCAGCAAAAAGTGACTCTGTAAGGGCAGAGGGAACAGTCACTAAAGATGAGCTGAGGGACAGAGTCCTCATGGCCTCCTGAGAGAGTTTGTGACTAAGCACATAGCAGCTGTGCAAGTATGCTGTAGTCAGCAAGAGCACTTACTGATGGCATGGTCCTTCTTCTGTATGTATCTTCTCCCTGCCCAACAGCTTTGTTCAAAATGAACAAAAAGAGCCCAATAAAACTAAAACAAAGCAAAATAACAAAAGCCAACAAAGAAACCTCCCAGGATACACAGAAGTAACATGTTAGATCTCTGCATCAAGGTTTTGATGAGGGGTAGTTTGCCCTTTAGTTGTGTTGCTTTAGCGCTGTTTGTTAGTGAAGAACACCACCAAGTCATCAGCTGATGTAAGTAAGTGTCTGGGAAATACTTCTTCAGAATAAAATCTTGCAGCTTGTGTTGGATCACATGTGTGAACATGAGTTGGGAATGCAGTTTAAAAAGGAAAAATAAAAATAATTGCCAACCTGGGACATACAAACAGGAATACAGCTGACAAGACACATGAAGTAATCCTGCTTCACTCAATACTGATAAGGCATCAGCTGGAGCACTGGAACTGATTTTGGGCTGTGCCTTCCTAACAGGATGTGAGCTAATTGGAGAGAATCCAAAGTGAACAAGGGGATTATCAAAAATCTGCAAAACCCAATTGTAAGAAGAGATTGAATGAATTGGAGATTTCTGCCCAATGAATGGAGGATCTCAAAGAGAGAGAGAGTTTAATAAGGATCCTCAAATATATGAAAAGCTCTGCAAAGTAGGGACTAATTGGAATATAATTTTATCTACTATAATCCTATGCTGTTATTGTTCATATCAGGCTCTAATTGCCTTTTGTTGAATGGTAGAGTAGATATTTAGGAATACTTTGTAGCAATAAGGATAGTGATTGCCTGGAGTAGTAGCAGAGTTTCTGTAAGTGGAAAGAAATAGTTTAGAAAAGGTGGGTAAATATCTTTGAAGAAGGATGTAAGAGCAGATGCTTTTGCCTTGGAGCACCAAAATTAAGACGTTTATTAGGTTGGTTTTAGTGCTGTTTTTTGCTATTATTTTATGGGAAAGCGAAACCCCAGCAATGATAACAGGACTGCTAAAGGCTTATGATGATTTGTGCAAATTTTAAGATGCATTTCTAACCCAGTGCCATGTTTACAGACAGCTTCTTCATCCCATTACAGGATGGCAATCCACACAGACCTCTCTCTCTGATACACCCAGCAGTCTGTAGGGACTGGTGAAGGAGGAGTATCACAGGGTGGTGCCTGGCACAGCACAGAAGATGTGGTTTGGGTTAGTCTCGGTATCTTGTAGCTCAGCCAGTTTTGTCTAGATCATCTCCATGTGGTGTAATTTAAGGGATTTTCTTTTTCCTTGTAAGAAAATAGATAAGGATTTGATTGAAACTGGTGGAGAAGAGATAGACTAGATACTGGCCATATGTTGTGCATGAAATGCTACTTGCAAGTGCTACTAGGAACTTGTGTGAAATGCACAGAACCATCAAATTAATGCTTAGTGTCAGCAAATAAAGGAAATGCAGAACCTGAAACTAAACAGCCCTAGAAACTTACCTTCACTTCTTTTTTATTGCAATATTAGGGCTAAGGAGAGGAAGAAAAATGTGGTAAAAGTCAGGTTTTGATTAAAACAGGAAGAATTGAAAATTTACTGAAAAAAAAGTTTTAATAGAAATCTAATAATGTTTTCATTTTCAGATAACAACAGCAAATCAACAGAAATGGAAAATGTTACGTCATAGTCCTCAGGAGCTGCAGGGGCAGGTACTCCAGTGTACTCTATTATACACTGGAGTTCAAGTTTTTGGACAAATGTTTCTGCCCTATGATGAGCTACTGTGTGCCAACAGAAAGTGAGACCATCAGGTGTTACCAGAGAGGGAGCTTGGCCAGCCAGTCTCATTGATAAAGGAGAACGCATACATGTACCAGGAAGTATAACCATTGAGCTCTAAGTCAAGAAGTCTTTAGTGTTCAGACAGAAGTTGGGAGTTTTTGAAAGATATTATTTCCTGTAAGGAAAACAATTCTGTGGCCAGCTCTAATGGATAAGGAAAAGTCAACATAGTATGGCTGGTTTGTAGGGCAAAAGGCTTCTCCTGCATGTCTGACCCTTGCTTTTCTTTGGGAGACAGTAAAATGGGTGCAGTGCTGCACACAGTTGTCAACTGTTCTGTTTGTCTTGAAAAACATGCAGTGATAGTGAGCTGCTAATCTTTTGAAATTTCCAAATAATTTCATATCATGCACTCCTGAGAGTGGAAATAACTACGTTACACCTTTAGGCCTCTACTTTGTTGTACTGAAAAGATGCATTTGCCTGTCCTAACAGAAAGTGCCGGATGGGTCACACCCATCACGTGGGAACCTGTGGAGGGCTAACCCTGGCCAGCAGCCCAACACTCACCCTGCCTCTTGCTCGTTCCTCTCTTCTGTATAATAGGAAGAAAAAAGAAAGAAGGTGAAGAACCTTGTAGATCGAGATAACGATAGATTAATATGGAACGCAAAAGTGAGTGTGCAATCAAAGGAGACAGAGGAATTAATTCATTACTTCCCATCCACTTTCTTCCTGGAAAGCAGTGTCTCAGCACGAGTAAGTTACTTGAGAAGGTAAATGCTGTGATAGCCAAAGACCCCCTTCCTCCTCTTTTTCCCTGAACTTTTACATGCTGACCACGGTGTTAGATGTAGGGAGTATTCCGTTGTTCATTTGGTGTCCTGTCTACATCCCCTCCCAACCTTCTGCCCACTCACAACCCACTTGTCTTGTGGGGAAGAGAGAAAGCTTTGATGCTGTAAGCATGGCCAACACACTGGTGCAGGTGCCAGTGGCACCACAGGAGTAGCTGTGAAGAAAGTTAACTCCATCCCAGCCAGAACCAGAACAGATCTGAAGAACAGTACTGATCCTTGCAGCGTTTGACTCAGTGTTTCAGTTGTTTGGTACCATATTTACACCTTTTAGTTGTTTTTTTTTTTTGTTTGTTTTGTTTTGGTTTTTTTTTTGGGTTTTTTTTTATGAGGTATGGGTGGAGAGGACTTGAATGTGTGCTGAAGATCTATTCACTGAGAGTTGTGTATACAAAATGCATTTTCAGGAAGCTCCAGATATGATGAAATTACAGAGAGAAAAGAAAACTTGCTGCAGAACTTGTCCTTTAAATAAACAGTTGGGAAATGCCAGATATTGAAACACTCTTAGTTTCTGTGGAGATTAGAATAACTTTTTAAAATTAAGATATTTGGTGAGGGGTTTTGTTTGTTTGGGTTTTTTTTTTAAATAATGAAACAGTTTGTCTTGCAATTCTCTGCATGCAAAAGCAGAAGGGAGCTTAGTTTTAACCTCAATTTCTGTAGCAATACTGCTAGCTTTTCAAATTGCTTGAGCTCTGAACATGATGAAATACAATTATCCAAAGGGAAGCAAAAGCATTCCAGGAAAGGTGATGCGTGTATGCTTCCAGTCCTATAGCAGAAAGGAGTTGAACTTGGCATTAAACACCAGCAATATCATAATGCTATCCTCTATAACTAAGTGTTTATGGTGCTCAATGTAAGGATTTACTGTTTTGTTACTGTTTTAGCCTCTCTAAAACAACTTCACTTTGGGGCTGAGATGAACCAATTTATCATATTTTCCCATAAATCAGCAGAAACAGCCATATTTTCCCCAAAAGACAGGTTTTGGCAAAACATCCAAGCATTTCAAATGTGTTTTTCTCTCATTTTCCCCCTAACCTTTCTGTGAAGGTAAAGAATATACTTTAGCTTTTGTCTAGACTTTTTGAAAACCAATTAGAAAATAAGAAATTTTAAAATAAAATCTGAGACTTAGATGTAGAGGGGGGAAAAAAAGGCTGGTGGATACTTAAGGAGCCAATGCAGGACTTCAGTCTCTGCTTTGCCACAGGCTTCCCCTGTGAGCTTTGTCAGGAATTCAATTTTCCTGTGCCTCCCTGCTCAATCTGTAGATGGGATATGAGCTTTGTTTCCTCACATTCATCATTACCTGAGTGTTTCATGGGGTGATGACTAGCAAATCTCATTTGTCCCTCTCAAACTGCTACATTGCACATAGATACGTAAACAGTGGAAATATTTGAAGACTGTACTCACCTGTGTGACAAAATGGAATCCTTCTTTTAGAGCAACTTCAGGTTGATAATTGGTCTCTTTTTTTTTTTTTTTTCTTTGCATGATTTACAATTTGCAGCAACAACAATGGGTGTTCTCAGGCCATTATTTCTGATGGAAGCGTGAATGGGGATATAATTTTAATCTCATAATGAAATGATGACAGATAGACATAAACATATAGCAACACATTAAAAATTCCCACAGAATTGTAAGTCAAGTGTCATCTAGAAGAGGCCAGGAGACTGAGCTACCATGTTATTACAGGCAGACCTGGTAATGACACAGATAATTAAGACTGACTAACTTTATTCATTATATGATTTTTGTTGCAATTACTGATAAGATTGCCAAAGTTTAAACCACTGGGACTCAAATTTTCTGTGCCAGCGCTTTGGCTAAGACAGATTTTTGTTGTAATTTTTGTAATGTAGTAAACGAATGATTCAACAATTTCTGAGAATGGAGTAAGGAGGAAAATTCACTGCTTTTGAGCAAAGACTTGAATCTTAACTTGGAAAGCTGTCTGAGACATATGCATTTAATTGACCTTGTAAAAAGACCAGAGAGAAGAATAGGGATGGACATGAGGATTAGAAAGCCTGAAGACAAAAAATGGAAAGAAAAGCTTTTAAAAATTTGATAGAGCCAAACTTGTCATAGTGCTCAGTTATCCTTTAGCAGTTGTATGACGTGCCTGCAGAGAGATGTCTTGGTCATCTCACACCAAAGACAGCAATCAGCTACCGGTTATCCATAATTCCCTGCTGAAATTGTGAGGGTTGGAGCTGCAGGCTGCAGAAACAGAACAGATCTGTGGGGTAAAACTGTTAAGTTCATATTATGTCCCCAGAAGCACAGCCTGTACAAAGAGAGGAATGTACCAAAAAAATGAAAGTTGAGTTGAAAGGATGGAGGATTGCAAGGTCAGGTTTGAGTAAGAGTAATCAGTGCAGTGTTACAGCAGTACTGTGACATATGTGTGTTCTGAAGTAATTTCTAATCACATGTCTGCCTGCTGTTCTCTTCTAGTGAGTGTCTGTCACATGAGACAAGGTGTGTAGAGGTCCATGGAATTGAATGCTGCCCTGGAGTAGCCCATAGGTCAGTGGCAGTTAAGCTTTAAATATAGGAAACCTTGCAAAAACATGGGGGGAAAAGTGTATATGAGCAGAGAATGCAACATTAGGGGGCAATTTTCAGATGCACCAGTATTTCAGCTCTGATCTATATGGTGGATATAGGACAACTCTTCCTTTCTCAAAGGAAAGGTGCTTTGTGATTATAAATCCATCAGTATTTGGTTGCTGCTTTTTTTCTTTTCTCTTCTTAGATGCTCTAATGAAAAATATGATAAAAGAGCCTGTGAATCCATTCATAGATGCTGGTTTACTGTTGTTATAAGAGGTTGTGCTGGCAATTCTGAGTGCTGAATGAGGCAGAGGTCCTTGGGAAAATCAGCTATCATGTCACTGCAGAATGCAGATGTGCAAGGAAGGCTGATATGATTTTGCACAAGGAATCATTAAGCCTGATGTTCTCAATCCCATTCATTTTTGCACCTTCATCCTTTCTTTAATGCATTATATTGTTCATGGTAGGGAGGTTATGAGAAGATTTCAGCATAATGCTGTACAATTGAATAAAACTCAAGGAGTTCTCTTCATGGTTAGGATTAGTAGAATAATGTTAATACAGCTTCAAGTGTGGCTTTTCAGCCTGCAAGGGATCCAGCTCTTGCTAAACTTCAGTTTCAATTGCATGTGATGGGGAGGTATGGAGTGGATTTTTGGAGTGCCTCTACTGATCCCACCTGTTTCATGCAGTGGTTTTGTGTTGCATTGTGCCACTATCAGGTGTCTATTTGGTTGTAATGCACCTATGATTGGATTCCCATCCGTGTATGTGAGATCAACAAAAAGCCTCACTGAAAGCTTAGGAAAGCCACCCAAAGGGTGTCTCTTTAGTCCTTGCCTTTATTACTGCAGCTTGCTCCGATGGCTTGTGCTGTGCACAGTAGAAAAACAGTTCAAGTCGGTCCTTATCTCAAAGATATTACAGTAGAAAAAAAAGACAAAGGACACAGGTCAGCAAGTGAAGAGCAGAGGACAGCTGTGGAGAAGGACAATGAGGTAGCCATTGCAAATGTAAGGGATCCTCGTAGAAAAATGCAGCAGTGTGAGAAAGCCCTAAATTACTGGTTTGAAAACTTACTGAGTACAATGGTGGAATCTGGCCTCCTGGGTTAATGGCAGGCAGAGTCCTTCTGCATGAGGGTGATGAGAAACCTCTGGTCAAGATTTCACATCCTACTCATAGCTTGCACCATGAAATAGCTGAAGTCTCTGAGACAAATAGCTTCTTTTCCATTTCATTTTGGAATTATTTGATCTTGCCATAGCAGGAGAAATCCTTCTGCTGATGTAAAACATCTAATAGTGGCACTCTTTTTAAGGAGCAGAGATATGACAGATATTGAACATTATTGGTTTTGAGGCAGTGCACCACTGATTTGTGTTCCAAGAGGAATGAAGAAGTGTTTGCAAAAAGGTGGCAAGCAGAAAGAAAAGAAAGAAAATATATGAAAAAGGAACAAACATAGATAATGGGGAAGGTGCTATGAGAAAAAGGAGTATGTCACCTCTTCAAAGAGTATGATGTTTTTGTGGAAGATTAGCTTCTGGAGGTAACAGAGGTGGAACATTTCATTTTATTTACTTTGATGTCTTTCAGTCATGTAGAAAAGTGTAGATTCTTCCCCTTTTAATTGAACCACCTTTGCAAAAAAATACAGGATTAAGTTACAAAAATAAGGTCTATTGTAGTCAAACAAGTTTTGCAGACACAGACATTACTCAGAAGCTTGCAAAACCTGGAACTGTGAAAGATTCATATGTTCTAAGTGAATACCTTTGCAGTATCTCTTTTGCCTCCTGAGTACATTTTCAACCTCTCTGCATGGTTTTAATATGATTATCCTTCAGACAGAAAAGTCTCTTTGGTCATTGTCTCAAGTGATGATGAATTTTTTTTTTTTTGACTAATCACCTGCTCTGTCTCCTCAGAAATCGTTGTAAGTATTCTAAATAATTTCAATGAGCATTAGCTTTAGCAGTCAGCCCTGAGCCACATGGTTTGTTTGGAGTCTCAGGCCTTTTTCTATGTCCCCAGCTCTTCTTTTGCTGTTCCTCTGTTTTGAATAGTGTGAGTGAATCAGGCTCATGTCAGGTATTAGGCACTCATCACTTACCAATGTCAAAGTGATTTAGCTTCTATATAATTCTGAGATCATCATCATCATCTTATGCACCACGGAGAATGGCAGGTATTTGTAAATATAATAAATTAAGTTGGTCCTGCTTCTGTTCTGCAGAAATCAGTGGCCAATCTCATGACTTCCACACACTCAGGTGCTCCAGAAAAGTTTGTGTTTCATTTACTTCTGTGTCCCATACACTGTCTTGAGCAAAGAAAACATTAGAACTGCTGCAAGTGGCTGGTACCACCCATCTGCCTGTGGAGTTACCAGAATGACCAGGGCTGCCAAAAGTCATCACTCTCAATCCAATGTGTGTGGGCCTGGGGGCTCAAAGGGTGAAACTGAGCACATGGATTAATTGTTTCATAAGCAGTCTCAAAAATTTTGTGTAGAAGGTGGCCAGACTTCCCTTCCTCTTTCCCCAGTGCTTTCTATCACTGACCTGGGTTCTGTTGTACAAGTATTCATTTGTTCCTTTAGCACGTTCTTTCATGAACTTGGCATACACCCTAACTTCTGGAGCACTGCAGAAATTACCTGTTAAAGTGGCTGTGGGAGAAGAGCTGAAGTAAATAGGTTTGTGCTCCTGTTTGAGGCTGAAACAGAAAAGGGTAAAGGAGGGAAGGACATTTAATCAAAATTAGGCCTGTCTTTTATAAAATTTTAGAATGTAATTTAATTAATTGTAATGTCAGAGAATGTGAAGTGAGAAAGCATAATTTCTTTGTTAAACTTTCTGTGCTTTTAAATTGGTACACTGAATTCCATATGTATGATACAATCTTTAGTATCAATTTAAAAAAAATGTATCAAACTGGATAAATTTGTCACATTCCATGACAGGTAAAACCACTATATTATTTTGAGTTAGAATCAACTGAAGTAGTCATAGCTGAGAAGAAAGTTAAAGAGCTGGGAACAGAGCTAAATAGAAGGATGGAAGGAGGCACCTCATATGAGTGGTGCAAGAGAGAAGAGGCAGGGGAGTTATGAATTTGTCCATCCACAGCATGATTTCCTGCTTTCCCTAATAATACATGTAATGTGTCTTTGTTTTTATCTTCAAATACGTCATTGCTAACAATAGGATGAATGTGGTATCAGTCAGCAGGGTTGGAAGGGTTTTTTTTTGCTCACCATGCTTTCCACCAACGCATCTTTGCATATGGCTTATTTTGTTGGAACATGGGGAATGAAATATTCTGGATCTGATTCACCCCAACTATAAATCTAGTTGGCATTAAGTGATTTACAACATGGGTGTTCTTGATTCAATATAGCTACTGGAAGGAAATTATTTGTTTATTTTAGACTTATTTTTCTAAAAAATGCAGTGACCTGATCCTGACAGGGGGAGAGAAGGCACGATTCTCTTCCCACAAGTCAAATGCCTGGTTTGGTTTTAGTGGGTACTAACTTGAATTTAATTTCTTAGAGGAAGAAATTCCTTGGTAACCTAGGTTTGTTCATTGGTTTGCTCAAAGTTTTTTTCAAAAAGACGTGCTGTCTGCTTTCCTTCTCTAATGTGCTCTGCTTCATCTCTAAGCAGCTCTTTAATTTCAACCATCTGTTCTTCTGCCACTACATCAACAGACAAGGGGAGGAAATTACTTCAGATTTTCAGCTATATGTATTTTTTGATTAGTATGTCTGTGTAAGCAGCTATTAAAAGCAGGAAAGAACATAGAAATGTACCAAGATATTAATATAATTTAACTAGGTCATCAAAAGAGATGAGTTTTGCCTTAGCCACAAAACTACCTAGAAGTCCTATTTCATTTTAGAAGGAAATAAAAGAAGTGTAACTTGCTTCATGAGACATTAATAGCCCATATATGAAGAACGGGTCTAAAGACATTTATTTATACCTAGTAAGGTGCTAAGTACAACAGAAACTTCAACCGATGTTAGAACATCATAGAAATTATTTGATTAATATTACCACATTAGATATTATCTTTTTATTATTTCCAGGTACAAAATAGTACTTGTGTAGAATCCCATGCTGCCCAGAAGGGGAAAATATGTGGAATCAAATGAGTGTGTGAGCTCTATGAACAGTTGGGATGTGCAAGGATGCCTGTTGCTTCCTTGGTCAGTCAGCTCTGCTAGCCCTTGCTCAGTCCATAGATCAAGCAATCAAGACTTTTTTTCTCACCCCTTGAGTCTCTTCTGAAGTCACTAGCTTATAATTTGTACCTACATTTTGAAAATTCATTAATTCACCTAGTTATCTCACAGGAGTAATGCATTCAGTGGCTATTCTCCTTTATGTACAGTAGGGATGAGTGTTTGCAAAATCTGTGTTAGACAGGCTAAGAACTCTTTATCTCAGCCAGATTTCTACCTGGAAATGCAGCAGCCTTTCCTGGTGCTGCATACCTGCTCTACATATTGACTCTAATGGAAGTTACAGGTAGTTAGTCTGGGGGACTATATTAGGTAGCAAATCCCCAAAATGTAGGGATTTTGTTGTATCGTGCTTTTTGTTTTATCAGTGGGTCTATGGTTTGATTTGTGATTTAGTGCTTTTCCTGGTGCTGGTTTTTCCTTTTGTCTCCACCCTTTTCCCAGAAATGTCGTCAGCTAGTTTCTAGTTTCTATTTCTCCAAATTTTACCCATTTCCTAAGACTGTTTTTCTTCCTTGGAAGTTTATTGGTTCGCTCCTGTTATCCCCCGCCTGGGTTTTTACTCTCAACTCTCCTGATTTGTTGGAAGATGGGTCTGCCCCTGCCTTTCCCCTGAGATATAAGTCTTTGTTGGCCCCCTAGTCGGGGCCCAGGAAGAAAGAGGGGAAGAAACACCATCAAATAAAGTTTCCCTGGGTCCCCTGTGCGCTGCCTGTGTTTTATTCTGCGCCGAAACAACTGACAACTGGGATTCAAGGAGCTCCAGGGGGAAAACTGCCGCCCCCCCCACTCTCAACATCAGCTAGCTGGGGAAAGTAAAGCGGCAGGATTTGAATAGTTTTGTAAAACCTAAATTTTATTTGGGTTTATTTGAGAAGGTCAAGAGGTTTTCCTACCTGACCCATAGATCAGTCTACTGTTTGTCATCTATTTCCCCTGAGGAAAATGCGAGTTAAACAACTTCAGTGGTGATTATTGTTAGTGGTCCCCATTAGTCTTGTGAATTCACTGGTTTTGCTCATAGATCTGTGGGATCTACAAGAAGCAAGAAGGCAGAAGACTATACTATTTCTTAGTACCTTACAAAACTCTTTGCAGTGCACTGGTGCAGTATTACCTCACTAAGTCTTTGGAGGTGAAGTAAGGTGAACCTCACAGACCAATGACTTGCATACACAATTAAGGTAAAGTGTCTGCAGCCAAAAATAAAGGGTGTCATCTGTGGTGACTAGCACAATATACCAATATACATGCAGAGTCAGTTTTGGAGGTGAGCAACCAGAACAGTTGCTGAAGGCCCTGAAACCTGAGGACACCCCTTCAGGTTGAGTTAAGAAATTATAAGTCATCTAATGTGGGAATGAAAAGAAGGGTAGCTTAGCCTCTGCCTAGAGCCCCGACAGGTAAATGGCTCTGCATAAATGTCTGGATCAATTAAATTGCTTAACAATAACTATTGTGGCATTGCTGCTTTTGTTAGGCTAGAGTCAGTTGTTACAGTAATGAGCATCACATACGGTTTTAAATCCTGACATTATAAATTACCTCTGGTAGCAGCCTCAGGCTCGATCCAAAGTGGGACTTTGATGCTGCAACACTGAGTGTTATATTGCTGAGCTTTTATGTGGCTGGCCCAAGGTAAGCAGACACCTCTCTTAAGTGCCTTGGCCCCATACAGGTATGTGGGAAGAGTGAGGTGCATCAGGATCGAGTGCTCAGCTTTCTATTAGGAAATGCTCAGGATACTGTGGGATCTTCACCAGCACGTAGCTACCTGTTACACCCTTTATTCCAAAAACAGAGCTTGTCTCTCTGTTCTTCTAAAACATGGCAGAAGAGTAGGTGGGGGTGGCCTTTTGAACAGGAGCCTAGTGATTAAAGCACTCCCCCAGGTTGTGGGAAATCTCTCTCAGTTATTGCTTTCGCCTGAGGGAACTCAAACTCGCCTCCCAGAGAGTTTCCTAAATAGTGAGTCTATCTGCTCTCTGCAGTGCAGATACTGACCCTGCTGTGGGATGAAAGAGAACTGAAAGTGAACTAGGCTAGAAACCAAAAATAAGACAGTGCTTGCAAGGAGCACAGTGACTTCTCTCTCCAAGGGCCATTTCAATCAAAACGCCTTTGCCATGCAGAAAGGAGATTGTTGAGTTCAAAATTTTCTTCTCCCTGTTAAGTGAAAAGCAAGGACTTTCCCTTCCCAGTGAAACAACTCCAGTGAGAAATAAAGGAGAGCAGCATATACTTCAAAGGCTGGGGGGCTTTTAAAGCAGATGCTTAATGTGCATTTGAACTCTCTAGGGCATGGTGGTGGCAGGCGAGTTTCTTGCATGCTGGCAATGTGATCTGACAATTGAACAAAAAATGATATGGTGGCTGTATCTAGAAAGAACACAGTAGCTTCTGCTGTGTGCTATGTAGTGTCTGGTGTGTAGGGACACCCTGAAGACTCTTGATGGATTGAAGCAGTGAGGAAAGAGGAACAGAAGAATGACCAGTTCTTGGATTTTGCTTGGGTAGATGGGAGATACTTGGTGCTGTTGAGGCTGGAGTGCTTTGTGGCAGATAGAAAACCAGAGGTAAAGGTAGCAGCTGAATTGGAGGTTATGGATCCACTTGAATGTGAGTGGAACTTAGGCATTTTGGTCCTTTTTGGATCTATATTCTTGTCCTGCATCTGGTCATTTTAGTTACCTTTACTACTGTGTAAACAAAACCATTATTTCATGAGTGAATTTGTACTGTAATATTTGGGGCATGTAAAGCAGTGTAAGCTAACATTTGCTCATGATGTGTTTCTACACACACTCAGAGCAGCCAGTGTTGACAGTGGTAAATATGAACACAAGTGTTACTAGATGGACATGTCTTTGGGCAGTCTAAACAGGAAGATTATGTTTGTCTGCAATTCAGTTAGTTCGGAAACTTTCAGCTCAAAGTCCACTGAAAGTTGTACCAAGCTGATGCTATGAATGTAGCATTCTGTCCTCATCACCTGGCTGTGTTAAGGCATTGCCACTTCTTTCAATCCGGTATCTGAATGCAACCCAAGTGAAAGCAATGACATCTCCAAAGAGAATGGGCTGGGCACTCTATTTAATATTCACTGGTGTTATACATAGAACAAAATAGCTAAATCCACACCTTTGGCCCTGTTTGTCATTATGTGATAACCTGTCATCAGGCATTCTACATCCTAGTGCGGTGGGATTTTGGAAAATGGAGAAATTTAGATCACGTTCCAAATATCAGTGCTGCCTGGAAGAAATATTTCTTCATTTGCAGCAATTTGTACTGACTTGATAAGATGAAGCCTTTAAACAGCTTTTAAAGCATAGCTGATGAACAATCCTTTGCAAGCAGGGCTAAGCAAAAATAAGAATGGTTTCTCCTTGTGAAAATTTACACTTAGTCAGAGCTGGGGCAATAAAAATATTTAGTTCTCAAGGAACAAAAAGATCGAGGAAATGTCAGTTCAAAATGTTATGTTGCTGGTAAAGAAATTACAATTTCTCAGGTTCTGAAATGACACAAGGAAGTTTTAGCACGTTAATCTGTGTGGAATTCAACTGACTTAATTTCTGGTCTTCTGACATAGACAACCTCACCTGAGTATGTGTTCTGGTTCTGGCCAGGATAGGGTTAATTTTTGCATGTCTAGGACCCAGAGTTTGTCTTGTACCACCTCACAGCATTTTCCAGGGATAGGGGAAGGAGTCTTTTCTGATTGGCATAGCATGGTGGAGGGAGCAGTTGGGCGTTATTCAATTTTTGGGGAGTTTCTGTGTGAATTGTTCATTTCTGGTACACTCTGTCATTGATATTGTTGCTGTTGCTGTTCATTTTCCTGTCATTGCTGTCTCCAGTGAATTGTTCTTATCTTAACCCACGATCTTTACCTTTTGTGCCTCCAGTTCTTCTCTCCATCCCACCCTAGCAGCAGGCAGAGGGGGAAGGGGAAACATGTGAGTATGGAGACACTTGGTTTGGAGAGTCTCAGTGGGAGCACTAAATTGGGTAGTATCATTCCTAAACCGTAACAGTATGTCACTCCAGGATCCCTTTTACTCACTGTACAGAAAGACTCATTTCTACAATGACATTCATTTTATGTCAAGCAAACTTTTAAATAGGTCACGCTCTAGAAGTGTAGCTGTCCAAAGTGATCTGAGATGGATCCTATCCCATACATATTTGCTGTTATCCCACAGCCAAGGAGAAGTACCTGTCCTGTGGTGTAGGTGCTGTTATGGCTCCAATAGCTCAGTCAGAAGGAGGGACTATGTTTCCTAGCTGGAAGTGTTCACTGACCAAAATTACAGATAACTGCAGTTACAGATGAGATTTTAACTACAAAGTCATCTTCTCTTGGCAAAACACTCCTAAACCTCATCAACTTACCTGCCCACCTCATCAACTTGCCATACCAATTATCAGACTACAGGCCACTAATGAAGATTCTGTTCAAACTGTTGCTCTTTGCATTCCCTGCTGGGTCCCACCATTTTCCCCCCCTCTTCTTTTTAAAGAATAACAGTAAATAGCAAATGCCATGTTCTGATGGAAATTTTCTGAGAAACTGTCATTCATGCTAAAATTCATGAAACCTTTTAAATAATACTTGGCAGTTGTCCACATACTCTTAGAAAGAGAAGAAGAAAAGGGGTAATGTAATCTCACAAATCATTGTTCAGCTGAAGCCAGCATTCTGGACTTGATTTGAAATTTTTTGATTCCCATCAAAATTATTAGACATACACTACCTTCCTTCCTCTTGTGGTAAAGGCTCAAACTCACCTCTTTCTAGTGATTCTTATATTTCTGAGTTTGTAAACAGCTTTAGGCACGTGCTTGTGTTTGCATGAGTCTTTGATAACTATAGTTAACAAATATATTTGAAATATGGGATAACAGAACTAGTAGGATATTTGTTGATGAAGTTATCTCCTTTTAACCTAAAAATTGCTTTTGATGGTTGGATCTTTGTAAATATAATTTTGTTTGTGAGCTTATAGGTGAGTGTGAATGCACATAGGGCAGTAAGAAGTTTATGATTACGCCTTACATCCTTGGAATAGAAGCTTTATGTTCACTTGAATTGAGACATTGGAATATAATTAAGTATTATAATGATCCTCACACTGATAATATACAGGCAATTACAGTGATGCTTCTTGTCCAGACTACATAGTCAGGAATATTCAGGTACAAATTTAGCAGTGGAGAGACTACCACCTCCTGACATCCTAAATAAAGAGGCAAAAACCATCCAAACTGGGTAGTTCAAGTTGGCCAGGGACATATGTAGACTACTCTTAATCAAGTGCATCATTATTAAAAATAATAAAACACAAATGCATTTTTATAGGATTCTTGTGTGGCAAAGCCTTTGGGCCTTTCACAAAATACAACCAAAACCAAGAATTTTGTTTTCCATTAAAAACTGCAAAATATCCTATTGAAATTGGAAACTGGCAGGAGAGCAAAAAATGCCTACTAAACAGCTAGCAAAGCACAAAAGATAGAGCAATCACCCACAATTCATTCGATTTCTCTACATGCCAACTCCTCCTGACATCAGAGTGAGATTTTTCACAACATCAGTGGGAGAAAGATCAAGCTCAAAATGAACTGTAGGAAAGGTCTTAGTGAGAGAATAAGGGCAGCAGTGCTCTCAGCTGTGCTTGCACAGATTGATCTAAAAGATGCCTTTCTCTGAGCCAACAGTAACTGGAATAATGATATTGCCATCTTAGAATTTAAAGTTCCTTTTGCTGGAGAAGGATGATGAGAGGGGAGCTCTCTGTGTTGATGTTTAGACCTAGGCTGAATACTGAGATCTGTATTTGAAATATCTTGTGGTGTAAAAGAATTCTGTACCATTTCTTTATGGTTTTCCTTGATGTTCTTCTCTTTGTACATATTCTGGCAAACTTTTCTTATCTCAGCCAAAAGGTGATCAAAATAAGCTTTGATATATTTTTTTTTAAGGGAGTTCTTTCAAAATCTGCAGAGTTGATAAAAATGCTGCGTTTTCAAAAGCGTTGGCATGGTGAAGATGTAACTACATTTTGGGGTGGATTGAAAGGGAGCTAAACTGCTCAAAAAATGTTGTGTTACTTTTAAAATGTCTGCAATTCTTCCTCAGGCTTGTAAATCCTCATTTACGTAAACCACAGTCTTTTGTGGTGAAACTGTTCTCTAACAGAGTTTTTCAGCTTTGTAATACGCTGTTTCTCTCTCAGTTGTTTTGGGTGAGGATATGGTCTGAATTACCATGTTATCAAAAACACCTCCACAAATAACTTTCACTTCCAGCAATCATAAACTGCATAGCTTTTCCTATTTTGGCAGACAGTACCTTCACAACATTGCATACTAGATCAGATCAAAGCTAAAAAAACCCATTGATGCACGAAATAAAAAGGAACAGATATCACAAAGCTTGCATTTGTTCAATTCAGGAAGGGAGAATAAAGATTCCAAATGAATTGGAGAAGAAAAGCACGATCATTAAGAAGGGTGGCCTTTGGTGTGGTCACCTCTGTTAAGATTCAGTCTAAGAGAAGGTTGTTGTTGCCTCTACTTGTTCTGTAATGGCCCCACCCTATTCATTTCTGTAGAAGAATGGATCAAAGTGTGCTTGAAGATAGACAAAGTTTATAAAAACAGAAAACTCATTTTCTCATACGTTCTTTGGTGCCTGAGGCAAAGGTATTGATTGTAAGGCAACCGAAACAAGCTAAGCTATTCTTGCCTCCTGTATGCTTGAATACTTGTAATTGTGCAATATGCAGTGAAACAGCCCAGAATGACGCACAAAGTGCAGTACAAATGAGAGACAAAAGGAGATGAATTGTTTAAATAAGGCAAGGCTGCAAAAGCAAGATTCAGTTGGGATTTCATCTTGTAGATGCTTCACAGAAGGGATAAAAAAATCATTAACTTGCTCAGTGGTATTGTCTTCACTGTCAGTTCATATGGCAACTCTATACTGTGTAAATAGAAGTATGTTTGGTTTGGTTCTTTTTTTTAAGTCTGTGTACTTTGCACAGGCACATTAACTTGTTTATTACAAAACTGGCTTGTGCTAGATCCAGGTGTAGAATGTTAAGGAGAAAATGAAAAGGATCTTTCGTAATGGAGTATGACTCTTTTGCTCTGCTTGGGGCCAATGGGAATCTCTTAGGCATGACTGACGGCTCAAAGAGGGACTTTGGTGATTTTGGGTAGTCTAAATAAATAGGTTCTCTGTGTTGGGTAATGGTATTTCCCGTGAGGAAGTGTTGTTCAAGGTTGTTTGCAAATCACTTAAAATATATGGGACTGATCTGTGATGTATATATTGCCCAATCCCAATTGATTTTTGCAGTTTTGTCTCTGTTTGTCTGCACACCATCTTAACCGTAGCAGCACGTGTCTCCTGCTTGTTTTGTGTCCACAGGACTGGTTTGTGGACAGCCTGTCAGACACGTTTGGCGGTCCGCTAGCCTCCTCCATGTGTCCAGGCACGCTCAGGTCTGCGTGTTTCAGCTGTGTCAGCACCTCTGGGTGCTGCTCTGCTGCTTGTATGGTCATGAAGCTGGTTTTGAAGAGGGCTTTGAGGTCACCCTCTGTGGCATGGATTGTATACACACGGTGGACAGATCTGTCCAGAGATGAAAGTGCTTCTCCAGGGATATCTTACTCTGTTTGAGGGAGTGGAGTTAAGTTCTACATGCGTGAGATATCCTGATACTGGTGTAGCCGTACCCTTGCTGGGATTGGTGTGCTTTGCTGCTGGTTTTCTGGTACTGACCAACAGTAAAGAGATTTGCACTGCTGTGGCAGCATAGAGAAACCGCAGTGAGGGAATAAATGCTGTTTACACCCCACTGAAGGCTTCTCTTTAATCCTAACACAGCAGAGAACAGTCAGAGCGGAAGGAGGAACAAGGCTCCCAACTTGTGCAAAGTGTTCATTACCAAGCCTCTCCAGCTCTTTGCCAAGTCTCTCCAGCCCCTCCCTTGGATTCACCTGGACATGTGCTTCTTCAGTAAGATAAATTATGTTCACTTTCCAATGTGCTGACTTTGGGGTAAGGGGGAAAAAAGTCAAATCAGATATGTTCTTTTTTGTTTTAATTAAGTCATCTGTATTTGAAGGTGGTGACAACTCAGCTTCAGGCTCCTCTTGTTCATCCCATACTCTGGGAAATGTTCCAGTCTGATTTTAGCTTTGCTCATAACAGAAAGTTTGCATTGGTGTCCTAGCCCTATAATAAATTGTGAATTCTGTCATCAGCTCTAATGGTATAATGAAATTTCAACAGTTACACAATGTTCTTTTCTCCTAAGGTCCCCAGCTGAATGGCCAGCTGCTGTTGGGAAGGTGAGAGCTCCATATAACACAGAAATATTCCTTGGGATGAAAGTGGATTTGCTGTTCTTGAGAATTCCCATTATTGCCTCAAGGGTCCCTGCCCTGCTGTTTGTTTTCCCTAGAAATGTGAAATCTGCCACGTCAGTGCAGATCATTAAGATTTCACTCCTGGTATCCTGCCTGCAGATAAATGTAAGGTGCTGTGGTTCAGACACAGCTGAAGTCCCACTGGTTCAATCTTCCACACCTCGACCTCTGCTGTGGTTAACTTTACCAATGCTGTGACCTGTGTTCCCCACTCCTTCCTGATCACTGAATGTGCAGGGGATGCTCACTCAAGTGTTGCTGAGTGTAAGGGGAAGGATGTGCAACTTAAAGTTGTTTGTGACCATGGACAGGAGAAACAGCCCTTTCCAAGCTTTTTGGGGGTGGATTGCTTTACACCCTTGAATACGAAGCCTAAATTCTCCCTGCAGATCCCATGCATTGAATGTTTCCTTCCTTTCTTAAATCCATCAGTAACATTTATCTTCACCTACATGATTTTAATGAGCACCCTGACAAACTCTGGGATAAATAATCTATTGCACTTTACTGTCTTATGTTACCCAACCCTGTCACTGAATTCATCTTATTGTTAAGCTTTGTAATATAACAGGCTGATCAGAGTTTTGCATCTTGATGCTTTTACTATTAACAGTACTAGGCACTGTTCTCTCTTCCAGTTTTGTCACCTTGTGGCACTGCGAAAGACAATATAATATTGACTAATGGAACGTTATTCCTGCATAGATGGATGTAGCTATATATTCCACTTCTCTGGAGCATTTCAGGAGACACAGGGAGGATAGTCATAGCCTTACACCCCAGTGCTGCTCAGATGCTGGAGTAGCAGTAACTTTACCAGCTGTTCAAGTTACTTAATCCTGCATTGTGACTCAAGGCACAAAATTCAATATCTACAATGGAAATATTAAGGCCTTTCTATCCTCTTACCTATATTCTACATCTAAGAATCAAAACAATCCTTGTGTTGACATTTCTTAAGGTTGTGTCTGCATTTCATTGCTGACATTTAATGAAACCCCTTTGGATTTGTGGAAACCATCTAGTCAACCCTGCATTACTGCTTATTAGGACAAGCAGCAGGTAACATAGATAAAGCATCCAAACTGGTGGAATAGGTGCTTGAAAACAGGCTAGGCATATTTCAGCCTTGAGAGATTCTGCCTTAGTTTACTAAGGACAGGATTAAGTCAAGAATTGCCATTTTAACAGCATTGCCAGGTAACATTTATTACCACAAAGAGTACAGAGTGTAACACAAATGTCCTTCATCTGACAAGCTGAAGAACCTCTTATTCTGATGGAGGTGGCTGTAAATTTTGATCTTAGCTTGCAGCCACTCTATGCCCTTTTCTGATGATGCATATGGTGTATGTAATACAGTAGTACCTAGAAACACTGAATAGTCTTCCAGATCTCATTGTGCTGGATACTGTGTAGAAAGCAAAAAAAAAACCCCAACCCAACAGCAGAAGGTAATAAATTGAAACCTTAAAGTGTCTTTCAGCTGCTGATTGATAGACTGCTAGAATTCTGGTTTGTCACCTTCCATTTTTATACTTTCTATAGGAGACATTCTAGCAAGAAATTCACAGTTTTCTTTTAAAGAAACTTGATCTGTGGAGTTTCTGATGGGTGGTGCTGTTCCTGTTGGATCCTGTCAAATTTGTGGGTGCAAAACACCTTCCTCAGTTAAATCCTTGCTGACTCGGTCTTCTCCATTTTTTCCCTTGCCATCTGGAAAGTGCTGTGCATGATGATGCTCAGTCAGAAGAAAAAGCACTTTTTTCTCTAACACTTGGCAGGGAGCGGGCAACAAGAAACTTTTGTTGCCAGAATCAGTGTTCACTGTGGGAGTGGCTCAGATGGCAGTGAATTAACTCAGATACTTAAAAATGAAGAGTATTTATGATACTTTTTATTGATGGCAAGTAACTAACCCTACCTCTAGGACAACTGAACTAATTAGCTTTAAGAACAGGAAAATGAGCTTCTCTGGATGGCCATTAGACTTTGGTTTTATGAAGAGATTAATTTGTCCATTCCACAGTAATTCTTCTTCAGCATACATAATGGCTGGTTCCTATGAATCAAGACTTTATGACAAAAGGCATAGCTGTTGTGATAAGGTACGAAATGATGACACAGACACTGCTGCTTTCGAGGGGAACAAAAAAGAAGCACTTTTATTTTCTGACTCCAACATTTATAGTTTTCTAAAGGTGACAGTGGATTGGAGGGTGACAGTGCCACCTCTCCAATGCCACTGGACAGACCAAGGGTCTATCAATTCTCTCCACTCCCATGAAAGAATGCAAAACATAGGTTATTTACAGAACTGTGTGTGAGAAAGTTTGTTGAAAGAATGTAAACATCAGAAGGCTTAACAAAGTCTTACAAAATCAGGGCGACACATAGCTGTATTCCTTCTATACAATTTTTTAATTTCTTTGTTGAATTAGGTAGGGGATAGAGTCTTGGGGCAATGGGCAAAGAGATTGTAGGTGTCTATAGTTTTAATCAATTCCAATAGATAGTTGGAAAAGAGGGACTCCTATTAACGCCTTATTCCTTCTAGAATGCTCTTTTTCCTCCTGTAGAAGTGAAGGACTAGCATTAATGATCAATCTCTTACCCAGCCTGAGACCACAGCCCACTGACCAGTCAGCTTGTGCAGCCCCAAATCAGATGGAACATGCGCTGCTGCTTGTGCAGGCTAACAGATGAGCACTGGGACGGGAAAAGGGGGGTTCTAGGATTGCCAAGCAATGCTGTCTTAAGTGGGGCGTGTGGGGCATACATCTGCAGGAGACTCAGCTACATCAGTTGTGTTGCTCATAGAACAGCTCATTGACCTTATGCCTATTAGTTCCCTAATTCTCCACCCGCTTCTGTGAGGGCTCAGGGAACAATAGGGAGAATATCAACCTAGTGAATCACTGTTGACTGTGTCCTCCACATTTCCCTTATTTGGGCAGCCATTTTTCTCAGGTATGCTGAACATCCAGAAAGTGGCCAGGTACTAAGCCCTCAGACACTCAGACAGGTGCCTCAAAAGACATTCAGGAGAATTACTTCAAGGTTCATGAACTAGATTTTAAAATAAGTCTAAAGAATTTGGATGTGGGATTTGGGACCATACTTCCTTAGGCTTCTTTACTCTCTAAAGCAAAGATATTCAAATAAACTTGACAAAATTAGGATAATTAGTCCTTGATCTTACCCCTGCAACATATCTATTATACTTGTCTAGTGAGTCTACTATTCAACCGTGTCAGGGATCTTTGTTAATTTAGTGGAAATAAAGGATATCATCAGTATGAATGCTAAGAAGCTTTTGTTTACCATCAACATGCCCAGTAGATGTGCAGATGTTAGCCTGATGTGAAATTTAGGCTTCATCTTCCACTTCCAACTGGCCGGTTCATTAAGTCATGTCTTACATGTCTTTGTGACTGCATTTGGCACGGGGTTAGAGATTTCAAGATGTGCTGGTGTTTGTTTACTGTGTGTGTTTGAGATAACATACCAGAGGGAGAGAAGCATAGTCTGTGCCTTGGCTTACTTTCAAACTTATAGCTTTTATGTGCCCTTTAGGTGCAACTGCTCTCTGGGGTACCAAGAAGCTTCACCTTTCGCTGATATATTTGGGACAAAATCCTCTGTCAGGCAATTGCCAGACAGCTGTCACAGTTGAAGAACGGGGTAAGCTTGGATTCCTTTGATTTTTTTGTTGTTACCTAACAGCCGTAAGAACCTTAGAGCCTGAAGCTCACTGGAGCATCATTTTTGTCTCTTTCTGCAGCAGGACTTGCAGAAGTAAGAGAACTGCTTGTTTTCTTCATTTGTCATTGTTATTCCCACATCCAGCTGACAGAGAAGGAATACAGAGTCAAGTGCCAAATTGGACAAAACACAACAGCCAAAACAAACCCCCCAGAACCTCCTCAGTTCTGTTCTCCATGTTTGTCTTTGGAGGAGTGTATGAATGAACTACATTGTTGACTTCTCACTCAGCTTTTTTTCAGTGGATTATATTTGAAAACTTTTTGGAAGAGATACTTCTATTTTGCTTAATTGTTTGTGTCATTCTCATTTTGTTTGTTGAGTGCCAACATCTCATCCAGATCTAAGAAGAGACTAATAAACAAATCCTGACTATTATGTGGCAAAACCTCAAAGATGAGCAAAAGCCAAGGAAGTCTTGAAACTTTTAGCAGTGTTTAACTGTGCTTTCAACTCCTTTTTCAATTGAGAAAATTGACTGAGGAGAGTTACATGATGGTTTGTGAGAAATTATGATAGTAGTAGTTTGCAACTGACTATATATTTTTTTGAGGAGGAAAAGACAGGACACCTGACCTAACTGCCCATCTCTGAATATTTGTTGGGGGGTGGGGGTGGGGGGTGTATTATATGAAACACAGAGGTGTTAAACGGATTTTTTTTTTTCATCCCCAAAAAGGTGCTTTTTCATCAGTGGCATGGTTACTCACAGGTATTAGAAGTAGTGTTTTGGAACATCATCCATAGATAGATAATCCATCAGGTTATTGAAAAGATTGAGAGTATAAAACCTCTCTGCTACCTTGAAATGCCATTTTGCATTTGCATCTTGCCAATGCATCTTGCCAATGGCACCTATGCCCTTTATGCTATTTGGCTCCTTGATGTTGCTTTAAATTTGCAAAGATTTGGTCACAAAAAGCATCATTTGAGTTTTGGCAGTGAACTCTTCTCTCCCATTCTCTTTCTTGCTACTGGCCCGTTGAGCATTCCTTCATGAGAGATCGTTAGGTTTGTAAGGCAGATTGCCTCTGGTGTAACGATGCAGTTAAACCAGGAAGAGATTTGGGACATTTTAACTGTACTCAGTCACATGAGCCATGCAAAGACAGCCTTCCCACGCAGAGCATTTGCACAATGCTTTCCTGGAATTTGAGGATGAAACACATCTTGCCTGTTGTGCTTCAGGCATTTCACCCAATGAGACAGAGCCCTGCTTGCTCGATCACATTAGTTGGATTAGATCAGCAGTGACAGTTCTTCAGCTGTATTGCTGGGGCTTTTTCTTCATCTTGTACCTGCTGCCCACCATCCCAGACAAGTTATCTGTATGGGTGTACTTTTGCTTGACCCAGATAAAATACTGCTATATTTTTTTGAACAGCTGGTATGCTTTTAAATAGAATATTTGAGGATGTGCCAGGAAAAATCTATTTAGAGGGTGTCTGAAATGGATTGTGGAGAAAATTCCTGAAATGCAATGGCTGCTGATAACTTGTGATGACAATGATCACTGAGTATTGTTGCTGTGATCAGTTTTTACATAGTCTGTTAGGCTGAATGAATCTAATCAGTTTTTCCCCCAGGTATGTCTCCCAGGATTCCTTTTACTGATCCTTATTTTTCCTGGGTTGAACCAGGTTGCTGAAGGACTGCTGTGTCCCTTTGCTTTTGTCCTTGGTGTGGAACTCATCTTGGAAGCTCCCTAGAGGTTTTGCCTCTTTGTTGTTGAGGCCACAGAGGGACAAAACAGTTGCTAGTTATCGGCTGCCTAAATCAGGATTGATCTCCAACATAAATGAGCATGAAGGCTCTTCATCTCTCCATGAAGTATTGCACACAGGTTGTTTTTTTTTAAAGCTGTCACTGATTTATCATACTTTTTTTTTTTTTTTTTTTTTTTTTTTTTCCATTGCACCTATTCTGAGCTCTGGGAAACCATGCTCTGGGAGATTTCTTTTCTCTCCCTGAGTTTTTTTAAACACATGTCTCCATTCCAAATAATCTAGCAAAGGGAATTTCCTCTTCCTGGTTCCTCCTGAAGTCAAGTTCCATCTTTGCCCTTTTGTAGACAGATGCTGAAACAAAATCTATTCAGAGGCTGCCAGGGAGCTGTTCCATTTGAGGTGTACTTGGGGGAAATTAGTGCCTAGAAAATAAATAAATGGGTCATGGGTCTAGAGCACACTCAACCCTCCTGTTTCGGTTACATGAGTTATGTGAAAGCATGTGAGAGAATCACAACGCAATCTGCTGACAAATAGAGATGAGAAATGATGAGCTGTTTATTTATCCAAGATCTGATTTATTTATTTACTTGCTTAATCCCCATAGAAGATATATTTTGGTGATAAATTCAGCTTAAACCTGCCCAGGTAACTCCCTTGATCAGTATCCATTGGATTTCTGGTGGTCACCATTATTTTTTACCCCCTTGTTAAAATCAGTGGAACATCAGAGGCCTCAAGGGACTGTTTGTATGGGATTTTGTTTCTTGCTTTGGGATTGCTTTTTTCTCTGCTAGGTTTTGGCAATGAAAATAGTATAGATTACTACATCTCAGTGTTTTATTTAATCAGGTCCATGGATCCTACTTGTCTGCATAGCTGTCTTGATAATGTGCGTATCTGGTTTGGTCAGACAGAATCCCTGTCCTTTATATAAACGATACTTTCTCTCTAGTAGAGTATTATTTCTGCTTATAAAATGCATGCAGTCGCACAGTTTATACTGGGCTTCATGCTTCACTTCCTAGCATTGTCATCTCTTTCTTCCCAGTGAAGCTATGAATTTGTTTGCTTTTTGGTTAGTTAGGCTTAAGACTGTGAAACTCATATGATTCTCTGTTTATACAGGCCTATCTTTGGTTTTGCTTTTGGTTGTAGGAAACAACAGAGCTGTGAGTACCCACTGCAAACTGCAAAAAGCACAGGAATAGCTCTGCTATCCTGGAAAGAGGACGTACTCTTTCTTGAATAATTTTGACATTTAATGGTCCAGTGTCCAGCTGGATCTTTAAATGTATCATTCAATATGATGAGGTTTAAATGGATTTGCTTCTTGTGATATTTAAGGAGGAAGAATTCCATTAAAAAGGGGTCTCAACTAAACTATAGTTAGCAGGTGTACATATGAGTCTGAGCTGCAGTCTAGAGCTCTGAAAGACATTGTTAATGAATATTAACAGCTTCATTTGAAAAAATATATTTAATTGCAGTCATACTCAGTGGGGGAAGAAACAGCCTACCTAATATTTATGAATTAAAGGCACGTGCTGGAACGATTCATACCTCAGCCATGAAAGAAAATGCACAAGAGAAATAAGTAGAGGGAAAGAGCAGCAAGTAGTCATATAATATAGGCTGTATTAACATGTTGCTGTACAAGAGGTACACATTAGCATTGCGTAGCTGTTTTTTTAAGACCCTAAGTCTTGACTTTACCAGCTGAAAATACTTACTTGTTTTTAACATCAAGAATTACAGTAACAATTTGGCTTGTATTTTAAGGTAGAAAAGGTACAAAAATGTTATGTGACATTAGAATGATGGAGCTTATAATGGGTATTTCCTATCCTGGCCTTTGCCATCACATGCATCTCATCTCCTGGTAGTGCTAGACTGGTGTTCTCCATCTCCTCCTTTTGCTCACCACTGCCTGGCTCCCCACCTGGGCTCTGATCAGCTGGCTGTGATCCTTCTTCTTGCCTTGTGTTTGGAGTAGCATATTCCTTTTACCAGCTGATTCTGGTCAGGCCTTTTACTTCACTGCATTTCAATTTCAGTCTCTTTGCCCAAATGCTCTCAATTTCCCTTTCTCTCACTCTTCTCTGCTTGTTTTCCTCCTCTATAGTTTGTTTTATTTGGGTGCTTCCCACCCTCCCCTTGTTCTTGTCCAAAAGATGCTTCTTCCAAAAGCTGCCTGGCAATGAGCAGCTGCTAATGTGGATAATGGAGGGTGCTGGGTCTGATGCAATGCCTATCCATGTTCCAAAGTAACCAGGACTTTCAGCTGCAAAGGAAAAGGAACAAGAAAAAAAATAAAAATCTGTATTTCATGAAGAAAGAATTTCAGTTGTTCTCTGTGACAGGACCATGAGCAGTCTGAACACAATAGGGCTCCATTAGGTTGGAAGATGCTTGATGAAACTGCACCTGAATAATATAATTATTCAGTGTGTTCAGCTAGCAGCTTGCTAAAAATACAGGAAAAATAGAAGGCAAAATTAATTATGTAGAGCACAGTAAATATTCTCTTACTCAACACCTCCATAGCCTATATATGGCTCCCTTTTTAGGATTCAGCGTGGGCTTATTGTGGAGCTTAATGGCTGAGTTACCCAATCATAATGAGCCACTGTGTGCAAGAGTTGAGCATGATAAAGCACTCCTAATGCGTCTACAATGCAAGGCATTTTAATTCTGACATGAGTGCTGCCGGAAGACACGACACTCTTCCACACAAACACATGGACAGACTTAGGTGGGTGGTAGTGCTGCTGGTGGAATAAAACTCCTCCCAAATGGTGAAGTTTTTCTCACTGGTCCTAAATACAATATCTGAGAAACCTAACTTATATTTGTCTGGCTCTATAAAAGTGCCAGTCCTTATTTATATTAGAAAATAGAATCACAGAATATTCTAAGTTGGAAGGGACCCAGAAGGATGATCAAGTCCAGCTCTTAAGTGAATGGCCCATACAGGGATTGAATCCATATCTTTGGCATCATTAGCACCATGCTCCAACTAACAGAGCTAATCTCAGGGTCTTGTTAATTACATTTTTATGCCCTCAGCAAAATACACAATTCTTTGCTCCTTTCTGGGGTCTCTCAGTGAAGAAAGTGTTTCTGTTCCATTTATGAGCTAAGAACTGCAAACTTACAACATGAGTCAATTTTCCAGAGTAAGTACTAAGGCACTTGTTTCATTTCTGTCATGCAGAGAGGCTTCTGAGATTTCAGTGTTGTAAAATCACTCTTGACTCCAGAACTATTCAGCTGTTTTACCTCACTTTGGCCCCTGTATGTTTGTGAGGATCCTAAGAGGTGCTTTCCAGATCCCTCTTTCTAGCAGCAGCATACATCTGTAGCACAGGTCTACCTTCTTTCCATATCTCTGGGCCACATCTCTTCTGGCACTCCTTTTGTGTCTTCTTTCCCTACCCAGTTGTTATCCTTCTGGATCTCAGGCATTGAAGACAGCCAGTGTAATACCAGGAAAAATTATTAGGGAAGTGGGATTAGGACCTCATTTCCCCAAGTGCACAAACCTAGAATAAAAGACCTGTTACTGTTCAAATGGGCTGGTCTAGCCTATGAGAGGTATTTCTTCTGTACTCACCACTTCAATATCCTTGTGTTAGCAATCTGGATAAAGAGAGGGATGAGACATGGAGGAAGCTCAGGAGTGAAGAACTGACGTAGTTTCCCAAATCATGTGGTTGTGACAAACCTGTTGGGTTGTTTAGACTGAGGCTGGCAGAAGTGAGAACTGAGAGGGTTCTGGGAAGAATAGACAAAGATCATTGTCTGTCTGGGTGCAGTTGTTGGCACCATCCTTGACTCCAAGAGTGACTTTTCAATTTCTTTGCTTTTCATGTACCTGTTTGCCTTCTTTCACAATTTTCTTCTTCAGCCATAAATTCAGTGATTGTTCTGGGGAAGGAGAGATATATATTCTTTGTCTTCTGAGCCTCTCAGGTTAGATCAGGCCTCTGTCCATCACTTCTGGTGCTCCTTTGCCTTGTCATAGCACTTCCTGAGCAACATGTAAATACCTGTACATTTGTAAAGGTCCTGATTCCCTGCCTCATAGTTTATAGTGTAAAATGGGGGTACAAGGGGATGTAAAGGGGATGGTGGTTATCACCCATCACAGTGAGCTTGCTGGAGAGAGGGCCTGTAACCCAGGCCACACAGAATGAAAGTTGTGCCTCCTTGTACGAGGGAACCCTCCTCGGCAGCAGGAGGCTGACGTGACTACAGGTGTATCCCTCAGTAAATTTAATTCTGTACTCATCAGTTCGGTGCTGTTTACATGCATGGCAAATATGTTCCTTCAGGAGGTGGGGGGAAAAAAATCCATGCTTACTGATAAAGAAGCACAGGATGTTGTTGGCACAATGATTTCTGTATCTATTTAGCAGTCCTATCATGCACGGTGGTAATAAGATAGTGGGAAGATAGTAATTTTGCACTTGGTAGAAAAACATATTGTAGAGCTTAATGAAATTTCATTGTGCACTCTTAATTGATTTCAGCAAGGAAGACCTTTACAAAGCAAATACAGCTATTACTCTAATTAGAGTTTCAGCCAGTATACTGAAATTATACTTGTGTATCAATATATCAGACAAATATTTGTACGAGATAGGCATTTCAATGAATACGCAGCTGAAATGAACAAATTAATTTCTTTGATTATAAGGGCCTTGTTTCCTACAGGTGTACTTTGTAGTTCATTTTCCAGCGTGAATGCTTAAATTAGGCTGTTAAATCCACAGTTAATCTGAAATAATTGGCTTTTCATTTTTTCCCCAAGTGATCTGTGCAGCGGGAGAACTGAGCAGTATTGCTTGTTGACTCTGCTGCCTGGTTTTCCTGAGGACCGTGCCAATGGATCTGTGTCACTGGGTCTGTGCAGGGTAGGGTGAGAGCCTCTTGGAATGGGGTGTTGCCTGACATCATATTACTCTTTCTGGAAAAGATGAAGCTGAGTGCACAGCATGCCATGCTCTGTTACTCTGTCCTTCTGACTGTCTAGCTTGTGGAATTAATTTTTTCTTCTTTGAAGCAATCATGATGCTGTTAGGTGTTCCTGTGATTCCTAGATGGGCCTAGGATAAGGCTGAGACCTGAATGCTCAAAAGCATTCCAGGATTTGCTGCTTTGTCTATGGTGTATCTTTTAATCCATCTCAGCTACTACTGGACAGCTTTCAGTGGGCATGAATACAATGGAAAATAGTCATATACAGTCAGACACAGGTCCTCACTTGGTTGTTGTGTTGACCTCTGTGGAGCATACTAAGAGCTTCATTGAGGCTGGAGTGAGTTTGGTTCCAGGCCTATTCAAAGCTGTGGCAAAGCTCTCAGTGGAGAGCAGGATCAGGCATAGAATCACCTGGCGTGCAATCAAGAGCTTTGGTTTATGATGTTTCAGAACCCTGTATAGTAACTAAGGACCATTACACTCTTCAGAGTGAGATCCAAAACAGATAGCAGGCTCTGGATGTGCCAGGCACCAGCTAAAAGAAATACTGAGAGCAAGATGTCTGAAATGTCACCATCCTCTTGGGCTAGTGCATGAGAGACCATGCTCTGATCAAACATACCTCCATTCACACACCTGATATCCTAAAGAAATAGGTCTGGAGGCCTGAAGTCTCTCCTGCTGATGGGTATTCACAGTTTTGGTATGAAATTGCTGAACAAGACTCATTCCTCTGTCTTACGCAGCTCTTTTTGTCAAATTTTTCTGATGTTTTATGTAACATCTTAGTGGCTAGACATCATGCAAGATCTGTCAGATGCAAGTCCAGTTTCCTGCTTTGCTTGAGGTGCTCTTACTGTCGTCTCCCATCTTCAAGGGAAGTGTGGGAATATTCTCCACTGTCCCTGCAAAAACTATTCCACTAGTCAGGCAATAATCAAGGGAGTCATTGAGGGTATGTGGTGAAGTTTGTGTAGTCACCTGCTTAAGGAATTCACACAAGATGGAATATAGGCTTTTGATCCCTGTTTCTAGGACTATGTACTTTATTGTTTAATGTAATGCTCAGGTGCAAAGGCCACATCTCAGGGCTCACCTTCTCAGGAAGGTAAATTCATTCCAAATCCCGCCTTTGATACCCAAATGCATTATCAGAGCTCTAACAGTTTTGGAATCCAAAGATTTCTCACAAGGCTATGGATCTTCCCTATACCTCTGGCAGATGTACATCCTGGAAATGAATGGACTTTATCTTTGTATAAAGACTACCTAAATTTTTCTACCAAACTTGAACTTAATTTTGAATCTTCCTTTGAGTTCTTTGTGAAGTTATTCACCTCAGTGGGCATTAACTGCTATGTTGATCTTTAGTGTAGTTATGGCAGTTCTCATGGATCCTCCATCATGACTCATAGTATCATGTTCTTTCTTTTGTGTCTGGCAAGCAGTTGGCAAATTCTGCCCAGTTATGGCATTAAAAACCTTAAATGCTCTACTTAAGCTGGGCAGAATTTTGGATCCACAGCTGCTTGTTACCTAAGTCACTGCCACCACAGAATTCACTGGATGGGACTGTATAAAGGACCTGATGGCAGTCTTGGATACAAACTGGGGTGAAAGTAAATGAAGAGAAAGGATGAAAAGATGAATGTGAATGAATATATCTGTAGAGGAACCTTAAAGAAACAAGCCATGCTGGGAGTCCTATTCCTTTTGCATTGTGACAGCTTTTTTTTAATGTCTGCTGTGAAAGTTTAGAGATACAATTTTCAGGGGTGATGAAAATACAGGAATTTCTCTGTGTGATGAGACTTTTGCAGTGGCGTTACAGATAGCAGTTGTTTGAGTTGTCACTCTGGTGTACATTATAGAAAACAGAGATGGCAACAAAGAAAATGTAAACCAGCCATGTGATTTTGTTATGAGCTCTAACAGACTGCTAAAAATAAAAAGCACTGTCAAAAGAAATTTATTTGTTGGTTTTCTCAGTACTTTCATTTCAGCATGTGAAGCAAAAGGTAATATCAGCAGAAACTTGGAGTCACTGTTGTGGTAGGGATACAGTTCTACAGTCATAAATGCTTTGAAGGCTCTTCATGTTGTTTCTTGAGAAAAAAATTGCTGCTGTTGGAAAAAAAAGGGATGGAAATATTTTTCTAGTCTTATATTTTGTTGCTTTCATAAAAGCCTACATTTTGACTTGAGGATATGGACCTCTAAATGGAGTAAACTACTACCATTATTAAAAACACCTTCCTGGAAAGAATTCAGAGATGTTCCAGCCTATTCTTTTTTTTTTTTTTTTTTTTCCCTGGCACGGTATTCTAATTAACTCTCAACCATTTCTTGAGTAATGTTTTTAAGGTCACTAGCTTGGCTGGGTATTTGGTAATAAAAATTACAACCCATGTCTGCAATAGGACCACTAATTTAAAATAGCCATTTGATTCAAACTGACCTGTTTGCCAGCATAACTAATGAAGTGTCACTTTAATATTTAAAGTACTGTTCTTTCAAGGTAATTGCTATTTACTGGTAATTCTTCTTCATTTGATGGTTTATTAGGTACCTATAGGAATTTAAATTGGGCAACTGAAAAACTGTAATTGTCTAACTAGCATAATTCTTTGCTATAAATAAGCCTGGACACCTGCTTAAGGAAGGTTTTCTGTTTCTGTTTTTAAGGAAGTTTTTTATTTCTGTTTTTTATACCATAGAAGAATGGGGGAAGGTTGATTTGGAAAAGAGATTTTACCTATTAATAAGATATTAGGAAAGAGCCAGCAGAAGGTGCTGACATCCAAAGGAATGCAGGGACTTGTTTTGGCTAATTCTGCACCCACCCACGTGGGCGTCAACATTCCACTCAAATGTGGCAGGACTTTGCCTCTCCTTGTGGCAGGGGGGATAGATCTGGGGAAGGTGACAGAGGGAAAACAGCCAGGAAAGTATTGATCTTAAAAGTAATTCCAGAAAAAGCATGAAACCAGTGTTCTCTTAGGGAAAAAAAATAGAAAGTATTTGGAAAAAAAAAAAGTAGCTGGTGAAATAAATACATCGTTTGCTTGCTCCTTTTCTGTTCTAGCTTGTTATTGAATATCTTCTTTTGTCCCCAATGCATCATAAGGCTTTATTTTTGTCCACAGAATATAGCTATAAAAATTAACCTTATGGTTGAAAAGATGGGGAGTTTTGTCCTCCACAATCTGATAAATGCATTAGAAAGGAGACAGGAAACACCTCTTTCTGAGAAACTCCTGCTCACTTCTGTTGATACTTGCCTCTTAACAAAAGCACTTTCTGAGTAGGCATTGCAGGTTACTGTGTTATTAACCTTTTCTTTCTTCCTGCTTGAAACGGGTTCTTTTTTGTTAAAGCTCAAGTCCCCAGCTCAGTGCTCTTTAATAACTTTTAGGATTGTTTCTGTGACACATGTTTTGTTGTTAGCCTTTACCAGTAATAGCTGTTGAACAATGTTTAGATTACATGACCCTAAAAGCAAGAGTTCTCATATCTGCCTTCATATTTTCTTGGTATAATGTGAGTTCTTCAATTATTAGTGAATTTATAATTTCTGTGTCTGTAGATTGGGAGCTAAGAGCCGAAGCAGCCAACATTTCATTAGCTTATACAGATTTTTTCATAAAGTTGGTATCTGCATTTCCCAAGATTAGGAGATTATTTGGTTTTATCATCTTAATTTCAAAAGAAAAAAAGAATGTTAGAAGAAGATCCTGCCATGGAAATGTCACACCTGACACCTCAGGTTTAGCCAATGTAAAGTCAACCAAAGAGGAAGTACTTAGAATGGGAAATGTTGGTAACCCTCTCTTTCAGTAGGTTTGCCAGTACTTTTTTTCTGCTAGAATTTAAAGTTAAGAAAGCTAACAATAGTGTTTCCTCCTCCACAGATCCAGCACATTAGGTTTGATTGGTGGCTCGTCCATGCTTGGGCAATGGGGATCATTGAAATGTCTGTCTGCGCCTGAATTCCAGTCCAGTGGTGTATCCAGTGGGTGGTGTGAAGATGCTATGTCATTTGCTCCTGGGTGCATCACCCTGTGGAGATTTGCCAGATGACTTCATCATCCCACTCAATCTTGCTTCTATATTATACACTTTCTCAGCATGGAGACAGCACAGTATCCTGGCCATCGCTGTGTGTGCATTAATAAGTGTCAGCCCACAGTTCTTAACGTAGGGTTAGTAACAATGATTGCCAGCATAATGCACTATTTAAATGGCCTGTGAGGTCTAATGTGGCTATATACCTCCATGAACCACAAATTATTTTGTCATGTTGCTATACTTCGTGCAAGCATTTAATGAAAAGCACTGTTGCAATACATCAAATACTAATTTATATTTTTTGTGACTGAAGAGCTTAGTTCTTCATAGCTGTGTTACTGTTTTGGTCCACAAGCTTCGTGAGTTAATGTTGACACAATTTGATCTATGACAGATTGCAGAAAAGCCCAGAGAGTACCTTTTGTGTTCAGGCCCAGGAGAGGACTGAACCAGAATTCAGATTTGCTGCTGAGGCCTGTTAGTATTTCAGATCTAGTACTTTAAAACTGATTCAGAAGTGGATGTTCTTACTGAAAAGTGGTGTTCTCAAAGCACCGATGAAACTCCCCTAGAAAGAGTGGTAGTCACTGCCTCTGGGCGTGTGCATACGTGAACAAGTATGTGTTTGTGTACATGTTCATGCATGCATGTGAACACACATTGCTTTTGTGTGATGGGTCTTGTGTTGGTTCACAGCAAAAGCTGTGTACTTTTAGGTTTTCCAAATGTAGAAGCTTTTCTGTATGCATAAACACTCAGTGTGAAGAATTGAAATTTTAATTTTGCATTATTAAACCGTTTTGCCCCCTCCTCCCCATTCTTCTACTTCAGGGAAACCCTCTTTCAGAGTAAGAGGGCAACAGGGATGTAGAGTGAAATGCTGTGAAAGAAGCCCATGGTATCCAAAACTATTGTGGTGTTTGTTTTTTCTCCTGACATGGCATGAGCTCACAAATACCATTCTGAGCTCTTGAGGCTCTCTTTCTTCATTGACTTATCTTCTTTTATGTGCAGAGTCAATAGGGAACCTTGTGAAAGCTTAAATAAATACATACATTTAAACTGAAACCAAGCTGGCTTCCAACAGTCAGGGTTCCCATTATCTCATCTTGTTTCAGTCAAAACGCTGGTATGAAGCAATCCAATGGTATCAGGGTAAACATCATTGCATACAAATTTATAAATACTCTGCCTTGCCCACAACTGTGCTGTGCTTGAATAAGGATCGTCCCTGTCTTGAATGAATGCCGTGTCTCAGAGTACTGAGTTGGTGCCATTGCTGTCATGTAGGTGGTTTTACCAGCTGTGTAAGCTATGGGGGGAAGGTGGTGAGAAATATCCCTTGTGTCCATCCTTGGGTGATATTATGTCTGTGTTCAGAGAATTAAAAGTTGAAGGATATTCACTAGGGGTGACAAATCCTAGCATGGAGAGCGTGTTCGTCTCACAATGAACAGTGCAAGTGGCAGAGTTTTTCTCTCTCTTGGGAGGGAGGGAGTTCATGAAGGAAATTTACTCTTTACCCTTCCTTTTTCTCTTATGGTCACTTGGCGTCTTGTACCATTTCCTAATGGCTTCCCTTTTTGTAACCTCATGTGTCAGAGGTCTGTGCAACCTTCTCTCATGACATGGAAGACTGGCACAGCTACATTCCTGCAACATTTAGCGTCTGGTAAGTGGAAAGCTGAGATGTGGAAGGCCTAGTCAACAGGAGGCTGCATAAAGGATCTGCAGAGCATGGGTGCTGGTGTCAATGGATTTCTTGACAGTAGCTTCTAAGGAAAGTCTGTGCTCTGGGACTCATCCACTGGAGTCTCAATACTTGCTGGAAGAAGAGAGGATATGCCCAGTGCTTGCTGTATGTTTGGTGTTGGAAATTCTCCTGTGAAGCAGGTGATGCCTTGTGCTTTCTAACTATGTCAGGTCCTGAGCTTCCCTTCTCTGTTGCAGAGGGAATGAAAGGTTCTATATATATTGGTAAGCCCTCGCTTAATTGTACTTTTCTTTCACCTAAGCATCTGGGCTCTTTTTCACAGGATTTCCATGCTTTGATTTCTCACCATTTCTCACACTTAAAGGAGTCAGCTGTGTGTCTCAGATGTTCAGCCAGTCTTTGGCTCCTGCCACCTCCCTCTAATCCTGCTCAGAAAACAGTGAATTTAAATGTCAGCTCCAGTTCCCCCTACTCAATATCAAATTAACTCAGCTTAAAAGATTTTGAGGTTTTTTGGCTCGTACACATGGCACCATCTCCCAAACCTGTGACACAGGCAAGTTTTCATTGCAGTGTTTGCTCACAGCAGGAGCATGTGAAAGGAGCGCGTTTTGAGAATGACTAAACATCAAAGTGGTTGCACATGAGCTGTCCTGAGAAGCGTAATGCTTATCCTGGAAGATGGAAGAAGTGTTTATATTATGCTAATGGCCAGAGGTCTCAGTTCACATTTAGTTTCCTCTCTACCACAATTAATAGAAATAGAGATGAGAAACCTGCCTTATGTAGTTACAAATTTGTTGATCTCTCTCAGCTTAATTACAGTAAAGAGAAGTCAGGAGTGTCTGTGATTGTCATTCCTGCCTGGTTGCACTCTATCATGTCTTAGAGAACTGCATTTTTGCAACTCCAGAGAGAAAAGGCCTTGTTTTTTTTCCTTTACCCCTATGGGCTTGCCTAGGAAGATACCCATCTTTCATATGAAGCTTTGAAGCATTATTATGGTAATGTCAGGTAACTGCTCTTCAATGTAGATTGACAGCTAGCTATTAAATAAGGGTAGGGAAGAATGTGGCATCTGTATAGTGAATGATGCATGTGGTTATTTTAAAATGTTTTTTTATAAGCAAAGACACGGCAATTGCAGGTTTTCTTTGCCTTTTTTGATTTAACAGCATTTCAGAGTCTTTTGCCAAACCACAAGTAAAAGCAAAAGTAAGATCAAACTGCAGTCTCAAAATATTTTCCCCACCCTGATTCAAGCGCAAAGGATTTAATTTCTAATCAATTGCAAAATGGGCTACTGGAAGAGAGTATCTTTTCCATGTGCCCATTTGAGCCTCTGAAACAAGTAAAAATGTTTTAGTGTCTAAAGTCACTCAATTTCTGACCAGTTCTCACTAGGGTTTAAATTGACTGGTACCTGAAGACTGTAATGGATTCATTTTCAATAGCTAGTTGAGCTCTGGCAAGGATACCATGCTACTAGTTGGCACTGGCAAGGATACCATGATGAGCTCACAGAGCTCAGTACATGTGCTCCTTTTCACAGTCAAAATGACATGTTCTGCCAACCCAAAGAAAATTGCCAGCAGCAAAAAATAACATTTTCCTCCATGCCATGGGTTTTGGGGCTACCATCTTTTTTCCATGCTTTTTTTCCTTTAATATACTTATTTTTTCTTTCTTCTTACTTATTCTTCTTACCTATTTTTTCTTAATATACTTATTTAATCTTTATTTTTAAGTAGCAGAGTATGACAAGGAACATGGCTGGATCATAGAAATAGTGGCCACCTGCAGACAGAATATTAAAAATGAGATAGGGTTGTTAGTGATATGCTTCTCTCCTTTGATTCCAGAGGACTCCTGCAAAGAGCAAGTTACTGCTCACATATCACTTGCATAGCCTTGTGTAAGTCTTCTAAGCAGAGGAATGTAAATTCTGTACTCATTTGGCTCAGAAAATTGTGAACTCCTGAACCTTTTTCCCTTGCAATTTTAACAGAACTTGACCTAAATACAAAGGTTGAAGCCTGCATTAACTTTTTTTCTCTATAGTTGAGGTCAAGAAAGGGAAAGCAAAAATATCAGACCGACTGCTTGTTCTTGCAGCTTGTCCAGCCTGACAGGCTGCTGGGAATGCCCGTTGGTCTCCCACCCAGCTTGCTGCTTCCTTGGGGCAAAATATGAAGTGGGTCTAACGTGGTGTAACTTGCATTCCAACCAGCGAGCAATTGCTTATTAAAGTACTCCTGAAGTTGTTTGTTGAGTTTTCCTTGTCTGCAGCAATTTTAACAAAGCTTGCAAAGTCTCCTTTCAACTCTGTAAGTCATACAATTTCAGGTTCCACTGCAGAACTAAGCAGGTATGACAGCAACTTCAAGGGAGTCTCCCTTGATTTTTAGAGTGGGGTTTGTTAGAACATGGGAGTATAATAAAATATCACTGCCTATGTTCACTGCTGAGTCTGGTTCAAGAGAATGACTCCTGAAAGATCTCAGGCCCATTGCAGACAAGACTTCTTAGCACAGGTTTCTTTGATTTTATTTTTGGCATTGCCCATGGATGCGGCACATTCAAACAGCTACAGATCCAAAGACAAGGAGTGTGTTGAGAGGTTTAGAAAAAAAAAAAAAGATCAGAGAATTGGCTTTAGGTTTTTTTTCCCCTCAGGAAGAGAAGATAAATATGACCATGATTAAAAAGTCATTATGAAGAAGACGGTGATCAATCTTTTACTGTGTTCACTGAGAAGAGGAGAGATTGACTTCATTAGCAACAGATTTAATTGACATTGGCTGTGAGGAGAAGTAGTCATCTACTGAGAGATGCATAAGCATTACAACAGGCTACTTGCACAAGTGGTTGGCACTCTCCCTCATGAGAGAATTTAAGGAGCAAGTTAGATAAACCTTTGCTTGGAATGGTCTAGGAATACTTGTTTCTTTTTCTGAAACTTCCTCAGTTTTGTTTTGGTCTGGTATTCCTGTGGGCTTCAGCTTTAACCCTGTAACTTCTGAACATCAACATAAGCCGATAGAAAATTGCCTTAATAAATGCCATTGCCACAACAGGGCATTTAAAAGACCTCCCATGAATCCCCATCCTTTTATGGTGAGAAGCATATCAATGTGTACCCACAATGCCTCTAAAGTTTATTGGAAAATAAAGTAATGATCATATCTAATCTCTTAACCCTAACAGAGAATCTGTTCCTCTGCCTCGGATTGCAGGCATACCATGAAGTGCTGAGATTGGCATGAGCAGCACACATTTTTAGTTGAGGGGAACATAAATCCTAAGTATCTTGTTTGTGTATAATTATTCTTGCCCTGAGGTTGCAGCATCTTGTGCACACAGCTGCATTGTGAACATTTTTCCAAGTTTATTTAGCACTGAGTGCAAGTACTTTACATGTCAGAGCTGGGAACGCTCCTGTTTCAGCTGACTCCACTCCTTTGGGGTGTTGTAGAGCGCTTAGGTGACTAAGCGAGAGGCAGTTGCACAAGCCTGGAGAGACAGGGAGCTTATTTAATCACATTAGAGAAAGAGAGAGTAGGCGCCTGGGAGCAGACAGAGCTAATCTGCAAGGAGAAGCGAGAGTGAGCAAGTAGATCTTACAGAAAGGCTCGGGAGGTCAGCGGGTTGGCAAAGTCAGTGCACCCTTAACAGAGGATTTCTATGTACTTTCTCAATTCATATATATCCATACCTAAGAACCTAGCTAAGGGCCTCAACTTTTCCCAACACACAGCAGCTAATGAGCTAAAACTGTGTTCCAACATTCCAGCAGGACACTTTATTCCTTGTTTTCTTTTGCTGCTCACCCACCTCAGTTTTAAAGAGATCAGTAAATGTATTGGTGGCCGTGACCTGTCATTTCATCAACCAAGTATCTTGGTGGTTTTCCCGTCCTCTCTACATTGTTTTGTTCTTGTTAAATGGTGCAGAGGGCAAAGTGAGCCTGGCAGGGATGCTACCTGGAAACAGAGATCTCAGCAGTAGCATAGGGATTTTTAAGGGTCTCTAGCCTCAGTTTTACTGAGGATACAATGAGCAGACTGAGAGGCTAAGATGTTACTTCATAGAGTCAACCTGTCTGTCTGTACTTTGTGGAAACAGACACAAGGTAAAGAGGAAATCTCTGTGATTCTGATTAAATGCCTGAAACAGCACGTCTGAAATGCCTACATGTATATTGCAGAATCATCTAGGCAGTCACTTGTTATGACCCTTTCAGCTTTTTTTTTTTTTTAATATTTCCAGGAGAAATATTTTTGTAGTAAGTGATAAAATAATTTTATTCTTCATTCTACCCTTTTATAATTTGTTATTTATGAAAGTGCATAATATGGTCAGTGCAGACATAGACCAGGTGGATATGTAGGCGAAGACGGCCAGTACAGACCACAGGAAGGTGAGGGTAAGGAAGAAATTCCAATTGTATGTATGAATGCATCCTTAGCAACCCTTCTGGTTATGGTTTGTATTCCTCTTTGCTTTAAGTCAGATGTGGGATGTAACCTATAAATTAACTCCATCTTTCACTCTCTTTTCAGTGTAGAGCTTTGAGGGAATCTCTTCTTTGTATGTGTATAGCATGTGTCACTTCTTGACCTCCAGCCTGCAGGCAGTCCAGGAACAGTGTAATTAATTTAGACTTGTTTGGGAAAAAAAAAATTTGATCATCATTTGATTTTATGAGGTGACTGATCTTCTGGATGATGTCAGCATGCCATGAGGCCAGCCACATGAGCAAGATCCCATATTCCAATATGGCTTTGGAAGTAGAGGGAGTGGCCAGACCTGTGTTGGAAACATTGTTAGAGTAGGTATGGCATGGTATGAGCAAGCTGACTCACATGGGGAATTCAAAGAGCTGAAATTCAGAATCTGACTTGTGGCTCATTTTGAACAGCAGCAGTTCCTTGTAAAAAAGAAATAGGGATGGCTACAGCACCAACAGGTTGGTAATATGCAGCTCTTTAAAAGTCCCAACACAGTTTTCTGTAGATGACATTATTGGAAAATCCATTGCTTTTCTTCAGGGTATCAGAATGACCAAGGAGGTAATTGTTTAAAGCAATTGTCATAAACATTCAAACTAGATGAATCTCCATGTCAGGTTTTATTGCAGCCTTGCAATTTGGGCTAGGTTCTCTGAACTCTGCTAACCTTGGCAGATCTACAGGGAAAGCCTGCAAAATCCTTGAGTTCAAAGCAGGCAAAATATATGACACCTTTTGAAAGTTTGGCTTTGAGTGTTGAGTTTATTTGAACTTACATTAACCAAAGCAAATAAAAAATGGCTTGCATGAGCTCCTGCAAAGTGAAATTCCAGCAGAGAGAATGAGAGTAGACAACCTGTTTGCCAAACACAGTTATTTTATTTGTGTTAAAGGAAAAAAGTAGAGTACTTTTATATTTGATTTAAAGTAGGAATAAGGAAGATTGTGTCTTAAGGATATTATGTAAAACATATTATCCCTCTGGGAAGGTATCCCAATCAGCCTGGACTGTATCTATTGGGTCATAACACAAGAGTTCTTTTTCTGGGCAGTTTGTTTTTCATTTTGCTAATACCTGGGAATATAGAGGAAGACAATACAGCACCAAGGCAGAGATCAAACAAAATATGAACAGCTAGTACCCTATATTTTTGTGAAAAATAAGTAGCTTGAATAGAAATAAAACCTGACCAAAATTCATTGCATTTTGCTGTGGCAGAATCAATCTGTGGACAGCATCACACTTAAATGGGTTCTAAGGATTTACTAGATAAGAAACGAGCTTGAATAGCCAAGAGCCAATGATAGAAAGAGTTTCTATGTGTCCAGAATAAAAGTTTGGAAGGGGGAGAGGGGGTAGGAGAAGGATTCTTTTTTAAAAATTATTTTTTAGTAAAAACTCTGTCAAGGAACAATAGATGAGGATAACTACTGAAGTGCAACAGAGATGGCAAAATAATTGTGGATATAGCTAAGATGGTTGCTGGTTGAGGAGGTGTTTCACATAAATTTTTGGGTATGACGTATCACTGAGAGTGTGTGCTGTAAGAGTAAACCACTGGGCTGCAGTTTCACCTGGAAATGGTAGAAGGAGTTCAAGTGAGTATTTAAGGACATGACAAAGGAGGTTGTGCAGGGGGTTATGAGTGTGTTTGTATATCTGGAAGCAGAGGAGAAGGCAAGGAAGGGGAGGAATAGCTGGAGTGCAGGTACTGGAGCATACCTGACTTGTGAAAGACAGGAGTAAACAGTCTGATGTTACTGTAAGCCTTTAATGAGGTAAATAAGAGATAATGAGTTAAATAACCAACCTAATAGAACCAAAGACATTCTGGGGAAGTCTGATTGCTGAGGAAGTGTGGTGTATCTGCCAATGACCTCAAGAACTGGATTTGGTAGATACCGATCTTGCTTGTTAGAGGTCTGTCATTATGGGAGGCTTTGACTTCCTGGATTATAGAGGGGAACAAATAGCTAAATTCAGATATTTCCGAATGCAATAACCAGCAGAGTTCCTTACCAGTCACTGAAACAGCAAGAAGCAATACTTTTTTACATCTGCCACTAAGTTGTAGAATGAAGTAGAAAATAACCTTGCTTTGAGAGATTTCAATTTCAATTAAAATGAAGAGTACAGATCTATAGTTAACTTCTCTGCTCCAGATGGATGGCGTATCTTGTGAAGTGAAAAACATGGAAGAAAAGTTATCAGATATGACTGAATAAGGAGTAGAAAAAAGAACAGGTCAGCAAAGAAAACCACATGTAAGAGGTTAGGAAATGTATGGGTAAAATGAGGATTGGCATGAGACAAGCTGAGTTTGACTCTGCAAAAGAAATTAAAACAAATAGCAAAAGGTTCTTCGGCCACATAAATAAAAGGGGGAAAAAAGTAGTTTGCCCAACAATTTATCAGATACTTGGTTTCTGTTTCAGTCAGGATGCTGATTCTGAATATTCAGGCATTGCAGGTTTTTAGTGGCTATGAAAACCTGGAAATTGAAATGGCTTCTGCCAAAGTAGGAGAAACAGCTCAAGTCAAATATTTGAGAATGGCTGGATCATTGTCATCTTGGTATCTGGAAGGAACTGACCCATATAATTGCAGGCTCAAGAAGACTATTTTCAATAAGACTTAACAGAGGAAAAAAGACCCTGTTCATGTGCAGAATGTGAGTCTGTCTTTGACAAACAGGCAAGGACAGCCCTGTTGGAGAGTAGGCTATTCATAGCAACTGTTCTATTCTTTTAAAAGTAAGAATAGGACATAAGGTAGCAGAAAAAGGGAAGAAAATTCAGGAGGCCAGATCAAGCATGATCTGGGTAAACCTAGTCACTGATAAAAGCACTGGTGTTTCTAGTCATGGAAATGCAGTCCTCCTTGCTTAGCTCCTAGTGTGGTGTGGTATGTGAAACTGAGACATGCTGAGTAACGCCAGTAAAATTGGGACTAATAGGTAAGCTAAAGGGCAGATTCCAGTGAAAAGAGACCTTTCTGACTGGAGGGAAGTTGCTATTGAAAGCTCTTCCTAATGATTGATTTTGGGACCAGTCTTCTGTGCTAATTTTACTAGAGATTGCTGCCTAGAAAATGGAAGTGTGCTAGTGAAACTAGTTGCAACAGAGCTGGGATGTAATGGTAGAAGGACTAAATAACTGGAGAACAAAAGGCTTAAAATGAAAGATGCAGAGAGAAATAGGTTTGAGATTAGTTATAATAAGTAAAAGTGAATGCATGGTCCTTGTTAAAATAATTTTGTCTGTAACTGTGGTGTTCACGAGTCTGGAGTAGCTGAAGAGGAAGAAAATGCTCCTATAACTGAGTGTCTCCAGTGCTGTGTGTGTGTCAGTGAAACAGCCATCCAGGTCCTGGAGTGTGGCAAGCAGGTTATTTTCAATTTTGACAGGTATAAATGTTGCTATGCTATGTTATACTGTGTTATCCAGTCTGAATCCTAAGGTGGGTACAAGCCGAGGGATTTCTTTAATGACAGGCATTTCTGATTTGTGTTCCAGTATGAATGCAGTCATTTGCATGCATTACTCATCCCCTTCCTTCTCCTTTGTGGCTGATCCTGGGATTTAGAAGAGCACAGACCCGTCCAATGTTTCTTAATCCAAAATTTGGTATAGACTGTCATTGGCAGGTTGTATTTTTAAGAAGCCTGCTTTGAAATGTCAGATCTTATCCTAATTGAAATCCTCTTACCTGTTATGGGATTTGTGAGACCAATTCACTCAGGATGTCTTGGCATGAGGAGATGTACCATTGTTGCCAATGGGGGAGAGTTCCTTGGGTTCCAGCTAGAGGTAGATAAAGTTAAGTCAGCTCTAGTACTGTAGCCATTCCTCCTCTCTGCTCTCCTCTCTCCTTCATAGGACATAATTTTTTTCCTTTCCATTAATGGCTATCGAGATAAATGAGAGACTGATCATATCTAGGGTTTATCTTTTCAGTGTTTCATCACATTTTGAGATACTGGAATAGAAATTCTTTCTACCTCTATCTCTCTAACTGCTGGCAGCATAGCCCCTTTTCATGGTCTAAAACCGTGCTTTTATACTTCAAGATTTACAAGATCAGTTGCAAAATCAGATTCTGCCACATGTTGGGAATTAGCTTCCATTTACACCCCTCTTCCCTTGGACGTGGATGATGTGCAGCATGGTAAATCTGGTCAAGGCTCTGCAAAGATCTGCCCCACTGCTGGTTTTCATTTATGTGAGTGATTGATTATGTCCACCACAAATGCTCTGTGTTTGAGCAAGAGTGGTTTCTTCAACAGGAAGATGAAAGGGATCAAGTCTGGCTTGTGGTGCCGTATAACTTACTACCATAAAAGGCCTATGATGGAAGGGGGGAATTCGAGTGAATTTCTGATCTTCTTGTGCTTTGGGAGAGGAGGGACATTTTGTGCTTTGAGAGATGGCTGAGTTGGCACCTGAAAGTATCTGTCACCTCCTCGGTGTTCGGTAGCAGGCCTGTTTGTTCCCAGTGTGATCGGCTGCCATTGCATGCCGAGCAGGCACAGCTAAGAGGAATGCAGAGGATTTGAGTTGTTTGAGAAGAGGTGGGTGGGGGCCTTCAGAGTCCATGAATTCATTAAAATTCCATGTTGAGTTGCAATGTAAACGCGTGGGCCTTAATATGCAGGGCTCCAACAGGTAAATACTCGAATCTTGGATACAAGACGTAGCAAGTTTTTACCTGCCCTTCATCCAAAAAGCTCACCAAGTACTCTACACCCACCCAAAAGGCAGTGCTCACCGCTACCTGAATATAATGCAAACTGATAGATGCAAGCACAGATTAGGGGCAGCAATTCACCTTCAGATGGATATCTGCCACAAGAGTGTGCATTGTTTACACTTAAGAGAACTCAGAAGAAGTCAGACACTCTTTCTGTTGCTGTTCTCTTTGAACACGTTACGTTGCTGACAGCATCTATTTGTGTTGTGCATCGTATAAACCACTCTCAGTACCTCAAGCTGCTCTCTTAAACCCCAAAATTCACAAAGCTTCCACTGGGAAAGTAATCTCATGGATCAGAAGCATGGAGAATAGGGCCAAAATCTGCCTGCAGGCACCCTGCCTTTGCACACTCCATTTGAACCCTGTGAGATAATTTGGCCCTTTTCGGGAGCAGTCTGCTCCATGTGCCGCGATCCTCTCATACCAGAGCTGGTAACTTTGCTCAGAGCAATTTCACCCTCGACTTGACTCTGCAGCCACCGAGCCCAGGGCAGTGCTTCTTGCAGCAGGCGTGGGATGAGGGGGCCACAATGCTCTCTGTCCTGTCCCACCATCCAGGTGCAGCACAATATCTTGGAACTGAACTTGCTCTTCTGGTCTGAAAAGATGGGAATGTGCAAAGGCAGCTCCCGAACTCACACAAAAATGGGACTGGGTACCCTCAGGAGCTGTGGTGCTCACCTGCTAATCTGCTGCTGCAGTTCTCTGCAACTTGTGGGGTATCTGGAGGGCTTGTTCTTCAGTCAGCATGCCTCTTTTCCAGTTATTTGCTCCTTTCAGTGGGCAAATCAACTGGGAGATGTGAAACAACACAGCTTTAGATCTCTTTCATTTATTTCTTTTTTAAAAATAAAATGTTAAGAGAGAGCTGTGGTCACAGGAAAAAAAAAATTCTCTGCTGTAACAAGGGAATGAAAACATCTGCATGAAGAGAAAACACTGAAAGTAGAGAACTGTGTTATTCTTTGGAGAGAATGTTGGGATTAAGGTTTAAAAAAACTTTTTTTCTTCTTAAGGCATCCAGTTTTTACAGGTTTCGGTTACTTCAGGGATCAGATATTTAAAAGATATTTTCTTGATCTGACTCTTTTGCAGGACCTGAGTATTTTGAAAGACTTCCTGCACATACATGCCAGTTATTTGATCTGATCATTGTTTTAATAAAACTATTATTTAACTAACCACGAGTTAATTTCTTTGGCCCTTTGGGAGCCAGCCACAAATAGTAGCAAGTTATTGTGTAACCTGGCTAAAGCTGAGCTCCTTGTCTTCCTTGCCAACTCCCACCATTGACAAAACCACTTACAAATGGATTTTTTTTTCTTAATGGAGTTAGACTATTATGAAAAAAAATCTTGTGAGATCCTTAAAATTTGTCTTCATGTAACCTTTTTCTAATCCCATGTAATCTGTTTTTTTTTCGGCCTAAGGATGTAAGTAGATGCTCTGTAAAGAAAGAAGGGATTGTCTAAAATCTGTTGTGTGGAGCAATTGTCACAGAGCAGCACTAACCATAACTGGAGTGTGTCTGGCCTATACTTCAGTGAGAAGATACTAGAAAGCTCCCTGAAATGTTTTCCTTCTGGTAACCTCCAAATTGGTGTAGCTTGCAAGGAATTTTTCAAGAGAGGGGAAAAATTACTCAAAATGAAAGTGTGTTTATTTAAACTATTCTGTAAAATTTTAGAATTTTGGTTCAGGAACAGGTAATTTTATTTTCACTGTGACATGAAATGTTCCAAAACTTCCTTCTCTGTTATTAATGAAACTCTGAAACAAAACAAAACAAAACAACAAAAAAAAAAAAAACCAAAAAAAAAAAAAAAAAAAAAGATGAGTGTGCAGATAAGCCAGAGAAAAAAGAGCAGTGTTTACTGGGAATGACTGTGTGAGACTATCAAGTTCCACGTGATGTGTTAGTAAAATATGCCTGACGTACAAAAGAGGCTGCATTTGTAGCAAACACATTTCCCTGCACACAAACATTCGCTCCAGTGTTTACTGCTGACTGAGTCAGAACAATTGTAGGCTACAGCTTGATTTCTTTGGGACATCATAGCTGTTGCTCCAGTGACTTATTCTGGCTTAGATACTTAGTCTAAATTCAAAATAAATGAGTTGTTTCCAAGAAGATGAGACAGCTGTTGTGTGGTCTGCAAGTGTGTAGTGTAACATAGGAAACTGTGGCTTTATTTTGAGGAGGGCAAGGTGTGTAGAGTGGCCAAGACCCCTTGTGAAACCAGCCTTGCACTTGAGTACAAGCAAGTGGAAATGGATGCACCTGGGAAAGAGAAGGGCTGTGCCAGGACTATGAAAGGGGCTTGGGGTGGGATAAAGAGTCTGGAGGACAAGGATTTCAGATCAGCAGGCAGCTGACTTCAGAGGCCTTCCTAGGCTGGTGTTATGGCCAGAAGGATTAAGGTGGCTTTGAATATAAAAAACAGGTAGCAGCTGTAAAGAGAGGCCCAAGTCTTGTTTTTACCTAGGTGAAGAGTGCTTTACTGGTGCAGACCACATGGAATGGGATTTCTTCTGCTGCAGCTCACATCCAAACAAAGTCAAAAAACAAGATGGGGCAGAGAAGACAAAGAAAAGACCTGTTGGGATGGGGAAGTGGGAAATATTTGGGAAAGATTTTTTTCCTATTTCTCTGTAGTTGAGGTCATCTGGTAATCAAAAATTTTCAGAACATTGCTGAACTCTTCATCTCCAGAGATGGCCAAATGAAGATCAGGAGATCAGCTCTTTCCCAGAGATATTTTGTAGCTGAACACAACATTTAAGCTTAGCCCAGCAACAACAGAGAAAAACTCCTCAATCTTTTCTACAAAATGCCATTTGCAATAAATATTTTTGGCTCAAAAATATATCAGCTCTATAGATGGAGCTAGTAAATTTATTTAAGCTAACATTTTCCAGATGCATTTTTTTCAAAAGTAACCTGGAAGTATTTTCAAATAACTGCCTAAGGTGGTGTTTACTGGCCTTGTAGCTGTCTCAGTCAGACACTGGAGAAAGAGTTTTCTGTTGTTATTGCTCAAAGCTAGGCAGATCTGCCTGGTGCTGTGCTGTAGATAAAGCTGATCAAGGAAATGTGAAAGAGCAATGCTATACCACTTGTCCCACTACTACTGGGCTTTAAGTAAACCATAAACATTCCCTGGAATGGTTCATGAGTTGACAATTGAAACCAAAAACAATTTAAAGGTGATCAAACTCTGTTGACATGAATATTGTTCAGGTAAACCACCTTGGACATATTTACAAACAGAAGCCAGCACCTATTTAACTTTATCCCAGGAGATTGAAGCTGTTCACACAGGAGGCTTTGTAAGTACAGAAAATATAGTAGTCACCTACAGATTCTCCTGCCTGACAGTTCTGCTTGACAACAAAACAATGTTTTTTCAAATCAGGTGAGGAAGTTCTGCCTCTGTGAAGGCTGTTGTTGAGCCTTTCTCCTTGGGAGGGAGATTTTGAGAGCATCGCTGCCTCTGCACGCTGTCGTCTGAGAGCCAGTGCAGGTGCTGGAAGGATCTGTGCCACTGGAGCTCCTCTATCAGTGTCCCTGAAAGCTTTGTTTGGATTGAGAGGCAGAAGTAAGAGGTTTTTGATAGACAGATAGTCTTTGTAAGAAGAAAGGAGCCAACTTTGTTGTAACTCTATTTGAGTGTCTCCCAAGGGCTGCTTAGGGGACCTGAAGCCTTTCCAGGTTTAAAATCCCTTTTAGGTACTGTTTCTTTGTTACAGAAATATTGAGAACAAAGCAGGAATTAAGATATCCTTTCTGGGCCCTTCAGTTCTAAGGAGAAGGCCCAGGACAGTGAAAATGTCTGTACATTTTCTCTCTTAACAGGGTAGAGCCACCACTGGAGTTTCCCACTCTGATGGAGCAATGGTATTTTGCTTTGCAGCAGATTTCAATGCCCTGCTCTAATTTTCGAGTGAGCTGGCTTCCCTTGGGAGTGCATAGCTCTAGTTCACACCAAGGAATTCCCTACACTGGGAAGCATGGTTCTGTTTTAGCATTGCTTCTCTTGCAGGTAGCATGGATGAAGGGAGGTAGAAATCACAGTCCTGTTTCTGTAAGCGTATGTTGTTCCCCTGAGTGAAGATCTAGAGCAGCTTCACTTCTGCTGGGGAATGAGTCTGCAACTCATATTCAGGTAAATGGCTTTGTCTTTTTCAGAGGCAAGCATCTTCAGAGGATGCTTGCCTCTGAAAAAGGGCAGGGTAATGAATATATAGATAGTGGTCCATACACATTGCTTTCTGCACTCGTTGCTCTGATCTTGCTGTTCTCTTTCTGTTCAGATAAACGACCACAAATTCACCATCCTTTCAGGTATCATGAAAAACAACAAAAGCATGTTCTCCTTGATATACAGATATTCCCAGACTAATTATTCCTCAGGGATAGGAATGACTGATGGGTGCAATTTAAGATTAAGAGAGCAAGCACATTTTAGGCAATGAAGAAATTAATTTGGATAGTTCAAGAGAGCTGAGTTGTTTTCTTCTTTTTGGTCCCTCTTACTTCTGCTCCTAAGTTCATTATTTTTCATGTTCTGAAGGGATACAAAACCAAACCCTGGAGGGAGATACCCCTTTTGAAAGAAAGGTAGGAACTGACGTAAATGCAGAATTTGCAAATGCACCTACCAAAAAGAACAAACTGAATTGATGTCCTGGAACAGGTTTGGCAATGGGAGATATTCCGAGGCCTTTAGGAACAGGTACAGAGAAATACACCCAGTAAATTACCTCACCATGGAGTACTTACCTGACATGAATGATTTCTAATAGACTTCTGAAGGTCCATTCCTTTCCTGCTAACAGCAGAGTCACCCAGTCATCATCTCAGTACCTGAAAATCTTGACCTAAGGTAACAAAGTGGCCTTTTTCTTTTAATCTTTACGTCTCCTGTCCTCATGGTAAAGCATTTTTTTCTTGCAGACTTTATTTCCTCATGTATACAATGGGGATATTTACAGCACTTCCCCAAACAGCCTGGACTGGTGCCCTAGAAGAGTGGCAATGTCCCGGCTGTGCAGGGATTCGGGTGCTGCTCACAGGCTGGGACTGCTGCTGACCAAAGCGGGGTCAGGGAGGGAGCTCTGGGCTGCTGCTCTCTCCTGCTGCTCCCCTCTTCTGCTCCTGGGCTTCATTTGAGCTCACACCACCCATCGAGGACCCTCTGGGACTGGTCCCTGACTTCATTGTCACTTCTTACCACTCTCTCACTGAACTCATTTGGGCTTGACTCACAAGTGTGTTAATACAGTCCAGCTTTGGTGCAGGCCTGCAGAAATCACTGATTTGGAGAAATGTAGTTAACCAAATTTCTAGCAGGTTGCCTTGTCATGCTGCCCAATGCTTTCCATGACAAATATCTTAATTTTTATCTGCAAATGCCTAACCACAAATAGTTCCAATAGTATAATATTCTTGATTTTTCTTGCTGTCTCTCTAGTGCTGGTGGTGTATTCAGTTAAGAAGTTGCTTGTAAAAGACAGTGTACCCTATACACTATACTAAACTTAGTGGAGAGAAAAAACTTAGTAGGCAAGTTTTTTGGCCTAACAACAACTTACAGTGAAAACAATGCGGCCAGAGCTGTGTAGCTGGTAATTTAAATCCCATGGCTTTGTTCATCTGCCCTGGCTGGCTAGAAAATTTTTGAAGGATTTATGCTAAAACTCTTTTCCTGTCATTTTCCCCTTTGATTTGATACATTCTGTAACACACAAGAGATAGTAGGAAAAATATTTTTAGCATTACATATTTACATGTGCCTGAACACAGTAAAACATGTATTCTTTTGTGGAAAAATACATAAAAATATGTTACATGTATGTTGAAGGCATTTAAAATATATATGCAATCCAAGATAGTAATTATAACCAAAGACACACACACACACAGTTACTTATTTGCCTGCCTGTAGATGAGCAAATACACAGATGCAAATTTTACCTGTATATTTTTCTTGTGTTTTCTTATTCTTCCTGTATGCTTTTCTTCATCTGTGCAAAGTTACAGGTGAAGAAAAGAATATTAATATCAACATGCATGCAAAAAGAAGATATGAGGGGTGTCATGCCAAAATGTGGTTCATATTAATTAGTTTTTATTTTGTTCTATTTAGAAAATAGTAGCTACCATGCACATATTAGATAGCCTGTATATAATCCCAATCTGCTGGTGACACTGGATCTGGGTTCATAGGTGGGTTTCTTGCTCAGTTCTGCTACTTTAAAGAGACATGTCTGGGTAATTCTCCATAATGCCTCTTTGGATTTCAAACACTAAAGTACATAAGTACTGATACAATGTGTGCATGTGTCCTGAGATTTTGGTCTTGCATATGGCATGGGAAGAAGGTGGAATCTGCAGATGTGGAAAGGGAATGGGTCAGAATGCAGGAAGAAAGTGAGCTACCTGTCTCTATTCTAACTTAAGCCAGGCTGCTGTGAGCACAAGAGGCTGTATATGCAGATCAAGGTTACCAAGGGACATAGACACCTCTGGCCTAAGTTATTTTCCTTATTAAACTGGCAGTGGAAGAAGTAAGTGATGTAAAATTCTCTAGATCGACTCAAAAGCACCGAAATATCATCCGTGCCCTAGAAAATTAAATTGGCTTTTGGTCAGACAATGCCCAGCAGTGTAATCCTGAGACACAAGAGGATTTGGATTGTAAAGTACTCAAATTAAAGGAGTGCTTATATTCTGGGAGTTTGATTCTTCCTACCACAAGTGGTGTTTGGTTCTGGGATTTTTGTTTGGACCTGCCTGTGCCTCTTACAAAACCAAAACAAGCAAGCTGTCATTTTTACAAAAGCCCAGATGTATTTTTACTTTTTGCAAAGACAGACAAATATCAGTGCTAAGGAATTAAAAAACATAGGTACTAAAAATGTGTTGCAATTCTTTCAGTTCATTTCCCCCCTTTCTACATTTGCCTGCTTTTTTGTGCCGTTCAACTTGTTTGCTTGTAAAATCTTCCTTGGAGCCACATTCGTGCAGACAGACTAAAACATTTTTTACTCTGAATGAATCCCCTGAGGTAAAATTTACTCAGATAATATCTTGGTTACTACCTAACCTGTTTGGGTTATTTTTGAACACTATAAAGTGGTAGCACCACAAAGGAAAACTGCATAGTACATACCAGTAGCAGCTCACTTCAAGTAACTTAAGACCTCTGCTTTTGTACAAAACACCCACATCTTGTGGCTCTTTGCAGAGGTCAGAAATCAGAAACTGAAATGTTTCAGGTGATCCCCTAAATTCCCCCTCCAACATTATTTTACGTTTCTGCAAAAGCAAAAAAACATTTTTATTTACCTGATCACAGACCTAACTGTTAAAGAATGCCAAGTGTACATAGCAGCACAGATGTGAACGAACTGGACAAGCAGTGCTGAGTAATCACTCAGCTGTGATTAGGCACAGGTCCCAAAGAAAAAGCCAGGCTCTGAACAGGCCTGACTTTTCTGGTTCAGATCAAAACCTCATGGCTCTTTGTTTCTATAAAGCATTGAAGCAAGTCCCCGGTTCTTCAATTTGCAAACAAATTGAGATTCGGATTCCAAACCTGTAGCTTAGCTTCATCTCTAATAAAACTGATGTTCCACAGATTTGGGTTTCCAGCCATTTCTCCAGATGCCTGTTGTAAGACAGATGCTGTTCCAGCGGAGGCTGCCAACCTGGCAGCTCTGCTCTTTCTGCTGTGTGTTGCACGTGGGCTGAGAACAGCAGCTCTGCTGACCAGCTCTGCCAGCCCTCCCTGTTGGGGGAAATGGGGGGAAAGAGATAAGCCAGGATTTCTTTGCCTGATAGAGAAAATACGTTGTTTTACTCTCTGCTGCTGCAAACTTAGGAGAGAATATAAGTCAAAACTTATCTACTTAGTGAGTGCAAGATAGGTCCTAAAATGGTAGGAAAGTTTTTAAAGGGAAAGCAAGTTAAAAGAAAATCTATTGGGCATAAGAAAAGGCCACAAGGAACAAGTCTGGACACATTAGTCAGAATGAATTGAATTTTAGCTATGCCACTCTTAAAAAAATAAATATTAAGCTCTACAGACACATTCCCTAAGAGGAATTTTCTGTTTTGCAGGAGATTTGGGGTTGTGTTAGGAAGTCTGTAAAGCATAGTCTTGTCAGTCTCCTCTCAGGTGCTGAGGCCTTTACCCATCTGCTGGCAGACGAAGAGCTCAAGGCCTGGGGAGCTCAAAGGACTTGACGATGTTCATCTGCTGAGCTCTGCTGGGGTGGGAGGGGAGAACCTGCTTCTCCTGCAGAATGCTCTGAGACCTCTGTACAGCAACTCTCCTTCTTGGGGTCAGCACGGACAGCTTTTCAAACATCAAGTGTGTTCTGCTGCGTGAGGGTGGTGATAGCAAAGTTTTTGAGGAGAGCTGCTCTCTTGGCTCTGCGAAGGAGCAGTGCTGGCACGTTCAGGGGAAAATGACTTGCTCCTGCAGCAAGAGGTGAGTGACCTCTGGGTGCATGAGTAGCTGCATGCAATGGCAGGAGCTGGCCTGGCCAGGTGTGAAGGCTTGTCAGCTGGGAAGAAGTTGGGCTTTCCCTTTTTGGTGAGTTTTTTAAAAATAGGGGATTGATCCTACTCTTGATTCGAGTAGTTTTTATCATTCATTCATTTAAAGGCTGGAAAGGCTGTACAGTGTATGGAAGGATTTAGAGTCAGCTCCAATTTCCTTTCTTTTTCATTGTATAAGGACTTTCTCAAATGAAATCATGGAACAATTTGCACAGTAAGAAGCTGTTCCTCCAGTAAGTTGCTGGTAAAGATAGGATAAACTGTATAGTTTTGAATATGAAAAGAAACCTCCAAGGATGAAGTCTACTAAGAGAAATTCAGAGAAAAATCTAGCCCAGGGCATTTTTTAAAGCTGCTTTATCTATCAAAGCCTGTAAGCAGTAATCCTTCCTGGACCAATGCTAGTTTTAAAGTCTTGGCTTTATCTGTTCTCTGTCAAATGTAAATAATGTTTTTCTTCTTATATATGGGTTCTTTTATAAAGGTTCTGTGCTTGTCTCCAATTCTAAAGTTTCTTTTTATTTTTCTTCTTAGGAATATAGATTAGAATGACCAGAACCTACTTTTAGGACTGGAATGCTCTTAGGATTATTTCAGGGATTCAGAGAACTGTCCCAGCTCAAACTGTTCTTACTTACTAATCTCTATGTGAATTTAGGTGCCCATCATAAAATATGGGGGTCAGCACTAGCCAATGAGGTAATGGCACTAATTTTTCAGCCAGACTCAAGCTCTCTGAAGTTGCGCAGAGGGTCTTGTTAAAAGTTTACAATGAGATCCAAAATAGAATAGTAATAATAATAAAAAAAAGTAATTAAGTTGATAAAGTGCTTGATGTAAACACCAAACTATTGTAATTTGCTGGACAATTAAGCTCTGGTTCTGTAAAGCAAGTAAGTGTGGATGTGTTTTAAATGACCTTAGTAAGTGGTTACATGCCTTGCTTGTGTCTGTTGTTTAGTCAAGACCTTCTGGTTGTTTTGTGTGCCGAAGCTGTGAATGCCCTGTTCAGCAGACACCCTGACAAACTGTGTGTGTGTTCATGCCTTGCTTACTAATCAAAATGTTTTATTTAAAGCTGAATTAAATTGTATCAGTTTGGTTTATGCTTTCAGGAGCAGTCTGAGATACGTGTAGAGTGCATTACAGACATTGACGTACTCAGTATTTCTCTTTTCTTGTATGATTTCTATCTACCTAGATAAATTCAGGGTAAACTTCTCCTCCCTCTTGAGGAACTTGGGCAGTTCCTCAGATTACTGTGCCTTGCTTTAGCTGGGTGTGCCTTCAGTTTTTAATTAACGCTGTTAAATAAACAAAACAACCAACAAACAATTCCCAAAGGGAAGTAAACCACAAGAACGATGTTGAAATGCTCATAACAGCTGAACCCCGAGCTCAGGAGCTGCAATGTTATGGCCATGGCTCTGCCCTTGACTTGTCCTTTGGCTCTAAGAGGAGGTGTTTGTTCCTGAGCAAAGAGTGGTGTAAGTTTCAGTGCAGGAAGCAGTAAGGCCTGCTCGATGTTCTGGTACAGATCATGACTGCCCTCCCAAAATGTGCTGGTGGGCATTGGCCTCTTTCTCAGTTTCTCACCTGGCAAAAGGAAATACTGTTACAAAATTCCTGTGGGAAATACTTAGAAGCATCAATGCTCTTCATTTCTGTGTTTTGGGATGAACAGAAAAGCGTCCTCCCCACCTTCTCCCCTTGCCCCTCTGCAGTGTCAGGTTAGGAGGCAGCGCAGTGAGCAGGTGCCATGTTGAAAACAGCCAAGGAAAGGTGAGTCCTCAGGCTCCCATTTCTCTGTAGCTGGATCTGTGCCTCCCACTAGTTCCCAGGTCAAGAAAGAAGTTCCCTAGGCTGAACTTGTGGTGTCTTAAGTCCAGAGTGGGAATAAATCCTGTTGATAACCTGAGTTTTGGTTGTTTTTAGACACACTGAAATAGTGCATCAGACCTGAGCACTGCTGGGGCTTGGTGGCAAAATCCTGCAGTAAAGCGGTAGGCTAAAGTTTCCAACTTAATTGCATTTAATTAGTCTAACTTAAAAACTTAAATATGTTGCTAGGATGGATTTTCCTTTGTTTAGCTTCTTTTGGTGTGGCTTAACAAATTTTAACCATCTAAAATTGACTCTTGGTTGGAGGGACCATAGGTGGTAGAGCACATATCCTTTGGTGGAATAATGAAGTGTTTACATTATGCAGTCCCATTGTGAGATCAATCAGACTACAAGGCTGGATATATAAACAGAATCTGCAGGTGGTCCCTGCGTCTCCTTGCCCAGAAGACATGCTTTAATCCTCAGGAAGTAGGCAGAGTGGAGGTTCCAGGAGGCAGCCAGCCCAAGCAAAATAAAAGAACAAAACCAGCCTGAACAATGCAACGCATGTCAAGCTCACAGTGCAATCACTGCAAACAGCAGCTGACGGGAAACTTCACGACAATTCACCCATCAGCTAAAATTGCCAGACTCGGGATCCTGGGGATTAATGAGCATCTTACTCAGACACTAGGAGCATGAAATGTCAGGCAGAAAGGGTGGGTAATGCATCTCATGTGGTCCCCAATTTATTTACTCCCTTTCCAGCTGTTTGTTACTGGGCAAGTTCTTTTGTGGAAAATCTCTTGCTCTGTGTTCTTGCATTTGCTCAGGTTTTTTCAGCTGCTATAGCCCTTTAGTATTTCTGCTCCTTGATGATGCAAGCAGAATGCTAATTTTTGAATTTACTTGGGCTTCAAGCTGGGAGACAAATGGGAGAATTGAGCATCCATACATGTTAGTATCTTTGGTGTGGGGATTGTGCTAATAACTGTTCAGTACATAAACAATCAAGGGGTGTGAGCAAAAAAAAGGATAGCTCAAGCTTGCTCAAAAAGAGATATAAATGAATGACCTCTGAAAGAAATTTCCAACAGTGTTCTTCTCTGTGGAATGGAGGAAAGTTTTGCTGGAGTAAGGGCAGAAGGGTCTGACTCAGTAAAAAGAGGTAGAAGATGGTACTGAGAGCACAGAATAATGAAAGAAGTAAATGCCTGTTCAGAGGAAAAATAATAATACTAACAGAACCCTAAACCCACGTAGTTGGGTTGGCTTAAATGTAGTTTGCTATAGGGTTGTTTTAATTAGATTTATGAAGCAGGGAAATGCCAACTGAGATGTTCTGCAGCAAAAAATAAATAGTTTTCAAGCTGAAACATGGCACATAATGGAAAAGAGTTGTCCACATGGGTGCATTATCTTCATCTTTCTGAAGAGAGCACCTAAATCAGTTGAGTCAGAAACTAGTGAAGGGTAAAGCTCAAGATGTCTGGAACTCTCCTGTCTCTTTAGATTCTTATCTGAAGTGTATTTAAGTCTTTGGAAAAGGCTTGCAACCTCATGAGATGTTGTTTTTTCCCCACCCCCCAAGTGTTCACACATTTCCTGATTATGAAACAGCCAGTCCCTCAGGAATGGGTGGGTGGTGGGAGATGGGGATAACTTTATTTAGTTATTGATTTATTTAATTGTTTATTTATTTATTTTAGCAACTTTGTATTTCATCCTGTCCAAAAGCAGGAGTCAGGCATTTACAGTTGTGAAAAAGGGGAAAAACAAAAGTCAGCTCCTTTGCTGCTAAACTACTCCATGTGAAATTACCTGGCAAAATGTGGGCAGATTCTCTGCTTGAGAAACAAGTCCATCTCAGCTATGTGCAGGTGACTTTTTTTGTGGACACAGAGAAGAGATGTTGCCCACACACCCAACAAGATCAAACTTGCCTGATTCCTGAGGCAGGATTTTGTTGACAAAATTAAGAAAACAAAACCCTACATCAGGAATTATTTCCACTTTCAGCTACTCTTAGATCTCTGTGTCTAGCTCCTGTTTATCTATGTCTCCCTCCCTGCCTCAGTTTTATAGTATGCAGGACAAGAAGTATGATTGGAAGGTAATTTCAACGCAAAATCCGTCCCCTCTTTTAGGGCAGAATTCCATTTCTTCTCCTATGCTAACTTATTACCACGTTTAGCTATCACATAAAATTTGTTCTTTTCAAGCCACTTTAGGGGTTTGAAACCAGTGATCTCATTTATTTCTAGGTCATAAAAATGTGGATTTGCTTCATTACCTAGAACTTAGGGAAACCTTGCATGGATTAATCTGCAAATAACAGGCATAATTTTGGTGGTGATGGTGTTGTTTAGGTTTTTGGGTTTTATTTTATTGTCTAAATTCTTGTCCTTGCTATTTATTTACTTACAGGAGCAGTTCTAGCATCACAGCTACCCTAGCCCAAAATTTCTATAGGAAAAGTCTTGAAGATGTTTTCTGCATTGTTTATGGCCTACTGCTCCAACCCTACAGGACTATGTGAATGTTCTTCTTTTTGAGCCATTTGAAGAGACAGTAAAATTAAAAGTTTGTAATGTTAAGTTCACGCCCTTTCATTATTAAGATTTTCTTCTCTTTTTTTATTCTGCTGATCATGGAGACTGTATGTCACCTATGTAAAAACTGGAATTGGTGTCAGAGCCTATACCGAGCTCAATTTCAGTTAATTTAAGCATTTCTGTTAGCTGTTCTGACCAAAAAGGGAGCTGTGCCAGATGTCTCTCAAAGCAGGCTTTATGGGCATACCTAAAATAATCAAACTTAAGAAACTGTCTAATCGTCTCTAGAAGACTGTCTCTGTTGCTCACGCTCCTCTCAAGAGAATCAATGCAAATTCAAGAGAATTTGCATACAGTTCTTGCATATTTTACACTTGGCTCTTGGTTTCTGGTTGTCCCAGAGCAGCTCAGTTGTTGTTGTTCTGATACAGAAAGTCTTTGATGTGTTTGGAATTAATCCATTAGTGAAGACATGAGAATATATTCTCCTGAGTTTGTGATGTGAACATCACGTACATGCAGACACTTACAAAAATGGCAGCAGATTATTAACTGAGATCCTATCTTAGCATCTGCCCTTCCCATTCTCTGTGAAGTAAGCTCTGAAAGAAGAGGAAGTGGTAGATTTAGGGATTTTTTAGAATGAGCTGCACAGAGGCATTGTGCATATCAGTGCTAGGAGGACAGTGACGAGGGGTGGCAGTGAAAGTGTACAAAAAGGTTTTCATGGAATAGACAGCATAAACTCAATTTGGCATGGACATTCTAAGTGTCAAGGCAAGCAGGTTGTGTGTGCCAGATGAGGGGTGTTAGGTGAGCATGGCATGGGCCAAAGCAATTGTTCTGACAGGTGCGGACTGAGATAGGAGCAAAGTTAGGCTGGGTCACGCAGAAGATGGAGTACTAACCAAAACACAGAGTTATGAAGGTTAGGCCTGGGAGACTGCAGGGGTACAGACTAAAAAAGGATGAGGTGTCCTGTGGCCATGATGTGATTGGACTGTGAAGCACAAAACTTTCAGCAGGGGAATCTGAATGAAAGGAATGATGCTGTCAGAAAGTTAAATTGGACACATGGAGGAGTGCTGGCACTGGTTTGCTTTTTGCAAGAGCTCAGAAGTGATGATTTAGCTTTAGAAAACTAAACCCAGAGACAATGTACAATGAACCACTTTTCTGAATAGCTGAATTAAGTCTGATACTTAATTCACTTATGAACTTCAGTGCAATTTGAAAAAATTTATTTTGTTTGCCTGTTTTCTATTTCTTTACCATTGCATTCTGAAGATACTTGACTTGTATTAGATCAACTCATCTGAAAACAGAGCCATCACTCATCCCTTCCTCTTCTTCACATCCTCGTGCTTTCATCTTAATTAAGACACAGTAGATAGACACTATTTCACACTGTCGTCCACAGCAAACAACCATTATACCAATGCCATTCTAGTGTGAAGAGGTATATTTGTTTTAGCAACATTTTCTTGCTTATGTATTTCTGTCATTCACTTAAAAAAGGCTGGGATATCTCAGATCATGAGGAGCTACTTAACGCAAAAGGCTACATGCAGCCCCTGGGTTTGCAAAGTCTCTAAACCACAGATTTCCAAAATCCAGAAGGATAACAAGCAGAGAGTATGTTGCTGTATGTTTGCCTTGTTCTTACATTCTTTCACAAATAACTGCCACTGGCTATGAGATGCAGTGCTCTGATATCCTGTGCTAACAGATAGAAGATAGCAGCTGAATGTCATACAGCTTTTATTTTTTTTCCATCTCTTCACAACTAATCCAAACACACCTGACCACGGAAGCACGTTAAGTAACCTAACATGTTTTTTTTTTTTTTTTCAGGACAGTGCACTGAAGAAATCTTCAAATTCTTCCCAACTCCTGTGTATCATGGAAAAAAAGATTAGAGCAGTAGCGGATGTGGGTAATTTTGGTCTTAGCAGTTAGCCCCCTTCTCCTCCCAAGCAGCAAAATGCTTCTCTCTAAGGCAAGATCATTCAGCAAGGCTGTCAGGTGCCATTTAGCTGCCCACGCAGAGGAGGGAAAGAAGCCAGTGTTCCTTGGAGTGGTGATCCATGTGAGGAAGGGTGTAACTAATGTAGCAGGCTGGTCCTGCAGCTTTGAAGTACCACCATGCAGAAGGGGAAGGTCCCCTTTCTAGATTTTAATGCAGAAACCTGTTTGAGCTAAAGCCCTCCCTGGGACGTATAAATGGAGGCTGCTCAGCTGTTGGTAATAGGGCACTACAATAGGTTACAGACATAAGCAATGCACAAGGAAAAAAGGTGAGGACTTGGCATCACATCCTACAGCTGTGGAAGCACAGGCACGTGGAACTGAAATGGGTAACATGAGAGCACAGAACATATGAATGATGGAGCTCAGCTTCTCCTCTAAAGCAGTTGGCAAACCCCAAGCAAGTAGAGAATTTTCAGTATGCAGAGCGCCGGAAACACCTATTGCTATTTGACCCATAATCAGTTTACTATTTTCTGCTTCTCAGTCAGACTGTTTATTTGTTTCAGCTGCTTTTCAGGATGACGAATTGTCTAAGAATGTGCTGGTGTTTAGCAGGAAGTGGGGGTTGTCTTATAGCATGCCCAGCTACCTGAGAAGTACTGAAAAGTGGGCTGCATCACTGAGCTTGAACCTTACCCATGGCCTGATGAGCAAAAAGAATGCAAATGTTGAGTGGTGTCTGACCTTGCATCTGTAGGTGTCGCCTGTTGTATGACTGCATTGAAAGAGATCACCATGAAATTATTAAATTAAGTCTGGTACCAGGGCTGGCTCAGATAATTATCCTATCTTTCCAGGTCCATAATTTTTAGAGTCTTCCTCGCGCTAATAGTTTTAACTCTTGTAGTAATTTTGTTACCAAAATGATGATGGCTACTTGGGCAATGAGGTTTGTGGCCCTAACGAAACATAAAGAAAAATTATTACTTGTGTAGAGAGATGTGAGTCAGGCTCTGTAAGTACATTAACATCTCTTTATATGTAGGTAGATATTATGAATTGGAATACAGGAACTAACTCTCCCAACAAAGACTCTTTTCCTGAAGAACCAGGAAGATAATCTATAAACAAAGATTTAGGTACAAACACTTAGGTTAACAACTTCTAACTTCTCTGCTTTCCAGTCATACTGTGCTAATGCCCTTTTTCATTTGAGACCAAGTAGGTTTAGGGGAAGGTGCTGTGATATTTATTAGGAGTGGAGGCCTGTGATCAGTACAGGAGATATCGCTTAGAGTCAACACAACATAAAAGCACTCCTGCATCTGCTATGAAATGAAAATAGACTCCCAGTGTTTTCTGTTCTTGTTGATTCTGATTAACCTTTTCCATTTTGCAGTAAGATTCTCCAGTGCAGAAGGTTATAGTGGCTTCAGAGTATGTTGTATGTTGAACTTTCTTCCATTGTTCTTCCTGTAAAGAGAGATGCCAAGTCAGCCTTAATCATGAGATGTACCTGGTTTGTCTGCACCTCCCTCAGCCCCTCCAGAACACCCACACAGCAAGTAGGCACAGCCCAGTGTTCTGTGTTTTCTTTGTCTTTAGATTGTGCCTCGTGTCAGGCCAGAAAACAGCAGGGATGATCCCTGGGGAAGGGTCCTCTGCCCAGACAACAGCATAGCACTGAATCCTCTCCTCCTGCTGGGGACATGCTGTCCAGGAGAGAGTCCTGCATGAGACTCTCAGCATGGGATTCCCCTCAGCTGACCTGCAGCCAGTGGCATCCAGAAAAGGTGCAAGATCTGGGCAAAGTTAGCTGTGGAAACTTGGAGACCATTAGTGTTACTTCTGGCTTTGTGACTTTGAAAGGCAGGCTGTACGTAGGGCAGTGGAGTTGCCAGGAAATTATGGTGATCTCCCCCTTTTTCAAAGTGCCTGTCCAACAGAATAGTGATTTGCTCCAAGATTTCCTCTGAATTGAAAAGAAAAGAGAAAGGAGGCTTTTGGCTGTAAGTCTTCTTTTAAATACAGAAAAACAGATAAACAGAGCTCAGTTCAAAGAGGAGGCAAAAGATAGCATATTTCAAAAATAATTTCAGTTGCCAGTTTGTGGTCATTACAGACAGGTCAGTGCCAGTGGGGGTATTTCTGTCACTTTGAAGTGCTTTGCATCCATACAAATAAGGTCTGGCGTTGCACCAGGTGGTATTCTGGCCACCTGTGTCTTGTACTAGCAGAAGAACAGTTGTTTTCCCGTAATATTTTGAAACTTAACTTTTAGAACAATTCATAATTGCTGGTTTACATAATAAGATGTTAGAATCTTATTTCCATTACTTGTAGATGGTAAAATTTTCTTAGAAGGTCATCAGAGTCTGAGAGAAAAGATTAACAGGTTCACCTGAGTCTAAGCAGTCCACAGGTAGATAAAATGTATGATTTTAAGTAACCAAAGGAGTCATATGAAGTCGTATGGCCAGAATAAGCTCAGGCTACATTTGGTTCTTGAACATTAAAGTAACCATTTACAGGAGCATTGATTTAAAGTAGTTTTGATGTGAGCTTGTAATACACTGACTTCCAGTTTCTTAAACCTGCTCTACCTTGATATGTGCATAAAGTAATGTGAAAATACAGGTCTGGTGGTCATTATGGTGATTTTCAATAACCCTTGAACTATTGAGAACAGAGTATATGGAAAATGTGCAATTTTTCTCTTGAAATTACTTCATTTTTTTTCTGGTGTAATTCTATTTTGTGCTGTTTTCATCCTATTTGTACTCCAACTCACTCTGGCAATAACAAATCTTTAAAAGATAATAAATACATAATAAAATAAAACTAGCAATTTTTTTAAATGCACAGGTAGTGATGTGACTAGAATCGTTAGATTATCCAGTTCTTTCAGCCCCACTTGTACCATTAGCAGCATATTTTAGTGTACACCAAATAATGTGTTCTAGTGTGTCATAGCCTACATGAGTGGAAAGAAACAAGAAACTCGCAAGACCTACCTGGTGTAGATCAGGAGCAGGTGTGCAGAAGCCCTTTTATAGTCAGGCAGGTGATGTGAACTTTGTCAAGCTCCTTTCACGTGTTCTGCCTGGGCTCAAGTTAATGTTCATGGCTGCTGCCATTAGAGTACAAAGCAGTTCTTTGCTGTCCGCTAGATCTATCCATTAAATATGAATTAAAGAGAATGCATCAAGATAATAGTAATGGAAACACTCTGAATTTATTTCTGACTTGAACAGAATACAAAAATGAAGACCTGGTTTAAAAATGGGGTAAAGCAAAAGCTAGCTATTCACATTAAAATCAAACATCCACCCCTTCAAACCCCAACAAAAAAACACCTCGTGAATGTGTTGTGACTAAAAGAAGAGCATTTGTAACTCATCGTTTAGGTCTTAGTCTTGGGGGTTAGGAAAAGTTGTTAGACTATGCAAACTCACTGAGATCATCACAGATTTTATAGATAAAGTTCTCAAATCCTTAATACTGAATTAGGATTGAAAAAGAATCCAAGCAAAAAGACCAAGAGACAACCTGTCCTTTCCTCTGTCTGTACTTCAAATATCTACTACTTACAGGAAATAAAATCAAATTTTTTTTCTCATAGGCAAGCTGGGTGTGGATTTTTCCAGATTGATCCTTGCTCCCTTGGCTACCACCCAGGGTGGGGAGCATACTTACTCCTGCACAGCACCCCAAGCTTAGAGCTGTGTTAAGAAGTTAAAATAAATGTTTGAGTGTAGCCTCTCCCAGTCTAGGGAAGATTGCTGCTGAGAGAAATCCCTACGTGAGCTGAATGCTCCTTTGCACGCATAGGCATGGTCAGCTGACCTACTTTAAATCTATGTAAGTGTGAAGTTGAATGTGTTATCTTATTCTATAAAATTGATTTCGGATTGTCACATGTTGCCTCAGAATGACTAAGCCTCTGAAAGAAATTATGCAAATGTAAATTAATGTAACTCCACTAACGAAACTGTGCTGATTTATACCTACAATGCTACTATGCCTACAATGGCCTTAAAGCATTTTTCCCCTTGTTTTTCAAGATGGTTAAGCTTCTAGCCTCTTCTCCAGACAAATTTGCATGAAATTAGCTTTAAAATATTAGATTATAAGGACTTGAGAAATCAGTTTAACAGTAGAACAGTGTAAAATTTCCATTACAATAGAGAAAATGTAAACATTTTTTAGCTATTTTCATTACACAGATAGGTGTGGTTCTTCTATTGCTGTTTCCCCGTGGGGGAGGAAAAAGCTGCATAAGTTTTTTAACTACAGAACTATGAACATGTGCAGTGAAATCAGTTGAGAGATTTGAAATCCATTTTTTCTTTTATCTTTAAACAAAGCAATTAAATTAAACACATGTACATTAATATAAAGCTGAAGTTACAATTATGATCATGAGAGCCTTTGATATCAGTGGCAGAATTCCCATTCTGTAATGATGAAAGGCAACACTCAGGATAAAAAGTAGCAACAGGCGACTTGGCAAAAATCTCTGTTTTCCTCTTGGGACTTTAAGGGGAAGCAGCCTGGAAGTGTTATCACTCTACAGCAATGATGGATAAAAGGCACGCTTATGCTTGCAATAATACGATGAATGACTTTTCTTTTGGAAGTGTTGTCTTATAGAAAACTGTTGCTTATTGCTACGCGTTCCTTTGGCCCTGGATTTTGGGTTGGCTCCATGAAAGAAGTTATATATATATTATATATATATATATATGGTTTTTTTTAGAACTGTTGTACTTGTTGATGAGTTGATTTTTCTTTGGGAATTTGTAGTTTGTGAGACTCGCAACCTTGTTCTCTTTGATGAATCAAGCACTTTCGTCATTGCACAGAGTGCTATCTCTACATCCAAGACCTAGTGTTATTGGGAAGCCCTTATCAGGGCAACAGAGAAGAGATGGGAGCAGTCTACTGGCTTTCTAAAACACAAGGATCAAATCTGCTCCTAAATGTAGCTCTTTGCACTGACTGGAGAGGGAGCCTGGGCAGCTGGTTTAACCCAGATATCTTTAAATGGCTAAAGCCAGGTGAGATGAGTTGGGTCCCACTACTAACCTCACCTGTATCTCTCTGTGTGTGCCAGAGGGAATCCACTCAGTTGAAAAGCAGACTGCTATGAAGTAGGGAATGTAGTGGATTGGGTGAGGGGACATGTTCTGATCAGCTGATGTTTCTGTACTTCTGTACTGAGATTTTCTGTAGGTTTCTTGGGGAGGGCATTCACTAAGATTGTAGCTGGTTGTAGCCAGGCTGATGATGCAGAGGGGAATGTGGATAAAAGTGACACAGCACTGGATTTCTTGGCTTACTGCCCAGGGAAGAGCCTCATACCAGCTCTTTTTTTGTGGTGTTTGGGTGAGTCATACTAGTCCAGTTTGATTTATTATTTGTTGCAAATTAACATCTACTCTGTGGTACCACCTTAAGGTCTGACCAGGTCAGGAACTCAGTGTGCTAATCATAAACATAAAGCAAATGACTTTCCTTGGTTCAAAGTCTTATTAGAAATTTTCAACAAATTCTTTCTTTGTGTTCCAGCTCTCCAGTGAGTGTTTACTGGCAGGAATGTTTAGGAAAGCTGTGAGTGTTTAGCACAGATGACAAATGCAGAGCCATGAGTATTCCCACCAGAAGCCAACCTCTGGGAGTTAATTCATCAGGGAAGAGAAGCATAACATTCCAGATGACCTGTATATGCAGCTCGAATTACAAATACCAGCTAGTTACAGCAAATTGTTCACATTGCTCTGTCTGAACAGGGCAGGGAATACCCATGTGTAAACCACAGCCTGTTTGTGGGCAGACCAGGGTAAGAGGTAAAACATAATCTAAATTTTCCCTCTTTTATCACTTGATTATTCATTAATCCTAGATCCAAAAGAGAGAATGGCATGGTTTCAGTGTCCTTGTACACTTGTTACTGGCTTTTTAGTATTAAAAGACACAAAGAAACTGGGCAGTAAGTTATAAAAGCCATAAGACCACAACTTGCTTTCTACTTCCCTATCCAGGGAAGATAGTGAAACTTTTTGTGCATCAGACAGAACATAACCCAAGGATTCTGTTAATTGTGACAGAGAAACCCTTGAGAAAACCCTTGAGTTTTCAGGACTCCAGAGTTAGAAAGATTAAAGTTATGGTGAAGTTTTGGGGTTTGCAGAACATGCTGCGTTTGATCTGCTGTCTAGGGTAGTAGGAGCCGTGACAGAGATAGATACTGCTCTGCAGAGCCTGGTGGCTGAACTTCCAACCACTTGGGAATTCATGTTCTCAGAAAGAATTGCAGCATCATATGTAGTTTCCAGGAGAGTAGGGTCTTTTAGGCAGTTAGTAGAGATTAGATCCATCTATATATATAAAATATGCCTGTGTAATTTATGCATATATGCTTGTTTGTCTATTTCCTCTCCCCCTCTCAATCTCACTATACCTTTTCTATGGTGTCTAGATTGCAGATCAAATCTTTGGACTGAGTCTTGATCAGAATTTACAGTTCTAAACTTGTAGCCTAATGCCATTACCCCAGTTTTCCACCAGTCCTTTTGTAGAGTCAGAAAGAGTCCTGGAGAGGTAGAACAGACATTTGTATGAGCTGTGTTTAGTGGAATGCATCTCTGAAGCAGTCCAAGGAGGATAGAATCATTCCATGATTGTATGAGCTGTTTTTGGTGGTAAGTACATCTGTGGAGTAGTCCAAGGATGATTAATACTCGTTTACCACAGATTGAAGTTAATTCTTCTGTGTGTATCATAGCTGACCAAATGAAATGGTGTCAGTCTGTGTTAGTCCAGGAGATTGTGTTGTAGAGCTTGGAAAGCTATGGAACATGTAGAAGAGTTCATGCCTTGAAGAAACCTAGAGTATTTCTCCAGCTCTTTCAAGCAGTTACAAACACTTCAGTCCTAGATGGATCTAGGCATAATCTATCAGTTTGCATAAAGATTTTAGGTTTTTACAAAACGTTTAAAATCTCTGCTGCTGAAAATCAGAAGATGGGTTTTCTACTAGAGCAGCCAATGTTAATATTTGTCTTTCTGTGGATGGTGAAATATTGCACGTGTAAACAGTTCAGCTGAAAAGAAGTAGTTCCTCCACATGGTCTTGGAATGTATGCTGTGAAACACTGAGGCAATGTGCCTCTGGAGCACATCATAGATGGTTATTATGCAAGGCAGTGAATTTGGGTATTTAAATGCCTATTCCTCATCACTTAGGTGGTTTTCTCTTTCTGAGCTCTTGTATACAGATACTCAGGTACTCAGATACAAAACAGGACCTTTGTATATGAAGAGTAAATCCATGTACAAACTCACACGTGTGTGTATTAGCTTTTCTCTTTTACAGAAAGCCAAACTAGAGAACAAGCTCATTCAAGTAATGATGGGCCAGTTTCTCTAAAAAACCTTCAGAACTGTATACCTTGAAATAAGTATTGGATACATTAGAGAGGTCTCTCCTTAGTCTTTGAAATTGGAGGTATTGCTGTCTTTTTTTTTTTTTTTTTTTTTTCCCCCAGGAGTGAGCAATTGAGTTTGAACTGTTTGTTCAAGAATTCAAAATCTGGGAATTTAGACTCTCATTCTGCCTTACTGTATGTGTTTACAGTTTTCCTTCTGGTCTGAGTTAATGAGAATGGCGTATCACCATCCACAGAACTGCACTTTGTAGGGATTAAATCAGTAAGAAGGACCAGTTATTAGTTGTCATTTGAGTTAGTTTTCTATCTAGCCTGTGTTTCTGCCTACCCAGTAATTTCTCACATTGAATTAGCAGTAGTAGTCCTGCTGCCCTGCAACACTAAGTGGTTGTACTTTCTGGCACAATGCCACAATGCAAGATCTGCTCTGTTTCTGACAACCCTGTGTAAAGTCAAATGCCACAATAAGCTGCCTAATACCATGTCCAAGAAGGAATATACCACTATTTGACTTATTCAACATGACAGAAAAAATGGAGGAGTTTAACATTTAAAGATAATTTTTGCATACTCGTGAAAGAAGCACATAGATCTGAATCTGCTCGCTGAGAAACCTTGGGGATCATCTGCATGCTTGTGACTCATCCTGCTTGATATTAGACAGTGTTTGTTTAAATTGCACAACATACTGATCCCACCATGTACCGACTGTTTCCTCGTGTTATCCGTCTGGATCTGCTGTCATGCCTCTTCATGCATGCATGTTGAACAGTGAAGCCAAGTGACACTAATTGCTAATTCCATCCTCTCATTTGGCATGTCACTCCTATATTCTGGCTGTGAAAAAAAAAAAAATAGTGTTAATTTCTGCCCATACCTTGTCAGCATGTTTAATGTTGTGGGTAAGCAGTTTGCGCTGGAACTTGATTGGGAGAAATTTCGTCTCGTTTCCTTGCTGATCAGACATGTGAATGTTCTGCTTACCTGCTATATTGAAAAAAACCTTTCTCACAGGCAGTAATAATCAGTCTTGATTCTCAGCAGTGTTCTCAGTACCAGGAGTGATAGGGCCTAGGAGGTACAGCTCAGTGCTGAGCAGGGGCCTGCTGTCAAACCTCATGGCAAGCAAGTGTCTAAAACTCAGACCAAGCCAAACCAAATTAAACCCCTGTGTCTAAAATGCCATTGAAGTTTCAGTGCCTGGAATCCATTGCCAAGCTGTGTGGTGAGGGCTTAAATGAGCAGGCCAAAAGCTTCCCCTAGGTGCAAGAGGAACAGTAAGCCCACTGGAGCTTGCATGTTTGTGTTCAGCACTGACAAAGTCCAGGTCGCGTTGGCTCCAGTTGCTAAGGACCTATTTCAATATTCAAGTAGGCCAGTGCATGTTTTTCTTTCTCTCCGCTTTGGAATAGAACCAAGCCTTGTGGAAAGCATTTTTCTCCCCTCTGAGTTTATGCTAGAAGTGTTACAATAATCCACATGCAATAAGGAAACATTATTGCATGAGAAACTACCCATGAAACAAAGTCTTTGAGGTATTGAAACCTGATGTTGTTAGCATGGAGAATCCAGAAAGTAACACTTCTTTCAATATATGGTGCCCATTAATTAGAATTAGAACAATTAGAATTTTAACCATTAGGGACATTGCATTTTCTCTGTGCTGGTGAGAATTCCTTTAGCATATCTTTAACAGACATCATGCTGTCTGTGTTACTGCTACTATGTGTAACAGCCAGGTAAGCTTTGTGTACTGTAATCCTTGACTTAAATCAAATTGTACTCAGATTTTTTTGAGTCACTTTCTAAGTGTTTTCTTTTTATTGTATACTTTGTCAGATGAGCATAAAAAGTAGCAGGTTAATCCTCACTACATCAGAGAACAGACATTCTTCAGTCTGCTGCAAATGTTTGGGATCTAAGTCCAGCTTGAACATGAAAGTGTGCTTGAAGTCAAGTCCTCCAAAAGCTGTGCAGATTTTGCCAAAATTATTTTAATTTTAAGTTCTCTACTTCTGCATTGAACTGTTCCAGATAGCAAATGCAGCAACGTCTCCTTCAGATAACTCAGTCCAAGAGTGAAATTGTTTTCGTGCCCAGAAAAAATTCTTAATGTCTGGTCATTAGCATAGTTCAAAGCTGGAGCTGTTCTATAGATACATAGCATTTGGAACAGTATGTGGAACCAGTTGGGGATGAGAACACAATGTACTTACAAAAAGAAATCTTTTTCTTAAGCAAAGGATAAATTAATTACTGGGAATTTCTTTCTCAAATCCCAAGTGGTTTTTGGGGTTAATGTTCATGAACATGTTCGTTTTTTTGGTGTTTTTTTTTTTTTTTTTTTTTTTTTTGCTTATTAAAATTACAGTCTCCTTAAATCTTAGTATCAAAATGTTCATGAACATGTTTATATCAGTGAAATTTCTGACTCAAATGTCAGTTATTTGTGCTTGGATGAGCAATTCTTCGTTGACTAAAAGGCATCTGTAGCTGCTACAATTTGTTTTGAAGTTGCTTGATAGAGCAAGCTGATTAATATTTTCCTTGCTAAGGTCATTCTTAATTTTCTTTGCTGTTATATAAATGCAATACTGCTAATGTATTTATGTAATATGAATTGCATTTTGCAGTAGAACAGATATTTGTGCTATGTGTAACTGCACAAAGGTCTAATGATATCCAACTTCTCTTTGGCTTGGTTATTTGAACAGTAAAAGAAAATCCCTCTTCATTGTAATTCCTGAGCTGAATTAGAAACCTCATGATGGCAATAACATTGAGGTTTATTCTTAATTGGGTGGGAAAAATCTGACAATTGGAAAATTAGATTCACACAACAGGACTCTGGGTTGTTGTGATGGCCTTCTCAAGAGGTGTCCTGAAGCAGAAGGTCATTTTGGGGACCTGCCTTGCAGGATGTAGGGCTCTTGCTGTCTCTGTGTCCCAAATACATACCCAGTCCTTCCCTGCCCTTCCTCAGGGAACATGAAAAGTGGCCAGCAGTTAGGGCAGAGTTAGGGCTTCCTGAAGAGCCCCTTCATAATGTCCAAGGGTGTGCGGACAGCCCAGCACAGGTATGATGGGGCTAAAGCAGCAGTGTAAATGCTTTATCTAGCTGTTGAGTTGGCATTTGTTCACCCAGTAATAAAATATCCCCCTTGAAACCATTGTTGGGGAGCAGCCTCCTTCCTCCATGTGGATCCTGTGTGACCAAGCTGTTGCCAACTCATGGCGCTGAATACAGATGTTTTATCTCGATAGACCATTGCTTTAGGCGAGTGACAGCTGCAGATGTATTTGGCTTATCTTCAAAAAGAACATCAGGGATTAACTTCATCATAGAATCATTTAGGTTGGAAAATACCTTTAAGATCATTGAGTCCAACCATTTACCCAGCACTGCCCCGTCCAACACCAAAGCATGTCTCTAAGTGCCACATCCTCAGGTCTTTTAAATACCTCCAGAGACTGTGATTCCACCACTGGAACCTGGGCAGCCTGTTCCAGTGCTTGACAACCATTTCAGTGAGATTAACAGGGAACTTTACCCATGTGAAGGAGCTATTTTTTAGAATATTTCTCAGTTTGAAGTTTTTGGTCTCTGTTAGTGATTTGCCGTGTGTTTGTCCCTTCGCCACCTCAGTTTCCAATGAAGAGGTTAAACACACATCTGCCAGATGTGGTTTGCGCACTGCTGATACTGCTTAGATGAACTTTCAGGGGCTATTTCATCCCTGTGCTCTCTGATACTGTGGCTTTGCAGGCTTACTCTTATGAGCTTCTAAAAATGTTTGGAGATTAATGGTTAGCAATGAAGTTGCTACTTCCACAGAGCTTTAAAGCAGCTGTGATACAATAGGATTGAAAATTGCCAGCAACTTAGTGTATATTGAATTTAGAGAAAGTAAATTGCTTCTTGTAAACTTTACTGCTGTGTAATTGTCTAACAGTTTTTAAAGAATGTCTCCTGAGAATGTAGAGTTGGGTTTTTTCCTTTTTCTGTAAGTTAAACTAAAACTTTTTGATAAATTGCACAATGCTAGTTACGTAAGGCAACAAAATCCCCTTTTTAAAAATTAATTTTATATAAATAGTGTAAGAAGTGTTGCAGAAGCTGTCATTGCCTGCCATAGGAGTCAAAGGAATAAAATACAGAAATGCTACTCATACTCAGCTGTCCAGGCTCATGCAGTTGGTGGACGGTTCATTGAAAGGCCATAGGACCCCTTGCACAGCTGAAGCACAGTCCTGTTTGGAGGTGGTTGCCCAAAAGCTGGGGTTTCTTTTTCACCAAAGAGACTTGCTCTGTGTTACGTGACTTTGCTGTTCTTATCTGCAGTCCCCCCACCCCACTGTTGTTTAATCGGAGGTTTTCAGGTGAGGGCACGTTACCATATCCATGAAAAATGTTTTGCTGCCATGTGATTTGGTAGTCAGTCATTACCTTACTATCAGATAAAGCCTATCTGATTTGAGCATTTTATTCACTGTTGAATAAACATTTCTGATAATTTTTTTTTCTTTTTAATGGGAATAACTGAAAGAGTAAAGCTCAGTTATTGTCCTTTGGAGGCATGCCAGTTTAAAAGGCACCATTTATTTCCTTGCAGTTCTCCAGCAGGATGCAGGCTGAATTTTTTGGTGAAATCTTAGGGCAATTCATAGCTGTTGCAGAGACACTTTTTTCTTCTCATTGTAGCTGGTCGCTCTGGGCTTATCAAATGTGAGAAACAGGTATTACTGCGAGGGTCGATGTGGGCAGAACTAGGTCAGGTTTCTAATGCCTTTGAGCCAGGACTCTAGTCAAATCAGAAGAAATAAAAGGAAGTGGAAAGTCTACAGCGCTGTTCTGCACATCACCTGGAAGCTCTGCTCTTCCACAGAGGCACCAATTGCCATGTAACTCCAGCCAGGTTTCCAGCTCTCTTCCTCCTGAAGAGAGCAACACCACAGTCCTCATTGAATACTCCTGGTTTCATAGAAAAAATGGACTGACATGTCCAGGAAAAGCAGCCCCAGTGGCCCTAAATCCTCTAAGACATATCATCTACGTGGGTGAGTTTGCAGTCAGTTGGAGATGAGACCCAGTTGTAGAATCATGCTGGTGTTTGCTGCGTCTGAGAAGCAGGGGCATTAGTTATGCGGGCTGGAGCTCAGCAAGCAGGAGTTGATGGGAAGAGAGGTTTAAGCAGGATTTCCAAGCTGATACTGTGAATGGCCTTAAATTCTCTCCTCCTCCTCATATGCATCACCACAAGATGTCAAGGATGCAGTGATCTCTCTGCTCTCCCAAGAGAGAGGAGGAGGGAATGTGTGCAAACTGAGGCACCAAAGCAAATTGTTAGAAGCATGCTTAGGCATGAGGAAACATTTTTTCATTTAAAAAAAAAGCAAAGTGACAGTGTCAAATTTTATTTCTGATGGGAAAAAATCTGTATGAAGAAAGGTTCTTTCATTCTGTTGAAGGAATGATTTGGAAATTTATTACTTTTTCTTCCTTCCTTTTTAAGACGTGTTTCATGGGATTCGTCCTTTTGCCTTTTGTTGGGGTTTTTTTGGGGGCTTCGGAGTTTTTTTAATAACTGTGACAGAAGAAATTAAGAGGAAAAAAACAATTTTTTCCACTTTTCTTACATTTATCTACATCTTTCCAACACCATTTTTCAGCAGGGGAAGGAAAAGAAAAGGAAATTTTTTTCTGCAATAATTGCCCTCTTTCAAGTCTCCTCTTTTACCAACAGCTTCTTTAGCTTTTTAAATATGGAAAATCTTTTAAAGGAGAAAACATTCTCTTTCTGGTAGGGTTTGACAGAAAGTCTTTAGCAATCTTTGGCTGGAATGACAAATATCATCGTATAGTCAATGTTTCTTTTTTCTTTATCCACTGCAATTCTATCTGTGAGTCAGCTATTCTTTCAGCGGCATTGCATTAACAGATGTTGCCAGCTTTTCTGTGTTCATGGTACAACTGCTCTCTTAATCTGATTTTCCTGGGACAATGGGCTAGTACAAGTATAGAAAGAAAGCAAATAGAAAAATGTTTCAAGTGAACAATTTCATCAATAATTACAAAGGCTGTCGTGTTAACTGCACACAGAGTCCATCCTTTATTATTAATTGCACAAACTCTCCCCCCCTCCCTCCCCCCGCCAAATGCCTGGCTGTTTTGATTCAAGCCCCTTCTTTTTGTTGGACAAATAATCCATAACTTGCACTTCCATCCAATATCTTCCAGTCGTGATTCCTGTACAAATTCTGTATAGTAACTGGCGTCTTCCTTCTTCCAGTCTCACAATCAAGCTGCAGTTCTTTTTTACTTTCTGCCTTTTTAGTGCTGGTATGATGCAATGAAGTGATAATTTCTCTAGCACAGTTAGAAGGTATGTGGAAACATGTATAACAAATCCATTACACAGGACTGGAGACAGGAGTTAAGTGTTGACAAAGGGCAGGGCTTCATGACAGTGTTTGTGTTAGCTCATTCTGCTGCTGGTAAAATTTAGTTTGCCGTTTCCATAAACTGGGGCTGAATCCAGGTTAGTGATTGCAATCAGGCTGGCTGGCATTAATGCTGAAGTATTGTCTTTAGAGATAGGCTGGGCTGATTGTTCCATGGGATGGTTAAATTCAGGTTGGATAAACAAAGAGCCCTAAGGCAAGACAAGAGTGCTTGTGTTCTTTACTTCCTTTTTCTTTTTTATGTTTTCCATAAACTGTTGCACAGTTGCCGGTTTTTTTAGCATGTTGAATGTTCCCATTATGACAAAATTCCTAATCTCTGAATGAAGCAACTGAAAAAAGAAGCACTGTTCAAAGGACATGTCTTCAAAAGGGCAGCAATGGCTTTGCAGTTATTTATGCAAAGTTTATAAAACTGATAAATATTTAGTGATACTTATCATTCAAAAAATTTGAAATACTGTAAAATATATTGAATACATTAAAGGTTCACGCTAGAGGGTGTTGAACCCCTTCACATTTTCAGTTGCACCTCTAGGTTTTCTGTACCCCAGTTTTCTTGTCTGCTGAAGGGGCTAATGTTATTTGTTAGCTGCTACAAAGTTATTTGAGGTTGTTGTGAGTGCTAAATACACCAAGAGCACTGATCCAGCTAAAAATCTAAAACCTAAAATCTACTAAAATCACTCAATAAGATTTTTAAGACTGTATATAAAGAGGTGGTGAAATAAAAAGGAAACAAGCCAGAAAAAGGCTTGTTTCTACTCTGTGAGAGATTGCCTGGGAAATTTTTTCCTTAATTGCTGCTCTTCAATGAAAAGATTTCCAATATGTTTGTCTAACTCGGCAGGTAGGAATGATGGTGATCTTTCTCTTACAAATGGTTCTTTGAAAGGTGATAGATGTTCTACTGAGGGACAAATCAGATAGGAATCTGAAGTCACATAGTAGCTTTCCTTAGAGTAATGAAGTCTGCTTTTGTTAACATTTGGATGCTTGTGTAGTTCATCAGGTTGGGTCAAAAGGATGTATCTGACCTCTAGCAGTGAAGAAGCATCTGCTCTGTGGTGACCAAAGGGTAACAGGGGCTCTCATCAGGTGAGAGAGTGCTGGTGGGCAGGTGTTTTCCTGTGTCTTCCAACATCTGTAAACTCCAGGGCTCTCAAAGGTAGTTTACACAGAAGTCGCATACACAGAACAGTTAGAACAGGTTTCCTTCTCTTCCTCTGCAGTCTCTGTGTGTGTGCATATGTAGTTGTGTCTCCCAAAGACACAGTTAAGTGTAAAATAGCTCCTTAACTAAACAGCCCCCTGCTACAAAAGGCAGGTATGCCAGAGGTCAAAAAGGTCATCGCTTTGTTAGATTTCCCCCCTCTAACCCCAGGATGGAAATTTCTGGTGTGAGATTTGCCTACATATACATGCATATATACATAGTGTAGCTTATTTTTTATGTATAGTGGGAGGTAAAAATATGTGCATACTTGTATGTGTACATATGTATGTGTTTGCTTATATATATATATGTATATATATGGCTTGTTGAGTTAACTATAGGCAACCCCTGGTAGATACAAACCAAACCAAACAACTTCCCAGACAGCCTTATGGGAATGCAAAGTCTGTTACGTATTAAGTGGATGGAGTAGAAGAGGTCACAGTTTATTGTTTGCTCTTGGGCTGCTTGCTCGCTTTTGCCAGGGTGGAGGAGAGCAGTGGGGCAGAATTGAAGGTGAAGTAACTGGTAGAAAAGGTCCCTGATAGAACATGAATTAGGGGTGAGCACCTTGGGGTACGTCTGTGAGCAAGGGAATTGGTTTTTGGTTTGTTTTTTTAGCAAAGGGATCTAAGCTTCTGGAACATACCCTTCCTTGCACCTGTTCAGGAACCCAGTTCTGTGCACATTGGGCTGCTTGGAAGCATTTTGTTTCCCAGTGCCACTGGCAGCACGTGTCACCATGTCAGTGAGAGCATAGTGGCACACAGACCACGAGCACATCAAGGTCTTGTGGTTACAGTGAGAGCTGCTGCCTCTGTCTCTGCTCAAGCACAGAGATCCAGGCACTCGTCTGTGGGTGCCATGGCAAAAATAAGGGTGTGTTTAATGCCAGACTAGCTGCTTGAGAGAGCCAAAGGATTTTGCTGGGGGAACTGGGCATGTGAAGAAATCCCACTCTGGTATGCGCCCTCCACTCAGTGCATCAGGAGGTTGTTTAGAAATCCTGAAGGAGGGGAAGGAGAGTTGCTTAAATCTGTGTAACAGCTATAGTCTATCTGATGTTACTTGGACAGCAGGGACAGATAGAAAGACAGGAAAGCAAGAGTGGTAAATTACTGAACTTTTTGCTGTGCTGAAAAGAACATGAAATGGGCTTGTAAACATCGGTGTAGGCATTTTTCTAAATATGAATGGCTTCAATGAGCAGTTATACCTGAAGAAGTTAATCAAACCCAGTCAAGCTGGACTGCTCTGGCTGAGATCAGAGTTTAGGTCATTTGGTGTTCCTGAGGTATATCAGCTGACCAGGAGTTATCAGAGGGGTGTGAGGGAGGTGATCAGGTGAGCAACTATGTGCACCCCTTCCCATCAGCACAGGACTCCTTTGCAAATATGTTTTATGTAATTCCTGCTGGTTCAAAACAAGATGGGAATGAGGCAGGGAAGCAGTGCTAGAAGTTGTGCTTTGTCCAGGGACTTGTAGTAATCATGTTTTCCAATTGAACAGCTCAGGATAGAAGAGACAAGAGATTTTCATTCCTGTGGTTGCACACGTATAGCCTTTCCTTTTAGGAAGGGGTAGGTAGGTAGTCCTTGTTTTTTTTTAATTGCCAGAGGGGTTTAAAACTGCTGGAGGTAAGAGATTTTTCTTGGCAGATTAACTCTTGTAGGAAGTAAAAATCCAACAAAAAATCCAAGTTGCAAAGGTGGCTTTTCTCCCCTCTATCCTGCCACCCCCCTGAACTTCATTTGTTATTGGGGGAAGCTGGGACATCCCATATTGCCTTTCCAAAAGGCAGCATGATCTGTACACTGAGCACCTGCAAACCAAACAGCTTCTCTGCGTTTGAGCTGAGGGGGTCACCTGTTGCCACAAGATGATGAGGGAAAAGTACCCCATCACCTTTGAGTTCTGTTTTTGGAGTGTTTCTCACTCCTCCAGTTTGATCTGATATCCTTACTAGGGTGGATGCTGCTAAAGGCCAGAAGAGTTGTCTTTCCTCTGCCCATTTTCTCTGCAGAATATTTCCAGTGATATTCCTTGAGTGAGCAAGTCAGAGAGCATCTCTTTTGGGGCTAAGAGTATGGAAAAGCCTCTCTGATTTGTCAGGTTATTTGGGAGTGTTGGCAAGGCTGACACTTGTTAAGCAGTACCTAGTATGTGAGACTTCTCCACAGCAGTTTACCTCAAAACATGAATGTTTTCCTTTCAATGTAACATCTGTGGTGGTCAAGAGGAAGATCAACCTGAATAAATCAGTCTGAGTAGCACATAGCAGCCCTTCTAAACTTTTACAGTGCTTTCATGACAAATTTAATGACATTGATTTCAAGTTATTCCTCATTTTCTGTGTAAATGAGAGAAGAATCAGAAGAACTTCCAGTAATATCTTACAAAGTGAGTAGAAGGTAATAAAATACTGTGGATAAATGCCTTCAAAAGAACAAGAAATTACTTATTGGATTGCTTATTGGTTTGGAAGAATCAATAGCCTAGCAGCTGCCAGTGTCTGAAAGTTGTATCCAGCTACTTTTAAGATACAAACAGGAGAACATTTCAGTTTGAATTGGTGGACTGAACCCCAGAACAAACTGAAGATACACTGGTCAGTTCTTGATTCCTTCAAATCTAGATCAGAATGCATTCTAGAAAACATGAGTTAGTTAAAAGTAAACTTTTAATAATAGTAAAAATACAATGATTTGTGAGAGACTGGAGATTGACAGTAGTAATCTGGAAGGTTTTTTAGACATAAGGGCTATGCATCTGTGAATGAAATCTCAAGTCTTGGGCAGGCCAAAGCTAAACAAAATAAGAGGAAAATCACATTCAGCTTGAGAAGCAAAAAACTGAATTGTGTTATCCACATTCCCACTTAAAATCTGTGCAGTTTCTGTTGCTTGTCTGGATCCAAGGCTCTAGTGAGTAAAAACTGCTCATTGTAGTGTCTTGTACCATCCAGTACATTCACAGTGCTTATTCAGGCAATTTGGAATAAGAGGTGTAGTACTGAATTAACAACACATATCAAAGAGCAGGGAAAATTCTTTGCAATGACAGATACGTTCTAGTTTAATATCAGACCAAATAATGGTTAGTGGCAAGATCAAGTCTCCAAGCTCCTTACCAGGGAGGTATAAAAAACCAGGGTTGATAACAGACCTCCACCCAGGGATTTTAAGCTGATCCTGGTTATTCAGAGAAGGACATGGATGGGAGACCATGTGAGAGGCCCTGGAGACTCTCCATCGCTGCTAAGGGCTCCTTGCCCCTGCTGGTGCTGAGGAGAGCTGAGGACATGCTTGTGATTGCAAGTAGTCCCTCTTGATACCACAGCATCACTGTGGTGTTTGTTGCATACAGGGGGCTCCTGGTGTGGCAGGACTTATGTGTACAGAAGGCTTTGATCCAGCCAGCACCCTTGTCTAATCACTGAGTCACTCACCTACAAGCCTTTACCTTTCCTGTGATACAACGTGCAGGCAACTGCAAGGACCTGCCAAATTCAATTTATTAGGAAGGAAAATTTTAAGCAGTGTACAGGAAAGCACCACTGCTCCACATCAGAGAAATGTAAACAGAGAATAAGCTTCAAGGTTTTTTGGTATGGGAAGCCTGGAGATATGAAACATCACTCAGTGACAACTACGAGTTGTTCATATGTAAGTGGGTTATTATAAGGCTGAAACGAGACTCCTGAGGCATCAAAATAACACCAAAAGCAATCTTGGAAAAGGTGGGAGTGGTGCTGTACACTCTCATCACTTTCACAAAAAACACATCTTCAAGGAAGAGAATATATTAAAAATTGCTGAGCCTTTGGAAGGAAGCAAGGGCCTCAGGAGAAATTTTACAAATGGAGCTCACTTGACAAGACAAAGTTGACTCTCCCACTTGACCCAAACAGGATATCGCTATCTCAAGTCATGTTACAGCAGCATGCTTTTCATAGCCAACAATATTTGCAGGATACTTTTACATTTAGAGGTGTCCCAGTTGCTGCCTGTATGCTCATCACCATACTTCTGCTTTAATTACTTGTGGTGTAGACTTTAATGGGATCTCACCTGTTTGTCCCTGTAGAGAATTTCGCCTGTGGCTTTCACTCAGGACACTTGAAAGATCCTTTGAATCTGCTTTTGGGAGCTTGGAGTTTTAATTACTGTGCTTTGAATGGATTTACTGGAGGGTGAAGAACTCCAGGTTTTAAAGGTGAAGGCATCCTCCACCTGCTTAAATTAAAATACACAAGATGTGGTAACTCAGGAGCAATTAATTCCAATAATAAAAATAATAATAACTAGTCATTTTCGAGTCAAATCAGGGGGGTTGTGTGCATGTCAGATTGTGCAGGCATTCTTTGCCAGGTACATTCTTCTTCATCAGCATTCTGATGCAGAGGCTCAACAGATTTTGCTCTAGCTTGGCTGACTAGCATGGAACTGAAAATTTGTTATCTCCTGTGGTTTCTTCTTTGAAACCTCAGCTATACATTTGCTCAGCTGTGATGGTTGTTTGTGCCTTTTCCTCTCATGTTCTTGCCACAGCCTTGCCTTTCCCGTATCTGAACAAGACAGAATATTCTCATTGTAGGATAATGTTTGTGTACTTTACCAGCTCCAGATTTTGATTTCCAACAGTAGGACACCCATAAGTGCAGAGAGATTTCAGCTGTAAAAGTGAGATGTGTTTCAATTAACAACTCAGTTTACAGTTGAGATTCATTTAAGTGGAAGCTTTTCCTGCCTGCCTCTTGTCCTACCACTATCACACCTGTAAGCAGGAGAGTTTTTGCCTTCACTAGTGGTGGGTGGAGGATCTGACTCCCTTGCTCTCAGTAGGAAAAGGAGGGGTTTGCTTATCACTTTACCCCATCTACAAAGTCTGGCCCGCTAATGTTGTTGCTTATGAACTCGAGTGTGAGAATGTATTTCACAGCTCATGTAAGAGTTTGCTGCTTTGACTCTTGAGTTCTTGTGGCTGCTGGTGATGCAATCATCTTGGGAAGGTGCAGCTCCAGGCAGAGCAACTTTTTCTTTGAACTCCTCCTGCTACAGCTATTAAAAATAGGTCAGGGTAGAGAAAAAGTAGGTCTAGCTTTCAAAAATATATTAAGCTAATTTATCTCGCATTTTAGACTGATACATGTTCAAGGCAGAGCTTTAGAGCCAGTCTCATGAGCAGTAACAATCTTACTCAAAACCAATTGGATGAGCAAAATACTCTTTCATACAATCGGTGGGAAGGGTAAAGAGTCTGATGTTTAATATAGATTCATGTTTCACCTCCTCAACCCCCAGAAAAGAAAACAAACCCAGAAAACTCACAACACCCAAACCCCCAATGGCCTGACTTCTAGCTTCTGCCTTTCTTTTTAATGAATTATTTTGTTCAATAATAAATTTGAAAAGAAATCACTCAATACCCAATCAAGATGAGCAGGTAAGTGGAGATTTCAGAGCTATAAAGAAGAATTATCATAAGCTATACCAATGCATGAAAATGGTAAATACTGGATGGCAGAGAAATCAACTGTTTGGAGCTACTGTCTGAATGATATTAAGGATATTGATTAACCAAAGTGATGTGTGGATAATTTCTGTGAGATTTGCACACAAGAAGAATGAGATCTTTATGTTGGGCTGTACTTTTTCCCCTGTGCCAGATCAGTATTATATAAATGAGCTTAGCTCAATTGATTTCATATATGTTTGTGGAAGTAGTATCTTACTGTTTCGGTGTGTTTTACATTGTCACAATTCAACAGCCCAAATTTTTGGAAAAGCATCTAAGAAAGGGGATCTAGATACTTTTGTTATGAGGCTTGTAAAACACATGTGAGTTCCCATTTGAGACAGGTGCTTCAGGATGGTGGAATAGATTCCTGCTGGCTTCCATCTTCTTGTTAGCCCATGCTAGTTAGAACAAAAAAAAAACCCCAAAACCACAAAATTTCTGTCATCTTAACTGCATTCAAAAACTCTCCCTTGTGGCCTTGTGAGTGCTTTTCCTGTGATGGGATCTAGGACATAGACATGGAGGGAAGAAGGAAGTCTTGTAGTTTTGGACGGCTTTATCTGTGTTATTTTGTGGCAGATAGGGTAGCACTTCCCACAGTCATGGATGAAAAGGAGGAGTCCAAGACACCCTGATGAAAAGCTGGATGACTCTTTTTTTTCCAGAGGAATAGAAAATAAAACCCCTGCAGAATTCATAAACAGTAAATACAGGTTTTCGGGGAATGGGGTTGGCTCTTTGATTATCCTGGTGCTGATACAAAGTTACTCTGTCATGCTTGGTGTGTTTGCCTCAGAGTGAAGGAAGCAAGGAGGGCAGCCCAATTTTGGGCCATGTCAATATACCATTGGTGCTTTCAAGAGTCACTTTCAAACTTGGTGTTACATTTGGATGCACTCAGGTAACTTACAAAGCAGCCCTCTACTTGACCGTGTGCTTTGAACTGGTAATAAAAATACATATTTAATAATTTCTAGTTTATCACACTATTTTCCTTTCTAAATTTACAGCAGTTAGTGTAAAAAACTAAACAAACAAATGAAAAACTAGTCCAAACACCCCTTTGCCCTGTACAGCTACAGAACTTGTGTGGTTTTGGTAAGGATGTGTTTTGCTAGAAGCATAATTCAAAGGTACTTTCCAGAAATGTCGGCAGCTGTTTGACGCATTGCTTTAATTTGTTGTGGCCATTATGGTTGCTGTGATTTTCTCGAAGCTCCCAAGGGATGACCCTGACCTCTGTTTGAGCATGGCCAGTTCAGGCATCTTTTTGGTAGGTCTGGCAGAATTAAACTTTCTGGCCCAAGGTAAAAGAGCTAATGCCTGTCTGCTCCTGCCACCAAGCTGGGGAAGTGCCCTGAAGAAAATCCAGGCTGGCTGCCTCTCCTTCTTTTGTATGATGAGAATCTGGGGAAAGCAACAACAGTTTCTGGGAGGCTGCTCTTTCCTCCGTCACCCCTTCATGGTGGTAATTCTGCACCCCCACTTCCTGCCCACAGCAGCAACCTTGGCTTTCCCAGATTGCAGGATAGGCAGGAGCTGCCTTAAGCTTCTTCCTTTATTACCTGGGCTGAGACAAAATGCTCACTAATCCTCACCACACCACAGATGTCTTGAAATTATTTAGACAAGTTGTTTTGCTTAGTCTGATTGTATCCTGCCCCAGAAGCTTTGGTATCCCCATGTCTTCTCTCTCACCTTGCAAGGGGAACAAAGAGGACAATTGTGTAGTGACTATGCTGTGGAAGGAGAAAAATGCAGGGATTTTTATTCTTTTTTCCAACTCCTGGCTTGCCCTAAAACATCATTGCACCTTGGATGTCTGGGGAAGAAGAGAAGAAAACTGAGACACAGGTTTCCTGCCAGTAATTATTTTACATAGTTTAAGCAGAGGAAAACTGGAAGGAGGTGGAGGCAGTACAGAGAATGATCTCACTGAGGCAAAAACAAAATGCAGAAGCTAGAGCTCTGCTTGGAGCCAGCTGGCTCCTTAGCTGGCCTGCTGTAAGGTTGTCTCCAGATGAAAAGCAGTCTGTTGCTCTTCTCCCATTTTATTTGAGAAAAAGCAAGTGGCTGAATGTTGGATGGCATGGCAGGGGCTTCATTTCCACTTTACAAATTAAAGAGTCCTGCCTGAGTCAGTCCAAGAACAGAAAAAGTATAACTTCGTCTCATGCTGGCTGTGAAGGTTTGATCCTCTGGGGACCTGTCTTCCAGGGACTTTCCAGCAAAAAAATAAAATTATGAAACAGAGCTGAACTTATTGGTTCTAAATTGAGCAGATCTCCCCTGGAATGAGTGGGTTGTTTACTGCTTTGCAGCCTGCAGAATTTGATCCAACATTTGGACTCAGTTTGAAGAAAAAATGGAAAGAGAAGGAAAACAAACATGAATTGTAGAATCAATTTTGAGCTGAATTTTGCTCCCTGGTGTTTTTTCACTTTGAGTGGATTACAAACAAACAAGGAAATTTTCCTCATGCAAGAAGTTCTCATCCATAGCGTCTGCCAACTTGACTCCTCTCTTCTTCTGTCTCTGCAGCATCTCTTGTGTAGGATAGGAAAGAAGAAGTGGAACTGATACATGATGCACTAGATGTCAACAGAGCTTGACTGCCTGGCAGGTCTTTCAGAGGCAATTCCACCCATCATCAGCTCTGAGATGGACAGATGATCTTGGGACACGTGGAAATCACGATTTCATAGTTTGGAAGTGGGATTGGATCTTTAGAGCACTTAGGTATTACAATGAGGATAATAAAGGTGACTAGAACAGAATCGGGGAAAACAAAATTTACGTGATCAAGCTAACACTAAGTTTTGCACAGAAAAGCTCTTTGCACTGAAAATACAGATGAATGTGAGTCTGCCTGAAATGGCTTGGTTTTGCTCTCATTACCACGAGAGTTAAAGTTCCCCATTAACCCAAGCAATCTAGAAAGTAGGAAGCAGATAATGGAACATTTCTGTCACCACTAAGGAGTGCTCCCATTAAATTACTTGTAGGTCTTTGAAAAGGTCAGTCAAAGCTTAAGCAACCCCCTGTTGTTTGACAACATCAGAGCTCAAACACCCGTGATTCTGGAGAACTCTGCTCTTTGAAAGAGGGGGATGTTTAATTACCTTTTGAAAGCTGGCAGCAAGACAGGATGCAAGGATGTTTTCTTTCCTTTGTGTCAGTTGAACAACTTGCTATTTTGGGACATGAGAGCAACTGACCTACTGCACTAGGGGAGACTGTCCCTTCCTCTGGCCTGCTGTAGGGAGAAAAGCAAAGCAAGGGGATATTAGTGAAGGTGAGCCTGCCGCAGGAAGGAAGCCTTGACACAAGAATGTTTGTGGAAGGGGAGGCAGAAGATCCTGATGCCTTTTTTAATGTTGTATCAATGTGTCAATTCTGTTTGCCTATAACTATATACTTATTCATTGGTCTTATTTTACAGGATGACATTGGTGCAGTTTCAGGAAATCAACTGCTGTCACTTGAAATAAAATTTGCTTTCATCATCAAAGGCACTGGTAAACTGTTTGCAGGAGTTATAATTTTCAAAATTGCATTGCATCTGCTCCCTCCCAGGGGCACCTTTCACAGTGCTGGTTTTATATTCTTCAACTATATGTACAGTTTTTTCTTTCCAATGGTTTGGATTTGTGGCATCTAAACAAGCTAAACAGAAACTGTGCCTCAGGGAGAAACATTGTCTTAAGTAACTGAAAATAAACTTGGATGGCATGCCTTGTGTAATATACAAATTCAGCTGTGCACATGGTGGGAACAGAGCATTAGACATGGTACCTGCCACTGTAAAGAGAACACAAAAGTATGTGTAACATATGCCTGTGGTAAGCACAAAGGAGATGTAAGAGGAAAAGGGCATTTGGTTTGCGTATCTCCAGCTAAACCTATCCAAGAGGCCAAGTATCCATAATTCTAATTTCATGTACAGTACATGAAGTAAAAACAAGTGTTTATTGTGCTAATTCTTCCTTCCAACAGCATTCACTGGGATTCTGTGTTGCCTTGGTGGAAAGGCCTGGTTCACCAGTACTAAGGGGTTATGGCTAAATACAAATTCCAAAGCAGATTTGTCTCACCCAGGACATGCTGCCTGATCAGCAGGCACACCAGCTCAGTGAACAGGGAGGAATTTGTGCGCTTGCCCTACTGCCCCTTGGTAGCTGCACAAATGCAGTCTTGTGCAGACTCAGTGCTCTCAGGAAATGAAGGCCTGCCTGGGAACAGAAGTTGATGCTGTAGATGCACGAGATCTTTATCCTTGGTGGGATATAAACAACACCAGTATGGAAGAGTCACATCTAGGTTTGATGTAGGCATGGGTTTATCTCTTTATAATGGGCAAAATATATGGTCTTCCTTTACTCTCTTCTTCAGCTATGTACTGGCTTTGTCTGGGAAAGAGTTCATTTTGTTCATAGTAGCTTGTGCAGTGTTCTGTTTTGGATTTGAGGTGAAAGGGACTGAAAACACAGGGGTGTTTTAGCTATTGCTGAACCATGCTTGCACAGCATCAGGGCCTTTTCTGTCCCACCTTCTGCCCCAACAGTGAGGAAGCTGGGAAAAGACACAGCCAGGCCTGCTGACCCCAACTGGCCAAAGGGAGATCCCAGTACCACACAGCACCTTGCCCAACAAGGTGTTGCAGGAAAGGAAGAAGGTGGGGGGAACATTGTGAGCTACGTCGTTTGCTTTCCCATGTAATTGTTATGTGTGACAGAGGCCTGCTCTTCTGGAGATGGCTGATGAGAAGTAGTGAATTAATTTCTTATTTTGCTTTGCTTGTGGACACAGCTTTTGCTTTCTCTAGTAAACTGTGTTTATCTCAACCCATGAGGTTTTGCCCTTTTACCCTTCCAATGCACTTCCCCATTCCACAGTGGCTGTGTGGGGCTGAGCTGGGTTTAAACCACAAGAAGCTGGTAGACCACAATGGTCACTGGCCTTTGCTAACCTTCTGGAGATCTATTTACACAGGTAGCCCAGAGCTCTTGTGCCTTCAGTAGCCATTGTCTTTGGTGCTAATGGTTAGCTTTGCTGTGGGCAGGCAAAGCAAACGATTAAGGATTTAAGCAATAATGAGGAAAGTCAGCCGTGCATCAGCTGTTCGTCATCCTTCGCTGTGCTGTACACATGCGATGACCAGCCTCAGAAGCCCCAGGCATGATAGGTCTTGGCAGGCTGGACATAGCCACACCTGAGCTTGCTCAGCTGGGCTCCAAGGGCAGCCTGGAAACCCCTGCCCAAACAGCTGCTCATTAGGCTTGGAGGTGCTGGGTGTTCTTACTGAGAACTGATCTGCTGACGGTCACATTGGCTGGTGTGAAGGACTGAGTGGTTGGGCACTGCATATCCCTGAACTGGAAATGTGGCATTTGCAATAGCTGGGTGATTAGTTTTAATGCCACATATTAGGCAGAGGAATATTGGCTAAGACAGGTGAGCAGTGCTAATTACATGCTGAAAGAATGCTGCAATCCTAATAGGCGGAAGCAGGCATGTGTTATATCTCAAATCTGTTGATGCTGCTCAGTGCTAGTGCAGATTGATCCTTTCTGGTACTGTGCAGCTTCGGCTTCACTCACCTGTGACAATGCAGCTCTCTTCATGTCCTCTGCAAATGTCACTGACAACAAAAAGAAAAGTCTCAGTATCTGACTGTATATATTGGAATCCATATCAGGAGGTGGTGTAATTATGTAAGAGGTGTTGTCCTGTAGTATTTAAAATGTTCTGTGTAACGCCTATTCTGGGTGTTACACACGAGTCTTCTATAAATCCTCACCCATTTTCCTCATCAGCTCAAGCCTAGCTGAACAGGAAGGTTTGCATGTTGATTACCCTGTGAACAAGGATATAACCCTCGCCCCATTCTTGCTGGAAATTCTTGCATTATAACTTGTTTCTGACAAAGTGAACATGTAACAAAAGTATTTTTTGCTTTACCATGCACACCAGAAATTTTGTGATGACCATGTTTGACAACTAATTGGCTTCTTACCAAAAGTGAAAACAATAGACACCTATTTTCAGCTGGGAAAGCCACACTCAGTATGTTCCCTGGCCAGGATAAAGCACTGAAGCAGCGTGACACAAAGTGCTCCAAGCTCCCTCCGAGGCTTTTCTTTTTTTAACAGATCTGCTGATGAACTTGCCTTTTCTTCTCCCAGGTCTCCTCTGTTCTAGGGCATTGACTATTGATTGAAAGTATGTTTTCCTACAGTTAGGTATTTCTTTTGCATTAGAACAAGTATCTAAGTGCATGTTGCTTCTTGTAGCTCTGCATGTTACTAAAGGAGGTGTGCTCACAGACTTGGTGAGAGGTTGGAGAGTCCTGGCATGATGAAAAAATGTTGTTAGCTAGACTGAAAATGAAACCTTAGAAAAATGTTTGACATGGCTCTAGTTATTGTTTCCTTGGTGCATACTATTGCTGTGTTTAATATGTGGAAACTGGTGAGAATAAATCAGATTGCTAGACAGATTACTAATACTTGAAATGCTAGCTGCTCTAACTGACAGAGGAATGGTAACATATCTTTACATATGCCAGTGGCTAAAAGAGAACAGTCACTCAACCTTTGAACATTTGCAGAGATGTTTTCAAAATATACTTCTCAGACATGACTAAAGTTGGAAAAGATTTTTCAAAATCTCTATTTGTGGAATAAAAATGTGTATGTTTATTCTAAGGTAGAATGCTTTACAGTCTTCCATTTTACCTATTCTTTGTAAATGTGGCAATTTCTACTAAATTCAGTCCAGGCAGGATGTTTAAGTACAGAAACAAAAAATAAAATGGTTCCAGCTCCAAAGCATCTTTTGCAATACTCATATGTTCTTAAAGTTCAGGTTCTTTCTCAGGTAATTTTTCCCCTTTGCCCTTCCTTTTGCTTGGTCTTCCCCAGTGGTAACAGCACATGAAGCATATACTTCAAAATCTTCAAGCTCACAAGGTTCTAGGAGTATTCATAGCCATGAGTCTGTTGGTGATATACCAGCATCTTTCTGAGGAAGGAGGCATAGTAGAAGAGAAGGAGCTGTGTAAGGAGCTGGATGGATCCCACTGCTGCTGGCTCCCTGGCAGGAGGGGAGAGCATGCACTGTCCCTGCATCCAGCTGTTTAGGATTGTTTATCTTGCGCTCCTGATGTTTTGTTTAGTCAGTGATGATGCACAAGATACAAATGGTTTTGACTTCCAGGTAGACAAAGTCCATGAAGCAACCAGGAGTCCCAAACATTTGTTGCTGGCAGAATGCTAAATAAACAGTAGCAACACCTACCTGTGTAGGTGGCAATTAATCACATCAATCAACCAGATCACCTAGCACAGCTTTTTTTTACCTTTTCTTTCCTTTTGTTCCTTGTCTCCTCCCACCTTCTTGTTTCCTGGTTGTTGCTCCTGCTGGCAGTCGAGCTGGGTTATGTAAACCCTGTGTCACCTCTTCTCTGCTGGCCTGACCATTTAATGTTCTCAGCCCGGTTTATCAGGGGACACTCAGCCTGCCTTTGAGCATGGATTTCTTCTGTTTCTATATTTCTTAGAGAACTGAGCCAAAACTACTGCCTGTGGGCCCATAGGCTTATGTGTGCTATACCCATTTGAGCAACCCTCCTGGAAATTTTTGAGCTCATTGTTTTAGCTAAATTTGATGGAGCAATAGAATTTTCAAAGTTCCTATGACTTCTGTAAAATAAATGTGGAGAGGAAAAAATAAGTCATAGGGAAAAGTAGCATTGCAAACTCCTTTTATATTGGGCATCTGTAATACACATGGAAGAAAGACTTTCTGAGACATGGGAAAACCATTCTTCAAAGCCTGAATAAGCACCAGTGGTGACTACTTGAGAGACACAAGTCTTCAGTTTTGTTCGTTTTGTTTTGTAGGCTTTTTTTTCCTTTTTTTTTTTTTTTTTTTTAATAGAAATGGGATGGCAATTTTTTATCAAAGCTAAAAAGCATTTTTTCTTAAAATTTGAGAACTATTTTCCTAGTCCTCCAGGTTTTCTTTTCTTTTTCATACTAGGTTTTAGGCAAAAACTTACCACTGTGAAGTGTTAGAGATTTCAGGGACTGGTGCTTGCAGAAACAAGCAGAATCTGAGCCAATAATTGAAGTGGCTGTGGCAGGTGATAGAGAAGAAAAGATGACCCACTGGAGAAACTTTTAATGTCTTTAAACTCCAGACTGAGGTTTTCCCAGAAGGTGAAAATATTGAATAAAAAGAATCCTTATTTCTTGGTACATTGTTATTATAAAATGCCTGAAAATTTTATGTGAAGGGAATAATTAAATATATTCAAAAAAAAAATCTCAAGACCAGGACAGTGCCCAGTTTTCCTTTCCACATCTGCTATTTCAGGTTTTTTTACCTCATAGTGGGATCATAGGGCTCTTTTTTGTCATAATATCTATGCTGCCATTTTTCCTGGAGCTGAATTCCACCCATTACTGGAATCAAGAGTTTGACTGTGAATGATCTGGTGAGATCAACCTTTCCTCTAGCCTTGAATCCGCTTGCATGTTTTACACCTCATGGAAGAGCAATGTAACAGGACTGACCTTTGAAGAAAAGAAAGTAAATAGTGTAAAAATGTCCTCCTGAAATTGTGCTGTCTTACACAAAGGAATGGCTGTGCCATGCCAGACTAAGTTTTCTTCTATCCCTGAACCCTGTCTCCAAAGGTTTTAAATGTGGATGTCTAAGGAAATAGTGTATGGAGAGGACAAGTAGCAGTCATGTGCTTCCAGCCTCCTGTGATTTGTGGTTGTGAGATTTCTGACTCAGAGATTTTCTTCATACAATTATATGATGCTATAAAAAATTCCAGCTGTAAAAGAATATCTATTTGCGTAATATAGCATTAATTAATTATCCCTGCAATTCTCCTGTACTTGACAGGGAAGAGCTGTTTTATCTCCCTGGTAGTGGTAATCAATTACCACATAATAGGCTAAAACATATGAGAACAAGAGAAAAAAAACATGCAAGAAATGTGCAGGTGGGAAATTTTTGCCACTGCCTATAGCAGATAACAATTTATTTCCGTGCAGACTACAAGTTTTGAGCATTAGTGTCTGGCATATTTTGCATAAGCTTAGGCCAGTTTTACAGTCAGCCTGATTTTTGGTTGCTCAGAGAATGAAAAATCATGGCTTTATGTGGTCTTTGTGTGAAGCTGAAGGAAGTGAAGAGCTTCACTTGGTGATTGAAGCACATCAGAACCTCATATTTAGGCCAGAAGGCTTGAGGTGTGTGTTCTCACCCAGTGTGCAACCAAGGGAGGGTTTCAGGCTACCCCGATCTTCATGTAGTTGGTAATATACAGGTTGTCTTGAGGGGCAGCAGAAATTGTTTCTCAGTAGCTCACAGGTTATTTTTGAAACTTAATCCATTTAATTTCTTTAATGGCTTAAGCAGAAATTGACACTGCGGGACACTGTGGACTTGCAACACAGTATGCACTAGCTTTTAGTATATTAAATAGCTCGTTTTAATTCTGTCCTAAAATGGAATCCTTTGCATCTTTCATGTTCATTACATAAGAAACAACCATAAACCATGACCTTAGTCCTTGACACTGGAAAGCATGTTGAATAAATATCTCTCTTCATTGTGGTCCTTGGCAATAGCAGGTTTAATTTAGTGAATTTAGAGTTTAAGTTTATTCCTGTATAAGTTATAACAAAGCCTGCATATTTCTTAAAGCTTAGAAACTTCACTACAAAAAAAAAAAATTCCTAGATTAGAATAGCTGATCCAAAGCATAGGAACCTCTTTGTCTATTGTATAGATTTTATAGTAGATCCAGTTAGTGCTCCAGGGACAGATAACATGGTCAGATGAAGAGTGATGAAGTAATAAAGACTAAAAGTATGACATTCCAGGTTTTCATTTCTTCAATGTTTGGTTAAAGTGTCAGTGGTTTTTCCAGTGATTTTTAAAATTTCACTAATTTATTGCTCCATATCCAATCTCTAGCTCCATTTGAATGGCAGTGGCTTAAGAATTTATCATATTTTAGACTCATTTTCCTAACCAGAGTGTAAGTTAAGAAAACCCAAACCAACCAACCAACAAAAACAAAAACAAACAAACAAAACAAACAAACAAAAAAGCCCAACCAAAAAACAAACCAAAACAAAACAAACCCTAAAAAACCCAAAATAAAAAACACTTGTAGAAGCCTCTGTCTTAAGAATGACTTCAATCACACAAGGGCGTAGATGCTGTTTTGAAGGAGTATTGCATCTGTCTTTGGTAAAACACTTGCTGTCTCCAAATTCATTATCAGCAAAATTTATAAAAGCACCTACATGACAATGCTTTAGCAGATTTTGTCCAGCAGCTCTGCAGTCCCCTCCTTACTGTGAAATGGAAGGCTACCAGAGGCAGACAGTGGTGAAGTTGGCCAGGTCAGCATGCCTACTACTGAGTCCCTGACTTGCAGTCTCTTTCAAATACTTTGGGCTGTAATCTCCCTTTGCTCATCACATCTATGTACTTTTTAAGGTCATTTATAAACTGAAGAATTTAGAATCTCATGTCTGGAGCACAGCACAGTGGGCTGCCATGCTTCTGAATTAGCTTTTTTTGATACCCTTTTTTCTCTCTCCAGATTAGATGACGTTGCTTCCACTAAAAGGTTGATTCACTTCAGTGGTTGACAGGAAAGTGAACAAGAGATTTGAAAGCTTCAGAACAGAAATCCCTTTATTACGTCAGGCATGTTCTGCTTTTTACAAAATTAGGTCCTCCAGTTCCATCAGGGATTAACATTTTTGTAACTCAGAAGATAGTGTACAAAAAAAGAAATTTTTGATGGTGTTGTTAACAGGTAGCAGTGCCAAAGTAGATTATGCCATTATTTGCTTAGAAGGAAAACAACACTTGAAATCTGATATTAGTGAAGTATTTTTACTGTGTTCAACTGTTGAAACAAGATCAGAACATAACTATATAAGTGGTAAAATGGATAGCATTTTTATCTTCTACCAGTTAATTACTGCTTGTGAATTTTGTAACAATTTTTTCTTCCTTAAATTCCAATAATTCAGTGCATTTCCATGTCAGAGTTTTGTCCACTGATCTAGCAGCTGCATTTCTATAGGAATATAAATGTGTTTTACTGATGTTCACAAAGAAAGGCTAAGAGGGTGCAGCTTGGTCTGAATAACCAGTGAGAAATGTGCTGCTTTTTCATTCTCTCCTCTTTCTCTCCTTGTCTTCCAGCACATCCCAGCAGAAGTAGCATTCCTTATAAGTTCTCCACGTCCTGCCAAGATGTAGGACAGAAGTCTAATGCATATCTAGAGTCCCTTTAGGACAAATAATTTTTAAGTGATAATGCTCTACTAACCACACAGCCAAGGAGCAAGGATCTCTCCAGTCTATCCATCTCTTTCTTTGCAGATTCGTAGAGAATCCTGAAGTCCATTCAGAGACCAAATGGAGCCTGCCATTGCTGGAAAAAGAGAGGAGGTTCAAAGACAAGGGGCTTAATGATGCTGTGATTCTGTATGTACACGAAGGTAAGCATCATCTTGGATTACCCTTGAGTTTTTATGCACCCTGCTTCATCCTTTTGTTTTCTAGAACAGAGAAGGAGGAATATGCCCTCAAACAGCTTAAAGTGTATCTCCCTAAACTCCTTGTCTCCTGCCCACCATTTATTTCTTTCCTGCTAAATACCCACACTTCTCTTCCTAGTGCATATTTATGTTTAGAGGGTGACATTTCATTGTGTCTTATGTTTAATAATTTGTCTCTAAATGGATGCAAGATAATTTGTATAGGAACACACCTGTTTCTGTTGTTTTGCATATTTTTTTACATAAACAAATCTGGGAATAATTTTCTTTGAAAATATTATTTTCAAAGTATCCTTCTCAAGGTATTTCAGGCCTTAATTTTGAAAATGCCCTGTGGACTTGCCTTCAGAATTTTTATTGATCTCTCCCCTGTGTGACAGTCACTCCTGTGGACAAGCTTTCTATATTTTTCCAAGTTCCCTTGATCTTCAAGAAAGATGGAACAAGTAGTGGAGTAACAAGGAGTTAGTTTGTAACATTTGCAGATGAGGAGTAAATGAGGAATTTCTGGTACCTGATGTTTGAGAAGGAATTGTGAGAATTCATAAAGCAATGAATTCTCTGATAGAAAGGTATTCTGGTTAGGCTTTGCAATGGGCACAGTTTTATTATCTGCAACAGTTTTGATCTAATTGCTGAGAAAATACAGGTAAGATTTCCAATGACACAAATGCAAGGAAATGTATCACTGAAATGAGAACATCAAAATTTCCGTTTAGTCTAAAATGCCACCCAAAGATGCTTTTCCAAAGACTTTCTGGTTCTCTCTTGGAAACCTTACAAGCTTTTGTTTCCCCTCGGGACTTCTAGAATTTCCCTGTTTAGACTGCAGGGTCTCTGAAGCAGAGGCTGTTTTGATAAACTGTGTGTACAGCACCTTACACAATGGACCTCTGATCACAGCCTGCATCTCCACGTTATGGCAATGCAAATAAATATATGAACAACTGTCCCTTGAACAGGAAGGAAAATAAAAATCAGATTCCCCAGAGAGCTGACGCATATATGGTAACCAGTCTCCTATCATAATAATGTTGTATTTGTTGAAATCCAAGATTTAGTAGATGTTCAGGTTTCTTAGCATGGCAGAAGTACTCTCCCATTTTATCTTATATCCTTGTGCAGAAGTTTTTTCTTGTTTTCTTTTTATCCTGTTTTGCCTGACACTGGGAGAGACTTTGTTTTACTAACATTTGTAGCCATCACTTTGATCTGCAGCAGGAAAGCTCAAGATCGACTTCTTTGCTCATATGGAAACAGATGAGATCAGAATATGCCAGTTTTAAAAACCTCACTAGATTGGCTCTAGAAGAAATCATTCTTGTTCCTTAGTTAATAGCAAATTACATCTTTATTTTAAACAAAAAATGCTACATTTTCTACACATGATTATTCATTTGTGAAAGCTGGAGGCTGATTTCTATTTATTCCTGACACACATGAGGTTCTTTGTTCCTTGTAAAGAAAAATATTGTAGTTTCCAAAGTCTTATTTTCTGTACGTTTTTGTGCTTGCTTGTTTTCTAATGTTCCTCCGTCATAGTGTTTGTTAGCAAAATTGACAAGTACTTCCAAAAACGTATTGTTATAGACCAGGTTAGTGTAATATCAGATTGGGTGCAGGCAGAAAAGGTTTCTTTGTTTCAGCAAGTGCTGTGCAACTGCATCAGTAATCATGACTAAGCTGATTTCAGACCAGTTTCCATCTGTCCTAACAAGGGAGAAAGTGGGATTTATTCAAGGGAGAATCAAGGGGTGGAACACCAGAGGAGCAGACAAAGACCATACCAATTCTATTGGTGTCTCCTGCCACAGCACTTGTAGTCACTGGGCAAAGAAGCATTGGCAGCTGTGCTTTGCCCTCAGTGTTTAGCCTTTGGAGCAAGGCATGCTCCATCTCCTGCACGAGGATTTTGCAGAAGGGCTCAAGTAAGGATGTTTCTGTTACTCATTGGGTCTTCTGGTGGGTAAAAAAAGTCTGGATGCAGGTCTGAATGTGCTAAACCACCAGGCTTTTTGGTGGTAGATGCAAGTGACTGGATATTGCAGCACACCTTAAGAAAAAGATGACTGTGTGGCTTGCTATAAAAACTGAATGTGCAAAACAGAGTGTGGTGGCTCAGCCATATCCCCTGTGCTTGGCTGGGCCTGCAAGGCGTTTCCCTGTTTCTACTTGTTGGCTCTGGAAATGGGGGGGAAAGTCTGTCCACGTTCCTTCTCTGCTACACTTTGACTGTTCAAGGCAGCCTGGAGTTTCACAAATGGCTGGAGGAGGATTGTCCTCAGTGCCAGCTTTCCTCTTTCAGATATTTCCTCCTTGCCTCTGCATGTGAAATGAGAAGTTTGCAGGAGTACAGAAAATTCTATGGGCTATAAGGACTTAGCAGGTGCTGAGAAGACTTTTACAGAAATACCTTTTAAAAGGTGAAAACAAATTTTCTTTGACCTTTTTAATGCCCTGTTTGTGCATGTTTGCCACTGGTGTTCATGTTGGTGCAATTTGGGGCTGGGGGGTATAGGAGTGGTCACAGAATAATAATTAAATTGGAATATTTGCAGCAAGGCTTTTCATTAGCACCAGAGAAGTGACTGACTATGAGAGAGAACCTTAAGGCATCATGAAAGCAAAAACAAAACAGTTATGTCCAGTCAGAACAACTCCAGTTGTGAATTTAGATTTTAACAATCCTTACAAAGTGTAAGTCATTATTAACAAAATGATGTAATAATAATAATAATAATAATAATAATAATAATAATAATAATAATAATAATAATAATAATAATTTTGTTTGAATAAATATGAGAGCTCTGCAGTAGGTAGCTGCCAACAGTAATATCATCTATTTTGTATTGTTCTTTCATCAAATTTATCATATTGTGTACCAACTGGTTACCAAGACAGTCTATGATTATGAACAGAAGAGTTTCTTCATCCCATCATAGGAGAAAAAAGGAAGTTATTCATAATTGTCTTCACAGTTTTGGACTATATAATGTGAAGTGGTTGAAGCCCTCTAAGATAGTACCTTTCAGTCTTCTTTCCTCCAAAAGCATGTGCCAAACATTTAGATTTTTGTCGTGCTGGGAAACTACATAACATATCCACGTGAGTTGTTCAGAAGAAGAAATACATCACTTTTCTTTGAAAGAACATTTGTATTTGCTGGCAAACTTTGCCTTGAACAAACATTGTGAAACTTTGGTTTGGGCAGCCATTCAAGAATACCCCAAAATCTGTTCACTGGGAAAGATTACTGTATTTGTGCAGCAGTTTCTAGACCAATACAGTCTCTCTCAAGAATGAGAGTGTTTATGAAGGTAGCTTTAAGAAAATCTATCTCAAAACTCTAACTGTTCCAGTTCTAAAATCTAGAAAACAAATAAGCCAGCTGTTAAGGAGTGTGCCTGGCAGGTACCAGCGAGTTCGATGGTAGCGTGACTTTCACATGAACTTCCTGTCGATAATTCAGCCTTACAGCAAATCCTATAATTCTCTCCTCTTATCCATCTCAAATATTGCAATAATTGCAAATATGACTTGGGCATTTCATGAGGCATTAATCATCTTTATCAGATATTTGGTTTCAGAAATTATTTTGTAATGTTGTTTACTTTGTTACTCAGAGATGGGTTATTACAGAACAGTAGTGTTGGCCATGGGAAAAGGCTGAAAGGAGGTGAAAGGCTTTATCCTTTGCATTAAGAAGCAATTGTATAATGATTAGTGGCTAGGTGTGCACTTTCCAAGGCAGCTATGCCTATTCCTTACCATCAGACAGTGAATAACGGTTCCATGGTTTGTTGCTACGTTTGGTTTTCCATCCAATTCTGCTTTCCACCAAATTCAGGACACCTACAAGGTGTAACTTCGTTGGGAAAAGAAGCACCTACCAGCCACGACTTGAACTAAAAAAAAGGAATACAACTTATAACTTGGATTCTTGCATCTTATGGTGTGTGCATATGCTGCTTATAAAAGGTGCTGAATACAAATCCTGGCCCTGACTGGAGCAGATGCAGTACAAATCCCAATTGTTCAAATCCCAGCCTGGGTGTCTGCCCTGCTGCAACTGCAAGGTTGCTTAATTGAATTTAATGAGGTTGTCCATATGAAGCACAGTTGGCAGATAGTTGCCAGAAGTATCTGATGAGCTCTCCTGAAATTCTGCTCCATAGGGGCTGAGTTTCTGTCACCAACAGTGGGTCAGGCTACCACAGAGCTTCTGTGTAGGAGGGTGTCACAAAACATTGCTTCCCAGGGGAAAACCAACCTAACTCTCTGCTCTTGAAACAAACTAGTTGGCTAATTTGGAAGAGCTGTCCAGACTTCTCCCCAGATTTAAATCTTTAAATTTTTAATCTGGATTTAAACTTGCAGTTCAGCATGTTACACAGAGTTAATATCTCCTGCAGCATGTGGGTGGAGTGTCCTCTGATTTCTGCTGTAATTGAGTAGACGGACATATTGCAGCCCAGTAGTGTTTAGCATTACTTTTTACATAGAATTTATGTCTGAGATTTCCAGCAGTGAATTGACCTCTAGGAGGGTGTGGTTTATCCTCCATAGCCACATAATCCTCCAGCAGTGTATGGAAGGCATGAACTAGACAGTGAAGGAGAATCAGTTTCTTCAGCCTGTGCTCCTTCCCTGCCCTGCTCTGGCTGTCTCTGAAAAATTAATTCCCCAGCAATTCCTCCCCCCACCCCAGATGAAACTGGTGCTAAAACATGTTAAAAACAAAAGGAGCTATTGTTCCAGTCCTCTGGAGATCAGTTATTAACCTATGTGATAGGTACAGGCCAGAGAACATGAGTGTTTTAACGTTCATGTGTGGTTAAACTGTGAATATGAAATGGGATGGTTTGGTTTTGCTGCTTTTTTTTTTTTGTTGTTGTTGTTTGGGGTTTTTTTGTTTGTTTTTGTTTTTTAAGAAATTGTATTTTATCTTATTTCAGAGTTTAAGAGCAGCCACAGGGAAAAGAAGCATAGAATAAAATAGAGATGGCTGGTTTTTTGGTTTCAGATTCAGGTGTCTTCAGACAAAGGATTTCTCATTTTCTCATTCCCTTTCTTTCTTGGTTAGTTATTAAAATAAAGTGAAATAAATATATATACAGCTTTTTCACTGCTCTAACAGTTCTGTCTTGTTAAGAAAATGAAAACAGCCTTGATGAATGAGCTTGGGAAACTGACAGATGGGGAAAAGCAAAGATTGGTTTTGCCTGTGGGCCATGAGCTGGCCCTGCAAATCTGAGATGAATTTGCAGTGTTTTTCTCTCAGTGTGGCTTGTAAAGCTTGGCCAATTCTTATAAAATGTTTCTTGCTCAGGGTTCATGGAAGATAAAGTATGAAGAGAAGGTTCTTTATTTTAAAATGTGTTATATTAAAACATAAAACATCTGCAATGTCAAGAAGGCTCCTTCTTGACATGAATGATGGAATGGGGTCTTGTCCTCGGGGAAATTCCCCTGTCTCTCATCTTTGGAACCATCTTCTGTTCCTTAAGCTTGGAGAGGGTGTATCCTTTCAGGATAATTCCAATCAGAGGGGAACTACTGGAACTACTACTATGATTTTAGTATATTGGCTGCATTAGTCTCTGCTACAGAGGACCATGAGGCTTAGTTAGCAGCCTGGGAATACTTTCCTGCAAGAAACAGTATAGTTGTCATATCTACATGTGCCTAGTGTCCTGCATTAGGGATTATGAAGTATTTTCTGCCTCTGAGAAGAGATAAATGAATACCAAGCCCAGAGGGAAAGAGACATTCCAGAACTTGATTATGAGGGATTGTTGCAGAAAAAAGATGAAAAAGTGTGTCTACAAATAGGAGGGCTTCTAAAGGAAGAAAGACATGGTTGTGCAAGAAATCTGCATATTGGAGAAAAGTAGATCACACAGAAAAAAATTCAAAGAAGCAGATATGGAAACAGGGCATATGGATTCTGCTAGCAAAATGGAAAAACTTTGTTTTTTCCCTCTGTGTTTATGTATATATTAAAATATTTAGGACTATGACAAAGTCTGTTACAGAAGATGATAGGGGTGGCTTGCTTGTTTGTAGGAGCAGAGTGAAAGGCTGGAAGAAAGCAGGGAGGAAAGAGGTGGGTGTAGTGGTGCCTCTCATTATTAGAGAAGATGAATTTTTCATTCTCTTTCTTGCTGCTCCTCCATTTATGAATCATGTTGTATTTCTAGGCTGTCTTGCATCCTTGGCTTCTTCTTACCACGTCTTGCCAGCCTATCGAATATTTGTATAAATTCTCATCACAATATTGCTGAAATTTCAATCCCCTCAGGTACTTATGCCAGTGATGATCACAAGCCAATTATCAAAACTAGAACCTTGCAAGACAGGTAATCATTCCAACCTAAAAAAATAAAAATAAATCTAGTTTTAAATTTAAAACTACTGCCCTACAGTATTCAGCCAAGAAAGGGCTTCCTAACTGTAGATTTCATTGGTAGTATGACATTTAAACAGAATTTAGGATTCTATTCACCTTTATCACAAGGTTCATCACTTTGTGACAGTTAATGCTGTAATCATATGCTAAGTTTTTATCCCTTATTTTCTAAGTGAAATTGGGAATTACTTATATATAAGGATTTCCATAAAATATTTTTTCTTTTGAAGTATTCCAATTGGAAAGTTGAAATTGATATGTAAAATGGAACAAACATGGGTTGTTATAAAAAAAAATGGACATCAGTTTAAGCCACTTTTGGTGAGGTTTGTTTGCTCAGTATTTAAGCTGGAAACTTCTACACTTTCCATCTGGCTTTTTTCAACAGTTATGTGTTGTAGTAACCAAGTACTTTGGCAGCTGAAATTCTATGAAACTCCTATCCATTCCCAACTGGAGGAATAATACCAGGTATTTAATAAAATTGAAAGGGTGATGTTTCCTTACAACAGAAGGATACAAGGGAGAGAACCAAAAGAGGAAAAATAAAGGAAATTTCTGCCCCCTCTTTGATGGAAAGTTCCACATGGTCCTCTCTAGAAGAAGGAGAATACAGGTAAACTGGCCAGATTCTTATGCAATCTTGGAACATTTCTTGTTCCTATTCTCTGCTTTCAGAATTTGAAATTGTTCAGACCCACTAGTCTTAAATGAACAGTAAAGTTATTTTAATGTGTGTTTATTATAAACTATGATTTTTTTAATTTTAATTTTTGCTGTTTCTTGCTTTTTTAAATTAATTTTTCCTCAGTCATCTGGTCTTTCCTTCTCAGAAACGTTTGGTGTTGGGGCACTCAATTAGTTATAGAGAAGCAGCACTTGCCAGGAAGAGTCAGGTATTGCCCAAAGGTGGTAGCACTGATTCAGAAAGTGGCTCTCCCTTGTGAGTCAGGTTGCAAAAAGTCATTTTGTTGTTCATTCTTTGGATGAAAAAGAAGTTTCAATGTTTAAATGCAGCTAGATACAATTAACATCATAGTGCCCTTGAGGTGCAAGTGACTAATCTCTGTTTCAAAGGACTCCAGACATCTTGCATGGTGTGAAGGTGAAATAGGCATTACAGCATTAACAGTGGGGTTAACATAGATGGTTACCACAAAAAGGCACATGAAAGTTACTGCTTCTCTTCCCCCTCCCTCCAGCCTCCTCCTACACTGCAAATAGCACATGAAGGTCACCTGCAGAACATTGTGGCTGGGTTTGGGTTTGTTTGTTTGTTTGGGCTTTTAAATTATTATTTGTTTATTTGCTTTTCTGGATAGAAAAATTAAACAAGGAAGGAACATTGAGGGCAAAGGAGTTGAAATTCTTGGTTTCTGCCTGTTGCTGCTTTTGGTTTTGGATCCCACTGGCAAAATTCCGAGGTCTGGCTCCTACTTCTAAGCTCATGGTGAGCGCAAGTGTCCTTTCTAATATATTCTGCTTTGTAAAAGCTAAATGTCAAAGAACAAAGCTGTAGTGGAACTAGTTGTTTCCTATTAATGATTTTTTTTCTTTCTTTTTTTCTTAGTGTTGAATGGCCATTACTAGCCACCGTTAGATTTTTGCTTAATGTTTCTGATAATTCCTAAGATCCACCTTGGTAGCTTAGTTGAATTGTCTTACCCTGATTGCAGGTTAATTATGACTGGTGGATATGGAATCAGTTGCCCAACAGAATTTCAAATGTGCAGTCACTGCTGACTTTTAAAAGCCAGCTTTTCATCTAAAAGGCATCTATTCATCTAAAAATATTAAATAAATTAAAATGCCTTCTCCAGCTATTAACTGACTGCTGTCTTTAATTACTGAAATATTTTCCAGAAATAAAGTAAGATCATGCTCTCCAGAAAAGTTTTACTAAGAAGTAGCCACACAGAGGGAGGGCTGATAGATTGGACTGGAGTAAAGATATTTTGTCAGTGCTTGTTACCACCACATTGCAAGCTTTTTCAGTCCGCATACACTTAAATACAGGACATCTTAATATCATTCTGTGTTGGCCAGAGCTAGCAACACAACTATGAATGTGGCCAGAATATTTGGCACATCCATCCTCTCCCTTATTCATTATGGAGCTGTGATTGACAAAACCAGAAGAATTTCCACTGAACCCCACATGGTAAAAGATGATTATGTGCTTTCCTCTGTGGAGTGGTCCTGAGCGTGTGCAAATACTTCCAAAGGAAGTCCTATGGACTGCTTGGTCATCATTCCTAATCTTCTGCAAAAACAGCACTTCACTCTTTCCTTAAGGTGTTGGCATTTTTTGGCTCTCTACATGTGGATGTGTGGACTGGAGATGGGCACTCTTCCAGGCAAAGCATGATTAGTTGTTTGGTGGTTTCTCTGGCCTGCAAACCCTTCTTTTCCTGCAGGATAAGTGTAAACAGGTTGTGTCCTGCTGTCCCAGTGCAACAGCTTCCATGAGTAGCAAAGGCCCCCTTGCTTGTCCACGGCAGCCAGCATCCATGCTGCAGAGGGGAGGGATGCACAGCTGTGAGCTGGACCTGCATCTTTTGGAACATTTATGTTGTTCTGAGGTGCTAAAGAGCCAGCTGTAGCAACTCTTTCTTTCTAACAGATCTGCCTGGCTTGTACATTTATGCTGTCCTTTTAGCTTCAAACATGCTCTCAAGGGCAGGGTTTCTTAACTCTCAGCCTTTACAAGACACAGTAGAGTTAACCAAATACGCATTACATCCACGGTGGATATGGCATGCACAAGGTGACTACAAAACCAACATTGGCCCAGGCTATTTATTATCTTTTCTACAGTGTGATATTTGCAATAGTTTGTATCAAATACTGTTGTATTTGCTGGAACCCCAGCGGCAGGGAGGAATGAAGCATCTGACTCCTTGTTCTCAGAAGGCCAATGCATTACTTTATAATACTATATTATATTAAAGATACTAAACTATACTAAAGAATACAGAAAGGATACTTACTGAATGCTAAAAAGATAATAATGAAAACTCGTGACTCTCTCTAGAGTCCCAACACAACTTGGCCCCAATTCACCAAAGAGTCAAAACAACTCGTACCAGAATCCAGTAAGACAATCACCTTTGGGTAAACAATCTCCAAACACATTCCACACATGAGCACAACACTGGAGAAGCAAATGAGATAAGAATTGTTTTCCTTTTCTCTGAGGCTTCCCAGTTTCCCAGGAGAAAAATCGCAGGAGAAGGGATTTTTTCAGAGAATGTGAATGCCACAAAATACAGGTGCAGAGTGGTTTCCTACTCCTGCTGTTAAAGGGATGAAAGCTCATGGGTATCAGCATATATGGTGAAGTCAGCATGAAGCACACTAGAAGAGCACCTTTGCTTTTGCCTGATTTCCACTGCTGTGTGATTCTCCGTTCTGTACTAACAAAAGGCACCATAAGCATGATGCCCAAAACTCCAAATATTTGGGTCTAGTAAAACAGCACAAGAAGCAGCAGCCAGCACAGGGTTAGCTAAAAGTCATGAAAGATGCGAAAAATGGGAGAAACTTGTTGTAGCACTGCTAAAGGAGCTTTTTCAAATGGAGAAAAAAATACCCAACAATGGTCAGAAAATGCTGCAACTAGTTAGTAGAAAGAAATAAAATCCCCAAGAATTGCAGATTAATAACTCCTCATCCAATCAAGTGTATTAGTCTGGCTCACCACTTTTAAGGGTTCACTTTTTATTTAAGGACCCATAATTCAAAAGTTTCAGTGTCTGCATTGATGGGAATGGATGTGAGATGCTGCTCTCTAGGAACTAAAGATAAAAACATATTAAAGTTGCCAACTATGAGTGGCAGAAGTGGTTCAGGACTGTGTTTTTGGGTCTTGAAGAGCATTAAAATTCCATCACTTGATTCTGGTAAAGATAAAATATCCCCATCCAGACTGGCTTTGGTCTTCTTCTGCTACATGTTCCTTAATGTGATATAAATCCCACCACTACAGTTTAACTTAAACTCCTGGATCGAAGACACTTTTGCAAGCTGCTGTTTCATTGTACTCAGTGATTCTGAAGACTGACTTTGTGTCTGTACGGGAAAACTTTTGCATTTCTAGCTTCAGTCCATCAGGCCAGTAAATGTATGAGGAGAGGAAGCCCCAACTTATCACAAATAATTGGAAAGCATTCAAAAGCAATGCTCACTGTCTGATTTTAGTGAACTCCTGACCTGGAGTTTTTGCTGAGGATATCACTTTATAGGCAGCTGTCATGAGGTAAAGCACCTGATTCTTGTAATTTAATAATTTTGACCATGCAATATAACCCTTTCTGCTTTTAATCAGAAAATAATCCTAAATAGCCACAAAAAAAAATTAATTAATTAATACTAGAAGGAAGTTGAGTTCTTGGTCTTCAGAGCAGTATCCTGCTAATGAAGCTCCAGGTACTGCCTGACCACAATTTCTGTGCCCAACCACAATAAATCGTGATTCTCCAGGGTTCATAAATAACCCGAATTGTTATTTTTTTTAAACAAAAAAAAACAAAAACAAAAAAAAAACCACCAACATGGTAAAGGGCATGGAAAGGAAAGAAGAAACAAAAATAAAAGGTCTATCTAGGAATTCAGATCAGTACATATTAGGCCAAAGTCTAGGAAGGGCAGAAGACTGAAAGGAATTAAAGGATATAAGAGAAAGGAGTGCAGAAAAAAAAAAAAAAAAGGCTGAAATGGAAAAATAATGAGAAGGCTATGGACACCCAGAAGTATTTTTGTAGTTCTGACTTTTGAAAAATCATTTCTGGTGCTGAGCATCAGCTAGATTTTTTGACACATCTGTTTTCTGAGAGAAGTGTTTTATTCTAATTGCAGTCCTACAAGCACTTGTTTCTGGCATGCCTGGCTCACCTTTCCTTTGCACTTTGGTTGGAATTATTAGCTACTCCTGTAGCTGAGGGTAAGTTCAGTACATCAGTAATAAAGTCTAACATGCTCTTATACAGATGAAGGATTAGATTAGATCCACAGCTTCTTCTTTCTGTTTCTCTGAATAGTTTTACCCTAACAAATATCTAAATCCTCTTTTCATATCAATAGTAGCCAAGAAACAGTAACCCTAGTAACTTCTTCTAGCTCAATATTTTTTTTCCAGTTTAAAAAAGTTCTCAGCAAGTTGAAACACAGAAGAGGTGACTGTACAACAGAGCCCAAGGCTAACCTTTGTAGGCATGTGTTAGCTTAGTCATGGAGAGACAGATTAGGAGTGAAAAAAATTGTAATTGGATGTGTTTTATTCGGTAATTTAATTTTGTTTTTAGAAGAAGGTTTCAGGCAAAAAGATAACGACAGCAATTTATTCAATTTATCCAATGAAATATTTCAGATTGTATTAATAGACCGAAGTGATGTTTACATGTGTAGTTTTAGGCATAGTTTCCTATAGAGACAAGCTCTTTAGGTCAGTAGTTAATCTCCACCTAGATGCAGTCTACTGAGATGGACATTGCAAAAGTACAGGGCTTGCATAATTGATAATTTGGAGTGGAATTTCTTCAAGAGACTGTCTTTTCCTTGGGATGACAAACTGGGACAGCCTCTTCTCTGGGGGACAGACAAGCTCTTGTTTGTCAAAATGAGTGTAACTTTTACACTTCTTACTCAAAGAATGTTTTGGAAAATTCTTGTCTGGTTGAAATGACTTATTAGAATATTTTCAGGAAAAAATGTAATTGTGGATTTAAATTGATCTCCCCTTCTACCTAAACCAAAAACAAAACAACAAAAAAAGAGAAACTGACTGAGAAAATATAAATATTTTTAACTTGGGGCAATGATCATGCACCCTATCTTCCCTTTGGCTTACTAATTCAGAAACTTGCTGAGGTTTTTTGTTCCCCACATTATAAAAGAGGATATCTTTTCTTGAGTTTTATGATCTTTTAGGAAAAAGAAAATGTTGTTGAGTCCAGTTGTTTTCTGGACTCTAGCAGTCAGGGCACGAAGCTTGTTTTCTGTATGTAGCAATGCAATGTATGTAAAGTATGCAAGTCTTTCACAATGTAGCCCATTCTGGCTTGTGGCTGATGTGTAGATACCTATAAGAGATGAGCTCGGGAAGAAACAGATTAGGAAATTTTATGCAGACTCACATTTTTTATTAGTTTATATGGGTTTTTTTTTTCATGTTGTGTTTAGTTGTATTAAGTGAAGACATAGGTGTTCTGTCAGTGGCTGGAAAGGAATAGCCCTGTTCCAACCACCTGTACAGCTTTTCTAGGGCTTGACAGACTGTTAGAGCTGCCTGTGTTTAGATGAACCCCACAGAATGTCTACATTTGCATAGGCAAATACCCATGCCAGTGGTACTTGCCCAGCACCTCCCAGCTGTATGCACAGGTGACCTGCCTGGCAGCTCCTGTGATCTGTTTGCTCATGCCACAGCTGCTTACTTACATAGAGAATCCTGAGCATTGAAGCTCAGTGTCAGAGCTGGTCCATAAAAGTCCATGGAAATGCATGTGAACCCCAAAAAGCTGTTGGCAGGGAGCAAGCTGAAACCCTGAAGAGTCTCCCTTGGGTGTGGTGTCCTGTTGGATTGCTGGAGCAGCTCTTTGCAACCTGTACTAACCTTACACCATACAAATGAAAATCCAGGATGCATTAACTTTGATGTCTGGAACAACACACTTTCACACATGTTCCCAGCTGGACTTGCAAATTCAAATTACTGTGAAGGCAATAAATGGTTTTATAGCAGATTGAGGTATACACACGCACACACACACACACACACACACACATATATATAAAACTTCAGTTCATGTTTCTATTGCCACAGTGGAACACATGGTCATTCATGCTGGCAGCTCACTGCCATTCTGCATGTGTAAATATAAAGGGAGGCAAAAGGAATGGTTCTCAGCATTCTGCCTTTATATCCATCCTTTCACATCTCCAGTGCCTTCAACTTCTTTCTTGGGGATAGAAATCATAGTCATAGAATTGTTTTGGTAGGAAAGGACCATAAAAATCATCTAGTTCCAACCCCCCTGCCATGAGCAGGGACACTTTTCACTGGACCATGTTGCTAAAGTCCCCATCTAACCTGGCCTCCAGCACTGCTGGGAATGGGGCATCCACAGCCCCTACAGGCAACTTTTCCACTGCCTCACCAACCTCACTGTAAATCATTTCTTCCTAAAATCTTCCTCAAGTTTACAGACATTACTCCTTGGAAAAATCTAAGTGCATAGGCCAGAAAGCAGCAGCAGATGATGGGATGCTCCAGGCAAATCCCCTGCATCCCAGTGTAGGTGCAGACTCAACTAAATCTCCTTACAGAAGAAGTACTTGTCACCTGCCAAGTAGAAATTCTTCTGCTTTGAATCACTAAATATTATTCTCACTGATTTTATTTCAGTTACAAAGGCTCTTACAGCCTCTCCAATTTCCTTTATGTTATTGATTTCTCTCAATATTCCCTTTCAGCACTGGATACTCCCATATCCCCTATATCTCCTTATCTGCCTTATAATTCTGCTAATCCACATCTGTAGTTTAAAACAGCAAGTTCCTCTATGTCACTACATCAGATGTCTTACAGGACTTGACATAAATCTGACACATTTCCAAGAAAATCAGTTCAGAGAGAAAGATTAATTCATGGCCCCATTTTAATCAACCCAAGCTGTATTTTATGCTATTTTCTATCTGCTTTCATGTGTTTGCATACAATAGTAATCAGATTTACAGGTTTATTCTAAAAGCAGATAATGTGGAGGGACTTAAAAGTTGGACAATATTTTTAGCTCTGATCTTGGTATCTCTAAGTTGCATTCTGTATCAGCAAATTGGAAATAACTTGCCTTTAATAGATTACTATGCCAATATTATTAGAGAGTATCAAAAAAAGTTTAAAAATAAGTTAATCAGGAGTTACCATAATTAATTATCATCACTCAAGAGACTTAGATGGGACTTAGTCAGTACAGAAACATGTGTGAGAATGCTAATAACAAAAATTTGTGGGCATTGTGGTGTCCAAGCCAGCAGGCATGGCAAGCTGGACCTTGTGGTCACAGCCCTGGTCCTGGTCATGGGAATACACACAACTCTGGCTTGAAGAAATGTACAAGAGGATTTCTATATAACTTCAGTTCATTGCAGTTGTTGATGCTGCAGCTCAAATCACCATTTATTTGACTAAAGGATGTTTAAGATGATGAAATGATCTTTAATTATAATGTGCTGAAAGAGCTCCTGAAAAAATTGTCTCCTTTCTGCTTTTGATTTAGCTGGAGGCATTGGAAAAGAAATCCAGGCAGTGGAAAAAATTTCTTAAGTCACAGTAAAGGATTCATGTGTATTCTTCAGGAAACTTCCATGTCTTTTTTTGTGTCTCAGGCCCTGTCCTAGTAGAGCACAGCAATGTACATTTGGCCTCAAGAGCATGATATATCTTAGTGAGATCAGAGGAGCGTGCACACATCACATCGGTTTTGATTGTATTTGGAGCCAGGCAGATCCAAGTGTTAGATTTTGATCCAGTCATTTTAAATTTTGGATCAGGCAAACCCATAAAAATTTATCTTCTTTTATCTTCTCCCTGTTTACTCACAAGATAGCAATTCCAAGATAAATGCTATATACAAATTCTTTTTCCCATACTATTTTTTGTCTGTTGTGGGCAGTACTATTTCATTATGCATACCATAAAACTGTACTGGATTATTTTCTCTGAGCCACAGCACCTCACAAATGCACATGTAGTTTGTTGTCCTCTCTCACTTCAAGCTTGCTACTACTGTTGGTGCTTTTGACTTTTGTAGCTTCCAGTGCTCTCACTGTCCTGTTCAGTGAGTCTTCTCTATTTCATGTTCTTTCCAGTCTAGTGCCAACAATACATGTAATACACTGATTATTTCCTCTTCTGGGTCATAAATTGCATTCACTCTCTTAGGATCCAGTCCTACAGTGTCCTCAACAATGTTCAGGTATGCAAGATCACGCTGTGAGGAAAAAGTCACATAGGTTTGTACCGGGCTTTTTTTAATGGAGAAACCAAACGCCTGCACGGGTCCCTTGCCATTTTTCCATCAGGAATGGCCTTGAATGGTCAGCCATCAGAGCCTGAGGGACGTGAGCAAGGTACCAACTCCTCGCTGTTCCCACCTAGAAGGCAATTTTCCCCTTTATTGCAGAACTCAAGGAGCCCTGGCAGTGCTGAGCGTGTCAGTCACTCCCCAAAAAGTCACTCCTGAGCTGCTTTCTCCACGGCTCAGCACTGAGCCTCTGAGAGCACAGCCAAAATGCTGCCCCAGGAGGCTCTGGAGTTGTGTTGGCACAGGAAGTATTGTGGAGGGAGCACTGGGGAGAAAGTGGTTTGCTGAGCCAGAGGGTAGGAAGAGAGAAGGGGTTGGAGGTGCAGGCCAATCCAGAAAAATGTGGGTACTTTCCACCTGAGAACTGGCATCTCACCAAAGGATCCTTGGATCTGCTTGGAGAGGATATTACCCTTTATTGCTGCAGGGTTCTTTGGCTCCTAGGTCATTTCCAGAGTTGTTATTGCAAAGTAATATTCACGAGAACTTATCTGGGAGGTAAAAAAAATACCCTTTTCAGCTGGGTGTGTGACCCATGGCGAAGTTTAATCAGCTTTGTAAGGTATCTTTTGTATCATACTGTTTCAAATAAATAAAGCTTCAGATAAAAATTAGGAATTTAAAGAGACCTCAGTAGGTTTAGTTTTTGTTTTTTCTTCAATATTATTTCTATTTATAGTTTTTTTGCGATAAATGGCCACTGTTTTGCCAAGCATTCAGTACAGTTTTTAATTATGCATACTAGCATTTTATGTAACTTTTTGGTTAATTATTAGCAGGTATTTCTGGTATCTTCAGAGGGGTGGATGCTGACTTATTGCAACTGGACTTGGTGTCTCTGAGTGTGTATTGTGACATCCCATTTTACTTGCTTTTCTTTAGGAGAGTGGGACAGAAATAAAACCAAATAAAACAATACTCAGAACATTTTGAGCAAGCTTGGATCCAGAGAGAGAATGTGATGCTTGGGTTGTCATTCTAAACATGGGCCAACTGATCTTTTTCTAAGTTTTGTTGAGTCCTTTTGGCATAAAAAATACATCAAATATAACTATTCGTGTTATATAAAAAATTAATTGGAACACATTACTTATTTTAAGCATAGAGACACATACCATTCAAGAGAATAAGCTCATGAAATTCATATTTGCTTCTGCTCTAGACATCTGAATGATACTTTCTGCTCTGCAGAATCCCTCGAGCTGCTGTGCTCTGTGCCTCTCCTGTGCAGGTTGTGTGATTTTAGTAAGCTCTTTTTGTTTGCCAAGACTGCAAAAGCTGATTAGAGAGGGAGGGGTCTGCCCTGCAAGGGCACCAACAAGGATCTGATCCTGATAGCTCTGTGCAAGCCAGTATGTAACTCTGGCCATTTTCTAGCAAAATATATTTTGCCTGTAAGTTTGGTAGTATACTTTGCATTTATGGTCACTTAGTGTCTCTCACTTTACTTAGGGGTATATTCTGTTGAGTTCTCATGTTATTTTATTCCTATATATTTTCAGCAACTCCTGAAAATAATTTGCAAGTTTGCCAGTTAGGTGCTGAACTTCAACCACTCAACCACTTTTGTGCTCTATGTATGAAGTATATCATTATAAGACGCTTTCTTGAAATGTCTTCTCTGAAATTTCAGACCATGTTTAATCTTGCTCACAGGTCCAGCACTGTAATTTCAAGTTCATCTTGCAGTTTATAACTCTGCAATCCTTTTTTTGAAGAGCTGCTAACCAATTATTCTCCATCCTATGAGTGAAGAGTTGTATATTTGTGCCAAAACCATAATACTTTGTTCTTCTGTCTACTAAATAAAATGCTGGTTTTGCAGAGCATTTCTCCAATTTTCCTACAGGCGTGCATATTAATAATAATAAAGTTGTGCCCCTAAATCAGCCTTAACCAAGTAATTTAACAAAGGTCAGGGTTGTTTAAAATGTAGTCACAGGAGTCCAAAGAAGTGAATAGATGCAGATGGTAAAGAGGAGAGCTGTAATACAATAGCAAAAATCATGTTAGTTCAAGCTGTGAAAACATTAATCCTGAGAATAATTAATCCTTGGAATAATGTTTGTACTATTGTTGTACAGTTCTACAAGCAAGTATAAGAAATTATTATGTATTATTATGCCAATAAACACAATAATAATTCCTCTTTTGCTAATGATCTGAATACCCAGAATTAAATAATTTTGCAAATTAAGTGGTTTCACAAAATGACCAGCATGTATAATTATATTTTTATAGAGATGCATACACATATACACTTTCTTTAAGAATTATGGACCTTTATTCCCAGTAAACCTTTAATTAGGTTTGTTCCATAATTTCTGTTCTTCTTTGTATATATGTGTGATGTAGACAATCAGTGTTTGGGAAAAAAATTAGAAATCCCACTTGGTCTTATATTCATGTCACTTCCCATTACAGGAAGTGACAGTGGATGTGTTTAAAAGTGCTGATGTGATGACTGGAATGACTGCTTCAAAGCAGCCTAATTCAGCTTTTCTAAGAAACCTGCATAAAATCTGGGTGTTTGTCATATGCGTGACAGTTAAAATCATCACAGATAATTTTGGAATGGTAAGAATTCTTCAGACACAAGCTCAAGGAAGCTTTGCACATTTTCTTTGTGTGCATTTTCATTTACAGTAGGCCAGCTGTTAAAAAAATACAGTGCACAGAGAATACAAACACTAATGAGGAATATTAGACCAACTTGGCATGCTAATGTAATTCTTGCGGAAATTCCTCCCTTTCCTCTCCCCCCTTAATTTTTCAAGTACATCTTCTCATAATCTACCCTGATTACTTGACTGCTGAGATACTATTAATTTCTTTTCTTTCCACAAGATTCCAAGATATTAAGGATAGATAAAGATATTTTTCCATATGCATAGAACAACCCATAAAACCACGTGATGTGATTTCTGCATCAAGCCCAGTGTGACTGTTTGAACTGTACCATCTTTTCAGAAAGTAAATCAGCCTCAACTTTAATCTGCAAGTGATGGCAAGTCTACTGCATCTATATTCAAGCTGACCCAGAAGTTAGATTCTGATATTAATTTCTTCATTCTCAGTTTCAAAATGGAAACTGCTGTTGTGCTTTTATTTTCTACAGCCTCTAATGTTAAAAAAAGTTTGCTACTGGAAATTTTTTAAAGTTTTTTAAAGATCTTGCTTTAGCAATTTTAGCATTGTCAAGAAATTTCCACACTTTTGTGTCCCATTGGAATAATACGGCTGGTAAATATGTGTAAATCCTTTTGTTTGCTTCATTTAAAAGGAAGAAAAAAAAAGAATTAAAATACTGAGTCATCTTCCCTGCCCCATGCAGCACAGTGTCAATGATCAGTCACAGTTCTGACATCAAATTTTACTCCTTTTTTCTCAAGCAGAATCCTCTTAAAAGTAGTTATTATTGAATTTTGAAGCTCTGAATGCCAGCTCAGAGAATGTCTTGTAACAGCATCTGGAATGAGCTCAAGTTATGCTGTATGCTCTGATCCTTATTTATAAGCCACTGATATATTTGTGTATTGCAAGATCACTGCAAGATTCATCTGTGTACGTGAAGATAAGTAAAAACAGAGGCAATTAAATCAAAAAGTTTTATTAATTAGTAATTAGATTAGTAAATGAACTGAGTAAGAAGAATTCTTTAATCTTGCATGGAACCTTTCTTTTAAAATACATGATGGTTTCTTTACAGCAAAACCATAAGAAAAAAAATTCAAAATAAATATGTGTTAATTATACTCCTAGACCTGCTTACACGTCAAAACCATTTTTTTTCAGTGTTGCTTCATTGTTGAGGGTTAGTGTACCTTACCAGCAAGTGGCAGAACATGTCCTAAGCAGGGATTTTCCATTGCATGCCACAATTACAGACAATTGACATTTGATTATAATAACCAGAAAACTTTCATGAAATAAATGACACCTGAGTAAGCTTCACAACCATTTGCCTCACCCTACCCTGGAATGCATCTGTGCTGTGTGAAGGTTAGGAACAATTCTGATGATTGCAAGCAGAATTATTAGAAGCCAGGGGAGCACAAAACATTTCCTGAGCTAGGTTGCACTGGATAGCTTATACACTGCTTGTAGTGGATTTTAGAACTCTTTCCTTGTGTGTAGTTCTGTGTACACCCAGGAGCAAAATGGTAGTCTGTGCAGGGGATTATACACTTACATCCTAAAGTTTCTGTGTTCTGTGAGCTTGGTTTAACCTTGTCTTGCATTTTTACCAGCTCTCCGCTCATGTCATTGAACATAAAGTCGAAGTGATGCTGCCAAATCCAAATCATTTTGTAGAGAAGTGCAGGAATTGTGCCACTGGTTTTTGGTGCCTGTGGTTTGAGCAGCAGCAGGCAAAGCTGCTGGCCTGTGTGAACTCGTCACTTTGTTATGTAACTCTCCTGTAACTTTGCTTGGTTCATGACCACGTCCAGCTAAACTGCTGAGAGCCCACAAACAGTGTGCCAAGAGCGTGTGGGTTGCAGGTGTCTCTGGCTAGGAGTAGTGATGTGTAAAACTGCAGTGCTGGAAGGATCCATAAAGGTACAACTCAGCAAGTGTGGTGGAACTTATTCCCACAGACTGAGAGTTTCTGCTTGAAAAGCCCATCAGCAAACACACTTCTGTCACCTACATGGTGAGTAATGTGGAAGAAAAGTTTTCTTCGTTCAAAGCGCAAAAAGTGATGGCTGAGATTTTTTTCCATCTTGACACTGGCTAAAATGGAATATTCTACTGTCACACTATATATTGAGACTTGTCACCTACATCATTGCCCTTCAGAACCCTCAAAACTACTCTACCTGCCCATCCCTCCTTCCCATTCACCTACTTATTGTCTGGGTCCTACTCAGACTCAGCAGTACATCTAGAGTTGAGAAACCCTTCTTGCTCTTCTTCCATTCTGAGGGGGAGGAACAAACCCTGGCAACAAACCCTGGCAGTCCTCCTGCATGTTGGGATCACAGAGGAAGCATGGGCAGTGTCAGTAAGATGTTTCACATACTTGTTGCACAGTGCTGAGAACACTTTTGCAGTGTGAATGGATGGTATTTATTGTGTTCCTAGGAATCCCATGGTTTTTGGCCCATTCTCAGTTTTGCAATTTTTTAACAAATGTTATTAGACTGTGGAGTTTTTTTCATCTTAAATGTAGAGACCCACTTAACAGTTCTGACATCTGAACTTTAGAGAACCCTTAAGAACTCTTAATTGCTTAGCTTAAAAACAAGCCAAGGCCCAGCACAGAACAGATGTATAGTAATAAACTTATCTCATAATGTCAAATGATTAAACAGTGGATTCTTTTTTACATTTAAATATACAAGACTTTCCATTAAGGGACTTTGTTGACTCTGATAACAGTTTCACAACCATTAAGTTTATTTCTACAGCTATTTGTTAAAAGCCAATAGGGAAAATAATAGAAACTAATTGAAAAGCAAAGCAAACAAAGCAGAGCCTAGAATGTTTCAGTTAATAAGCAATAGAGATTGTATTGATTTCATTTTATAAACAACATTAATCCTCAATAACAATTAAAGTGTAGACAGGTTGCTTGTTTAAGTTATCAGATAAGATGGCCTACTCAGGTAGATATCTCGGGTAGTAATTTGAAAAGGATATGAGGATTCAAGAATCTATTGATCTATCCATCATGAGCCTGTGTCATGAGAAATGTTCTTGGCAAGGTGCAATAGTTCTTAAAACCTCGAAGACTGGCAGTGCAAAATTCCTGCTGCTGGAAAACCTTGCAAGCCTAAATGAAAATGGTACAGTTTCAAAAGAAGCTTTATGTATTTTCCCCAAATTATAGAGATGTATGAAGTGAGGCATCAGATCTTGTGTGTTCTTTGTTCAAAGAGAATACATGTAGCCTCAAAGCAGGATCTGCATTCAAAATTCTAGGAAGCTTTGGTCCTGGGTATCCTCTGCTGGCAGAAAATTGCAAAAGCTATTCCAGAGACACTTCTACTCCCAGATGAGGAGCAGAATATAACGCCTTCTAGACAGTTGCTTAGAACTCTAAGGAAGGCTGGAAAAAATTATGTGAGTGCAAATCTCTAAAACTACAAAAGAAAGCCTCTGGCATTTTACACAAAGCAATGCAATATTCACAGTTCAGGTGTTGACAGGTATTTATTTGCAGTTTCTCTGTGACTCTGTGTGCTTGGTGGTGAATGAACACTTCTCGAGGTGTGTTGGTGTAGCTGGCTCTGGAGATGCTCCTTTTGTTTACCTGATGGTGTGGCAGCAGCTGGGAAGAGCAGCAGGGCAGACTCCCTCTTTTAGTGTAGTGGGAAGTCCAGAGGCTTACTTTGGTTGCTGGTCCCTGCTGAAGACCTGGCTTTGACCAAGGGCCTCCAGCACAGTCAGACTAATCAGCAAATTGGTTCTTGTCTTGTGTTTAAACCACTTGTGTGTTCATGAATAAGCTGCTCTCTTCAGCTCGTGGTGGGCAGGACCCAATCCAGTGGCTTGCTATCCAAATGCCTAATTGGCCACAGTCTGTGTGGAAAGGTTGCTTAGCAGGCATGTGTTCAGTGCAGGGACCCGTGGTCCTCCTCTGCCACAGGGAACTTCAGTGCTGTGTCTTGTTATATGTGATATTGGAGGTGCTCAAAACCCCATCTGACCTGCTCTGGAACACTTCCATGGATGGGGCATCCACAGCTCTTATCTGGGTGACCTCTTGCAGTGTCTCCTCATCCTCACAGCTGTTCTGCTGAAATTGGGCTGAATTTTATGGACTAGCTCAAAATCCATTAGATTAAAAATGAAGGAAATTAAAATAAAGGAGATAGAATGTGATTCTATGATCTCATATTACAGCACACATGGGAGAGAAGATACTTTGATGTCAGTTCTTGTTTTATTAAGCATACAGCACAAAAGTTTGAAATAGGCAGTAGAACAGGGACTGACGCACTGGTTTCCTTGATCCAGCTGAATGTCCAAGAGCACTCTCTCTGGCCAAGGTAATATCTGGTTGTTCCAAGTAGTGTGGAATAGCTTTCATAGGAAAGAACATTGTTCCCAAACTGCCTTATGGGTTCTTCAGGGAATTAATTCAAATTTTTTTGTGGTGAGGAGGAGAATGAAGCCCATTCCTCTGTGGATATGGGTGAGGTCACTGGTTCTGAGCCAGGAGTAATCTTCTCTGGCTGTATATTTTGAAAAAGAGAGTGTGCTCCTACCCCAAACTGCATCAGGGTCCTACTTAAGCACCAGGTTTTGAAATTCCTGCAGGGTGTCCCGTGTCCTAGGAAAAAAGTAGGGTTTAAGACAAGGTCTTCTTAACAGCAGTTTCTCCTTTCTGAGCTGAAATGTTGTCTTTGGGATGACTCTGGAGAAGTAAAACCAAATAAGACCATGCTAGAAGCTTGTAGTTTAGCATTCTTTGTTCAAGATGAGATGCATTGTACTGTATACAAATCACATTTTACAGTGGAGCAGTATGCTCCATATATTGGCATTCCTGTTTTTTTAATATAATAGAATGGGTTGGGTTGGGAGGGACACTAAAAATTACCTCGTTTCAACCTCCCAGCAACATACAGGAACACCTTTCACTAGAACAGGCCTCTCAAAGTCCCATCCAGCCTGACCTTGAACACTTCCAGGGAAGAGCTTTCACAGTTTCTGTGGGCAACCCGTTCCAGTGTCTCACCACCCTATTATCTAATCTAAACTCACCCTCTTCCAGTTTAAACCCATTACCTCTTGTCCTACCACTACTAGCCCTTGAAAAAAGTCCCATCTCCCCTGTAGGTCTTCTTTAGGTACTGCACCACACAGCTTGGCATGATTGGCAAACTGGCCAAGGGTGCTCTTGATCCCACCGTCCGTGCCACTGACAAAGACGTTGAACAGCAGCCATCCCAGTACCAACCCCAAGGAACTCCAGTTGTCACAGGTCTCTGCTTGGACCAGGGAGCCCTTGAAAACAACACCTTGAGCCAGCTTCTTATCCACTGAGTGGTCCATCTCACAAATCAATGTATCTCCAGTTTAGGGACAAGGCTATCATGTGGAACAGTGTCAAAGGTTTTGCTCAAGTCCAGGTAGATGACGTCTGTCACTCCTCCCCTATCCACCAGCACTGTAACTCCATCTTAGAAGTTTGTCTAAGTTTGTCAGGCTTGATCTGCTCTTAGCAAAGCTGGCTGTCACCAACCATCTCCATGTTTTCATTATGCCTCAGCATGGTTTCCAGGCAGATATACTCCATAATCTTGCCAGGCCCAGAAGTGAGACTGACCAGCCTGTAGTTCCCTGGGTCTTTCATTTTTCTCTTTTGAAAAATAATGACAATGTTTCCCCATTTCCTGTCAGTGGGAACTTCACTGGATTGCCATGACGTCTCAAATATGATGAGTAGTGGCTTAGCCACTTCCTTGGCCAGTTCCTTCAAGAACTGCAGATGTATCTTGTCACAAGTCCCATGGACTTGTGCACCTTAAGGTTTATTAGATGCCCTCAAATCTGATTTTCCAAGGTGGACAGTTTTTCCCTCTCCCAGTCCCTGCCTTTGGATTCTACAATTTGGGTAGGGTGGCTAGATCACTTGCTTATCAAGACTGAAGCGATCTCTGTATCCTGGCTAATCAGGTCTTCTGTTTCCCTCTGGAAAGGGACTACATTTTCCCAAATCTTCCTTTTATGTACCTATAGAAGCTTTTCTTGTTGACCTTAATGTCCCTGGCTGAATTTAATTTTATCAGAGCTTTAGCTTTCCTTACATGATCCTGTACAATATCTCTGTATTGCTCCCAGACTACCTGTCCTTGTACCCACACTTTATAGATGGAAGCATATATTTATATAATTAAATAAAAATTTATATTATGATAATAAAATAATATTGAAATATAAGAGGGATAGGTATGATTAATTAAAGAAATCAATAGACTCAATATCAAGAGATAACTGAGAGATAAACAAAAAAAATTGGCATAAATTAAAACATTTACTCCAAGCACATTCTGTTTATGATAAGAGTTTTTGGATATAGCAGAAGAGACTAAAAAAGATGGTAACAAAAAGGAACCAAAAAATCCTGGCTGTCTTAAGGCAGAAGCTTGCAGTTTCTTCAGGCAGAAATTTCCTGTTAACTTTTGTAGTCCTTGGAGAGTAGCCGACTGTCATCAATTCCTGGTCAATATTTGAGTAATGCTCTTTGGCAAGTCACACCATTTGCTATTTGCTCGATCAATGTATAATAGCCCAATGACTCAATATTATTAAAGTCAATGACCTGTGAAACTTCAACATTTACATTTCTGTTAAAATCTCAAATAGTTCTTTATTAGTAGGAACTCAAGCTAAAATGCCAAAGAGATAAGGATGATGACAATTATTAGCTACTTTTCTTAGTCACACTGAGAAAAATTCTAGAGCTTTTACTAAAACTAAACACTATTAAATGAATGAAACTGCTCACAGGGAAAGATAGAACTCATTGCACTTGAGGGATTAGAAGATGCAGAGAGCAGAATCTGTCCCAGGCAACCCATGTGAATTTTCTTGGTTTACTCATCCTGCTTACTGTGGCTTGTTGTAGCTGTTCCTAAATGGGCATAAAATATTTACTGACTTGTAGTGGGAGTCCAGTGTTTCACAGGAACTCTCTGCATGAAACACCATCAGTTATCTGGTTATCAAATGTCTGTGCAGTTTAGCAGGTTTTAGAGTGTTAAGTACATTATCAGATAAAATCCTGACCCCATTGAAAACAAAATAAATCTCCCAAGGGGCCATACCTCAGTCCTGGTGGGGAACCTTCCATTTACAGCCTCCTCAAGTCCTGCAGTTGCAGCCCTTTCCTATAGCCTCCCTGGCTCCTGGCAGCACAGGGGCAGAGGGGGCCGGGGCTGTTGCTGCTAGGCTGGGTGCTCACGCAGACACCGTGTCTCCGTGCAGGGCTGCCAGCCTCTGCAAACACATTTCTGCTGACCAGGCACTCCCTGCATGCTCCCGTGCAAAGTCAAACCTGGAAACTTGAGCTGCACTGGGGATGACTTACCTTGTTTAAAGCTATATGTTTGACTGTCCTGAAATATCAAAAACACTGAGGTGGGCCGTGAAAGCATATCAGGATCTTGGTCCTTGTGTGGTTACAGCTCCAGTTAACACTCAGAGGTGAGCGAGGTCAGCACTTCAGTTCATTTCAGTGCAAGATCAAATGGATGAAGCTGAACTATTTACTGTCAAACAGAATTTGTAGACACCAAAGAGCAGGTAAAACAGAGATGCAAACAAATGTCTGCCTCTCATCTGTTGTAATTCACAATCTCTAAGCTCAGACAGGTGCCGTGATGTTGTGAAGGTTCTGCATCAAACATAGGTGCTGATTTGACCCCCTGGCTTGAGGTTGAAAGTTCATATACTTTAGTGTACCAGAGTTACATCTAGAGTGGTAATTCTGTGTTGAAAAAGCAGACTTACATGCATTAGGGCATTGCCACAAACTGAATTGCCTCTTTTTTTATTTCTTTCCTTTCCACTTTCCTTCAAATACAGTGGATTAAATAATTGTCAACCAGCTAGATCACAGACATCTTTGCCAGAATAACCATTTGGACAAACATTTATTTTTCCTATTAAGAAAATGTCCATCAAGCTATCAGGACTGGGTTCAGTTGTGAAGTGAAATCACTAATAAGAAAAGAAGAAGCTCTTAGTAATAATCTGACCAAATTAATGGTGAGAGCTGGTATAGGAAGTGCTCTGCTGACCTTTGAGGCACAGCAACTGAGATATTTAAGGAAAGATGGAGCTAGCAGATGTGATATAGGGTGAGAGAAACTCTCTGCTGACCAAGGCTGTTTCCGAGGCAGGTCAGTGGAGCACATGGAGGCACCCAAGTGTGCAGTGGTCACGTCGTGTAAAGTCCAGATTGGTGAGCCTCCACGTTTGCTCCCATACTTTGCTCCCCAAACCTTTGTGGAACAGGAAGAGTTGATACAGGAGGCATTTCAAATAACACACATAAGAGAAAAATATTTTCTGGCTGCAGAAAGGAGAAGAAATATAAGAAGGATGACTCTCCCAACATCTCTGAAGAGATTTTCTGACAATTTCAGCTGATTCTGACTGTGTTGGCTGTGGTATGGCACCTCTGTTCCAGCAGCCCTATGTGTCCCTGCCCTGGTACAGTGGGTTCTGTGTACCCTGCACTGTATGAATGCTCTGTAAACACACAGTGTGTATGTAAGTGCAGGTTGTTACACGCATTTACTACTTGAAGCAACTCAGAGCAACTCTTGGGTCACTATTTGCATGAAGAATGTGTGTGGGTTTATCATTATGCAAAAGGTATCAGACACACCTGCTAGAACAAATGAAACATTTCTAGAAAAAACAAACCTGCCTTTTGCTGTACTGAATATCTGCAGTGTGTTCTCTTGCATATTACACCATTTCACCACACTTGAACGTCAATACTGCCTTGGGAAAGTGTGTGCCACCCCATTTCATTCAGCTCCTTAAACAAATGTTCAGGAAACAAATTAAATCTGAAGCAACATGAAACAGGATAAAGAGGAAAGAGAGAACACGTCTAGCTAGGGAAAAACTAAGGTTATGTTAACATAGTACAATGCTACACAGAGCAAACACATTAGTATTCCTAAGAAGTACTGTACATTTGGATGTAATAACATGAGGTAACTTCTTAAACTACCTCCATTTGACAGGTGTTTTCTTGTCAGAGCCTGGTGGCAATGCAGCTTGGCATTATCACAGACTTCTCTGCCTCACGTGGATCTTGTACTGTGTTTGTCCTGCCACAACTTTCTCTTAGATGTTTCAATAGCTCAGAGTTGTTTTTGGTGGGAAGTAACATCTTTGGGCTGCCTGTGAACCCAGGCTCTCTTGTCCAGGAGATGCAGGTGTCCCTGGTTCCCTGCTCCCTCTGAGGGCAACCCTCAGCAGGAGTCCCCACTGAGCTCTGGAGCACTCTGACCTTATTCTGCACAGAGGAACATTCCATGCTTTCCTTTCCCCTTTTCACATGCATGAAAGGGGATTGTCCCATTCTAGGAGTAAAAACACGCTTTGGAGGCTAAAGTTCAGTTTACCCTGCCTACCTTTTATTTTTTCTGTTTGCTCTTTATTAAATGTAGTCTCACCCACAGAATGTGGGTCTGTGAGGCAGTTGAGGCTTCTACAAAAGCTCTGTTAATTGTGCTACGTTGAATAAAAAAAAATTGAACTATAGATCATATATGTATAAAAAGAATGAACAGGGTTCCCCTCTTTAATATAAGCAATGAAAAAGCCAAGTCATATAGGAGACAAACCACAAATGTTGTTAATTATCCTAATTATTTGAAGCATGTGAACAAGAAACTGCTTTAACATTGAACAAGTAACTGACTATGAAATAAAAGGAATAGTGAAGCTGTGAATGCCAGTTTATGGTGAGGTGCAGTAAGTAGCAATGTGTTAAATATATTAATACAAGAGCTATAAAGAGTTCTGCCTTTCCTTATTGTTCAGTGTGTTGTTGGGCACTACATTTGTGATGCATGGATTAAAGAGTGTCTAATAATGGACATGAACATAATAGATAGTTTACTTGCAGTGTTTCCGTTGCGAAGGTAGGAATTAGCTCTGTATAATATTTGTGCATAACAGATCTGAAATCTGTTTTCAGTGTTGTGAGAGAAATACACCTGCAGCGTCCTGAACCTGTCAGAACAATCTCATATCTCTCAGTCAGTGCAGCAGTGATGTGCCACATCGTCTTGGTTTACTCAGCTGCATCACTTGCTATCTACCTAAGCACACTTTGGCTTGGTTTGGTTTTCTTCCCTGTCCCCCTGCCTCCTCCCCATCTTAAACTGGATTTGTGCTCAGACTTTTGGTGGAGAGAGAAAGACTTGAGTATAGTTTCTCAGTTTTTCCCTGGATTTGGTCATCATTGTGGACGTGATTAACCTGTACTGTCAAAAAGCAAGGCTTTTTGCCCATGTCAGGGAAGGAGAATGAAGCAAGTGCCTTTATTCTTCCTGTCAGGCTGATAAAATGTAACAGAAACAGAGGGTGACACTGCCAAGGTAAAGGAAAGCGTGCAGGCTTACTGAATGCATATATCCCTTACACCTGCACACAAACCATGACATGTATTTCGTGAAATCATGCTTTGGTTTCCTAGAGGCATGAATGAATGGATAGGCAGGGAAGCCAATAAGCCAAGTGAATCCATTAAGGTCAACAATTTTGTAATTTTTGGCCAATAGAGTGATCTCTCAAATGAATTCATGCTTCTATTTTATTTGTAAAAACCAAGACCAGGTCTTTCACTTGCTTTAGAGCATTTAAGTAATCCTAAAGAACTGAGCATGAATCTTTGCATGTTTTGTACCATCAATTCTGGCAACCTCCATCACTGCCAATATGCATCTACATATGAAAATAATTAGTTTAATATCCATACCCTTGTCTGAGAGGCAGTGTCATCTGCTCAGGAACTGGTTGGAAATACTATTGAAAGATGGTGATATTAGAAGAAATAAAGAACAAGAAGTAATATGTAATGCTACAAAAAGAAATACTAGAGATAGCATAAGGAGAGATATTCAAGTGATACTGACAAATCATCAGTTCTTCTCATCCTCTATATATTACAAAAGGAGGCTACACAGTAAAATTCAAAGTATACACTTACAACCCACAGAGTATGTCTTCTTTTTTTATTGTGCTTTTGTGGCCTTGCAGATATCTCTTCTACTGAAGCATCTAGCTAGGAAAGGAAATTAACTGATCTTTTCTGTTTCTTGCCCCTCAAAGTAGGAGATAAAAGGAGCAGGTGCACACAGCTTAGCTAGTTGCTGCTGGTGTTAGTGCAGTGTGTTTGCCCCTGAGGTTCCTGACTGTGACATTGCACTCTCCACAAAACCCTTCAATGAATGGTATTCTGGAATGTCCAGGAAAGTCTGAAAGAATCACCTTGACTTTGTGAGACTGTTTAATGATGACTACATCAGCCTATATTTCTCTGTAGAAAGCAAAAAAAATGGGTGGAAAGACAGAAAAAAGGAATCTTCCATTCTTCTTTCCTTGACATTCCAACAGATGATACAAATAATGAAAAATAGCTGAGTTCTTCCTTGCTTTTACTCAATGGTATTAGCTACTTTCTAACAGCTAAGATAACTCCATTATAAAATTTATATTTCATTTATCTAGCATAGGTTTTTATGTACAGAGGCCTCAATTTCTAAATGTCTCTCAGCATCCATTTTCTTAAAATTTAATGTATGATCATTACAGGTTCACTCTGCATTTAGGAAGGTAGTAATGGGGCTAGCAAGTTCTGATGCAGTAATAGCCTCTGTTCAGATTGCAAAGAGAATTTGCTTTGCTTATAAATGAAGTAAAGGATTATGCTGGGGCATCTTTGTGGATGCATCACTAATTTGATGAGGGGTTGTTATATTTTTAACTACTCTGCTTCTCCTGTTACATAACTTTCCACTGGCTCCCCCTTAACAAATGTGAGACATTTTCCACTTGGCCATTGTGGTTTTAGCATAAGCAGTCTCATTTACTGACAATATGTTAGCTGTGGTTGCTTCTCTATGAATTTGAGGGACAAACCAACGTGGTCAACTTTTTTCATCACATGATAGAAGAATTTCTTTCTTTGACTCTTTCCATCTTCTCTCCAAATGATACCCTCCTACTTGTTCTTGATGGAAAGCTCTGCATCACTGTCTGAGGAAAGGGAAAATCCCAAGACCTCTGCACAAGTACCAAGAGTACCTTTTCAACAATGCTCTCAGGCACCTATTCTTAATGCAGAGCACACAGGCTGAAATCATCAGCCTCTCTTTTAGGCTTAATTACATCCCTTATATAAGTGGAGCCAGCTGGCTTGTTTTTTTTTTTTTTGTTTTTTTGGTTTTTTTCCCCCAGCTTCTTCAATTCCTAGAAGGTTACTCTAGCACAGGGACTATCAGGTTACTGTTGCTAAGGAGTTTACAGCTGTACTCAGAGAGGATAATATACTATCAGTCATCTCATCTGTATCATCACATACAAACTTCGTATCTTTTTTTAATTTTTGGTTTTCATTTCTGATGTGCTGCTTTCCATCATCTAGGTGCTCTTGAAAGGAGAAAATTACTGGAAGTTGCCAAGTTCTTATACTCAAAACAATTCAATAATGGCTTAACTTCAGCAGTGATGAGGGAGTAGGGGTGAGGGGGCTTTTCTTCAGGCTGTGAGCCTTCACGTGTGTAAAAAACATCCTCATGGTGTAGGGTGTTTACAGGAAAGAAATCTATCTCCTATTCTAGTTCTTTATTATGCCAGTCATGTTGGAGGGCTTCTTTTGAGCTGTGGTAGGAGACCTCTCTTTTTCTATTCAACAGAGTGTTTAGACAATCTGAAGAACTCTTGTCTCCCTTCCTCTATTTGAGCTCAAGTCTTCAATTAGATGTAATTGAAAAAGGTAGAGTAAATGGCAGGTGCCTGCCTCTTTGGAAGGCATAATTATGACTAGCTTGCAGACTTGGAATTTTGATGACTGAATAAATAAAGAAGACAGATGTGTTTGTGTACACACTGACATCAGTATTGACAGGATGACACAGGGACATTTGTAGCTCTGTAGGATGAGGGGGAAAATGAGGGGTTTGGGCTGCTTTCCCACCCTCTTATTTAGAAAATGAGCATTTGTTCTGTCTTCATATCTGTGGATGAGGTGTGCTATTGTGAAGCAATAGCTATTTGTGCCTATGAAAGATAATAAGAATTGGAGTTGGGACTTAGGCAGTGATTTGTGCTAGCTAGGGGGTTCCCATTCAACATACTCAATAAGATATCTTATTTTGTTTCTCCTTCCACTTTTACTCTTGTTTATCTTCTCTATCTTCTCAGCATTCTACAGGTAAGAAATTGCCTTGAGTCTGAAAAGAAATTGGAATGTGTTGCCAAGTAATCCGCTCTGCTAGACTCAAAGATATTCTGAAAAAAAAAAAAAAAAAAAGGCTGTGCAAAGGACTTCAATCTCCTTCAAAAGCACTATCATAGCCATGTTGCTGTGTGGTAATCATAAAAAAAAAAAAAAAAGACAACCAAGGCAAGTACTGCTTGGAAGGGAGCAATAGAATCTTTGGGTAACCAAGGTCTTCATGCTCCCTCTGCCATGGCTTGCAGGTGGTGATACTGGGACAAACAAACCAGTTGTTATCTAATCTATAGCTTAATAAAATATTGGTGCTTCCAGGACATTAACTATCTTTTCGTCATATGTTGTTAATCTGCCTATCATTATTGTGTCTGATATCAAAAAATGTTCTCAAAACACTGTTTCGTCAGCAGTCCTCTGTTTTTTCCCCATTGTCTTCTATGTTACAGATTAATGTAGTCATCTCTTATGTCATTGTATTCTTTGCACGCAATCAGAGCATGGTCACTGTTGAAAATGACTCACCATTTTTGAATTTGCAAAGGCTCAGAGTGAAAACTGTTGGGTATGTTCTTAACACACACCTTGAGCTAAGTTCAAGAGTGATGTGTCAGTTTAGGATGATTTCTTTTACATTTGTTTCAAAGACTTCATAAATGGTCTGATTTTGCTAGACCTACTCTGATGCCACATGGAAGGAGTTCTATTTGCTGTGTATCACAACTCTCTTCTCTTTCACTGATATGTTAACTTAAATAGCCAGTATATTAATTAAAATAGTGTGATGATTATAGAAGCTTCGGTGGTGCAGGGCTGAGAAATCTCAACATAAGGACTGGTGACACTAAGAGGGTCTTTGTTTTCTCATCAGTTGAGACTTTTTCTCTGTTGTAAATACAATTTCTCTTGAACGGTGTCTGAAAAAGACCAAACAAAGGGTGGTTAGGATTGCATAAAGAAATGGCTTTGCTCATCTTTTTATCCTGCAAAAAAACTCAATTGCCAGGAATATGCTTTTATTGCTCTCCAGAGAATAATGAAAGAAAATAAAATAACTGAACTGAATGTAAAATATCTAAGTGAATAAGAGAGAAAACCAGCTTCGAACAATGTCTCTTCTTACATTAGGCTATTACAAGGTTTTTTAGATTGTGGGTTTCTTTAATACAGCTATTCCCCATTAGCTCACATTTCTTTTATGTTTCCCTTCTCTGTTCTGCTCACTGAAATAAATAACTTTGGTATCTGAGTATCTATGATGTTGTATACTTGGGCCCTTCAAATATAAAACACTTTCATACTTCTCTTTCTTTCAATCAAAACAAGGGCTCTCATCAGTGAGACATCTGGGTTCTAATCTCTGTACCCACTAGTGTGGACTACTTTGTTGTGTTTTATAGACCTGCAAAGTCTCATCTGCCTTTACATGCTTGCACAACGTGCATTGTTTGCTCCCATAAAGTTCTTTTGGAATCTGTCCTGTTACTAACTAAGATCTGTCATTATTCCTCAAACAGCTTCCTCATGCCCTCTGTCAGCTTTACACCTAGTGTAGAAAGTCCTAGGGTGTACCAACATCCTGAGGCTTATTGTTGTGGAATTAAGCTCACTTCTGCTTCTATTGCTTTGGTCTTGCACCTCATGGGTGTTTTCTGTCTGTGTTCATTTTAACAAGTGCTGTGCTGGTGCTGCCTGCTCTGTGGGTAAGACCCAGGTCATTGCTGTGAGAGCTTGGCTCTGCTCTTCACATGATAAAGCAGCCACCTGTCCCATGTGCTGTGGAATAAAAACCTAGAAGATTTTTTTAAGCATGTGCTTACTAAATTTCTGCTACTAATTCTTACTGGAAGCAGTCCTCCTACTGCAAGCACTACAGTTAATATATACCATTAATTTTTTACATAGGAAATGAGGAACGGCTGCATTGAATAAGAATAAATTAAATTGCTGTCTGAAGTTATCTTCCTGCTTTTACTGGTGTGCAGTAACCTGGGAAGTTCATTGCTAGAGGAGCTTTTCCTTATGATATGACTGCATAAATAGTAGCAACATAGCATTTTTATTTGTATAATTTACTCTTTCTCCTGCTTCCTTTCACAAGTTAAAAGAAAGCAACTCTTCCAATTTGCAAATAAAGCTGCCTCTGTGTCACAAAGGCACAGTTCTCTTTTCCAGTGGTTGTACCTCTTCACAGCTCTTGCTGCTACCAGGACATCAGCTAAGCTTGTGATACAATAGTCTGCATCAAGGAAAATTGCAGTGTGATGATAAAAAGGACTGGAAGGAAGGAGGAAAAGGAAAAGCTCTTATTTAATTCTTCTATTTAATTTTAAAATATTTTTCCTAAGATTAAGAAAAATTCAACATTGGGTTTTTTCCTCCATTTGGTATGATTAAGGAGAGAAAAAAAAAAGAAAATATTTTCAAAAATAAAATTAGAAGTATTTAAAATATAAAGAATTGGGATACAACAGTCAATGCACATTCATCTCTTGGGTGGAAGCTACATATGTAGACTGTTGTAAGGTCTAGCCATGTTGTACAATTTGTAGAGCTGGGGACTGTGAGAGAGAGCTGCAGGGGAGAGTTCACATAAGAAAGGAAACAAAACTAAGGTCTCATGCCACAATATGCATTCCAGCTGTTGTCCTGGGTCTGAGAGTCAGAAATCACTCACTTTCATGAACAATTCTATATTTTTATCAAATATTTTGTAATATTTTGAAGACACATATTCTTATGTCAAAAATATTTTAAAATATAAGAAAATAGAAGTCACTCTTTGGATAGCGAAGAAGTTTGAATCTTCTGGACTTTGGACAACAGGTATATGAGCCACAGCTTAGGAAAGGGAGCAAAACTTTGGTAAAAAGGTTGCAGCTGGGCTAAAAGATACATTCTTCTGGCCCTTAAATGTGCTATGTCCATTTGCCCTTCACATCCATTTTGGGCTGATTATGTGTGCTATTGTGTAAGAGTGGAGTGCACGTGAGTACTGCTTGCTTCCCCAACAGATCTGGTCTGTATGCACTGATAACACACATCTGTCCGCAGACTCTGTGCCCAGAAATTGGGTTTTTGCTAGCAAAATCCCTCTTCTAGAGTCTTCATATAAAATGCACCTCAAATTCACAGAAAATTTTCTTCAAAGTTTGAAGCATATATACAGAAACTATTTCGTAGTACCTCATCCGGAAGAAGTTAGGGAGTATTAAAAAATTAAAACTCATTATACAATACATTGGAATGAGGAACATTTAGAATTGTGCAACATGCACTGCAGTGAATGAGAATATTACAAACTGAATGTGACTGATATGACACAAATGATCATTAGTTTGAATGCAATTTGGAACCTTGCCAGTTGCAGTTTTGATTAAACACTTGATTCTGATGATGTTCGTATGCTGTACAAATATATCCCCTATTATATGATATAAACTATGCATTGGTGTAGCTCAAGTTACAAGAATGTGTCTCATGCTCCAATAATTACTTTAAATTGTCATGGGAATTCAACATTTCCGTTGGAAGCTGGTGTTACAGTAGCTATTCTCTCACACGCAATTATAAAATTTTTCACCCGAAATATTTTTGTCTGTGTAGTGTTAGAATTACTGCAAAAAGTAAGCATTTTCAGTGGGAAAAGTATATTAATCTTCTGATTAAAACAAACAAAAAACAAGCAAATAAACAAACAGGAAAAGCGTGAGAGAAATGTTTTGATTGAGTTACAAGTCAGTGGGAAAGGAAGTGATCAGTACCTTCCCCCAAAATCCTGGTGTGTTTGTCACATGTATACAAGCAGAGTGCCTCTAGTCACATTCAGGCACAAAGTCACTGGTTTTGTACACAGACATTTCATGTTTCTGGGCCATTTCTCACTTCACTGACCAACTACTCACTGCTGTATAATGGTCAGACTTAACATAATGAGTAGTTTTTTCTTCAAGCAAAGTTTTTAAATACCTGAAAATGTCATTGATATCTGATGTAGAGAGCATCTTTTATGTCCTTTGATTCACAGTGATGTTCTGCTTCTCATACTTCTGGCATAGGCCTCCTACATTTAAGGGTGAGTTTCTCATGTTTAGATAACAAACAAGTAATTAATAATCCAGGAAAGATTCCTTTTCTGTTTCATGTGATCTGTTGAGTACACATACATATGCTTCAGTTGATATTAATTCTATAGAATAAGAAGATCACTCACTGGATGTCCAAATAAAGCTGTTACATCCTGAACCGAATTTCTATATTAAGATGTTTTGTGGGGTTTTTATTCCCTCAGGTGCTCTGCTGTGCTGCTACTCTTAGTCCTTGACAACCTCTGTCAGGATGCTTTCTTTCCCTTGCAAGGGGCAACAACTGGCACCTCACTGGCAACTCCCATGCAGTACTATTTTTCTTTCAATATAGTTTCCCATCTCTTTGTTTCCTTTCAAGCTCACAGAAATTTCAACTCTGGTATTTTCATTGTGCACTCTATTTTATTTCTGGGTTTGTTTTTTATTTTGTTTTATTTTATTTCCTGGAGTATTTTAACAAATTCTTAGGACTTTTCTCTGCTTCAGCCATTGGCATAGCACAGCACTGCCCTGACAATGTGTCCACAGTCATTTCCTGTTCCAAGTACTGCTCTATCTCATATTATATCGCTATGCATAACTCTTGCCAGGAAAAAGGGGTCTCAAATTGATTTTTCACAGAAAAACACGGATATATTTATTTGGTTTGCTACTACAAATATTCTTTCTCTAGGTTGTGACCGGGTGAATTCCAGGCCCATTGAGGCCAATGGAAATCCGTCACTTGACTTCACTGGAGACAGGATTTCCACCCAAATTTTTGCCTGTTTGGAGAATTAGAACTGACAGTGATTGCTGAAAAAAACCCTGGAACAACACAGCAATGTAAAAAAATAATAATAACGAGATTCTGTCACTTCTGGTAGTATCAAATAATGACTTTTCAGCACTGTGTGAAAGCAATTCAAACAACTAAACTTTATATTTTTGCTTGGCTTTTTTTTTTTTTAAACCATTCCCTGTTGTTATTTGTGTGATGATAGGATCAAGGAGACTTAGCCACAGATAAGAACCTCGGTGTTGTATAAACAGAGAAAGAAAACAGAGCCTCCTTCAGGCTTGCCAAATAAATGCTTACCAAGAGGTGAGGGAACGTGGGACAACAGTACATCTACGCTGATGGTTGTCGTATGTTGGGTTGTGGAGCAGCAGCCTGGGAGCCTCTTCCCAGGTTTTTCTAGGTGTGATGGCAGAGGAGAGCTTTAGGGATGTTTTGAAGGACATATAGTAGCTCTGTGCTGAGAATTACAGATTTCACTTTCCAAAGAGAAAGGTGTATGAAACATGAAGAAAAGCTGGTAGGGGGTTTTGAGCTGCTGCCTTTGAGTAGAAAAGTGAGGGAAAAACAAGGCTGGGAAGGGAAGGAAAAGCATCTGTGAAGTGGTAAAGGCAGTAACAGCAGGACTGGAGAGGCTGGGTGGCCTTTCCTCAGGAGAGGAAGCTGTCTCAATTCACCTCTCCCTTCTGTTATTGTCCTTAACACATCTCTCTGGTGTTTCCAGAGTTGTTTGTATTCACAATCCAAAATTCAGGGTCTCAAATAACATAACTGTCCGTATCCAGATACTTTTCTCTCACCATCAGCAGTACTTTTGGAACTGGATGCAACCCAGCTGGAAATAAGATGAGGACAGATTTTCTTGAAAGATTTCTCATACGGACAGCTTTTAGCTGGGTTGGAAACATTTCAAAAGCAGTAATTTTTCATTCTATTCCAGCATTTCTTCATCCAGTTAAAGCCAGGGAGTGCACAGATAATTTTAAAAGAGAAAAGGACTGAAGCTTAAATCCAAAACTACAGTAACTGACACAATAAAAATATTATTAGATTTATTTTTTTTAAGGGTAATGGGATTTTCATAAAATCTATGACCTGAATGAAGACGCACGCAGGCCATTCATTTGCAAGCTATGGCTCATCTCTATTTAATATACATGGCTCCAAAACAGATCCCTGCCCCAAAGTATTTTTAAACTTTAAGGCTCTTTGAAACCTGTGTCTACACTGTATTTTCCATATATTGAGAGTATACAGCTGATCTAAAGTCTGTACTCACTAAATGTATGCCACAATTTTGAAGTACAGAAATACCTGAGAAAGGCGACTCTGGGGACCATCCTCTTGGTGAAACCAGGACTTGGAGACTGGCTGTACTTAGATGCAGATGTGCTGCCCTCAGACATCATGCATGCAGCCCAGCCCCTGCCTTTATAACTGCTGAGCAGAGCCTGTAGATCAGTGTAGGTGTCTGGAACCTGGATTTGAATGCTGGATTTGAATACCCCTCTGTGTTTGACTGACATGAGGCAGATCTCTCTTCGTATCTCAAGTTCACTTTCTTCTCTTGAATCATGGTACATGTCTGCCTCTGCTCCTTCAGCTTTTGATGTGCTGCAATACTTTTCCTAAACCCTTCCTGTATGAGCACTTTGGTAATGCAGACCTTTTTTATTGGACCCTAAATGTTTTTGACAGTGGTGGGAAGAGGAGATAAACTTTGTTCTTGCGTGTGAACTTGGGTGTTATCGTGTACGTTCTTTTGACTGCTAACCATATTTCCTCCTGGCTTTGTTACCCACAGCAGTATGTAACTTTCCTTCCTTTGTCCCATTCAAACTCTCAAAAAAAAAAAGGAATCAATTCAGAAAGCAATTATGGGTTCACATTTTCTAAATTTTCTCTTTTCCTCCTTTTTCCTTACCTCACTAGTAGATTCTTTCACTTTGTGAGAATAAGCAATTACTTATCTGTGCCATTCCATAGATGTTCAACATGTCTTCAGTTTCCCAGCATGAATATTCCTGCTCTTTCAGACCATAGCACATTAAGTGTTTAAAAGGGGTGTTTCTGTGCTTGTGCAGCAGTTTGCTTGATATTACCATGGCTAGTACTGGACCAGGAACTGCTTTCTTGTCTCCCAGACTGGTTTTGTAGCCATGGCTTTCATCCCAATTGTAATCAGTTCGAAATTATCCCCTTGGGCTGTGGACTTACTTTGCCACTATAACTACCAGGTAGATATGAAGATTTTTCAAACAACAGTAATTTTTAACTGAAATTACTGTGTGAACTTTTTTTAAAAACAAACAAAATATTTTGTTGCTCTGGAAGCATTTTTGTTAATATTTTCTACATTGTGAAATTTATTCAAACTCTCTGTTTCCTGAAAAAAAACCCCAAAAAAAACCCAAAAAAAACCAAAAAAAAAAAAAAACCCAAAAAACCAGTGAAAAATGAAACCTCTGTCAGAGGTAGAACTCAACAGAAGCATCCCCCCCACCCTTACACAGACTCCTTGTTATTGTCAGTCTAGCACGCCTTTTCAAATCATATCATGTGAAAAAGGAAACCAATAACGGGTTTGGTTTTTTTTTTTTTTCAAATGGGGGTTTTCTGACTGGAGAAGTTGTGTGAAGAAATTCCCATGTGGCTTCTTTACAAGTTTATCAGTTTAGAATAGAGACACATTAGCTGCTTAAAGAAATTTAATTTCACTACTCAATCAGAGTAATACAGGTTTTATTTAAAGCCTAATCCAAAACTCATTGTAGTCAGCCATTCTCTGTATTGAGTGGACTTCACACTCAGAAAAATCAGAGCCATTGACAGCTGTCAGTAGCTTTATGTGGCATCTCCGTGGAACTCCATGAATTTTCTCAGTTTTCCAGCTGTTGAACATGAAGCCTACTGAAGGTGGAGGCACTTGCCCAAGGACATGCTGTGTGTCACTGGTGAGATCCTGAACAGCAGCAGAACCTCAACTTTGGCTTTCAGACTATAGGCTCTGAAGCCATTTATAAAAGAACTTTCTCCCATGTGCATTTTGAACTTGCTGTGCCTAATGTTGACAACAACCTCAGAGTCCCAACCAAGACCTGGAGTCTCTGCCTGAGTAGCTTAAGCCTTTAAAGCACAGTTCTCAGTCCCATGATTTCTTTTCAATGGAGCAATAGCACTTAAAACCCCAGCAACCCTATAGCTGTAACACAACACACAGGCTGTTACACTCTCTCCATGGGGTCACATCCTGAGCAGTTGTTCAAGCAAGAACATATTTCATGGTCTGTATTTCATCTAGACAAGGCTTTTAAACTTAGATTGGCTCCCACCAAATTCAGTTTTTTACCCCAGACTTTCCTTGAAGGCTGAAATGCATATGTCTGCACTATCGGCCTCACTGAAATTTACCTTGCAGATCATATGTTTGGTAGCCGGGAAAAAATAAATATAGTTGTGCTTTTTTCAAAATATGTGTCTGGCAAAGATAGTAAAGAGTTTACAGTCAATTTGAAGTTCATAAGGTTCCTATCAGTAAAAATATTAAATATTTTGAATTCATGGCTGAAAATTGTAGCAGCCTCCTTTCCACCCTAGAGTTCCTGATGTCTCAAGCCATCAGTTGTCAGTTGTGACTGTATTTTGCTGTCAGACCTTGGAGTAATATCTTCCTTGAACAATCTGAATGTTATGCTTTCTGATATATAAGCAGTTCTGGTTCATCTTTAATTCTTCCAGTGCTTCAGCTTTTTACACTGTCACTGCTCCATCAGGCCACAAGCAACAAATGAGCAACCAATGAGCAACAAACTTCCCAATACATATTTCGTTATTCTGAGCAATATTTTTATGTCTCCTTTGTCTGTCAGAGGACAGAAGCATCCCCCCCATCCTTACACAGACTCCTTGTTATTGTCAATCTAGCACGCCTTTTCTTTTCAAATCATGTACTTCCACTGGTTTTCCCATAGTAAAAAAATGCTGTCTATGTTGAACTTGGTGCCTATTGTAGATCCAGACAATCTAAGCCCTTGCATGCTCAGATATAATTCTTATGTCCTGAAATTTACCCAAGTGCACCTTGAGGAAATCCTGTCATAGGAAGTGCTGCATATGCCCAAAGCTGTTGGGCAGGGTCATGGTAAGCACTAGCTGGCAGAGTGTTTCAAGTTACAGGGACCATCTCTTGATGGGTTCCAACTTAACCAGCATTGCTGCCTTTTGCTCTCACTCTTTAGTCATCTATCAGTTCTCTCAGATAGGTCCACTAGGTTCTCGTTTGGGTAAATCTGAGCAAGTTTTCAAGGTCTTTTTATTTGTCCTCCAATGTTCTGCCACAGGATGCCTGCAAGCTGGGTCCAGTTGCAGGCAGGCTTTTTTTTTTTCATTCTATTTGTATTCGCTGTTCAAGAATTGCCACCTCTGAAATCTAATTTTTCCACTGGAGCACAGCCAGCTTCATATTTTTGCCATGTGATCTCAGTTCTTGCTGTCTGAATTAATTGAAATCTAAAAATCTACCAGCTGCTTCAGAACCCAGTGTTGTCAGAAGCAAGAAGAGATTCTGATTACTTCTTTTTTGTCTCATATTCAAATACATTTTAATACCTTTTCCAGTTCAGAAAAATCTCACAGAGGCAAAGCTCCAGTGGAGGTTCTGGTGGTCATTTTCCTACCAGCAAATTGTCTTCTCTCTTTCATGTGTCTATACACCCAAAGTCCAGTGAACATTAGGTGCTTAAATTAGAACACGGAACATATGAGCCCCTTATTCTATGTCTGGTTCTATCTGGTGTCTGTAACAGGAGTTTGAAGCTTGAAGAGACCCTCCTGGAAAACTAAAACCACAAAGGCAAAAGCCCCAGTAAGAAAAGGAATGGTTTAAGTGCCATTCACTAAAGTCATGAAAATTGGTTCAACCATTGGTGGCACCTGTGGAGTAGAAGTAGTTTAGAGATGTCATAAAAACCCCTACGGTGGTGTCATAAAAACCCTGAGCCAGGATGACGTGCAGTTAGCTGGGATGTATGGTGTCTCAGTTAAAATGGAGCCACACTTTAGGAAAATGTATTTAAATTAACTTCACTGGGAAACAGTCATCATCCTAGAGTGCTGCTGGGTCTTACCTAGTCCAGTGCATTGCCTGTCTCACTCCCACACTCTCTGTAAGAAGCATCTCTGAAATTACTGCGGAAGCTTAAGCCACAGAAGAACAGGAAGCACTGACTTGTTACAGCTCGTGGACAGCCCAGTGTCAATGTCACCCAGCATTGAGCTCTCTTTGCTGAGTCTTGGGACCAGGTTACCTCTTTGACCCAATCCACAAAAAGACTTGCCCTGTAAATAATGTATCCTGCATAATCCTTAGGCTCTGAGGAGAAGAAAGAGGCTTTCTTTGCCTCTTTCCACCTCTGCACTTCTGTCACCGTGGCTGTTTAACAATAACCTGCAAGTTGCTGCTTTGCATCCCACCTCCTGAATTTGGGATTGGCCCAGCTGCAGCCAGGAGTGCAATGTGGAAGAGAGCTGGCATAAGAGGGCAAAAAAGCGCTGTGGCTCAGCCCATTGTGTGTGAAAGGGAGGTCTCATACCCCTTAAGGGAATTACTCTTTTGAACTCTCTCTGGGGTAAGAGCAGCAACACGCTAGCCATCAGATAAGAGATGGAGCAGCCAGATATCTGCTCCTGGACCAGCACCAGTCTCCCAGCAGTCACATGAATCTCCTACTGGAATTTTCACACATTTGCCCAGAAGAAACTGAAGATGATGTGCACATGCTCTGCTGATTGCCACCACTGAAAAGGCTGTGGCAGCAAGCAAAACCTACTAACAGGCAGTTCATACTCAGTCTCCAGAGTTTGGAAGACCAAGGGACTGTAAGGATTACAGCCTGGGGAAAGCATCTTTCAAGAGTAACTCTTTATGTATGACACACCACGCAGCTCATTTCTTCACATACATTCACTTTGACATTAACTTCATTGTCAAGCGCATAGTGACATACCTGTCTTGTAGGTGTCCTACCCCTGCCTAATTTCTAGTACCAAAGTATCTCTGGGATATAGTTCAACACACATCACAGTGTAACAGGCAATCATATCTTTCCTGGGGTGGAAAAAATTAATTGCTAACCAGTATTGTCTCATTTATTTGCTCTATGCATATTGCAAAAATCCTACCAATTATGTCTCCTGGGGCAGATGCTTTTCTTAGGCTGGCATTGGTGTGCTGCTAAAAGCCCAGTGTTGTTAACAATATGGCAGGGAGAGGATTCAGGTGTGCCCACTGTCTCCCTCCATTTCCTGCCATCCCAGGTCTGGACAGGAATAGGTTATGACAAGTAGAAAGGCCAGATCTCAAAGAAATGATAAGTGACAAAAGCTCAACATTTGGGAAAGTGATTCACTCATAACTGTAAACATGCTCTAGGATTTATTCCTGAGTTTATATAACTATTTCTACACCATCTGTTAAGTGGCTTGTAATTGGCCAGTTAAAATCAAGAGAATGCTGAAGTTAACTGCCTTCATGACTCTGGAATATGGACAGCTTTGGAGTCCAAGAGAGGAGTAGGCATTGGTTTTACAGGATTGTGAATTTATTGTGCCGTGGGCCCTTCCTAACCTGCAGAGTCAAATACAAAATTTCAATCAAGTTAATGGAGAAACGGCATTATTAAAAGCCTTCTTACTTGTTTATTTCATTACTGAACTTCATTCCTCCTTCTCTTTTAATTTGTTGATCTGTGTTTTGGTGGAGGATGCACCGTACGTGCTTTTCTGGCTGTAGGCACCTCACAGGCACTCCAGCAAGCGCATAGCTGTCATCCAAATGGGGTGTTTAAGACTGAGAGCAGAGTGCTGTGGGGCACAGGACAAAGCTTTTCCCCCAGGTTGATGAAAGGCCCACCCTTGGCTTCTGCTGGAATGCTGTAACGCTTCTGGAAAGGAGAGCAGTGAAGATCAAAGGCAAAATAGCGCCAAAGAATGAAATTTAACAAAGATTCCTCACCCTGCCTAATTATCACATCACACTTTGAGTCAACATGCAAGGCTGCTGGTGCCAGCTGTGAAAAAGGCAATTAATAACTTTAAACCAAGCATAGCTTCAAACTCAACAGGAGAAGCTGTGAAGAGCTATGTACAAGTGGTAGACCCACAGTTTTCATCCCTTGATGAGATGCTGGTGAAGCATGTACAGTGGAAAATGCCTTTAAGAGACTTTGAGAAACATGATAACGTCTAGATGGGTTTTAGAATGTCTCTGTCATTCCTAAAAAGATAGGGATGGCATTTCAAGAGGATAAGGCAAGTACTGCTCATCAGCCAGGCTAGTGTGCTGCACTGCAAATGCTGTGGGGTGAGTAGCAAGCAGTTTATGTTCTGCTGTCCTCAGGTGAACCTCCCAAAGAGAATGTGTTGTTTACTAACACTCCAAAAAGAATTTAAGTTGTTTGCAACTAGTCTGAAGCTGGTGTTTGTCTGGGTTCAAAATCCCATCTCTGAGCCTGTGCTGGGGTTGTCACAAGAGGGCACTTTCTTGGCACTGGATGGCTCTGACTCAGAGAGGAAGGCTATGCTGGGGGAAGTCTGGGAGTCAGGAGTCTTCATCTTGATGCCAGTCCTTGAAACAAGATCTGTATTTCATGTTTTTAGCACCGGAATAACCTGTTCCAGGTACCTTGTTGTACCTTCTCACAAGACACACTGAGCTTTTGATGTCAGTGACAGACCTGGGAGACAGAAGGGCATTCCCCAATACCTGATGTATGGTTTGTGGAAAGCAGAATTTCATGATCAATTTTATTACACATTAAGGACAAAAAATAATTGCCCAAGCGTGTTTTATATATTCATCTAGGAAGAAATCTATGGTATTTCTGAAGTTGTTTCAAAGCCACCTTGTTTCAATTTGAGATTTTGCTATAAAATAAACCTTCTTAAAAGCTGCATGTCATTATGTTTTGACTTAAAATTAAAGGAACATCGTAACTCCTTTTATTTTGCTAATATTCCAAAAATAAACATTTTTACTTATAAAGCTTTTAGGAAAATTCATTCCTGTTTACAGTCCCAGCACATGCTCCGTGCTGGTTCCAATTCTGTCAGCCAAGCAGCTGTCCTGCCATTAACGCTCTTTAGCAGCTGTGCTCTTTCCACTACCTGGGGACCTCTTAGAAAGCGTTTACAGAGTTTCGTGTGGACAGGTGTCCCTGAAAAAGCCATGCTGCCTTCAAAGGAATGCAATAAGACCGACCTCTCTCCCAGCACCCTCAGGTATTTCAGATATTTTATTTCAGTAATAAAAGAGAAAAGCAAATTATGAAGGTGCTCCACCCACCTACCACTGAGATAATTAAAATGAGGAAGTTGTTGTATAAGTTGTACCCTTGCAAAAGTGTCCCCCTGGCACGTCTGCTTCTCTTTGTTTCTACAGCCCTTTCAGAAGCGAGCTGAAAAGGTTGTAATGAATGAACCAGTGCAGCAGTGATACTGCAGGTCCCTGGCAGCTGCTTTTTGGTGTAGGCTAAAGCAAATGAAGTGTCTTCCACTCTCAGGTGCTTTGAAGACAGATACCACAGAGCATTTGCTCTCAACTTTGGAGACATAAACTGTCCTTTTGTTGGACAAAGGTATACATACTATTCTCTGTCATATCTAAACACAAAAATATTTTCACTTACGTTAAAATCAATTCAGTTGCAGAACTGGGTGTGATTGTGGTCTTGAGAAAAATAACTCAGGTCATACCTCAGTGGTAACTGTGAACTAAATGTCAGCATTCGTGAACGTGTTAGTCGGGCCAGCTCACCAAATTTTCAAATGTGCAGGATTTCCAGAAACAGCATAAAAAGAAGGTACCTGCCAACATTTTCATTTATCAAAGATCAAAGTTAGGTACCTCAACAAAAGTCAGACACAGGCAATGCAGAACTGAGCTTGTTTGCTCACAGTCAGCATGGCTTGCTGCTGTGCTATCGGCAAATTCTCCCTTTGATATGGGGAAATGAAGCTGTGGAATTTTCTGTTTGTTCCTTGGTATTACTGTAAATCTTTCAGAGCCCAGTGACGTTTGCAAGGGTTCCTTGAGAGTGTGATGGGCATAAGTAAATTCATGTTGTAACACCTCTGTTAATGTTCAAGTGCATTGTGCATAATCACTTGTACATTTTGTGGTGGAAGGGTGTCATTGTGAGTGGTCTGGCAGAGGCTGCCAGGTACAAGCAAACTGGCAGAAAGCCTTCTAGTCAAGTTTGGCTGCCTGTAGCTGAGCTACTAATGTTTTGCAGTGTCTGAGATAAGGAACAGTCTCTGAGGAAAGGTTTTGTCCCTACATGGTCCAGGTGCCTCATGGAAGTCCTTAGCCTCTGCAGGGATCTCTCCCAAACCTGAGGGTGACCCATTGTGCATGATGAGCAGGAGGACAGATGTGCACCTTGCCAGAGCCTTTCTGTAGAGGTGGATGTAGGGCATGTTGGTGACATGTCTGCACAAAACAGGCACCTGGGTGAGCTCCAAGACTGCTGATTTAGCAACCTCAGTCCCCAGATGCAGCACTGCACTCTCAGACTCCTCAGCCATGAGCAGTACTTGTGTGGGAAACAGGGACTTTTGGTCCAGGCCTCTGTCCTGGACCTGAGAGAGGTAAAATCCAGAAAACATAGATTTTAGACATTACTGGAAACAGTCCCTGGTCTCTGGTGTGTTAGGTAAGGGATCAGTAGAAACTTCTTGTTGTCTGGCTAGTCCAGCTCATATTTTTAACTTCTGGTATTTGAAAAAAATCATAAGTAACTATATATCTAACAGTCTAGCCCTCTCTGCTGGAAAAAAAAAGAAACCAATAGAGAAGGACAACTTTGGCAGTCATCCAGGAATGGGAACTCTCTTCTTATCTGCATAAGACATAGACCACAGAAATCTTGGTTGACTGCAGCCTCTGGATTTCAGACCTCTGCTCTGACTTCACCACCAAAATCCTAACCTGTATCTTATGGTTCAAGAAGGCAGTGTTGTACTTTTGCTGGTGCTGTACAATCTCATCACTTCTAGTTTTCTGCCTGACAGCTCCTCTGAAGAGTTCCTCTCTCCTTCTCAGGCCTGTCCTCTTTCCATCAGCTTTACAAACTTTCTGGTTGGCTACAGTTAGACTGTCCTTTTATGTATCTCTGGAGTTGGCACATGGCAATGGCAATCTTCCCTTTGCAGATGGTGGGTACAACAAATGAAGCACAGAAATGCTGGGAGAAAGGCAAAAATCATCACTTCACTTTCTTAGTGAGGCATCTGCAACTGGAGAAGGACTCACACTGGCATAGCATGAAGCCCCTGGACTAATTTTTTTCTCCTTAACTTTACTTTAAGGGTTAAAATTTTTCAGTTAAAGAAAAATAAACAAAAGTGGCCAGCATTGCTCTCACAGACATGACCAAAGGGGTTTAACCAGTAAAGGAAATAAGGCCAAGAGATTATCTTAAACTTCTTTCCTATTAAAACAATTCATTTCATATATTGCCACAATGCAACAACTTCATCTGAACTTCCTTTCAACCTCTATAAACATGTCCTTAAAATGAAAGCTGTGAATTAATATTTGAAAAATACAGTCTCTGTGTGACATTGGGCAACACTTTTTGAGGAGTAGTAGCAGTAGAACTTGCTTCAAAATGAAGCATTGCATTATCAAAGAGAATTTAGTTGGAAAATATGCCTAGTGTGTAAACCAGCTATAAAATTAATGTAATTTTTTCTGTCTTTTAGTGAGCTTCGTTGCATAAAACTGTGGTTTGGAACTAACACTTACTCTGGGGCAAAGAATCCATTAAAAGAGCTTGAAAAACTATTCAGTAAGGTAGGTAAGAAAAACTGTATTTTTTAATCTATGGCATACTGAACTGTAAAATCTTCTGCTAGGGAATATCCCTTTTTGATACTCAGTCTCATTCTTTGGAAGGTGCAATGTTTCTTCAGAGAGTGATGAGAAAGTAATTAATTGAGAGGCAAAGTGCTTGTTTAGGCACCCACTCAGTAGAGTGACAAGAATTGGTGCTGTCATTCAGCAAGGACAGCATTGTTTTGTTACTGCTGGGGTTATCTGCAGGAGGGCTCTGTGGGAGACTGTGAAAGAAGTTACAGAAGAGGAAGTTTCATATATGCATGACCCCAAAATGAATGAAGATAAATAAGATTGTGTATCTAGCCTTTTTTTTTTCATTTACATTTAAAGCTCTTAAATATGGATTCTCATACGATTCCTGCTAGTATAATGTGAGCATGGGTAATGAGCATGGGTATATCTGCTGCATTAGCTGGAGAAAAGCATTCTGGAGAAACCATAGATACAATAAAAAAATTTAAGACTTGAGATCAAGGGAAGGACTATCAGGCTCCAGACCTTTCCCATGGCTTTTGCTCTCCATCTCTAGACTTACTGCCCCTGTGTGGCTTCCTTCCCTTTCAAAGCTGTTTCATCACACCCCAAGCAGATTTGTCTGCATGGGGATAAGAAGGGTGTTTAAAGATTTTAAAATTGCTGCCTCATGGTCTGTAGTCCAGTTTCTTGTACCATAAATGGGTATCAGCAAATCAGTGTGGGTGAGAAAGCACTTCAGCGTGTTTTGGGTTGGGAACAAGGGGCAGAGCCAGGAAAGGCTTCCCAAGCCACCCAGGTGTTTGCAGAAGGGCTGTGCTGCTATGCAGTCCCTTGTGTTCCCAGACAGTGAAGTGTTTTGGGTGCCCTCCTTGATGTGCCATTAGGCAACAAGTTGCCAGGAAGCAGGGTAAGAGTCACTGCTTTTAAAAGACTTTCACAAGGAGGCCTCACACCCAAGGCTCAGAGGGGCAAGGAAGAACCCTCGGTGTGTGGCAGACATCCACATACAGGGATGCTCAGGTGCACACAGGAGGATCTTGGCCAAACCCTGTGCTTGCAACAGCAAGCTCATCTTATTTCCAAGTGAGGGCTGGGTCCCACAGGGGACCCCACGCCTCCCACCCCACTCCCCCTTCTCTACCTGTGTGTTCTTTTCTTTCCTGAGGGGTTTTATTTCTTCCTTCCCCTGGCAACAGCTCCATGGCAGTTTTACCCTGCCAACAGCAGCAGGCAGCAAATGCTTTGTACACCTTGAAACAATTTCTTTTGCAGGCCACACTGTGGAACGAATCTGAGCAGCTGAGTTGCTGAAGGCTGTGGGGGCATGGATCTGCCTAAATCCCATTAGACATGTAACTACTGTACTCTCAGCAGGAGATAGTTACATGTCTGATTAGGGTTTTAGGGAAAGTTGTGAAAGGCACACAGGAGAATGGAGACCTAAGAGTAGGGATTTGGTGGTGAATTCTGAACTCCTGTGTTTTTGAAATTAAAAAAAAAAAATCACTTAAAATGACAAGGTGAAAGTTGTTGGGGTTTTTTTTGTTTTGTATTTTTTGGGTTTGGGGTTTTTCTTTTTTTCTTTCAATTGTACTTGTTTTTAACACATTCTGATTTAGGAAAGAGAACTTGTGCCTCAGGAAAGCCAGGTATCCAGAAGAGTAATTAGATCCCCAGAGTCAGTTTGGAAAGCTCAGATGGCTCTTCTGGATGTCACCCCTCACTCAAAGGACAATTTAGTTTTTGAAAACTGTTTGGACCAACTGCAAAACCCAAATTTTTCTGTGCAGTGAAGTTTGCATTTGAACCTGAAGAAACATAAAGAATGGAAACCAGAAACCGAGTTGTAGTAACCCATGCTTTTTGCTTGTGTTATTGCACAGGACTGTGGCATGCAGTCACGGTGAGAGAGGAGAAAGAGGCTGCCAGCATGATGGAAAAATCCTACTAGCAGTAGGAAAACTTATGGGATAAATGTCTTGAACTGAAACATGAAGTTTCAAATCTAAAATACTTGAATATAAGCTACACAGAACAAGGTAGGGCTAATTTCATCTTCAACCTAAATGTCTTACGTATAATATTTAAAAGTGCTCTCAAGATATTTGTCCCAAATTCCCTGTAGAAAGAAGCACCACAGCCTTGCCTGGCAGAAGCACTGGAAGAGTGTTGTTACTGTGCTGTTACACAGCTGCCTTTTCTGCGTCCCCATCATAACTGATCTCCAAACCTGCCTGCCTGCATGCCTGCCTGCCAGGCATTCCCTCTGGAAGGTGATGGTACCTTCATGCTGGCGCTTACCTGGAGAAGCTCATTCTAATTTTCTGCTTATCTGCCAGAGCAGTGTGATCAGACACGCCATTTGAAAGGTGTATTGGGGTTTCTAAGCCTCATGAAACAAGGCAGAGGTTAACCCAGGCAACCACCAGGCTGTAGTTGAAAATTGGCCTGCCTTCAGAGGATAAAAGAGCAGTGGGAGGGTCTCTTTAGGCAAACAGTGAATTGCTAAAAAAAAAAAAGGGGGGGTTTTGGGCGAAAAAAGAATGGCAAAAAAAAAAAAAAAAAAAAAAAAAGCCAACAAAAAAACCTTGATCTTCATGATGCAGAAAGAAGGAGCTTTCTGAACTTGGAGAAGGTTGGTAAACAGGAGGTTGACAGCCAAATGTTGGTGCCCCCCCACATTGAGGGAATGGGGACTGTGTTGCATGGATGCGTTCCAGTTGGAGGAGAGCTTTGCTATGCGGAGATGCTCTCGGGTCAGGTGAAGACAGCAGGATTCTTGCAAACCAGATGGGTAAGTCAGCTCCTCAGAGCTGGATTTCAAATGTAACCTGGGCTCGTTCATTATTGCAGGGTGGAACCAGGAATTTCCATGGCTTTGATCAAAATCCTACAAAAGTAATGGTTGCGGAGATGGCTTGCTTTGAAGTTTTGAATTTGAATTTTGAGAGAATCCAAAATGCAAGCTAGAATAGGCTGAAATTTGTTTCAATAAAAGCATCTGGGGAAAAAGATAAATAAAAACCTAAACTGTGAATTCTCATGGAAATTAAGGTGTTTCTTAAAAACTTTCAAACTTGATGGAAAATGTGCATCATGTTTGGAATCATCTTAGTGAAAAGATGGTGACACTCTTAAAATGAAAAAAACTCTGATATTTTCACTGAAGAGTAGACTGAGTTTTACACATTATGTTTTCCCTCTTTTTAAAAAAAATATTTTAGTTTCAGCAGAAAAAATACAATACAGACTCTCTTGTGATAATGCAGTGTTTTGAGGAGCAAGGTTGGGAATTTTCTCCCTGTTTTTCAGCTTGCAAAAGTCTTGAAAAAGATAAACGAGCTCTCATTTATTCCCTGAACCTTCCTTTGGGAAAATCTTTCAACCTTCCAAACATTTTTTTCTTCCATAAAAATTCTTTTGAGCCAGAATTCTAACTTGATCTCAATCTCTAGTGCAAATGAAACATAAAATCACTTTGTAAAAACACTGGTGATCAGAGACGGCTGACCTTAGCTCTACTCTCTTCCTTCTAGGGATTACTGTAACTGTGGTTATTGAGGAGGTAGGAGAAATATTTTAATGGAACTCCAGATGTGGTTTGCATCTATGTATGTGTGTGTACATGAAAATATTATATTTATATATGTGTGTGTGTGTGTGTGTGTATGTGTGCATATATAAATTACAGGGATTTGTGTTTTCCACATTACTGGGAACTCATATTGAGACAGTGACATTTGATTGCATCCTGTGAGATGAATAGTTTACACATAGCTGAAGAACAGAGTCACTATTTAAGCTATAAAATATTCTGGTTTGCGCCACTTTCATCTTGATAGACGTTAATGTAACTTTCTTTTGCCAAACTGAAGATAAACTGTTTGTCTTGCAGTCTCATTCCAAAATAGAGAAATTACTTAAGTGCCTCACCCCTAAAAGGAACAGTATGTGATGAAACAGAATATGCCTGAACTTATATTTAATTTTGCTGACAAATGTCTTTTGAGTGACTGACTGTTTCTCAGCTTCTTTTCCAGACTTTTATTTTTATGAGTTTTTTTTTAAACACTGATCTTTCCACAAACTAGGGACACAATGACATTTCAAGATTGGAATTTGTCAGAACACATTTGATGAAATATATTTAACTAAAACATGCTGCTTCTTGGATGCCAAAACATTTTGTAGAGGTGCTGGTGTTGATGAATGGGGAGTTTTATGTATCCCAGGTTGAGGTCTCTGGTTATGTCTGATCTGAAAACTCGCTCTCTCTAACTCAGAAATAGATGTTTCAACACAATTCCACACCCTTCCATTTTAAATTTTTTTGTTTTCATTTCAACACCATACAAAAAAATTGGAAAACCTGCACAGTTTCGGAATGGACTTATTCCGCTATCACCCAGCCAGCTCTGCTCAATACCTTCTCTCCCACAAATGGCTTGTGCCAGGTTTCCAGAAATGGATGTGGGGCTACAGCTATAGGGTTTTTTTTCCCCAGAAGTCACCTGTCATCTCACTGTAGCTTGAGCTTCCACAGACTTCTTTTTTTCCACTGAGTCAGGCTGTGAGAGCAGACCACAAGCTCACACGCAGCCAGGGCTGTGACTCGGCTGGTTGGCTCCGGGTTGCTGTTCCAGCTGTCCGGGCTGGTTTCAGCAGGGCGACCACTGTGGGTACATTTTTTAAACACAAACAAACAAACCAAAAAAAAGTTTACAAATGTTTGTCTTCAAATTCCTGCACAAGGGCAACTTAATTGAAACCCACACCTGGTTGAACAAGGTTAGGCTGTGCCAAAGAAAGCCTCTGTGCCTGTTTCATTTGAAACCAATGGAGGGGAAGATAGTTCGTTAAGTCTGCGGTTTCCAGAAATGTCTCTGATGTGGAGTTAAACTTCTTATGTTTTGAACTCTTGTTTTGTTAAATGAGTGCAATGTTAGTTGTACAGCCTGAATTTTAATGACTTGTTTCTTGGTTTAGAAGATGGAGTCGCATTTTCAACCTTTGAGGCTTTGGTTGGAGATTAGGTAGATAAGTTAAAAGCCTGACCAACTCCTCTAATTAGGTTTTGGTTCTTGCAGTATATGCTGAACTTTACAGGTCATGTTTCCACACACTGAAGTCTCAGTCCATTTCCCAACACACCTTGAACTTAGAGTAAATCTTGAAATGTCTTATCAGAAGTATTTTTTCTTTGGATTTCCTGGAAGTCCTGGACTTGACTCACAGAAAAATACTTTTTTTTCTTTTTTTCCTTTTCTTTTTTTCCCCGAAATTAATGCATCCTTTGAAATGGTGAATAGTTTTGAAAACTATCTGTCATGTGGGTCAAAGTAGTAACAGCAAATACTATGTTCTTTTTTGAAAAGCAGTAGACATTTCTATCACACTTCTTCCATGAAGGACATTGTGTTGCCATTCTCAGAAATACACAAGGGGCAAATTTTCCAAGACGTCATAACCTGCCAACCGTTTCAGGAATCAAAAGTAAATAGTGCTTGGAGAGGTGGCCTTTGGAGAATGGAGAACTGGTACCTGTCTGACAGGCTGAGGGCTCCTGATCCCCCAGGCCATGTGTGAAAATGTGACTCAGAGTGACCAAATAGCCATAGAAAAATGACCTGCAGTCCTTTGGGAGAGGCATCCTTGGGGATGGTCTGTGCAGATGGTTTGACACCGGTAGATGTAAAATTTAGTCTGGCAGATTGTATGGGTTTTAGCAAGTTTAAACTACCTCACATGCGTGCTCCACAGCTGGTGGGCAGGAATCAAAGAGAAGCTTATAGGGGATGTCACTGAGATGAATGCAGAACATTAAGGCAAAACCATCCAACTCCACTTTCTCCAAGTAGGAATTTATCATTGTGCCTAGCTGTTACAGTGGGTGGTCTCTGTACTACTAATATGATGTAGCTGTTAGAAAGGTATTTCCATCTCTCATAATTTTCTAGTGTTTACTTACCCTTGCTGTGACACTGCTATTGACTCTGAAGTTGTAATTATAACTAATAATTCAGTAATCCAGATGATATATTGCAACAAATTGACCAACAATTACATAGGAAACAGTATTGTGGCAGTCACCAGGGACTGCCTGGCAGAAGACAACTTTAATTAGAGCTGACTAATACCTTATCCTGCCTCCAGGGTGCAGAGGATTTTGAGTGCTAAATGCTAACATTTCTCTTAATTTATATGATCTTAGGAAATGTCAGTTTGCTAATTTTTCAAATAAAGGAGTCTCCTTTTGCAAAAATAGCGTAGTTTACAAAACATGGAGGAAAATAATTTCAGCAGCTATTAGCTTTAGCTGAAACCACCAGCATCCTGAGTTGCCAAGATCAATCAGTTCTGTAGGGAAAAGAGGAAGTGCTTGGAGAAGTGTCCGGCTCTCCTACAGACACTAAGCAGAAATTTCTTCTTCCGGTATTCAGAAGATATTTTGAAATTCAAAATATGTGTGTAGCAATTTAAATTGGTTACCCAAAGAAGAACTATGCACATGAACTGTAAAGGAAAACTACCCTTCCCCACTCCAGCCTCTGCAAGAATGGTGTTTCTATTTTGGTGAAACCTGTGGCATATGTCATTCTTTTTTTTCAGTATATTAGTGAGATGCAACATGACAGGCTCTTGAGATTTATAAGCTACTTGTAAGGGATCTTTAAACCACAAATTAGGAAAAGACAGTCCTGATATTCTGTGTCCAACCTCAAAATGCATATACATTTGCTTTAAAAAATGTACAGTTTCCACAAGGGGAAATCACAGATTGCAACAAACACCACAGGAGAGATCATCAGATACCTACCTGTCTGTCATGTGGATGGCTGCCATTCCAGGTATCCCTGTGCTTTCCTCTACAGCACCTTTAATACGGGCACTACCATAATCCCTGTCTTCCTCTTAAACTGCATTCCCAAATGTAGCTCTGCTACAAAACCAGCCCCTCTGTGGTGGCTTCAGGGCAGTGGAAGAAATGCATTCAATTACGTACACAAACATAACTGTGGAAAGTAAAATGGGTTCAGCTTCTCCCGTATCTTTCTTATCTTGCTTGTTGCCTAAGCTTTAGAACAGGAGCCTTGTTTAAACATAAGTTAGCATAACACCCTAATTTTAAGAATGGACCTGTAGGCAGCAGTATAACATAAGTGTTAATGCAATAACTTTGAATGCAGACCTTAGCTGAACCCTAGAGCCGTGGTGGTTCTGCAGTACAAATACAGTCATTCAGGGGTGATCCTTTGCTTGGATAAAATGCTTCCATTCAAAAGTAACGATAGTGTTTGAATTAATTAAGTTATAACTGAAGTTTTTCCATGATGCTATCTTAAAACAATAACCCAGCAGTGGTACCCACAGCCTAATCAAAATCAGGCTTTGTGGTTTTAGGTGATACACAAACACTTCTGTAGACCTGAGGTGAAAAATGCAGAGCATTTCTAAGAACCTCAAACTCACCTTCTGAAGTAATCTTGCTACTTAGGAGCAGCATTTTCAAAGTGTTTATTGTCCCTTTCAACAGTAGCAAATGGTAAATGATAAATAGGGAGCTGCAAGTCATGGGTAGGGATTTCAGCAAGCCTGAGAAACCAGTGCACACGCCTGCAGCTATTCACATCTATGTACTTCTGTACCTCTAGAAACCTGAGCCTGGATACCTCCCTATCTTAAAAAAAAAAAAAAAAAAAAAAAGCTAATTAATACCACAAAGTCTAATCATGAACAGAGAAATGTGAGCTAGAATACCTTTAGAAAACAATTTTCAAAGGTATATTTTTCCCTCAAATTGTAAATAGGCTGCCTGGGAGAGTTTATTATATGAGGTTAGTTACAGCATTAGCTTGACTCTAACAGGTATCTCTGTCTGCTTAGCTCTGTTGTTTAGCAAACCCATAGTTAGGCTCCCAAGCCACTGTTGAAAATTGTCTTTAGAGTTGCCCTGAAGCACCTGTATCGTAGCTGGGAAAGGAATGCACAAAGGAATAGAGCTATTAAAAGCAAATACTTATAACAAAATAGGTCTTTTTATGTTAAAAGAAATCATACCTCTTGTGTAGTATGCCTTCAAAATGTTAGAAGCATTTCTGTCTGAAGCATTTCTGTCTGAAGCATCCTGAAGTGAACAGAAGGCAGAAAGAAAGCTCCTTAAAGGCTCAGGCTCGCTTTGAGCTTTCACTGGTAGAAATGGGTTTTGACTGCTGTCTTGTATAAACTAATTTAATGTCATTTATTCTGGAAGGACATGTTGTCTCTTAATCTCATTTCTCACAGACACTTTTCTTTGTGTACCAGAGAGACAAGAAATCACACCATTTGAAAGAAAGAGGCAGCAAGGATTCTCCCTCCTGTAACAGCTCTTCAGCTGTAGGAGTTTCTGTAAGTGCTGTTTCACATCTCCGCTCAGCTTCCCAGCACTGCCCTACAGTTCAGACTGTCACTAGCACAACGAGGTTGAGGTGAGATTTTAATTTCAATTAATCTGGCAGAATCAGGAAGAGGGCTGAGTACAGCTACGGTGTGAGATACACTAAAAAGAATTTTTGACTGCGTCTGAACCAAGCTTGTGTTAATCCTGAAGCTAATTTGAGATCAAAAGCACAGAGACTGTTTGAAATCTTATCTGAATCAGATTGCCAGATCATTTAAGGCAAACATTAAATTAGATTGCTTCAATTACTCCAATCAGTCAATCTTGGTAACTGAGACTGAGCTCTTCAGTTCAGAGGCTGATCAACTACTGTTAGATTCAAGTAATAAATGGGGTAAATTAACTGGCATGTATTCCTTAGTGCTGTAGTTGGGCTTCTGGAAAGAGTTCCTCCACATTTGGACCACACCATGGCACAGGCACAGCTTGGGTTCACAAGTCCAGGGCTATTGTCTCCAGCATACAAAGGGCTCGGAGTCAGTGTTTGAGTTTTGACCTACTGTCAGTTTGGGCACAAAAAAGTTCTCACCTTTCCAGGGGCACTGCCTTTCTTAATAGACTTAGACCATTAGATAAAACAATACTGTATCACTCTGTGAAAATTGAGTGGCCATAGGAGATGGTCACTACAATATGAGATAATTATTTAAAATGTTTTAACTGAACCTATGGAACACTAAAATTCTGGCTGAGATCCAGACAAAATCTGCTCATTTAAAAATGTACTTGTGTGTGAGGAGATTGGCTGTTTCATCTGCAATGGTTTGTGTTAGAAGGTAGATAGCTCAGATATCAGCTATAAGGTTATATGCACAGAATTTTGCAGATCTTTTTCCTAGCAGAGCTTTTTTTCTCTTTTCTCTTTTCATGATTGGTTTTGGCTTGCAGTTCCCATGGTTTAGAGTTCAGGTTGAGCAGCTGGAACTCAAAACTGGAAATGTGGGGCCAAGTTTCTGGCCTCTGCTTTCCGGTGCCTGCCCAAGTAAGGTCCCTGGGTACATCCCGACCTCTCTTCCCAGACTGTAAAATGACTGACAAAGGGCTTGCCTGCCTCAAAAATGAATTGAAGCCTCTGATCAACTGCACAGAGAAAAGGGCTTTTACTTTTCCCCCTGGCTCTCAGCAGTTTAGGACTTGTAACTCTTATATATATCTTTCATTTTGGTCATTCCCTTTCTTTTTTGGAGTAGGAAGAAAGTACAAAGCTGTTAAAAAAAAATTGTTTGTTTCATTAAAAAAAAACCTGTTGCTCTGAATTACAGATTACCAGCTCCCAACAATACAAACTTGTGATTCCAACTAGAACCAGGCATAGGTATCTTCCTTTCCTTGCTATAAATGCAGCTATTTCTGTACCCAAAATGAAACTCAGAGTAAGGCCAAGAGATTCCTCGGGCAGGGTCTGAATTCAGATAAAAGGCTGAGGCCCCAAGCCACCAAGTCACCTCCCATGTAAAAGAGGCCAGAGGAATCAATAACACATGTACTTTACAGCATGGCAGTAATAGTGGAATTTTATAGTGGCTTTCATTTATAGCCCTGAAATTGATTTCTTTACCTTCTGTGTATTAAATATGTATAACACTTGCTGGGAGCAAACCAAGTGATGTGCATTAGATCCCAGTACATCAAACAAGCCCCAGTGTAATGTAGCCACCCATTTATTTTGGGTGCCTATGGTATATGGTAAGCTATGCAGCTCAATTATGCCTCCCTCTCTTTCCACATATACTTCACAAGTTCACAAGACATAGCTTTAATATTATTAGCATATTGTTATTTAAGAAAAGAAAAGTCAAATTCTTCGGAAAATACAATAAACATGTGGTTGTGATTGGGGAAGAGATTGCCATTTGAAGTCATTCTGAGAGGTTGATAATGCCTCTCCTAAAACTATCTACAAAATCCCCTCCCTCTTGTGCCCCAAGGCTGAAAAATATGTATTTCTTTTCCCCTTTGATATCCTGACACTTTCTGTCAGGAAAGATCTAGTAGGAAACAGTGCTTAAGATCCAAGAGAAAGGTTCTTATCTATTGCCTCAAACTACAGCTTTTACCTGCTTAACACCTGTAGTTTGATTGATAACACTTTACAAGATGAGATAAAGACCCTTAATGCCATTAGCAATATTCACACCCTCTCAATCTTTGCTCAGAGAAATGTGTATTAATGTGTAGTATTGCCATTAGCAATATTCACACCCTGGCAATCTTTGCTCAGAGAAATGTGCATTAATGTTCTGTTATTACAGTAGTAGTTTCTATTTTCAACTGCAAGCCAGTTTATCGGGGTGTGCAAACTTCACTGAGGACATGCAGTCCCAGCACAAATATGACCAAGCACATTCTTGTTTCATGATTAGATCTGTATGAAAATGAGGAGGCAGTGCCTGCAGTTGCTTTGTGTTGTGAAGCAGCTTTAGACAAACCTGTTGCTGTGACAACGTGAGATAGCAGTTGGAAGATTTGGCACACAAGCTCAGCCTGAAAATCTTTTTATTCCTGTCTGTGTCTTCTCAGATGTTATGTACAGCCTGGTGAGATCCTACATGGGTTTTCATACCAGCCTTCAGACACCTTTGGGAAATGACAGATATTTTAGCAAAAGCACAACTCTGTACTTTGTTCTGCAGTTTTCTTAGTTCACAGCCCCAAATTTTGCAATGTCATACTGGCTCAGAGATCCTGGTTTTCTCTGATCTAGCTTCTTGTGTTGTTACTGCTTGTTTTCACAAAATGAGTGTATGCCGCTCTTTAGTGGTGTAAATGAGTTCTCCCAGGTGCCAGGTAGAACATCAGAGATTCAAACTGAAAAAAAAAAAAAAAAAAAAAAAAAAAAAGAATCAAAGAAAAAAAAAGGAAGGAAAATCAGAAAGCAGGATCATCTTAATGTCCCTTGGGGCTGTGCAGTTGCAGCAGTGGGAAAAGAAAATGTCATCATAGTAGATCTGGAGAGAGGGATAGGCCAACCCAATAGGACATCCAGAAGTTGAGTGCTATCACTTGGACTGCTGGCATTTAAGAGCAGTCCTGCCAGATGAGGCTTAATAGCATTTACACCTACCAGTCTACAGGACAAAACAAGGAAGGATCAGTTCCAGGTCCTCTGTGTGTGCCAGGTTTGTCTACACTTTGGTCCTCTTCCAAGGCAGGGCTGCTGCCTGTGCCTCCATAGTGTAAAATTCTACCCTGACAAAAATCTTTTCAGCCACTGGGGTTTTCTGTAGAAGGACACATCACTCTGATCAGCTCCTGCATTTAGGTTATTAAATAAACAAGTATTCCTACTCATTCCAGGTAAAATAGCAGGCGCCAGCTGGCTGGATTTCTGTCCGTGGAAGAAGGCAGAGGTCTCCCTCCCATCACTCTTTTGCATCACAAAAAAACACTCATCAGGGGACACAAAGACGGACAATGTTTGTAAAGCTCTTCCTGATCACTGGTTCTGTAGGGAAGTGGTTTAATACTGTTTTTGGTGTGTGATATTTTTAAATAATAACATCAATGACTTTTGTAAATTACAGAAAGTGATACCTTAAATACCTGCTCAAAAAGCAACTGTGTTATGGTCTCATCAGCAGGATAGTTGTGCTTTTTAATTGTTCACTTCCATTGCAGAGAGTTGCTAATTAAAGATGTCATGTAGACCAACACAGGAAGGAAAGAATTTCGCAAAATATCCTGTTTCCCACCCATCGGATGGGAATAGAGTGGGGGGTGAGAGAATGAATCAAAGGATGAGCACAAGAATATAAAGCTAAAGCTGCAATAGTGACAATAAGGGTTTGTTCTTTTCCACAGGAGCCTGTCCCAAGAAAGGATTCCTGATGGGACATTTCCTGTTCACATTGCTGTCTTTCTCATGAGAATCCACTCTCAGACCCCATGCCTCCTTGTGGACTCTGACAGATGGTGGCATCCAACTGGACCCTGACTGAGCAAAGTAAGGAAGAGTCAGTGACATGAGACAATACTGGTGCTGCTGGAGTGTGAGGCATAATCCACAGCCAACACTCATGTTACAAGAACTGCAACAAGAATAAAAAATACCTATGTGATTGCTTGTGGCCACTCCAAATGAAAACAATGCAACAGATCTCAAGAATGCAAGATGCTTCAAGAGCTTCATTCTAATTCGGTTAATGTATGATAAATTATATCTATGGGGTCCTGTCCCTGTGAAAAGATTTCTTGGGAAGTGTTAAGCATATCTGATGCTTATGAAGAATGCTTAGGAATAATCAAATACATTTGATACTCTGTGTAATTGCCCTTGGAATAGATGTTCTGCCAGTAGCACTTCTGGTCTAAATTCTTACTCCCATCTGTCTTGAGGGTTTGAGAAAACAATATTTGCTAAGTAGATATGCTAAGGATGCTGTTCAGCTGTGTAGTGGCATGCTGTGCCTAAGTAGTGGCACCCTACATCTCTTGTTGAGAAACTGGATCCTTCCATTAGTAATTAATGCATTCTGGGCCTAGAAATCTCTGTCATTAACTTGGTACTCTTGTAGACGCCAGAAGAAACCTACCCAGACAACATCTGACCTGTGGAAAACATTGAAGATTTTTTTTTTAACTGTTGGTTGGCCTTTGGGAAAGGGAATGAAAAAAAAACAAACAAACAAAAAAACCCCAAAAAAACCAACAAAATCCAAAACCCAAAAAAACTCAAACTTATTAATCAGGTATCTAACTCCAAGTTTCAGACATTCCGTGGACATCAATATGTGGAGAATATAAATGAGGCATAAAACCACAACAGAAAGCATGTGAGGCAGAAATAACAGAGAAGTTTGATAGGTCTGATATAAAATCTAAGATGCAGTTCTCTACCCAACAGGACTCTGTTGTTTCTATAGAAATAATCTAAAAGCCACTGAGAAAAAGCATTACTTTTCCCCCTAAAACAAAATTTCCACATTTTGAAAGTACTTTTATTTCTTATAAGTTCACAGAAACTTTAAGAAGAATTGATGAGAGAATGGCAGTGCTTTCCTTTAGACTGAGGGGAGTTTGGTGCACTTGTCTAGTCTGCCTGGCTGAGTGCAGCCACTGAACCCTGTGGGTACCACATGAATAATAAATGCAAAGCCAGAGTCCTGTCCTGACAGAGAGCACAATCAGTGTTGCTCTGGAAAAAGCCTGAGACACAACCTTGGAATATTTATTGTGAAATTTAATGTACGTTTGAATTCCTGCTTCTGTTAAACTGATACTCCGTTCTCCTACATTTTATTAAGGGGTTTATAAATTATTAATCTTAGTTTATACCATTATTGGATAATTAATGCAGATGGTGGAAGATTGTGAGAGGGTGGATTTTTGAAAACATCATCAAATGCTCAAGTTTCCAGTTTTTTCCCTAGTGACACTGTCCAGAAATCTGTGGCCTTCACAGGAGCAAAGGCTTGGCCATGCACTTCTACAAAAACAGGTGTGAATTTTCTTTTATTTTTTGGATCTCTAGTGGTCTGTTTGGAAGGAATTAGTGAGGGCTATAAAACAATGATTTTCTTTGGAATCCAAAAAAAAGAAAATAATCAAAGGCAGTGTAGAACACAAACTTTCACAATTTTCTGTGGAACTGAGGTATTCGATACACTCATTGCACAACAGCAGTAACACATTTTAGCTAGTTTAAATACACTTAAATGCTCTCTATTACATCTGAAAGAACAATCCCAGAAGAATTAAAATGGAGAGAGCTTTCTCAGTAATTCCTCTTCCAGAATAACTCTCCTACCACTGTTGTTCAGGAATAGCTGTACACCCTATCTGTGATGGCACCCACTGGAGACAAACCTGCATTGCCTGACACCAAAGGGAATATCATACATTTCTTTATCATATCTATGAATTGCCTGTCAAGATCATCTCAAAAGGGAAGAGAAATTGCCAAGGGGTTGTGAGAGGTGACAGCAAGCATTACTAAAGGAAAGTCCAAGGGATTATGTGCCTCACTGGAAAAATTCACATTTATAGTCTTGTATTTGAGTATTTTCAGTTCCACATCCTACTCAGGAAAGGTTGTTTAATTTGTGGTTTGGGTTTTTTTCTATTTTTTTTTTTCCTTTTCCTTTTGACTAATTGTTACTTTTTACCTGAAATCACTGTTTATATCATTCAGTAGTTTATCACCAAGAACACCTGTGTGGGAACTGGAGGTGATAAGGAAATGTTCAGTATATCACTGTTTTCTATTAGCAAGGTGTGAGCATGCATGGAAGTTGCTATCTGTCTCCTATTTAAGTAAGATAAGGGAATTATGAAATGGGGTGTGTCCTACCCATGGTTAATTTGTAAAATCCCACCTGAAGAGATAAACACTAGGAAGCTGTAAATTAAATGCAAAAACAATGTCTCAAAAATGTTCACTAAGGGATTTTATCATTCAGTTTTGTTCCAGAGCAAATCTTGTATTATTTTCTTATTTCTACAAAACTTGTTAACAGCCGTGCCACAGAGAGGTATTCACTTACATCACACTTGGGAATTGTGTTTGGGCAGCTTCTGGATTTTATACTGGATTAGTACTTGCAAGGATGAATGGTTGAATACAAAGATAGGGAGAATCCTTAATATAATAGAGTGGTTTGGGGCAAACAAATTTGGAGGGGTTGTGCTGGGCAAATATGAGGGTTCATCTCTGTAACTTCACTGGAAGTAGAGAGGAAAGAGGATTTGTCCTTTGAAAATACTCATTTGAAAACATCCTGAGCTGAGAATGACACAAAGAATGAGGGATGGACTTTGTGGACATCACTGGCCTGGGAATCAGGATAGCTGTCATGTGTTTCCACATCTTTTCCTTTCCCTCACAGATGAAAAGTTCCTAAATAGTGCTGGATTCAGAAGCCTCAATTCTTTGCTAGATCTGTTAATTTCCTTCTTGAGTTCCCTGATAGAATACCAACGCCACTATGCTTCTCACTTCCTTTAGACTGAAAGCTTCTAAACTGCTCTTGCCCTGTGCATATTTCCAGTGACAGTGTAAGACTGATCTGCCTCACTCAGACTGAAGTAGCTGAGTGCCTGTAGTCAATCCTTCACACACAGAGCTGAAAAGCACAGAAGCACTGTTGTCTAACCCGAGGCATTCTCCTACCTCCATGTTTAGTATGCAATTATGGAGTCTGGCTTTTCGATCTGTTGAGTGCCTAAAGCATCTTGCCTCTCTTTGAAGAGTTGATTTTGCTTATCTTACTTTTTTGAAACTTCTCAAATATCTGCTTTTCTCCAGCATACGAGACAAGAATTCTCAACGGAATGATGCAGACCTCCTAGAATGCTAGCCCATCACTACCTGGGCTTGGAAAACCTTGCCAGTCTTGCTCTGCATTGGTCAAGATTTATCACTGTAACTACACAGAGACTAGGCAGAAATCATGTTTCCTGTGACACAAAACAACCAGGAGGCTTTTGTCTAGCCCAGAGATCTTGACTCTGCTCCACTGATTAGCTCTATGTCGAAAAAGCCATCCTGCTGCTTTTTAGTGTTCTTCTCACAGCTCCCTTTGTTTCCAGCGTGACTCCCTGTCTTCTGGTACCAGGACTGAGAGTCTCCCTGGGTGAGCTTAGCTCTCTCTGCCCATGCCAGGCGGGCTCCATTGCTAGCAGCTGCTTTGCTGCATGAAGGGACTTAAGCGTTGCTTCCATTGAACTGAAAGACTGAACTTGGCAAGCTCCTTGGCTTAATGAGGTCTGCAAACTGTCTTTGAATCCAAGACTCCCATGATGGTAATTGTTAGCACTTTTCAACACAGCACTCTTTATATAGGGTAAAATATTCAAAAGTGCTTAAGTGAAGGTCAATAAGACCTAGCTATTAAAATAAATAAATAAATAAACCCCAGACCCATAATTAACAGATGTTTGTGGTCCTGCAATAAGTGAAAATATTTTAACAGCCCTTTGGTAGAAACCAAATGCTGAAGTAACCCTTTGGTTAAAAAGCAGCATAACTGTGCAGCCTGGTGGGAAGGGCTCCCTCACTGAGAATAAAGAAGCCTCTGGGTTCGGGGAACAGCTTACTGCACAGACAGACCAAAACAGAGCCAAAAGGAGGGTGCTTGGAAGAGCTTCCACCTGCAAAGTCCTTGGGGGAGCATCTTGTCTGCAGCAGGACAATCTGCTGCTTTTGAGGCAGCTGGTTCAGGCAGTGACACCTCACCTCATTTCCCTGGGAGTTGCTTCCATGTCTGGGGCACCACAAACAGGCAGCACAGAGAAAAGCTGCACAGCAGACTGGCTGCATGGAAAGCCACAGCCTGGTGGGCCTCCTTGAGCTGAGGGATGATAAGTGGCATCTCCAGGGAATGGAGATTGCATCTTCAAAGACCTCAGGAAACCAAAGTATTTGTCTCTTGCATACTGGTTACTGAATCAGAATGGGGAGAACACTGGTTATTCCTTTGTGAAATTTAGCCTTTTAATTTCCTTTGTTTTTACTATGTGTGTCCAAAAAACGAAGTGTTTCATTTTGGGGATCAGAAGGAGTTTTTCAGTGCACATGAGGCTCTTCTCTTTTCATTTCATGGAAAAAATTAAGAACAGGGGGAGAAAGGGAAGTTGCATCTGTTTAATGCAAGCTTCCAAAATATTTTGAATTCAGCAGTCACAGTGAAAATAAATGCAATTATTCACACAGCTCTACTCACTTTGCACACAGAAGCAGTGAGAAGTTTCACAACTAAAGATTCTTTTTTTTCTTTAAACATTCATTTACACAGTAAAGCAGCATATTGAGCATGGGTATATGTGTTTTGGATTAAGGAGCTGGGTTTGTGAGCATATATGATGGAAATTGAGTAAAAATCCCACTTAGATTTGAGTTCCTCTTCCTGGTAAAGCCTGCAGCTTGTGCAGTCTATCTGATTGTTACTTGCTTTAGTAGTAATAACCTGGTGTAGGCTGGAATATAAGCTTTTCACAATAAACCTCAGGTCCACTAATCTGACTAGCTTCGACCCAAGTATTAGACAGCTTTCTCCTGCAGGCTGTGGAGGTATGGTGCAAAATGAGAGAATCATTTGCCTTTAGGTTGAGCAAATGAAACCCAATTTATGGCAACAAAAACTTGGAGGCTAACTTGCTGTCTCATTTATCCTTCTAAACATAAATGAAAATCACATGTAAAATTTTATTAACAAAACAACTGTCACTTTTGGTTATTTTAAGCCTGAACTCTGCCAAATGCAAATACAATAAATAATTTTAGAGAGAAAACTGGGTAAGCCAGCCCAAAATCTGCTTTTGTATTTTTTTTTATAGAGATGCCAAGACTGTTTGATCAGCATGGGAGAGCAATTTGTTGACTCATGAACCTAGCTCTCTCTGATTACTGCTTACATAGCACTTTGGAAAGGTTGGCCAAATACCTTCAAGTCAAGTACCTTGTTATTATGAACATGAGTGCCAGTAACAAAGAAAAAATAGCCTACATGTCATTGAATAATAAATCATGGAGGCAAATAAATGGCTTTTCTAAGAAATGCTCTATTTACATTTTGTCACGTGACACAGCTTTGCTTATGCTCGTGGACGTGATAACACTTAAAAGAATACTTCCTTTTCACTGCAGCATCTTGGCATCAATCATCTCAGGGCAACTGCATTTTCTGGGATCTGTTTGCAATCAGGCAAATGAAGCAGCAAGGGAGATTTAGTGGTAAGACCAATTGTGAGTGCTGGAGCTATGTGGGTAAATGTAGCTGGCCTTACTCAGCGGTCACAAACTACCTCCCTCACACGAGCCTTTGGCATAATTACTCATGCAGAACAGGTATTCATCCTCTCCAAGCACCACATAAATGAGGCCATGGTAAAGTTATGCAAAGGAAATATGTATCCAATCTGATAAGAAGTCCCTAATAATTGCTGGTATTTTCCATAATATTAGTTTAGGGCTAGAGCCACAAAAAAGGTTTAGGCATGTAAGCTCTGCCTAACTGCCTCGTAGGCATTTGTGGCCAATATTTAGATCCTCAAAACCCCTGTTCAGCTACTGCCTAACCCTAGAGGCGTCTGAAGTCTGCAAGTGCCTATGTTCCTGCCAGTAAAATTCCTGAGGTGCCCAAAGGTCTGCTCCTGGGCATGCCTGGGACTGCCTCTGTTTTTTCTTTCTTCTTTTTTTTTTTCTCTTCCCTTCCTGAGCTCAGTAAGTCGATACTCAGCTCATGTTTAACCCCTGATGGCATCCACCAATGGGAGTTTTGACAAATATCCTTTGAGAAGCCTCAATAGTCCCTTGACCCCAAAAAAGCCCCCCCAAAAAACCCACAACCCCAAAAGTAGTGCAGTTGCTGGAAATAGTAGTTTAACCTCAGTCTAAGCTCTCCACAGTGACAGGACACCTGACATCAGGTCCTTTCTCTGCCAGAGAGAGGACACTCCCCCTCACTGCTGCACTCCAAGCTGGAGGCCAGGATTGTTATCTGTCTAGGGCATCATGAGGGTTTCCCCAGATGAGGCTGGTGCTCTTTTGCAGGGTGCAGACCTGCCTCTCTTGGCTGCGTGAGGGATGGCCCTGGAGCTCTGCCCCAGCTGGCAAGTGTCCCTGTGCCCTGCTGTCCAGCCAGCAGTTCTGTTTCCCCGTCCCAGTTAACACCCTGGGGTGCCAGGCACAGTGCCAGCTTCAGCAGGGAGGGCCTGGGAGCACTGCAGCTTTCTGCCTCCAGCCTGGTGATCCAGGCATTTGGCAGGAGTCTCAGGCTGTGCTTCCCAATGGCCAAACCAGCCACCCCTGCAGCCAAGAAGGGGGAGGCCCTTCTCCCTCACCCTACGGTCATGATCCCTGCCCTCTCTTGTGGCAGTTCTGGCATCAATGGCCTCTGCTGAGGTAATTCAACTTCCTAAAATGCCAGAAAGGTCCCCCCCCACACCCTTGGCAGGCGTAGCCTTCTGCAGGTTTAGTGAGTTATGTCATCTCGTGAAGGGATCCAGCCACCCCCAGAGCTGGCTGGGATAAAGCCTTGTGAGCAGCCCTGCTGGTGGGGATGAGCTGGTGCCAGCTCCAGGAAAGGCTTTCTTCAGGCATCCCAGAAAACTAACTAAGAAGCCTAATCTTTTAACTTTCTTTTTCAGAGAACAAATTCAGTGCCTGATCTGCAAAATCAGCCTGTGACCATCTTGCACAGGAGCTGATGTTCTCAAGAAGTGGCTAATGTGCGTATCCTACACCAAAGGAAGATGCAGACCAACATGAGACAGCTACTTTTTTGCCAACAAGATACTTCTTCTAGTATCTTTTTAACTGCTTTCAGATTAATCATATGAAAGCAGCTGTGGAAATGTGCTCCAGAGTAATATGAGTCAGGTGAATGGGATGGAGGCATTTACCCCTTCCTGCTTCTCACCCTGTCAAATGAGATCTTGGAGTTCAACAATAAAGCAAATGCCAAATGGAGCAGGTAGGAGAGTCAGCAGAAGGAAGGTGAGATAAAAAGTCAGAATATAGCTGGGGTTAGGAGGGAGAAGGACGAGCTCATGGCTTTCCTGGTGTTTCCTGGATTTAGCACCTCGCTGCTTCACAGTAAGTGGCCACCTCCACTTCTTCAGTTAAAAAAAGCTGGAGAATCTCACACAAGTTTTATTTGCATCCTTCCTGTTGGGCTTTTAGGAAGGAGACCTCAACCTGGATATAGCTGGGCATTTAACAGGCCCAGATGGAGTGCAAATGACTCAGCTGCGATTTGCCTTTCTCGACATGCTAGGACTCTTTTGGATTCAAGTTCTTGAGCACAGGTAGGTGGCTACATAATTTCAAACCTGTCACTGATCCATTCTTTATTTTGGTGAAGAAACAGCAGAAATTTTTTCTGTGGCCATCCAGACTTGGGTGAATTGTGCACACACACACACTGACACACACACACGCTTGCCTGTACAGTTTCCAGTTCTTGGGTGTATTCTTTGACCATGGTTGTACTGGTAGCAGTAGGAGGTGAATCCACAACTTTCCAACAGACAGCCCAATGTTAAATACATAGCAGAGGTTGTGTTTGGACCAGAAGGTGGTTGACCTGGAACAGGCTTCCCTAGGCAGTTGTCACAGCACCAGCCTAGCAGAGTTCAAGATGCATTTGGACAATGCTCTCAGGCACACAGTGTGACTCTTGGGATGTCCTGTGCAGAGCCAGGAGCTGGATTTCAATGATCCTCATGGGTCACTTCCAGCTCAGGCTATTGTAGGATTCTAAGGAACCGGGGCAGTTGGCTGGGATGGCTGGTGAGGTTTGACTTTGAGAGCAGTGTCAAATGCAGGTGATGCAAGTGTTAGAAGGACAAGACTTGCACTTCACACCTACTGGTGGCTCCTTTGTTTAGTGCTAGCTCTACTGTGTGGCATCTCTTATTTGGTCTCAAAAATAAATATTTGATTTCTTTGACTTATCAATATGTGGTCACTTCATATAAATATCACAACTTGGTAGATATGCTAGAGAACAGCAGGATAATGCCCCCAGCTCCTTTTCTGTCACGTGTATGTTTATCTTTTCTGTCAGTGTTGAATACTGTACATATTGACCTCTACATATTGAGCCCTTCTGAATATCTGTGAATTCTTACAGCACCAAAGGCAGAGTCCTAACCACCTGGAAAGGCTTCCTGGTGATACAGAATTGCAAAGCATTATTAACAAGCAGCGTGTTATATCCAGTTAGAAAACAAATAACAGCAACAACAAAAAAAAGGTTTGCTGTTCATGAGTCTGCTCCTTCCAGCTTCTACCATGTGGTGGGCTTAAAATGCCTGGGATGCTTTTGCTCTGCTTTCTCCATATCTCACCCAATTTCAAGCATGGTGTAAACCATGTTTTTTCTCAATTAAAGAATTAAATGCAGGTTAAATAAATAGTGTTGTCAGTTTCTGCTGTCTTACAACAGCTTGAATTTGAGACATGTATTATAGGAGGTCTCTGGTGTTCCGGCTCTCTGCCCTGCTCCCAGCTTTGCTACTTGGTCTGTGAGAAAATGTGTCCTCCTGGTAGTGCCATATTAGAAAGGAGGGGTGAATGTTTCCTGTCTAGTGGAGCTATCATCAAGTTTCAGTCCAAATAAAGCTGAAAGAGTCTGCAGATTGGGAGGCTTTTCTGGTGAGATTTGCTCTGTACATTTGTTTTCATAGTACTATAGTTGCCAATCAAAGAAGCAAGCAAGTCACTGCTTAATCCAATGCAGACTAAACAGCAAGGGGACTGGTTATGGGAATTTGCTTACAAAGAGATTTCCTGTTCTGTTTGGAGCTCAGTCCCAGTAAAAATAAGATAGTAGATGTATTTACTTGGTCCCTCAATATATAAGTGTACAAGTAATAATCCCAGGTTGCATGTGAAGAACATTGGCAGGAATCTGAAAAGTATCCTGAGAGAGACTTTGTCTTGATTGTATTGAGTGGGGACCCTTTCAAACTGACAAATGCCTTAGTTTTGTCTTGGTTGTCCTAGTTTTCAGATCGTAACAAGGGTGTAGGTCCTTGAAAGACAAATTATGGCAGGTTATTCTTTTGCAATCATACTGGCAAGTTTCTCTCTTAGGGATGAACTAAACTGTTAGCATGTTTTACAACCTCATTTTCTTTTGGTTATCCTGAATTTTCATGTAAATGAGGGAGTAGTCACTCAAAAATCCAGTCTCCAGGCATAATTTTAGAAATTAGTTAGAATATCAACTTGCTTCATCTGATGCAATCACACTCTTCCAAATGGGAAGACTAGAGTAGGTTTGTCATTTGTGTTGCCTTGGGGAACTCCAGGATATGTTTTATGTAATCACACTGCCTTATTATGGTGAAGTTAGAAAGATGCTGAGGTCAAATTCACAAACTTAGGACACCCCTGGGTAGCAGTGCCCAGTTCATAAAGAAGCACAGCCTGGGAACTTTTTCCATGAGGCAGTGAGTTTGTTCCTTCCATTAGCCTCTGAAGAAGTTGAACTGGAGCTGCTTTTCCAAAGGGCTTTAAATGAATATTCTCATTCTTCCTATACTGAATGATACAAGTTATGCAAGAAGGATGCTTCAAGGATAGTCAGATTGCATTTTTGCTTGGAAAGTTCCTCATTGGAAAAATTAACCAGTGACACTTTCTACGCAAGTTAGCTGGTGCACTGGGAGGGGCTTTGGCTGTCCAGCAGTGTGGTTCATGAGTGATACAGTTTGGTTTATTAGTCACTCATAGGCCTGCCCATTTCTTCTGAGGAAGGGAGCAAAGATGGGCTTTTCCACCGCCTACTCCTGCGTGTGATAGTCCAGATGGGAATTACACAGGCAAGAGCTATACATAAAGGGCTGGACAAAGCAGAGAGCTGCAGTTCTTGGTGACTGAAGGTGTTGGTACCTGCAGCTACTCCTGGCTATGAATTAACATAGCAATTTGATATTCTAACTAATTTCTAAAATTTCACAGCACTGGTCAGTAAAGTCATAAGAACCACAATTACAGCCACTGCCCTATCAAAGCCCTTTTGCTTTTCCCCTTATTTAGAATGAGGGAAATGCACCAGCAAGCATTTTTGAATTATTTGAGTCCAGCAGCGTTCATCTAAGCCTATGTCACAGGTGAACCTTTCTTTATAGATGTGCTACAGGTGTGAGCATGGCCCCTGCCATCCAGTCTGTTTCTGGCTGCTCTCTGTCCTTTTTGTTATGAAGCCCTGGGAATTTTCCTTGTGTTGAGTAACGTTTTTTGGCCCTGCTCCCCTGTATATCCCTCTCCTAGCAGATGTTCTATATTCATTCTTCATGTATATCCTATAAATTTCCTCCTACTCTTCTGACTAACTTTTGGTTGTTAAGCCAACAGATTCATCCTTATGCTTGCCATGTTTTTGTTCCCTTAAATGTCTGTTTGCTTTCAGAAGTGTACAGACACCTGTTTTTATCTCTGATGCATTTCCAACCTTCACTTCCAAATGGAAATGCTTGTTGAAAATCTGTAGTTTAGTTCTTAAGATATAGACTTTTGATGAACAAACGCAGTTTACTCCAGTAAATGTAGTTGTTGCCTGTTGTGACACTAAAATTCCTTTCATATTTTGAGATCACTTCAATATTTCAAGATTCAGGAATTTAGGCTTAAGCTGGAGTGGAGATGTGTAAGGATTCTTCTTTAAGGGTAAGGTGTGTGATGCTTGTAGCAGATAATTTCTTTTCCAAATATATATTTTATTCTTTTTTTGCAACCGTGGCCAAAATCTTCATCTGTACTTGTGTGTACACCAAATTGTCAAGCACATGAGCTATATGTTATTATACTCAATGTTTCTGTGATTCTCCTGTCAAATCATGTGATACTTGCGTTCATCTGCACTTTGTCTTAACGGTGACATGGATGGCAAAGCCAAACAAGAGCAATAGGAGAAGGTGTCCTAGTTTGGCAATGAGGTCTCTGCTGCATTTCTTTAACTGGTAAATTGAACCTTAATATCAAATTTTGCTCATATCAATTATCTTTGCTCGTATATCTTAACTTGGTCACTAAGTGTCAATTTCTCCAGTTATTTGCTTTACTAAATCTTCCATTTCTTTATTTGGATATGAAATACAGTGCTTCATCGTTCTGGGTGTTAATCTTGTTGTCTAAATCAATCCCTTCTTATGACATTGATCCATTTGGCATCTCTTGAAAGCATTCTGCAGATTTCATAATCTCATTCATCCTTACTTTGAGTTCCCTCATATGAGAACAATTACAGTTTTAGCCAAACACACAATGCTGTCATGTGGAAAGAGCTGTGACATATCAATATTGATTGCTGGTGGTGATTCTAATTGTACTAACTCAAATTTGTTAGTGTTTTCTGTTTGAAATCGCTGCATTTATGTTTTGTGAACCAGCTTGTTGCTATTAGCTTCCTTGGTGCTTCTTGGGTTGGCTGGCATTTTTTTGAAGGTAGAGCTTCAATTTTTCCACATGTCAGTTAGAGTAATTTCCCATTTCCTCTATAAACTTAGATCCTGGAAAGGATATTCAGATTTCCCTCAGCAGCAAAGGTTGGCTAATCTGGTTGGTAGCAATTCTGCCCAGGCAGTTCCACGCATGGGTGCTATTGTTTGGCAGCATTTTTCTTCCAGTTGGGAAGCAGGACACCTGCCCCTCTTCCGCCAGTTTTCCTAAATTCTGAGTCCACCCGGAACAGCTTGAAGCCCAAGAGGAGATAAAAATGCTAAATGCCCAGAGGCATGGCCAGGGCCTCCCCCTATCTCTGAGCTGAGAAAATAGAGGCACCACCACTTCTGCCTCTTCCACAGGTGGAGAAGGCAAACACAAAGGGCATGGGAGGCACCTGCCCCACCTGGAAGGCCGAGGAGAGGTTTCTGAGAGGACATTTGAGGGCTCTTAGCAGAGGCCAGTCCTAGTCAACTCTTTGAAGCAAGAGCTGGCAGAGGTGTCACCCCCTCCCCAGGAACAGTGCAGTCTTCCCAAGTGCCCTGCATTTCATAGAGTGCTCTTTCCTTTAGTCCTCAGTCTTTCCCCTTCTCTTCTGTGGATGCTGTTGGTTTACACATTAAATGGGCTGCTTTTGTTCAGTTCTCCTTCAATGCACAAAGTTGAATTTTATCTCAAGTAAAATACAGTTCTGTGCAAGCTGACAATAAAACTACAACCTCTGCACTCATTTTTTCCTCAAGTGGCACAGTCTCTAGGTCTTTACAGAATTTATTGTGCTTTATTCTGTAAAAAACATTTTTACTTTCAATTTTTTTGGTGCTTGAAGTAGGAAAATATTTCATGTGATGTTTGGAACTTTCAATTTTTTTGGTGCTTGAAGTAGGAAAATATTTCATGTGATGTTTGGAAGCAAGAGTAGCTATGGAGTCTTTAATAAAAAAATGTCTTTTGACAATCTCCATAAGCTTTCTAATATATTTACTTTAAAATTATTTTGGATTCATTATATGTTTCCTACAAATTAAAGCTGATACAGGTCATGTGTTGTATTAAGTACTTGATCTCCCCCAGAAATTCAGTTACTTTTTACTCGCTGGCCTGTCCAAACAATGAATAAGTTTCTTTGTTTTCTGGATAACAATGGCCAGCCAGAATGTATTTTATTTTATTCTTTTGAAGTACTTTCTTAAAAGCCTACATTTCACTCTGAGAAGCTTTTTGTAAACTGGTAAAAATCTGAATGTAATTAGGGAATTTTAAAAGATTTTAGTATTATCACTATTGTAGATTTTGTAACACACAGAACCAGAAACCTCAGTAAAACTTTGAAATTAAGGGAATATTAAAAACCAGCATGGTGTTTTGCATGTAATTTTGCATCGTTCCCTGAAATGAGTCACAGTGAAAAGTGTTGGCTTTGGCTTTGGCTACTAAAGAATATTAGTGAATGCTTATATTAAAAGTTTGGTTCTCTTGATTAGAGTTTGAGTTACACAGAGAAACATGCAGAAATGTATGCAGAAATAAATAAAATTAACATTGTTGTTTAAAATATGGTTATAGTAAATCAGACTGGTAAACATGAATCCTCTGTTAATTTTCAGTCTTCTGGAGTGGGAAGATTCAATAACAGCAAAATAGATGTTTTAAATATTACCTATGTCTAAGTATAGAAAAAATGTGCCATGAAACGTGTCACACTGTCATTATCATAATGCCATAAATGAGCTGCCTCTCAACAAAGAAATATTTTGCGATGTACTGTTTATCCTAATGTGCAGATGATGCACATGACAAATAGGAGTTAATGAAATATGAAGGTTGTCCTAGAACAAAACAGGATGTTAAAGGGCAACAGATTTTGGAACAGCTGTCCTGTGACACAGAGTCATGAAATGAGACTGAGGGGTTTTTTCTGGTTTAGCTCAACAGAGTTTAAAAAATTTCTCACTGTATTGTCAGTATATGTTCTGTTATGTATTCCTTGGCAAAGTTTGTACATGTATGACCCCTGATCCTGCCAACACGTTCTGAGACCTGCATTATCTTCCACCTGAAAAGGGACAGTAAAAAGGTTGTTTCTCAACTTTTAAAGGGGAGAAATTAAAGATATATAAAATAACAAGAGTTAGAAAGTATTTAAATCTAGTTCTCCTGTTTGGTCATTCATAACAGGAGGATTAGAGAACACAGCCATGAAAAGCAACAAGTTTGAACAGCTAGAAGATTGCTGTTCTTTTAAATAAAATACCAAAGTTACATTTTGAAAATACAGCCCTATTACTTTGTCTTACCATTGAACTCTGCGACATAGCAGTTGGTGTACTCTTAGAGATGGTCACACCACTTAAAAGCAGAATTAGTGGGTTGGATAAGTCATGAGTCAGGCATTATCTGATGAGCTGTTTGGATGGTGGAAAGGGCTTTGGCAACACTCTCTTTGAAGAAAGCCCGTGATCATTATGGATAAACCTGCTGGGGGGAGGTAGCTGGGAAGAAAGTGATGTGTGAGGCTCACCTCAACAGCCCCTCATGGGCTGGGACAGTCTGGGATGAGAAATAGGCCAAAGCTGGGCATATCCCATCAGTTGCTGTGTGTGCCTGCCTCCACCTGCTTGTAAGTTGGCCGAATATGCTGGACATGCAACAGGGGGCAACCCAAGTGTTCAGGGTCCAAACATGGCACTGAGACTGCCCAAAGAGCCCAGTGTGGTTCATGTTTCAGCTCGTGGAGTGGTAGGAAGTTTCTCTGAGAAATTACAGATCATTGAGGTAGAAAGAGGGAACAACTTTGCCTGCAGCAGCTTGTTCTGACTTCACAAGTCTTCAGGTCCTCTTTCCTCCCACTCGACCAACAGAAGTGGTGTGTCTGAATCCCCCTAACTGCATTGTGGTGGAGGCTCCCAGAAGGTGTATTTTGCAACATTTATAGCTCCTCCATAGACCTTAGTCCTTCCATGGAAAGAGGTCAGGCAGTCCAGCATTTGGAGTCCCATTTGGAGAAAATGTGATGGTCAAACCACTTCAGAGAAACAGACAAGAAGGAAATTACACAGAAGGTGCTACCTAATCCACTTTCAGGATTTCAGAAAATTCAGAAAATTGTTGTACCTCTCTATCTTCCTTCAGTTTAGGGAGGTAAAACTGCTGAACCACTCCTCAGACTTCTCGAAAAAATCCTAAAAACCTGACAGGACAAATATATTTATTAATGATTGGAAAAAAATATATCACTAAACTAAAAGAAAAGATATAATAGTAGCCAAAGACATACTTTCAGCCAATCTATCTGTAGACTGTTTTCTGACCACAGTGAAAATCAGTGAAAATGCTTTAAGTGTTACATTTTTTCAATATAATTGTTTACTTTCAGCCAATCTATCTGTAGACTGTTTTCTGACCACAGTGAAAATGTATCACATCTGCTTTAAGCGTTACATTTTTTCAATATAATTGTTCTTTCATTATTCATTTTTAAGCTGAAAAGATATATTATGAATGGAACAAAGGACTCCTACCACTATACTTTAACAGTACTCCATACAATTCACCTCTGACTTATTTGAAGAAGTTTCTGCCTTGCTATTATTTTATAGGTGTCATTTTTTCGAGGAATTACCCCTAATTTTAGGGAATAACTGTGGCTGTAATCACAACATACAGAACTTTTTTGTAAAAATCTTCCTTTGTTTACAGTAGCATAACTCATACTAACCTCAGTTAATATGGAAAAAAACCATTTTAGAAGTCATATTTACATTTAAGGTCTAAGTTTAGTTCAGTGAAAGTCCTAATTTTTCATATTTTAAGAATTTATTTTGAAGTTACTGCTTTTGATTGGAGCTATCAGTTTAAATACCTTTCAAAACTGTTAACCAATGTGATATGCTTTAAGTCACACAGTCAGAATCAGCACTGAGGATGGACCTGGATCGTTTTCTTCTGTTGATCTCTCTTCCTACCTGAGCTTTTAAATCTTTCTCCTGATGTTTAAACACTAATTGGTGACTATGCAGGCATTTTCACACTAAAGAAGTTTAACAAAAAAGCAAAGAATGCCTTTTTAGGTTAGGCATTACTGGCTGACCTGGTATTCAAAAAAGAAACAAAGTGTGAATGTTATATTGTAGGCACAGATGTATGCATATAAAAATGGAAAATGCACCTTCTCACCCCTTCCTCAAGAGATGAAATGTTGATCCATACATGAACACAAAAGCAAATAGAATCTTAATTACAGCTCTTTCAGAAATCAAATTACAATCTATTTTAATTTTATCACTGACCACAAATACCATTTTAATGTTCAGAACTGCTGAAAAAGTGCCTCCTTTTTTATCATGTTATTCTTTGCATCATGAAACAGTCCCAACCCCTTTTCCACGCCCTTAGAAAGAATCATCGCCTGCATTTACAGGTGGAGAAGTTGTGGCAGAAGCTGTGTTGGAGCAGAGCAGGACAATGCCAGGAAGGTGTCCTGGCTGGGTGGCCTTTCCTTCCCCTCACCCAGAGCACATGGGCTTCCCTCGCACCCAGCTGGCTGTGTGCTCCTCAGAGCTGGGCTGTAATTCTAACAAGATTGCTGAAAAAGCCAAGTGTGCTTCCATAAATGGTATTTTGACATTTATCACAACCCACAGTTCTTGTGGATGTGGTAAAGCTCCTTTAAACACTTGGACTTTGTTTCTGTTGCTAAATAAAATTTGTCCAGGGAGTGTTTGGGCACTGACTTCTGAGCATCCGTGCTGCCTAACTTTGAGTATGGTCCCTGGCTGTTTTGACCTGTGCTATATGGTGCTCTCTAAGGCAATACCTACTCCTGGCACTGGGAAATCAGGGAGCAGAAATCAGTTTCAATAGGGAATACAGAAAAGCCTGAGCCACATTTAAATGCCTCTTGCCAGGACAGACTTTTGAGGTTCAGCAGACTCTGCACCCTCCAACATGTCTGTGTGCTCATGAAACAGGTGCATCAGACTAACATGACCAAAGCACCGTTTTGGTGGGCCTGCACATTATTTCAGGCATACTGGATGAAAAAAAAAAAAAAAACACTAAAACTGTGTCTATGTCTTAGGTATACCACTGCACTGTGCAAAGGACAAAGGTGGGGTGGTAGAAAAGACCAAGGCCAAATACTGCAGATGCAGTCAGACTGGCCTTCAGGCCAGGAATATTCCCTTAATCTGATTTATTTAGCAGTCTTGACATGGCATTAGAACTTAGAAATAAGTTCTTCCTACTTCTGAGTTTTACTGTAGCAATAACTAATTTTTTTTCTGATTTCTTTAGACTTAAAATCACTCTGCATCATGCCAGTAGATCTGCATAGAAATCTGGTGGAAAATTAACCAGATTTAATGTAAAACACCAGTGGGAGTTTCATTAATAAGTTATTGCAATATAATATGTTGTTATTATCATTCAAATATTAAATATTTAATTAACACTTTTCAAATATATAAGTAATAACAAAGAGTCAAATTTAATTTCTCTTGAGTTAGGATGATAAAATTTCCAAAATATTTTCTAATTTTTCTCCCTTTAATTTTTTCTGGCATTGCCAGTGCCTTGAAGATCTCAGTCCAGAAATACAGTCAAACCTCAGGAAAGCATATAGCACTTTCTCTTGCATAACACGTAATTTCAAAATAACAATCTTCATTCATCATTCAGGCAAAACAAAGCTGTTCTGCCATTGATTTAAAGGTTGCAATGAATGCATATTGTCTTATAGAAAACTAGGAGTGTTGCAGATCTGAGGTTTCCTCCTATTAGCCAGAATGCACCTTGAGAAAAGCTGTTCCTGTGCTTGTGGAATAGCTGCTGTTTCCAAAGTGGGAGGTGCTCATCTTCTTTCACCTTCTACCAAAAAGCAGAACTGCATCCAGCATGTAAATCTGCCAGCATCTTAGCCTGGTACATTCATAAATGCTTAAAAAGCACATGCAAAGGCTTGGTGGTTATTGGAACCAATGAGTTACTCATGTGCATCTGAAGGTAATTGAGATTCTTTTCTTAGGGTTTGTTCTTAGGAGCCAAAAAGTTTTCTAAGTGATCTAATGGGACTTTGTAAAATAGGCTGGTGTTATAGAATTTTCTTGTCCTTTTGCCCAAAATAGGCCTGTAACTTCCTGAAAAAAGTTTTATCCATTTGGGGTTTAAACCATGCCTTCCATTTCACTGCTGTACCAGAAATATGGGCTTGACTATTCAATCTTGTGGTGCCCACAACATCTGGTTAATGGAGCCTCAGAGCAAGCTGCAGACAAGTGCTGGGGACTTCATAGACCTGGGCCCAAAGAAATTTTAAAAGCTGCCTGAACCAGCTGATTCAGGATATACTTTGAGGTTTGGCATTCTCATAAAGAACATTTCACAAACACAAAGAAACTTTAATGGAAATGTTTGGGAAGCCTGAAATATACTTTAATCAACTGTAGAAATTTATAAGAGAATAGAAGTAAGTGAAAGTCTGGGCCATACCACCAAAGATTCCAATTCTACACAATTCAATCTTGAAATCCATCTGAAATAATGAAAAGCTGGTTATCTCTGAGGGAAACCTCCTGACATGATTCAGTGTGTAAATTTCAGTTGTTTTGATTACTTCTAATTGTTCTGGTGGGGTCTCTGTTTGGTTTTTTTCTTTGCTTTTGTTGTTGCTATTCCTATTATTGTTTCAAAAAGAAACAAAAAAACCCCAGACACATGAGTTCAAAAAGCACAACACTAGACCTTTTTACTCTAAATCAGTTCAATGCTAATGTATTTCATAGAAAGGAGCATGCTTAGGTCAAGACTGTTAAATCACATTAAGTATTAAAAGCAGTCTGTAATTCTACAATGAACAATACTAGCAATCACAGTTTAACATCTGTGGAATATGAATAAGAAATATTTTATTTTTCTGCCAAAGAAAATGTGCAGGAAAATTAATTTCTTTTATGGAGACAAGAATTTTGAAATGGGAAGTTAAATGGCAAACTGTTTCTTATTTTGGATATTCTTTCTTTTAAATATGAACATTAAAAAAGAGCAGGTAGAAAACAACTTGAACATGTTTCAAAAACCTCTTAGCATGTCATCTGGCACAGCAGGTGTGTTCTTTGCTGATTGACTTTTTGAATGGGTCAATACCAACTATCCTAAAGGTGGCAAGTTGAAAAAAGAAGACAGTGTTAAGGCTCCTTCCAACTCTAATGCTGAAATTCCTTTTTGAATGGGTCAATACCAACTATCCTAAAGGTGGCAAGTTGAAAAAAAGAAGACAGTGTTAAGGCTCTTTCCAAACTGTAATGCTGAAATTATTTGCTTAGTAGCTTCATTTCAAGACAAATATAAATATTTTTATAACAGTGCAGTTACCTACTGCAAAGCCCTAAATTCTCTATTTCTACCACAAGTTATTGCATTTATTCCACAAAAATTGTGGAGTAAAATCCTAGGGTTGCTGTTTTACAGGAAAGCATTGCTGCTGATTGTGCTGTTGCCTTCTGGCCAAAAATTTTCAAAGGCTTGAAAAGTTCCAGCTTGACAAACCCAGCCTAGGACATTTACACTCATTTCTCTGACCTGGCCTTTTTGTAAATGGCAAATTTATTTATGCACAGGAAAGGTGCTAGGGTAGATTAGGGGCTGTTTTCTGATTTAGATGTTTTTGTCTGCTATGATGTACTTCTACATTAAGCCCAGATGTTATGTAGTAGATTTAATATAAATAAAATAAATGTGTTTCAGCTTGCCCAGGATTGGATTCCCTAAGCTCTGTGCAGATGCCTTGGCATAGAGAGCAAAATCCTTTTTTTGAATTGTGGTCACAATGGATGTGATTTGCAGAGGTAAAATTATGTTTAGCTTTATTCTGGTGACTCTGAAGCGTATCGGAGACCTCCATCAATTTCAGTGGAGGTAGAATAATTAGGTCAGCAGAGGTGGTTTCTGATGGACTGATCTTAAAACAGTGGCTGCTTTCTGTAACAGGTCTAACCTTTCTGCCTTTGGTCAGCACTGGCTGTCATACTCCCAGTCACCTGTCAGGAGTATAAAGGCTGCTTATTTTGAGGCATATTCTGGAATACTTAAGAACAAAAAGTGCTGTACCCACTGCATTGCTTTGCTTATGTAATTTGTTAAAAAGAACCTGTGAGCTACTGCTTATAGGAACAAAACTTTCCTGAAGCCATTGCCCATTTACATGGTTTGTTAGACCCTCATACATTCATCTTCACACCTGCACAGTACTGTTGTGTGTCGAGACCCCTTGGAAGTATTTAAAAACAAGAACAAAAGCAATATTTCTTTGTGTTGTCTTCAAACATATCCCCAGTCAATGGAAGGCATAGGTGAGCAGCAAGGCCAGCTGCTTGATAGCTATGTATGACCAGAGTTTCCTATGAATGAGTAGGGGTCAAAAATTAAGCATGTTCTGGAATTTAATATCATGAGGTTCAGATGCAAATATCACCCCTGAATAGCAGGGGTGCTATTCCCCCCATTTAACGAGAATCAGACTTCAGTGCTCATTCTCCATCCAGCAAACCAAAACTACCTAACTACATGTACTACTTTCCGTCCTCATCAATTAGGTTCTCAAAATCAGGGCTACATTGTGAGTAAAGTTTCAATAATTTTTTTTTAATTTTTTTTTTAATCTGTGCTTTTGCTGTCCATAAACTGGAAAGTATCAAAGCTATTCCTGAGTGTTTATTAGGTTCCCTCCACACAAGCAGTGCAGCTCCTGTCACTCCCTTAGTAGGGGTTAGTGTTTTGAAAGCTGAAGACTATTAGGAGTTCTGGATGTACATGTCTGGCTTGTGTGATGCCTGTTTGTAGAACACGTGGCTACAGAGTCAGCCAACTCCATCTTGCCCAGAATGTTTTCCAGGCACAGATTATGGAGGCCAAAACAATTTCAGGTTAAAAAAAAATAGGCTAACCTACTTTATAGAGCCTTTTACACACCATGCTTTAGAGTTGCTCTCAATTCAGATTCTAATAATTTGAAACTTTGAAAAACATTGTGTGAAAATCATGTGAGGGGCTCAAATGCACTGAGGTCTAGAGGAACAACTTAAAAAACTCACCATCCTTTTTTTGTTTTTTTTCCAATTTCTAAGATATTTTAATGTCTCTGAAGGGGACTATTTTAAAATTCTTTTTCTTGCTGCTCAAGCTTTCCTTGAAACTTATGAGTCAGAAGAGCAATTTTTGGAGAGTCTGGAAATGTAATCATAAATATGTAAATGTAATCTAGAAGAATGGGCACATAAGACATTGCTAGCTTAAATAAGTCATGAGACAGAAATTTTCACTGTGCCAGTTTGAGATAAATGTTGAAATAATGAATGGAAACTATTATTAGTTTCTAAATTATTATTTATAATTTTGATTAGTGTGTTTAACTCTCTAGTTGCATTTACTAAGGAGGATCTACTGAAGGTGTCTACTCTGTCCAGGGCTGTGCAGGTGAAATATGCATCCTATATGGTAGTCTCTAGTCTAACCATATGATTTAAGACATCTCTTCATGTTATCCTAAAATATCTCTTAAAACCTGTGGAACTTCATAAAAAACCTGACACTTCAGGAGCTATAACACAAAATTCTGAGCTTGACAGGTCTCAGTGCTCTGTCTCTGCCAGCAAAAATTTCTGCCTACTGATGGTTTGTGAGTTGCTCACTGTCTAAATAATTATGGAAAATAACTTATTCAGTGCTACTTATCTGTTTTCATTTAAGGTCTAACCCTCTGAAATTATTCATAGGCTTATGCTTGTTTTAATGTCAGCTCTCGAATAATTAAGACCTAGGCAATTTGAATTAATACAAACTGACTTTTTTTCTGTCTCTGTTTCTCTATTTACTTATAGATAGGCTCCTAGTTTGTGTAAGTTAATACAAAATCAAATTGTTGCAGGGCAGACAACTTGCTGTCCAGTTCTTGTGCTGCAGAGCTCCCACAGTGACCCTTGCAAGCTCAGGTTTCCCATGTTAACAGGGGCTGGGCAGGCAATAGCGTTGCACGGTGTGAACTTGGCTCTGGCTGACACTCCTGAAGAGGGCAGGGGCTCTTTCCTTCTGCCCCTTCCCCTCCCCACGGTAAATCTGTGCCTGTCAGTTGTTGATATAGAGTGCTGCAGGCTGTGCCATAGTGCCCCTCATGTAAGAAACCTTATCGGAAATGCCAGAGTAGTTCTCTCCCATTGCTGTTAATAATGCCCTCGTGTTCAGCAGTGCTGCAGAGAGCTGTTCAAAGTGCAAATCAGAGGAGCAGATGGCATTTGGGTATTGTCTTAGTTCTTCTGGGTCCATATGGTTCCAGTGGTCTTTGCAAGATCATTCAGGGGCTGGGCTGGGCCATGAGGTATGGTGCCATGGTCCCCTTGGAGATGTGGGCTCTGCCTTCTGGGAGCTCAGCTTCAGCATCCACCACCAAAGCACTGTGAGATGCACTGGGCACTAGACACATCTAATTCGCAAAGTGCTTCAGCATGTGCTGAGGCATTGGGTGAACAGGGAAAGCATATGAAGATTTCAGATGTGGTTGAGGGCTTTTTTTGAATCAGGTTGTTGTTTTCTGCATACTTTGTTCAGCTTGAGCCTGAGAGATCTTTAGAAATGCTGAGCACTTACTGCAGGAAAATTGAATAGGAGTAGCAAATGCAGGATGCTTTCAAAAATCAGACCTTTCCCAGAAAACAGAAAAAAAGAACTGGTATTTATAGATGCTTGTGTCCTTAATGAATAAAACAGAAACTGGAAAAAATAATGTAGCAAACTCTATTCCTAATGTACCAACGGGGTATCTCTGGTTTCAGCATACACAAATAAGCATAAGAGGATACAAATTTCCTTGAAGCTGACTTAGGAGAGCAAGTGATTTATGATCATATTGAGGAAAAGTGGATGTGAATGATCTTCCATGAGCTGAGTCATCCTTTGGACTTTACTCAGGCCCTGCCGAGTTCAGAGGAAGTCTGACTGACTCTCACCAGGTCAGATTCTCCTCCCATGGATGCTAATGGTAGTTTTGCCTGGCTGTAACTGGGAGCAGGTTCAGAGTTATCACCTACAGGAAAGCTCCCCCCTCCTCCCACATATATATCATAGTATAAATATAATATCCAGTGGTTTAATTTCAGTATATATTTCCCAGGTCTCAAACAATGCTGTTATAATAAAAAGCCCTAACAAGAGACATATGTTTTTGTAAATATATAAATAAATTGCTGAAGTTACTCTTCAGTTGTGTTACATGGCTTGTCCTTTCTAAGAGGAAGAATTTTTCCCAATTAATTGAAAAGAAGGGTGAGGTACATACAGCCCCAAAAGCCTTTTTGTCCATGATTGCACAGTGCTTTCCTACATTTCAGTGGCAACCAAGGGTCCCAGATGTTGAGCTGTACTGGATACATTTCCCTAACAGCATCTGGCTGCCTGGCAGAACCTCCCACCTTGTTGCACTGACAGCTGTTAATTCCCTTGGAGTTGCTTCATGCCCCAGTAGCAGCGTGGCTTTGCTGTCTCTCTCAATAACCGTGCTCACATGGATGCTGCATGCCTTTCACCCTCGTGGTTTAGCTCTTGGTTGTTTTCTCCTTGGCTGTAGAAGTATAGCTAAGCCTCTTGCTGTGATTCCTGGGCAGCAATCTTAATGCACAAAACACTCCAACAGTCACCATGTACATGCTGGAGTGCCCTCTTTGTTAGGGATCTTTGCTTCAGCCCTAGGAACTCCATCTCTAAACGCTAGTGCCAGCTTGCTTTCCTAACATCCAGATTATCTGGAGAGACACAGCTCCTCACCCCAGCCCTGAGCAGCCACCAGGCAGGATTTCTTTGTCAGGACGCTGGGAAGCAGAGGTCGGTCTGAAACAGGGTTTTCTAGGAACACAGCTAGGAGCACTGACAGCAGAAAAGGAAGGGAGGAAAGCAATGCAGCAGCTTTTTAAAAAAATATCCACACATGCAATTGTGTGTATATATATTTGTATTTGTGTGTGCAGGCATTGCTGTCATTGAACTGTGCACTACTCCTGCTTCATAAAAGCTTTGGGTCAGTGGAGCTGTTGCCTTGAGCAAAAAGGAAAGTAGAATTGAAATTTTCCACTTCAGACCTCGACTGGTCTTTTATCTTTGAAAGCTTCAGAGGTGTGTTTGCAATTCCTCTTTCCTCACCATCTCTTTTTCACAATGAGCTATAATGAGAAGGTATTACTACAAGTAATAGAAGCACTTCTGGGTGTCAAAGCAAGGGTTAAGAGAGCTGGGTCTGAGAGGGAAGGTGTAAGGGAGTAGGAAACAGAGCAGTGTGGAGAAGAGCCAACAGAATTCTCCAGCAGAAGAAAAAACTCATAATTTTTGCCGGTAGCAACTGATGTGTTTTGTGCCATGTTTGGGAAGAGAAGCACATCACAGGCAGCAGATAGGACTCCTCCCTAGCAGTGCTGCTGTGACCAAGCAGTTAAAATAAAAAAAAAACAAACTTCCTTCTTCAACCGTTCAGCTGCCTCTGAACCCTGTTGCAAACCCTGTGCACAGCAGTCTTGTTGAAATCTTGCTCTGGCACAAGTTTCTACACTGTCTTAAGTCCTCCAAAACTCCTAAAGTCTGCTTAATTTCATTTTAAAAGTTCCTCAATTTTGAGGCATTTCTTATGCAAACAATGTTTCCCAAAAAAGTTTCAAAGCTTCCCATGAAACACATCCTTCTAAAAGTATCGTGATCATGTCCCTTGCCTTTGATGGAAAAAAAACCAACCCAGTGTCTGTATGAAAAATAGCACTATGATTTGGAACATGTTTGTGTGAACCCACCTGCTGGTATTAATTGGCACAACCCCATTGAACTGGCTCAGTCACTTATAGGAAAGTGCCATCTAGACCTTGGTTTCTCAACATTGTTGCTAGAATCAAAGATTATGGCAGTGCTCCAAGGATGCTAGACAGATTGTCTTGTCTGCTAGAACATGAGATGCCCACATTTTCTGCCGGGGTCAAGAAACCTGAAGGTCACATTCTCCTCCTGGAAATTCACTGCCTTTATTTCTACAGCTGTGTAGCACGAAAACATCTCCACACATACGCATGTGTCAAATGGGGAATGGCTATTGGAAGAAATCTGAATTTGCAAATATTACATTCAGTCCACTGTAACTTTGACACATAGTGCCAACCCACTCTTTAATCTACTTAATGTGATTAGCTTTCAATTTATGTCCAATCTTGGCAGGTCAATGCCTGGTCTATCTAATCCTACCTTTAGGTTGGCCATTGCTACGTTGATAGAATTATGGCTGTGATTTTTTTTCCCAGTCTTCTGTTGACAAGTTCTGGATATAGCGTGGTGTGACTCAAATTTAGATCACAACCATTGCTCCTGAGGAACAGGCAGAAATGTTTCTGAATTAGATAATTTCATGAGCACTTACAGAGACAGAACTTCGTAATCTGGAGGTCATCTTTTGTTGTCTCCAACGCTGTCATAAACAGTTCTAAAATAATTATATCACTGGTTTTTTAGTTAAGACAGAATAAAGCTACAACTGTGTTTTAGATAAATATGATATTATCCTGTACAAACAAGCTGTATAGCAAGCAATGTTTTATTCAGACTAAGCAGTCATTATAACCAAGAGCAGGAAAAAAGGTTGAATGTGGAAAAGTTCATTATACTACAAGTATGTTATTATATTTACAGAGCTATTGCATTTAATAATAAGAACAGTTTGTATCCCAGGAGGGGGGAATATGTAAGTGTTCTAAATTGTGGTCAAAATGTGCAAGAGAATTGTTTTTTCTAAGTAAAAGCAATTCTACAGTCAGTCAGAAAATTAACAGAAAAAATTTGAATTAATTTGTTTTTTGATTTTATTTATTTTTTTTCAATTTGCTTGATTATCAGAGGCATTGTTTGTATTATTTTATTATTTCTTCTGATAAAAAAATTTTAGGAAAGAAATCCTCCTTCAAAAAACCCACTTATTTATGTAAGGCAAAAAATGTTTATGTTAGAGTATGTTTATAAGCTTATATTTTCCTTCCATGACAAATAAAACCATCTGAATATTAATTAAAATAGCTTGATCATTAAAGTCCTCTAATCATTATCACTGGCCGTGGTTTGGGAAAGTGTTTAAATAAGTGCTGGTTTATATTTTTCTGTATCGGGGACTTTCCTAGGTTCCAGTATGTGTGCCTAGGCATTCTTCCCAGTTTCAGGTCCTCTCCTTGAACTGGGGCTGCCAAACCCTCGTCTCCCTCCACGCACAGACAAACCCAGGATTTGCAATCAGGTTCAGCGACAGCACTCAATTCTCCTGTTCTGATTCTGCAACTCTTGACTTGTGGAATATAAGGCTGAGATATTTTTCTATTATGCAAAGTTGCACGTTTAACTCGCTGTTGTTTTAACCCCCCTGAAAGCCTGAGACTGAAGTCTGTTTCCTTGCTGCTGCAGAAGCTTTGCTTTTCTATTGTGTGTGTGTCCCGGGTTGTTTTTGTAGGGTTGTGATCTCAGGCTGTTTGGCTAGCTGTGTTTCTTTTTTAGTTTTAGTTCAGTGAAGCATTTGATCTGGAAAGAAGTGAGCTACATGTGAAATGAATTTTTTAAAAAGCACAAATTTGGCACCTGGTATGACTGTATCCATAGTTTCTGGAATTTTTTTTTTTTTTCTTGCTATATCCATGACTTCTGATTAAGTTTCTGGATAATAGAGACACATTCCCCACACAATCAGTTTGCTGGCTGGTGGGATTGCTTTGCTCCCGAAGTAGCAGCCTGAAATACATCTCTCATGGGGGTATGAAAAAAAAAGCCAAAAAAGTAAAAAACGAACCTTGCCGTGCTGTATCAGCACAAACGGAAATCCTTGCGAGTGGATACCTCGAGAGTTACACTTGTGAGCGGAATCGCTTCATAAATGCCGAGGGAATAAAAAGGATGCGTCAGTGCTCCGTGCAGGCAGCAGGCTGCGGAATAGCTGCCGAGCAGGGTACCAAACCCCCGGCTCTGGGGGTGCTTTGTCGCGGCCGCTCCCCCGGGGCACCGAGCGCGATTTGGGGAGGTCTCGGCTGACCCCTGGTGGCTGCCGGGCCGCTCCCGCCCCTCCTGCCCATCCCTGCATCCCTGCGCCTGCTCTGGGAATCCGCTTCCACTTCCCCGCCCCATTATCTTCAGCAGGTTTAGATCTCAGCCTACCCCTGCATGAAAGGCGACTTAGAATCCTTGTGCAGCTTTTTCTTGTCTTGGTAGAATCTTTGCTAGTTTAGTTTTGTTATTTTTTTAGTGCTTTAAAAAAAAAGGGTTTCTGTACATACAAAGAAAAATATTTAACATTTAAAAGAAACTCGTGTCTCCAAACTGCCACAGAAAAGGTAGCAATGCAACTACATGTCCACTCTTAAGAATGCCTGTTGCATAAAATATATCTGCACCTTATTTCAGGTTTTCTTGGAAAAAAAATAGAGCAGAAATGCATATTTATAGCCTTTCAACACACCTAACATTTTTGACTTTTCATACCCAAAGCTTTTCAGATTTTCAACAGGTATTGGGTTTGGGTTTTTTATAAGAGCACAAAAGCAACTCGGTCAGTGCAAATTCTTCAAAAGAAACTAATTTTTGAGAAGTGGAAATCAATGCAAGTTCATTGAATCAGACAGACACTTGGTGCCTGGAAAAGAAGGCAGGGCAGCAGTTACAGCAAGGAAGAACAAATGAAAACAGAAGAGAGGAAATGTAGAACAAAGTAAAATTACTAATACACCTTAATACCAAGATTTGTTCTATGGATGTATTCTGTGCAATTCTAAAGAAAGGACCTTATTCTGGTTTTTGGAGGGTTTTCTTCTGAGGAAGTCAGGAATGAATAAATGTTTTACAGAGTTGATGTTATACAAATACTTCCAGATCCAGTCCTGACTTTATACACAGGACCTGAGCACATCTTTTGTGCGTGTAACACTTGGTTTCAGTCTCACAAACACTAGCTTCAGTGGATTTGCCTTATGACTTACATGATGTGTGTATAAATGAAAGAAGAATTAGGTCTTTTGTTTGGGTTTGATTTTAATAGAGAAAATCTGTAGAACTAAACTAAACCCAGTGGAATGGCAGACTTGCATTTATGTGTTCTGCAAAAAGCATCTCCCCATTCTTTTTTTTTTTTAAATTTCCATTCAGGGTTGCCAAGATACATACAGTACGTGTAAGGAAGCCTTCTTCATCTGAATTAGCAGCACCAATTTTTTATGTCACAGTCTTCTATTTTTGAAGGGACTTGCTAAAAAGGAAATCCCACAATGTTGTCACACGTATGAAGATAAGTAACATTCCTACTGCATTCATTATCAAAGAGATCAGTGCAGTTGTATTCTCACATTCTCATTTCTTCTTTCAATGTATTCCAAGCTCTTTTCCTTTTTTTTTCCATCTGAAAGTGTTGTATATTTTTCATGAGACCTTTTTGACCAATTCCCACTAAATCAGAAGGGTGAAGTGAATATATCTGGCTATCTTACAACTTTCTCCTAGTGGTCCCTTCGCAAAATGTTTGCAGCCTTTGAAAATAGGACTTTCTACTTGTACCCATGGAGGTGTAAAACTGTTCATGAGAAGCAGCCAAAGCACAAAGCAAAGGCTGGAGGGTTTATACAGTTTTGCCTTTTTGGTCATTCTCCATGTCCTCTTGACACTTCTCTTTATACCAAGTGTCTCTGCAGTAACGAACTCAACCAGTCATGTCACCTAAATGTAATCCAGAATTTGGCACAAAACTCAATTACTGAATTAGAAAGCTTTTTTATTGGCAGTTTTACTCTTATTGGTTTTTAAAATTGTTTTCTTAAGAGATGGAGGAAGGCTCTCTGTCCCTGCAAATTATGGAGTTTCATTGCCTTTTTGAGGAATAATTCGTATGGAATTAGGATGAAACTGAAACCTTTTGGGTTCACCTCTGCAGGTGTTCCAGCTGCTGGGTTCCAGCTTTGTCCCTGTAAAGTGGATAGGCTGTTATGTCAGGCATCTCTTACAGAATGTCATACTCACATTGCAGATATATATGAAGGATATCTTTGGGCACTGAAAATCCCAGTTTTATGGTGTCTGCCTATCCTATTAGTTTTGAAGAATTATGGTCTTTGGTTTGTGTTGCTATGAATTGATTTTGCTTTATAAGGCAAGCTGAAGTCCATGAGTCATGCCTTCCATTAGGCTGTAGCCTGGGTGACATGGCTGTGGGCACCAGGCCATTTCATACCTGAGGTAGACAAGGCTCTTTGCCTCAAGCAAGGCCAAAGCTGCATTAACAGTTGAGGAGTAGATGATTAACAGGACAGTTGAGGAGTAGATGGTTTGGCTGCACATAAGATGACCTCCAGATCCTTGCTGGCTTTTACCAAAAGTCTGATGCAGCTGTGGAACGATGGACAGAATCAAAGATGACACAGATCTTTAATTTAAACAAGTCTTCAAACAAAGTCTTCGAATAGCTGACCTATTTTCTTGTTTGCTCTTGTAAGCAGCAAAATGTCTTGGATCTTTAAAACAATTCCAATTCAGCCATTATTAGGTGAGGATCTGTGTAGAAGAGTATGAGGAAGTTCAGCTTTGGCTGACCAAAGTGTTTACCTTCTGACCTTAAAAAGTGTGAGAATCTGCGTGCTCCCTGATGGTGTGTTGATGAACAAAGTTAATAGAACTTTTAATATAAGATGCAACCAGTGAATTCAAATCTACCTCTGCTTTAAAATATGAAATAGATACTTGCCTCATAAAGCTAGAAAGCTTTTTGTCGGTAGCCATGGCGATTTACAGGTGTTAAATTAGCCACAATGGAACTGCCTAGTTCCCTGATGCAACAGAAATATTTTGAGACTTACCATGAAAAAATTATTAAAGCCCTGCAATATAGAGAATATAAAGTTCAAACAAGAATGGAGAGTGCAAAGTTATATCTGTATTTCTACGAAATTTCATAAAATGGGATTTTACACTGCATAATACAACCTACTTCTTCAACCAAAATAAGGAGCATAGCTTGATATTTTCATTAAATGCAAAGTATTTGTAGATACTGGTGGCAGTTAGGTGTTGCAAATATAGTCATCAGTTTGAAATTGAGCATATAAAATGGTATTTTAATAAAAAATACAGTCACCTTGGTACCTGAATCTACCCTTATTGTATTGCATGGCAGACTTCAATCCTTCGACTGCAATCACAGGTTAACAAGAAGGGAAATTTCAAGGCATAGAATTAGCTACAGGAAAGTTCTCCCATTATTGAATGAATGCAATAAAGACACAGCAAAATTTACAAGGAAAAATTTAATAAAATATTGACTATAAAGGCTACAACATTCTATGTCTGCTCCACAGCTTATATCCAAAACTGTGAGTGTTCAAAAGTCCATGCAAATTGGACTTAATTTACTTTGCCTCTATTTCCTTCTTCAGGAATATGAAGTGAGCACAATAATTTTCCTTTATTTTATCTATAAATGGTTTCTTATACAGGAGCTTATTAAAAAGGAGGCAGGGTTAGGCTGTCCAGGATGTTAGAGTGATTATGCCTTGGCAGCTCAAGAAGAGGCTGAGTCCAAGGCTCTGACTGTTTGCTAGAGCCTTGCCAACACCATGGATTCCCCTGATCAGATTAAGAATTGTATGGACAGTGACAAGTGGACTCTTTCCCAGCTCTATTTTTGTCATTGCTGCCAACTGACAGCTTTTGATATGTTATTAATCTTTGGCTGTGTAGAGGGCAATTGGAATTGCCATGCTGAACTCTGCCATGGGTCCCCAAGTTTCTCTGTTAAGTTTCCACATAAAAAAGTTACTTTCACTGCAAATATTTCTATTGTGAAACAAGAAAGGGAAAAAGAGCATTGCTAGGGAGACTGTGCCTTCCTGTCTTTTTTCCCAGGAAAAATTCATAAGGTGTAGGAGACACAAATGGCTGTTCTCCAGATGGCTTTTAAGAACATTAAGGTACAATCCACAGACATAAGAATTAGGCTAATTTCATGTCACATCTCTTGGACCCTTAATAAATTTATCCAGATGTAGTTTACTGATTGGCAGGGTATTGATTTTTCTATTGCATTGCATGGCTGTTTATGGAGCTGTTTATGGAAATGGTTGTAAAGAGCCAAGTTTTCCAGTTCCTGTCTGTGCACAGAAATTCTCTTCAGTGTGCAGCTGTGGTGGAGTCTCCTCGTCAGGCTCTCCTAGCAGGGAGTACATCAAGCACACCATACACCCCCTGAGCATCTGAAAGGACACATGTAAAGAGCTAAAGATCCATCCAAGTTGTCCCAGAGAGACAATGGGCAATGTTCCTACTGAAGGTTTACTCTGTGTTGCAGCTTTTCCCATGATCACAGTTCTCTGGAGAAATGGCCTATCAGGGCACCTGCACCTTGTTAATACCATCACAGGAAGAAACTTGCCAGCTTAAGATGGATAATGTGTTAGGGATAGTGGTAACCCTTTTTCTGCCATGGACCCAGATTTCAATGCCTTCTGTTTTTCTTCTTCCAAAACAAACCTTGGAAGTCAAAGGAAAGTTCTGGTGCTCTGTATGAAGTGTTTTGCACAGTTTTGCTTCTGCAACAGTTTATAGATGAATGGGGGAATGACAGGGGCCAAGTATATTATTTATGTGTAGTATGGTCCAACTGCTTCTCAACCTTATCTGCCATTTCCCTTGTTATCTTGCATCCTTGTTATCTTACTACCCATGGTGGTCTGCAGTGAGTTTGCCTGTATCCTCAGCCAGTAGACAAAGTGACTTTTAGTTACTTTAAAACCTGTGGTGTTGGTGTGCCAGCACTGTCAGTGACTCCAGGCGGTGATTGAACACAGAAGTATTTTTCCCTACATTTATGAAACATAAAGATATTTGTTTTGATTCCATCACTGTCACCTCATTAGGCACCAGGAAAGTTAGGTTATACATTGAATCAGTTTTGCACTTGGTTTTGTTTACTTTTCATAAATTAACATGGTAATTCACTGTAATAAAATTCTTCGTTTACACAAAGATATCAAAAGGCATCGTCCATTATTCTCCTTAATGTTACAGCTTTAGAATGTGCCGTGAAAAGCTCTGTTTATATTGCAGCTGGATGGAGCACTTACCACAGAGCGTCACATCCCAGATATGCTCTGCTGCTCTGCAACAGAGAAATGCCAAATCACGAAGGAAAGGAAAAAGGATCTCACACAACTATCACCACACCAAAAAATTCACCTTCTCCATTAAAATGTCTCTCGTCTCACTGAATTAATTATCCTAAACTCTACCTATTTCCATTTACATTCCTGTTTCTCGGCCTAGCAGGTAGCAATGCTAAAGGCATGAGAAGGCTGAGTCCTATTACCTGCCATGGTCACAAAGGCTGTTCAAAGTCATTAGAGCAAGAGCCATCTGCAGTGAAGGAAGAACTGGGACAAACTGTACACTTTTACCATTGCAAACAACTGATCCTCTACCATGAAAGGTACAAAATGCTCTTCAGTCTATCTGTGCCTTATCAGATTTTGAATTCAGGGTGCCCTTCCATACTGATCCAAATCTCTGAAGAGAAAATGGTTTGTACTGCCTCTAATTTCTGATGCTGCTTGGTGTTTGCAAACATGGTATTTCTTTCTGCTGTGTAGCTTTGCTTTGGGGTTTAAGGCTATAGAAGAAAATATTGTTCACTTCTCACATGTGGAAGTGAGTTACTAAGAGCAAAACAAAGCCTAGCTTAAGCTTCTGTTTCTTCTTTTCTCTCTCTTTCCTCTTTAAGGACTGTTTATGTTTGCATGACCTGCAGGGGAACTGGAAGTGCACTAGATGATCTAGCAAAGCACAAAACCTCCACAAGTATGTGTGCTTTATTTTTGCCTCCTCTGAACTTTTTTGGGGAAAAAAATAAGCAGGCAGAGAAAGGAAAGGATCTGACGGGTTAAAAATTCACTATTGTGCTTTACATCAGATAACATTCTGGCCTATATTTGCACCAGGCTCAGCTGATGTCATTGAATGGACAACACAAGGCAAATGAGATCCAGCCACGCTTTGCCACAGCATACAACAAAAGCGCCCACAAGAAGAGATTTTCTTCTGGGCTTTCAACTTTGATTCTTTAAAAAACAGGAGGCATATTTTAAAAGACCATTTTTATGGACAAAAATTTTCCAAAAGTTTTATGAACATGTATGGAACGTATACATTGAAAAATCTTGCAGGTTTAATTTTTGGGATTAAAGAATAAAAATTATGGCACTTAGAAATAGGCTAATAATTAAACCTTTCATCTAAAACATACAAAAATCTTGGATCTTTGATGAATAGCACGATGACAAAGAGTAATTTTTACTAACTTCTGTATTATCATGCATTCAAGATAAAGGGCAATAAATTAGCTGTGTTCTGGAAATCCATAGATTAGAGAAAGGCTTCTCACACTGTTTCCAGTATGTGGTTTGTGGAGCTCTGGATGCAAGTCAGTTACTTGCTGGTGCTCTTCTCCCAACACACAGGATCATGTAATGCAGCACACAGGCTGTAATGCAGGACGGGTCCAGCCCCGTGGTAGACAGAAGTGGGCACAGCAGATGTGGTGGGCTGACCTAGGTCCTGCAGAGGAGGTGTCACTGCAGCCACTGCAGCTGTGGTGCAGGCAAGCATTGAGCTGCAATAGGGAGGGTAATCGCCAAAAACTCATCCAAGATCTTCAGCCAAGTGAGGAAAAAAACAGAGCAAGAAGTATTGGGATATTAGGGAGTAACAGTACCTTTCGGGTTTTCTGCTTGATGGGATGACTCCAGAGTCCTTTTTTCCCAGTCCAGGGTCAAAGAAAGAGTCGGGATTCTTCAGCTCATGCTCACAAGGTTGTTTATTATCTATTATCTAAAATATTTTCTCTCCGAGCAGCAGAGGTCTGATCTGCAGGTCTGTTAAGGGCACACTGCACGCCCCTGGGCTGGTGTTGTCTTTTTATACTAAAAACTATGTGTACTTTATTTACAGTTATTTTCCAATACCTATCATCTATGTTAGACTGTGTACTTCTACTCCAAACCAATCCAAAAATGCTAACATCACCAAGAAGATGGAGGCTAGGAAGAAGAAGGAAGAAGCATAGGACAATGCCCAAATTCCTCTATCTTGCCTCCTAGACCCCTATAGTAAAAATCTTCAAAATTCCACTTTTCACCCGGTGACAACTACTATTATGCTACTTAAACTTTTGTGACTTGTAATTCTTCCTACAAGGTTGATAATTTGCTCCATGGGTTAAGATCAAAATCCCAAGTTTCTTTGGCTTCCTGCCAGGGTCTCCAAGCCCCTGCCAGGATCTTGAGCCATCCAGGGCACCCAGAGGGATGTCCTGGGTTCCAACAAGTACCCAGGGAAAGCACTCAGCACAGCAAAGTGTTAGTTGGTTTGGCAACATCTTCATGTGGAAGAAGCCTTCCTACTCCATGGGTCGTGTCCCCAGGCTGCCCAGAAGCACATTAGCAGGTGGCGGGGGCCATCCTCCTCCATGCAGATGGTCCCTTGCCTCTCTCCCACTTCCTGAGAGACTCCTCTTGCCATGACGGCTTCTAATTGGACTTGATCCTAAATCCACACAGTTTATGGAAAGGTTTCTGTGAAGGTCAACAACTTTGATTTGAGTCAGTGCACAGAGGCACTCCTGAATTTTGGGAGTTCAGAGTGGGTCGCTGAGGCTCCATCACATGTTGAGAGAGGTGAGGAGGATGGCGACAGGCATGGCAATGCCTGTGAAGGGCCAGAGTGGCTTGAACTTGTTCTCTACTTTCCCCCTCCAGTATTTTAGGGATTTTTATGGAAAACACATTTGTAATGTATTCAATTGCATCTATGCAGTGGAGAATTAGATTGGCATAAAGGTAAACAACTGGCAAATCATTCATAACTCAAAATCTGCCCAATGTCTCTTTGTTCCAAAACTTTAGAAATTAGAGACTGCTCACCAGATGTTATAAAAGAAATTACTAATTTAACTGCTAAACTGCTAAAAGGCTCACTCTAGTAATATTTTCTTGCAGAAAATGTCTGTGTCTTGTTAAATGTTTATTGAATACTGTAATTATATTACATTTGGTGTTAAACGATATTGACATTTTTGAATGAAAAGGGGGTTTTTTTGTATGTGTGGTTTTTTTTTAATCCAAGCAGGATCTATAACATGAACATCTGGTTGCAACCTAATGTGTGGCATTGAAACAAAAAAAACCCTCCCCACCCTCAAAGAAAAAAGCCTTCTGACAATGTTTTTCTCTGTGTATTATTTTTTCAAAGTAGCTCCGGCTTTTGTAGCACCAGCTATGATTAAGTACCAGGACTTTTTCACTATCAGCAAATGTTTAAAGGCAAGTAACCAGCAGAGCTTCAGCAAGCTGATGGCTGGTGGAATAAGGATATATTTAGCAATGAAACAGCTGTTTCTTGAGCAATAACCCAGCTGTTTGGCTTTGAAAATACCTGTTAGAGTTATTAATCATATTAAAAAGTAGAAAAAAATGCCCTGACTCTGGAAGGCATGAAACAGACATTTTAAATGCCTTTTTTTCCTTAATAAAAGAGGTGGCTTTGTCACTCTAGCGAGTATAAAGGAAAAAAAAAAAAAAAAAAAAAAGGGAGTGTGGTTTGGAATATTTTAGAAGTACAGAGGTATTAAAATAGATGCACTTAATATTCCTGCCACTTGTCAATCAAGTTTCCTATCATTGTTTAATGGACTTTGCTGTTGTAAAACTCTTGCAGAGTGCTTTGTAGCACAGTAATTTCCCTATTGCTTCCCTCCCATAACTCTGTTGAATTACTGGGGAAGGTTCAGATGTGATGTTGACTGACTGCACCACTCTGCATGCATTTAATTTTTCCCATTTCCTATTGGGTAATGGAGGACAGAAATTTGGCTCCCTTAGGCCTTGGGACCTATCCATAACTCAATGTGATGTCTACTGGAGGCTAAGAGTAAGGAATATGTATAAAATTCTACCATCTAACTGGAATGTTAGAGACAGACTTTCTTTCATAGGGTTTCCCTATCATGCAGTAGATTTAATCAAGAGAACTAATCACAGAGTGCTGGACCCAAACAGATGTGAGACACAATTCAAGTATTTAAATTGCAACTTTTGCTATTCATAAAGGTGTTGCTGGCAGGGCACATCTTCAAAAGCAAAAGTTTTCTTGTATGTAGCTAGGACCCAATCCTGGCTGCTGTATATGCACAAAAAGTAATTCTAGTTGCTCCATTGTTATTCCAGGTGGTCCTACACTGCACAGCTGGAACCGTTGCAAGAAAGACCTATGTATGTACAAAGCACATGTTCTTTGGACAATGCATTAATTCACTAAAAAGTGGACAGATACATTTCTTTTGGCTAGGTTTTTGGATTTTCTGACTTAGGGTATTTGTGTTTTCTTTTGCTTTATATCTTTTTAAAGAAGAAATAAATAGAATAAAATTCATATATGTTAAACATCACAGACCTGAGCTACTTTTTTCAGCTGGAACTGAATATAACAACAGTTTTAAAGCAGAATGCAGTATTTTGACCTGTTAAAATCACATCTTTCATTTACAGGAATCTGAATTGGAGAAGCTATACATTTTATTTATATAATCACTTTTTATAAAATCACCCATAAGAACAGAAATATATCTGTCAATGACACAAATAGCTCATACATCCATCAAAGAATTAACTCATGCACTGAAGACTACATGGACTATCATAGCTAAAATCTGCTCCCATTTATCATGGTTTACATTTTTTTGTATAAAGAGTAATCTGCCTGCTGTACAGCAGAATGACTTGAGGGTCTGGCACCATTCCCTCCCAGACTCACGTGATAGAGGATGAATGTGCATACTTTTGCCCTGGGGCTGGACATTCCCTTGCCTCACTGGATATAAGCTTACCTTTCTCTTGGCAACCCTGTGACTTCAACAGACTTGAGAAAGTTTTGGGAAGGAGACAAATAATTAGGAGAGCACATCATGACCCCTCTTTTGGCCACCCCAGCATTAACCTGCGAATGACACCGTGACATCCAGAAAATAAATCACTTCAGCAGCCAAGCATATGATAAAAATGTGTTTGGACTCAGTAAATATGATACCAAGGTATCATGTCCACATACACACAAAGCTCACAGACTGACAAACTATCACTAAGAGAATTTTATATATAAATGGAATCATTCCTAGCTTGCAAAAGGTATTCTTGTTTTCAGATTCTCCATTCCCCCCAGAACAACACCATGACCTAGCTTTCACTGCAAGGGTTTCTTTCAAACCAAATTGAGGACAAACTTACATTGCAGGCAACCAAATGCTCACATTATTTCAGGCGTATGAATGGGTGCAGTTTAAGCCTGGTCCTTATCAGGATGCCAAAGAGTTGTGGTTTCTTCTGCAGTGATTTACATATAATTGGCATATTACAAAACATCCCTGAAGGCTAACAGAAATGACCCAGGGAAAAGGATTCCATAGAAAAGGTAGCAGTGAGGACTGAATCCTGCCTCCATTACTCACTGTGCTGCTCCACATCCCCTTGCAGGGTCGTGTGGTTTCACCTGAGGCTGGGGGCCCCTGTGGCAGAGACGTGAATGGTGCAGATGAGCTTTTGCAGTAGCTACTGGGTGCCCTGGTAGGCTCAGTGTGAGTCTCCTGCTGGCTTCTGGAAGGAGCCTCAGCCTCAGAAATAGCAAAATTTGGCTCAAGATACCACCAATAACAACAGGCCTGACATGTTGGCTGTTTGTTCATTTTTTTTTTCTCTCTTAGAGGAACATGAAATGCCGATTATAATTTAACACCGCATATCATTATTAAACATGATAAAAATTACAATGCTATAATCATATTTATATTTTTACAAATTATGGTTATATTCATAAATATAAACATGCTATAGATGTGTGTATATATTTCACAGAAAGATAAACAGAAAAATCTTGATAATATTACGTACCTAAAAAGATTTACCTAACTGTAATCCTTGAGAAAAAAAAAATCATTGCTTGGTGTTTCTGAGCATCTTCCACACTCTGGAGCAAATGTAGATGTCTTTTTTTTTTTTTGGAGATGATATGGTATGAATTTTTAAAAAGTTCTCAAGAACACTTTAACAAGCCTAGTCATTGCTGAGCAGCTATCCAATGGGCCAAAGGAGAATTAAGACACTTGCCAAGATCTGAAACAAATCTGACTAACAGCCTGCCAGAGTTCCCAAAGGAACTTTTCCCAAGTGCTATTAACTCTTTCTCATTCATTGTATGGAAAGCTACAGGTGTATATTGTCATTTTGATTGCTTCTCATGGGATGGGTCCCAGAACCAGAGGGGAGGGAGTGTCTGGGCCCATCTCCCATCCTAAAGCTGGATACTCTGCAATTGTCTCTCCACATACCAGTCTATCAAGATACAAATGCTAAAAAATATTAAAAGCCAATGACATAATCAATATTTTTTATCATCTGCAAAATGCCATCTTTTCCTATGGTAGGCATTCCAGAAAATTAACTCTATATAAATACATGAAAAAAAATTGAAATTATTAGTTTCTCTGTAGTTTTAGCCCTTTTTGTCCACACACTTCCAGGCTGATCACAATTGGCATTGTGATGATAACAATAATAATTCTGCAGAACTGCAGTACTTGTGCATTGATTTCTAATGCACAGCATTTGCCATTACCTTCTTTTTCAGTCCTTGTTGATGGCTCACTGCTTCTGCTGCCTAGCCTGGATTAGGGTCCTTATGGAATATTTGTGATCACATCTCTGTTAATGACACTAGAATGGGAACAGAACAGTCTCCAAACAGTAAGCATTTATTTTTAAGACTGTTCTTATGTACCACTTATTAAATCCCTGCTTCTTCATCCAAATTCTAACATTTTATTAGTGTTCCTATTTATTTATTGACTTTTACAGAGCAAGGATATGCAGTTAGCTTTCAGGACACAAAGCTTTGTTTTATATACAGTTACTAAGATAGCTGAATCCAAGGCAAAATATACTAGAAAGTAGAAGACGCCAAGCGTTAGGAGCTTTTTTTTGCTTGGATAGTTTTTATTCAGATATGTTTTTCTTTTCATGCAGAATTCAAACATGCTTGCTTAAGCAATGCCATCTGCAGGATTTATAAGGACAGTGATTCTGTTCTTCCAGGTCTCCTTTTTTCGAAGACTTAAATCCATGCTGAGTGTGTGCATCAACCAGCAAGATGTCTGTCTGCCTCCTAACTCCCCACTGCAGGTATAAAAGTACTGTCAAAAGCAGCCTGTCATGCATGAGACTCAGAAAAGAGGAAAAACAGTCCTGTCCCTTACAGTCTCTGGGGACAGCAATCCCCAAACTCATCACCATCAGGAATCATAAAGGGTGCTCCTCTTGAACAGTGCAATGATAGACAGGTTACATGCCTCTTTCTCCCAGTAAGCCTGACCAAGGCCATTGACTGTCACCTGGTGGTTGATCTCTTTCCACAGTTTAGCTTGATGCAATTGAAGATGTTTTATTCCTTTTACCAGAAGAGTGATGGTATGTTCTAAATCTTGTCTATTTTTTCCAACTATTTTAATTTAATAAAAGAGTATATCCATCTGGCCTTGGTTTTACCCTTAGTTCATCATTGCTAAAATACTACTTATAAAAAGCAATGCATCTAAAAATAATCTCCTTTTTTTTTAAAAAAAAAAGTCTTATCAAGTATAAGTGAAATGTCAACATTTTCATAATCTATGAGTACCATGAGCAAAAGCAGGATGTAGAAATGTTGGTGGTCTGCTCCCTAATTGATTTAAAGGGCAATAAAGATAGATTGTTTCTTTTAAGACTCTGCACTTGCTTTTCCTAACTCATAATCCCTGCTCTGCTCTACTCAGTGCTAATCTCTCTCACTGATAGTTCTGTATGGATCTCACTCCTTTAAAAGTCCTTATAAGGCGTTGTATCTCCAAAACAGCTTTCTCTTAGTGCCTACATGTTCTTGGAAGTATCTTTTTGTCATGTCATGCAAAGCAGAAAATAAAAGTCGATCCCTCTTTCTCAGCCATTATGTCTGTGAGCTAAAAGGATCAAGGCATGGATGACATATCATTAACTCTATGAACATTCTAGTGTTAGAAAAAGCAAATCACACACAACCTGGAAGTCAATGGAAGGACCATTGGGAGCCCAAAGAAGGCTAAGCTGTTTATCCCTTTTCAGTTGTTTTGTATATGCTGTAGTTGAAGTACTGACAGATTATCTAAGGATAGAATCGAAATAAACTTTTGTTCCCTGGTTTAGGAACTTCAGGTGTGAATAGTAAATCTAACCTAACATCAGTCCTGCCTCTGAAGTTTTAAATCATTCTGTGACTCTAAGTATCATCTTTTTACACTGAAATGTCTTTTGCTGGTGAGTTATAAAAATTTCAACCACAAGGGAAATCTACATCACAAGGACTGGTTTTGTAAAGAAGTCTACAGGATGGAGACCTGTGCACTAGCTTGATCAAATCTTGTCTTGCTATTATTGTGCGTGCTCTGTATTGTAGAGCAGTTTTTTTTTACGTGTTGCAACCTTGCCAATTTCTTTCTGTAGCTTTGAAATCCCTCTTTTCTCTTGTTCCTTTTACTTCATGTTGTGTATGAATACACAAAATGAGCACCACTTACAATTCTTCATTACTATTTACATGTAAAGAGCTATCCATCAGTTATGTTCCTTCTTTATAAAAACACAACTGCAGTCTTTAGGAAGCTAATGTTAAGCCACATTTCTTTCTTTCAAGCTTGGAAGGATGCACTGGGAGCTTGTAAAGCCAACTTGAAATCAGTATCAACCTGATGTGAATGTTTCTTGAAGAGCTATCAGCCCTCAAACCATTATGCTTACTGCTTGTTCTCTAGTATTGCAAAGCTATGTTGACTAAAATACATGGAAAGCTATAAAAATGCCTCTCACCTGATATTATGATGTCTTCAGGCTCTTACATAGGAGGGTGATCTCATGGTTACAGCATGGGGCAGGAAAACCTTTCTTCACTGCATGCCCTCACACAGATTTTCTGCAGGATTTCAATCAAGTCATCAGAGCAGGTGGAACAGAATGGACAGGGCAGGTTGTTGATCAGAGGTCAGCATGTACAAACCTGTGAGGGTAAGAAATAAGTGAGGTGAAATTTTCTCTGCCTTGGGCACCTGCTCTCCTTGCCTTAAAGTAATGGGATGTACTTTGTTGTTTCTAAATATATACTTAAATATTTCATGGTTATATAACTACAGTAAATGAATGTTTTCTAGATTGCGCTGCATAGGGGTCTTTCTATGAACTCCTACAGATAAACACATATGCCTTTTCCTTGTCTTTTCTCCTCCTCTCCTCCTTTTAAGGTTATGCAGGAAATTCTCAAGAATCAAACCAAATCAGTATTTCACCATTGATAAAATGAGCCGTATGGTTATCAGATATTTACATAATTATTCATTGCTATTGCTCACATAAATATATACTTTTTTTTTTTGTAATGCTTTCATAAATCTCCAGATGAGGTTGATTCCTTCTGCTGAGAGATTTAATTGTTCGTATATGTTTTCCATGGGAATGATGAAAGCCAGCTAGAATTACTGCTGAGTGAACTAGAGCAATCCTGGATTATGATGAATGGAAGTAGTGAGTGATGTAAGCAAAACATTACTGAGTTTGAAGCACCTATAATTAGAGGGTCATGATATTTCAATTGAAAGTTGCCATGTCAAACATGGGACAAATACAATACTTGTCTTTTACTCCTGAAAGCTTTTGAGCAAGAAATTAGTTAATCACAAAATGGCATGTGGTTATTACACAGCAAGCTTGCATAACTTCATCAGAACAGGTCTTATTTACATCAGGAACTAATTAAACAAGTGAGAGCTAAAACATTGGGAAATGTTCCTTTGGATCTTGAGCTGATCCTGGATACACAAAGTGCTGAAATCACATTAAAAAATTTTAGACTTGTCACTAATGAAGAGCTAAGCTTTTTTACTACAGCTTCTCATACCTGCTAGGCTCCTGGCTTAAATAAATCAGGAAGCATTAATCTGGGTTCAGGTTGCTGCCTGGAAATTCCTTGTTTGACTCATTTAATTTGAATCAATAGCTCATTTTTTTATTTGTTTGCCCCATAGAAGATTTGGCTCACAGACTACAGGGTGGTTACGTCAGGACGTGTCAGGAGGCAGCTGGAAAGCTTACCTCTAAGGATAGTATTTACAGAGATGATGACTGTACTTAAAAGGATGTGACCCGTATACAGGAAATCATGGAGATAAAGTAGCCCTGTTTTTCTAGTAAAACTCATTTCTAATGAAATCTAAGAGTTTTGGAGACGTAACCCAAAACTGAGTGTGAGCAAGAGGAGTTTGTAAAAGAACATCACTTCTGGACAAGAAGCCAAGCAGGTCAAAATAATGAGCTTTAATTAGAGGAGACAGAAAGTGGACAGAATACTGGATTTTGGAGGCAAGACATCAGGGGTGCAGATCTTTGCCTCCTGTATGAAGCAGTGTATATAATCAGACTCCTGGTGGCACACAGTGGACCTTAGGTTCACCTCAGTCCTCATTTCCTGAGGTTCTTTTGACACCATTGAAGTCTATTAAAGACAATCTTCTCTGGCAGTATTTCAAGAGAGAAGGATATTATGAAATGCAGCAAGAGCAGAGAAAAATAAATTATCATCTGTAATGTCCTTTTAACATTGTGTATGTAGAGGGGGAGTGTGAGCTTGTGCACACATGTAAGTAATCTGGATTAAAACTGATTTTTAAGTTAAATTCTGTCAGATGTGCAAAATGAACAGAAAAAAAAGTTTCTATTCTGCATTGTCTGCATTTGGGTAAGCTTGACTGGCAATAACTGTGAGTAAAGAGAAATAAGAGAAAAGCAATTCATAGTGCTTTAGGAGAAAAAGTTGGTAACCAGTTGTGGTGCCTCGTACAGGCTTTGTTACCTCTCTTTTCCTTTGCCTCTCTAAAGGGAAATAGATCAGGGCCAGCACACTGTATATATTAGCAGGTTAACATACTGGGCTATACTTGCACTTTATTGTAAATGTTTTTGGTACTTCTTCTAAGTCTGTGTTTACCTTGGGTATTTTCTTAGTTCACACATGTGAAATAACAGCTGGGACTTGCCAAAATATAGCAGTCAAGTGCTGTACATGTAGTAGCTTTAAAACTAACACAGGTGTCCTAGATCCCTTACGCAGAATAAACAGAAGCACACGATCAAGAGTGTGTCTAACTCCTCTCTTCTGGAAATGACGTGTCTTGAAATGCTTGATCTGACAATCATAGTCTCTCAAGAAAGAAGTATCACAGAGGCGAAATGCTGTTGATTTCTACAAACAAGTGCACTGTCTTTATTTTTTTCATATAAATGCATTATCATCATAACTTGGATCTGTCTATTTCCACCCTTTTCTTTTTCAAAGGAAAGGCAAGTACATTTAAGGAGCTCGGTTCACTCCTGGGTCACACCAGAGCAGAAGGACAAGACCTCCATTGCTGGAAAGACCACCCAGAGAGGGGGAAGCTGCGCTTGCCCAGGAGGGAGGTAAGACAAGAAGGTCCCAGCAATTTTCTTCCAGAGCCCAAGGCATGAGCACCAGCAGCCTCACAAGCAGAGTCCTTGGGGCCCTGGCCATGCAACAGGGGTCTGTTTCTTTTCAGAGTGAGCCCACCTCACTTCCTTTGTGCTGGAGAGGCTGTCTGTGAACAAAATAATGCCATTGCATTGAGCTGCTCAGCATTTTTATGGCTTCTATTGTTTTTGTCTCCATGGTTTTACACTTCACTCCTCTTTCTATATCTGAAAGAGAAATAAGATAGGATAGAATACAGCAATGGTAGCTAATACACACAGAGGAGGAACTTGCCGTGGGCTTGTCCAGCTGCAGACAACTACAATTGCGTAAATAATCAAAAATCCCACTGATAATGCACAGGAGTAGTGGAAATTTGGTACAAAATTCAGGGAGGATGACATACACAAGCATCACATTCCCACGGGATCACTTGTGCCATCTTGTTGCCTGCATAAAGGACTGGAAGCATATAAACAAGATCAGGCACATACAAGAAAGAATAGCAGCAGGTTGCTTCTCCCAGAGAGGTTCTGCTTTGCAAAGATGCCCTTAGAGTAGTATTCAAAGTACTATAAGTGAAGACATTCACTTGGAAAGTTCAGTCAAAAGGAAGTTGCATTTTCCATAGTAATTCCATTGACCTACACTTTCTCATTAAATAATATGATTCATACTGTCTGTAAGAATAGAAATTAAGTCATTGGAAAAGGACCATTGACCCTCTGGAATCAATGAACTCAGTTTAAAAATCTGTGAGACAGGACAGAGGCTTCCAATACTACAAATATAACTAATTTTGCATCTGCAAAATGCATCTGCATTATTAGTTCTAGCATATAAATTCCTATTGGTCCAATAAAAATAAAAGCTGGAAATTTATTTCTAATTCACATGAAAATGTTTTTCATAAAGAGTACAAAAAATTATCTTAGTAAGGGTTATTTGTGTAAATTTCCAATGCTAAAAGACTTTTTTTTCCACTGCAGAGCTAATCTAAACTAAACTTCTGATGTTGCCCATAGTTGCACTGGGTCTCTGTGCCTGAAATGTTGTCTGTTTTTTTCCAGCTGGATCAGCTGATCTGATGAAAGATATTGCTTCTCCTTAGAGCTTACCTTGCTGTTTTTGTAGATATCATAAATCTTATAGAGTGTTTCATTCTGACCTTTTTGTAGAGGTAAAAGTGTCTTGGATTCAGATCTAGATTCCTGAATACTTTTCTCGTAGATAATGTGATAATTTAGTTTTCCACATTGAGCATGGCCAGCACAGGATTAGCATGGCATTAATTGATTGCAGGAGGATCAAGTAAGTGGATTAGAGCTGCTTCACAACCAAGAAAGTTGATGATCCTGAATGTAAACTCCCTCAACTGGGGACACGAGATGAAGAAAAGAAAATTTAATGAACTGTTTTGAGAAATGGGAAAAGCCAGACTATGTCTTTTTTCCCAGTATATCCCAGTTATCTCTTGGGATAACTATATTTTAATAGAATGCAAACTTTCTTTTTAATATGATACTTGAAATTTCTTTTAAGCCACCTAAAATGTCATGGCTTTTTCCTTCATCAATCAAAACATATTTTTTTTAACTGTGGGATGTTTGTTCAGTAGAGCTCGCTGTTTTTCTTTCATTGATTTTCTTTTTAACATGCAGTTGTTGAAAACTTAATTTTGAGTTTAGTCAGCTTTGTTCAAGATGCATTGCTGTTCCAAGTAGAATTTGTGGTATGTTTTCTGCAGTCCGGTGTAAGGGATGTAAGGCATGATGGATGATGTTTGGAATGGAAAGATGAATGAATACAGCCATTACCAAAGCTGCTCTCTTGATCTGAAAAGAGGAATCCATTTTTTTGTTATTTCTTGATAAGGAATTTACAGCAACACTGTAAAATTTTGGAAAAAAATTGCATCTCAAAAAAACCAGTTTATTTAGACTCTGGATTAAGATGAGTTTCGTGGGTTTTGTCTTTTAAAAACCTTGTGAATATAAAAATATTTTAGAAGTGTTGGTGAAGGGAGCATGTTCCTATTTTGACTTTATGGTAATTCATTAATTTTTCTATGCAAATTTGGCACATCTTCCCCTGGAAAATTTTTCTCCTATCTGTATTAGTTTTGCCCACCCAATGTTAGTTATAAGCAGTGGTTATTCCTACTTTTTTATCCTGCCTAGAAAGGTCCATGAAGCTCTCAGTCACAGTGTCAGGTTGGGGCAGACACAGCAGACTGGCCAGGGTTCAAAACCCCCTGGCCAGAAGTGATGCAGCTCTGTAACACCAGTATGGCAACACATGGGAATATATACACACAGTTTATTTTCTTCACATTCCCTCTCAGTTATGTGGGTGTATTTGGCCATGAAAAGCATCATAATATTTGAGAATGGAAGATACTAATGAAACAGTATCTTTCAACACCACATCTATTTACATGTTTAATTTAAATACTGCAATTGTCTGCTCAGTGAGTTAATTAGCATGGCATGAAATCAGCATGAAAACTGCAAGTCCCTGCTGTAAAACAACTCAAACACAGGATTTCTTCCTCAGCAAATACTTGTTATAAATTAGCTTTAATTGTCAGCCAGCATGAACCTGCATAGCCCCCTATTCCAGACGTGGCTTTACCCCAGCTGAGGATCTGACCCAAATGACTTTATGCTTCCTGTCCTAATGGTAAATGGCTCTATACCACCTGGCAAAGAAGCAATAACAGCCTTACAGGTAGGCAAAACATCAGGCCTCAGAGGTCCTGGAGCAAAAAAAACACCATCCTTTCAAATACTTTGAAGGCTAAAGCAGTCAAAGGACCCTCATTCAAGAGTATAATTCTGAAAATACAGTGACAAATAGGATAGTAAACTAACAGCTTCATACTGAATCTCTGAGTGCAGGCAGATTGGCCTCTGCACCTGCAGGTTAAGTTGTTAGCCAATAAGGATACCTTGCTGATAGCACAGAAATCTCCAAGGGAACAAGTTGGGCCTGAACCACCACACAAACCCTGGGACTCACACACACACACCTCTCCACACACATCCACACTCTCCTCCCGCTTTAACTTTCCTGATGTCATTGCCTATGAGGGGTAGGAGCATATAAACTCTGCATCTCTCACAAGGGGTTATCACAAAGACCTGGGAGCTTCTCAGGATGTGGCACTACTGGCTTGCAAGAGAAGCTTCTGACACTCACTGATTTTAGGAGGGTTCACTGTTGCTCTCCAAGAAGCAGATCTCTAACCTTCATAGCTGTAGAGAAAAACATTAAGTCTGAATTCCCAACAGATTTAAAAAAAAAAAAGAAAAGGAAAAAAAAAAAAAAAAAACAGGATAAAAGAAAGGAACTCCATTTTTTAAGTTAAAAACCATTTTTTTTGTTTTACTTTCTTGTTTTCTCTCCAGCTGTGACCGAACCCAAAGGCTGCTGTTCTGTGAGCAAGAGGCAGCAACTGGTGCCAGCAGCTGGTGCCAGCAAGGGAAACTGGGATGAGCTGGTCCTCTCCTTTCTCTCCTCTTCCCTCTGTCTATCCACACCTGCCGGCAGAGTATGGGGCAAGGAGCCCCCTTCCAGCCCCCCACAGCTGAAGTGTGTCAGGGCAGAGAACTGGAGGAGGTCAGTGTTGAGCTGTGCACGCCAGCACCACGGGGACCACAGGAATGTGACTGTAAGGTCTTGGCTGTGTGTCCTCAGACAGGAGAACATGCTGCTTCCCAGAAGTGCTTTTGTCCATGGTAAGCCCAATGCCCTCTTTCAGAAAAGGCTTTCAGACACATACCCCCAAAAAGGAAAAAGGAAGTTTTGAAAGGTGGGATCTGAGGAGAGGAAGTGACTCATGGGCTCAAAGAGAGATGGCCAGGGAGTGACAGCCGGCAGAGGCAGCAGAAGCGATCCCCAACTGTGCCGAGTCGTGGGAATGGGGGTGAGGAAGGAGCCTAAGGCTGGGGAAGCCGAGTTTCAGGAACAGCTACAGTCCTACACTTGCCCCTTGGGCACAGGATTTTTAATGCATCCCACCACAGCATGGGCACATCACTACCTGTCATGGCACTCCAGCCCTGGATGCAGCCCTTCTGGGGATGCTCCAAGGGGAGGAAGGGTGTCTGCAATTTGTATGAAGAACATGAGATTTTTGCCCTCTTTTTCCATTTTGCAAATAGCTATTTTTGTCACATTAAAGCAGTAAGAGCAGATGTAGATTTGCATTGGTCCCTTGCAGAAAGCTTTGTCAGGGTAGACTTAGTCTCGACTGATGCCCTTTTTTACCTGATGCAGGCATGAGCATTTTTCTTTCATCCTCTTCTGCACCTTGTAATCTGTGTGCCCTCTGGTAGAGTAACTTTTCTCTCCTAATGAGGAAGCTCTAGCAGTCAGGTCTTTGTGAACACTAAACAAGGAATTTCCTGGCTTTCAAACAATTTCCCCCCTTAATTATGATGTTCTAATAATATCCTCTTTTTTTTTAATTAACTGATCTCTACTTGATCCCTCATCTGCAGAGTACTCAAATAATAAACTGGCTGCAATTCTGTCCTGTGTCTCCTAAAAGGAAGTGAACCAGAGATAACATGATGTTACCTTTTGTTCCTTTTATTTATTTTTTATTTAAGCATCTTTAATGAGTTATACTATGGACCAAGTAAGGTAGATCAGATAGAGTGCTCATTTTACTGTTGAATTAGACCCTTTTCTTGTTGAGATCAGTAGTGATCAGTTACAGAAATCACTGGTGTAGTCAAGATGTACACTGCAGGAATATTACAAATCCAAATTTTACTGTATTTTGCTTTGTGGCATTGACCAGGCTATTTGTAATATGCATGTAAACAGAACTGCATATTAGTCAAGCACTTCAGGCATTGTTTAAAGCAACTTCTTCCCCAGAGCACTACAGAGCTTAAACTGGGAAAGAACTATGTCCTCCATTGCTGAGGTCACAGCAGTGAAACAACTGGTAAGATTTGTTGTAATAGATGAAAATTATGCTCTATAGTTACATCTGTAAAAGCTGTGGGCAATTACATTCATGTGCACCTCCAGAACCAGGTTTGAAGTTTGCTTTGAAAAATGTTGCAATTAAAACCTGTGATAATTCATCAAGGGAAAGATGTATACAGTATCACAGAATCACAGCATGGTTTGACTTGAAAAGGACCTTAAAAATCATCTAGTCTCAACACCGCTGCCATGGGCAGGGACACCTCCCATTAGACCAGTGTGCTCAAAGATGTTTTTCCTTCTATGCCCAAAATAAAAAGAATTGTATTGTAGAGCCTTTCCTGGGAGCTAATAAAGGTAAAGAATCAGTTCTTGGCTACAGCAAATGGAGCTCATCTAATCTTCATTAATTTCACTTGGCTGTTCAAAGAAACAAATGTTTTCATGCGTCAGGTCCTGCTATCAGATCATATCCTTTGTCCATCTTCCTCTTAGGCTTTTCTGCAAATTTAACTTTTAATTTTTTTCCCATATCTATAAAACTAGGACATGCATCCTGAAAATACTGACCTGGAAAGGGGAAACAAATTATATACCATTTCCTGTAGCATCATGCTAAACTTCCTGGGCTTTTCCTAGGATATACTTTTGTTTTAGTCAGATGCTTTTGAACCTTCTGGAAGAACCTTCACATAAGGTAATTGCAGCAAGAAATCACTACTTATACTGGACATTTTTGGCTTTCTCTGGTAAGAGTGGTCCGGTAAGCCCACTTGTACCATCCACATAGTTCCTTATTTATTTTGTTTTCTAGTCAAGGTAATGCTTAGCTGGATCAATCAGTGGCCAGCTGATGAAAAGACAAATCAGTAGGAAGTCATACAGTATGTCAGTCTAGGTTTTGAAGTGCTGCTCTGTGATAGTCATGCAATCATGACACTGTGCTCCTCACCCTCTTATCCAAAGAATCAGCTTTTCCCCAGTGATTACCTTAGCCATCAGCGCTTATAAGGGAGTAAACAGTGGCAGTCATGAGAAACAGCCCTGAGGCCATCTCATAAATAACTTCACTTACAGTTTTTGCACCTGATAGTGTTAAACAGATGCAGCAGTGGATCCCAAAAGTATATTCCTAAATGATTATGTCTTGTGTGGTATATGGCTGCCTACATAATTTCATCCTCAACTCTAATGTGTGTCTTTTGGCATGCTCAGACTATTCTGGGTTGTATTCTTAATTGTCAGGACTAAATTTAAAATACTCTTCTAATACAGTTTTATGTGATTCATCACTGACCAGAACTTTTGCATCTGTGTGGTTCTTGGTGAATGAGCAATTAGTGTATTCCTTTGAAACCCAAAGACAGCTTAATTCTTACTCCATTTTTTTCATTGCTGACTCCAGCACGCCTTTACTTATATTTATGAGAGGTTTTGGGCTCCCTCTGGTGGTTTTTGAAAACCAGAAAGCTTAAACAGAACGTAAATCAAATAAACAACAGTCATGTGCGCGAGAAGTTCTTATAATTTGCAGAAGAAAGCCTGTTTAATTCCTCCTCTGCCTTTTACCACACTTACTTTTGAGCTAGTTTTTTACAGAGATCTTTTGCTATGGTGATTCATCTTGAGAGAGGAGAAAGGAATAGTGATATATCAGAGAGCAACAAAGTAGGTAATTCAGCTAAGGGGCTCTGCTTTCATTAATGTCTTCACAAACAAAAACGGAATGTGTCTGTTAGTTTTTCACCTATTCCTCCTATTAGTTCTTCAGCTTCTGCACTGGATTTGAAGTTAGTCTACAGCTATTTACTGTGGAAAAATATAGTTAAATTATTTCATTCTTGATGGCTACTGTGAAAATTAGGTATAACATAAATGGAAACTCAGACCCCACTCTCAAATTTTCATTTTCTCAATTCAGCATTTATGCCTGAAGGCTGAAAGGAAAGCAAAAATAATAAAACATTGACCTCAACAACGGGTTTCTCTTTCTCCCCAGGCTCAAATACATGGGTATGCCTCTTGCTGATGAAAAGAGAACTTATATAGAAATGTTCCATGTTAATGCACAGTTAATTACAAACATACAGAACACACAAGGTGAAAACTGCTTCTGATCGTTCTCTGTTTCTGCCGAAGTCAGTACTGGATTGCAAACAGCCTGGCAGTGGGCTAGGATTTCACTGCAGTGTATGCATGGGGGCTGTGGCCCAAAATCTACAGCTGAGATGCTCAGGGACTGGTTGTGCATCTGCTGCATTACTGCTGCAGCAGTGTGTGGGCAACCAGATGATCACTGGGACACAGGAATATCTCCAGGACACTCCCCTCATCTTTTATCAAACTTTTTTCTGAACAATTGTGTGATGGTCTGGACAGGAAAGCCGGAAAGTACCTTTGATATCCAGGAGTACAAAGGTATTGTGGTTATATTTCCTTTAGATTTTCCTGCCTTCCTAAATAGAAGAGCTTTTCTTCCCTCTTTTTTTCTTTTTCCCTGAATACTTTTATACAAGTACAGGAAAGAAGGGATGAAGACATAGAATTAAGAAAGTTCTACCTGGACAAAGGTGTGTGGTTTTGTTCAAAATAAACTTTGTTTATTTTGTGTGTTTGTTCCTCTAAACTGGTGTAAATTTTTGGATGACTAACTTGATCCTTCTGTCCCATTTGCTTAAAATTCAGGAAACAAATCAGTTGCATTAAAATAGCATGACTTCTACCTTTTTTTATTTTGATTGTATTAAGCAGAACTTATTGGATAATTTGGCCACTGGTCAGAGGAAATTGCTATTTAACATAATATTAGAGTCAAATTGAGAGTCAGAAGAAGGCTCCAAATCAGCCTGTGTCACATAAAAGGGATGCACAAAATGCTGGCCCTATGTAAAAAATGGAAATTTATTCCATTTTGTACCTGGAACCCGGTTTTTTACCCAAATAACTTTACTAAAAGTCTTGTTCAATTTTATGTATATAATTATATTTCTGAAATAAGCTGGTAAATTTCATCAGGTGCTCCCCCTCTTCTCAGGGTGTTACAGGTGTTACTTACCTATTACAATTAGGAAATGTGGGTTTTGGTTTTTGTGTTGTTTTTTTGGGGTTTTAAAATTTCTTTTTATTAATAATAACTTATTCCACATAAGGAATTTGTTCAGTGTTGAAAGTCTCTGCCCTCAGTGCCAGCAAAGGGCTCAGTCTTGCAAGTTCCCATCCAGCAAGGCACATAGGCATATCCTTAATCTCAAACATGGGTCTCATCCCCAGGACTTCACCAAATAGGGGCTTGCAGATGTAACCCCCAAGCCTCTCTCCACTGGTCTTCTGCAGAGCTTCCATAGATTTGTTATAGTAATATGGTAAGAATTAAGCCAATGGCATTTAAGGTATTGTTATAAAAATACTGCACAAAGATAATACATGCTGTATTGTACAGTGTATCAATTTTCAAACCAGGCAATGGAGTTTTCTGCAAGCTTGAGCTCCTTTGTTTTTTCGTACAAAAGGGAACACTCTTGTAGCATCTTACGTGGTTTTGATTATAGCATTTGTGATTTTTTAAATATTTATTCTTCAGCAGTTAGGAAACTTGGTGAAGGGGAACTTTATAAACATTTATCATGGATAGAGTGTTCATGTAGAAAAAAAATTGAGGCACTTTCTCCTGCGGGGAAGAAGTACCTTTTCATAAAATCTGTGTCCTCTGTTCAGCAGAGCATCTTGTTCAGGACAATTATTGAGAATATATGCAGCCTTACACAGATATCCAAGTTTCTGCAAAAGTTGTCTAGACTCCCCAAAATGCATAAATTGTGCCCTGAATTGATGTCCATTCCACATGGCTGCCCACGGATCACTTCAGCAGTGTTAGATGTGCCGCTTGGCATGCACAGCATGCAGCTCTCCAGAAGACAGGCAAGTAAACGCTCCCTTCAGCACCTGAAAGATTTATTTGCTTTGGGGTGATTGGCAGCAGTGTCATGTAAAGCACCACAGGGCAAATTCCATTTGATTAAATAATTATCACATATGACCAAACAATGTATCATTATGTGTGAACATAAATGCAAACTCCCCAAATTCCCTCCACTTCCTCCCTTGCTCCATTAATTTCACTTTCACAGGCAACTGACACAATTACTGATTTTAAACTAAAAAGGTTCTAGGGTAGGGATGGTACTCAGAACTTAAAATAATATGTGCTGATTAAAATTTTTATACAGCTTATTTAAAACAGTTCCCTGAGAAGAAGTGGAAAGTGCATCACTCAATGGACCCCAAGCAGTTTTCAGCAAATTCAATCCCACAGAACATTTCCTAGGGAGAGGCAGGAACTGGAAAAGGGGTTGTTTCTGCATCCTACTGCAAATAATTATAATGGGTCTCTTTCTGTGGCCCAGTCTTTCCAGGCTCTATCTGGCCGGATTTCCCCGTGACTTTAGTGCAATTAAAACTGTTAAAAAGACTTGCAGCATGGGCTTCCAGTCCTCTGAGCAGTGAAAGACAATGAAAACGGTGTGCACCTCATAAATAAATATGATCAACCACTAGAGGCACAGTCTGTGATTTAAGTGGGTGCCCAGGGTGAGGGCAGCACAGCTGGGCACCACTGGCTGCTTGCTGTGACATGCGATCATGCCTGCACTAGTGTAATTGTAGAAACACACCTGCTGGTATTAAGATGGATAAGCAGAAAAATCCAGGCCCTGCAGATGCCAAAAACCCGCTATCTCTTCCCCATTTCCACTGGTGTTTTTTGTGCTCCTGTGCCAGCCACCCTCTATAAAGACAGCAGAGGTAGAACATGGGTCTGGCTGAGGGGATGAGGGTCTCCTGTGATGCTGCAGTGCCACCCTCAGCTGACACTCGCAACATCAGTTGGATAGAGTGAAATAGGAGGACACTTGTAGGGAAAGGTTGGCTGGATTCTTTAGCTGGACTAGTCTTTCTCGTTAAGTTTCTCTGCTTTATTAATTTTGTTCTTGTTTTAGGTAGGCACTTTCAGGATGAAGGCCAGGCACAGCATCTTCTGTCATCAATGGGAGCCCTTCCCCTGACTTGCAGAAAGAGAGGTAGTGTCTTCATTTGTGATTTTCAGTTCTTTATTTTCTGAAGTGCTTTGTCCAGCTCAGCCTTTAGATACCTTCCAAATACCACTTTGTCTACAAAGGCTGTGCTAAAGGAAAAGTGTTTGCTTCCTGATACTAAGTGCATCTGCTTGATTGGGCAGTAATTCTGGATTCCAGGCAGGTTTATTCTAAAAGTGGCATCACTCCATCTTGATCTGTATCTTTTGCTGGGATTACTCCAGACAAGCTTGACCTGTTGAAATGTAATGTTTCTCATACTAGTTTCCCAAACTAGTGAGGCTGTTGCTATTTCAGGTGGCTTAAAAATATGTGCACAGTTTGTACTTTGAATGTTTAATAAGCTTAAAACATGAAATATATAATGCAGTTTGAACTTTCTAGTGTTATTTCATCACCAAAAAAGCAAAGTCTTGAGGCTCAGCAATTGCCTTTGTCAGAATGTAAATTCCAGCATGTAATACCCAGGCTGTATGTTTCAGGAAATCAGTATTAACCTATTAGTATGCAGTTTTCCTTGGAGAAGAGCCATCTTCACACTGAGCCTGTATTCCTGCTTCAAACCTTCCTGTCACTGTTCCGTATCCACGACCCAGCCTAAGGCTGCCTTTGACGGTTCTCCAGCCATTTCCTGCATACTGCACTAGCACTAATTGAAAATTTGGGTGGCCTTGCTTATTTATTTTCCTGGAATGTAGTGGGTTATATTTTCATGGCACTTTCTCAGCAGTGCAACGTTTCAATTTCAAAACCACTGCAATATGAGGAAAAGTAACCCCCAAAATTAAAAAAATAACAATAAAAAGCAGCATATCTTTGATTAATTTTTACAGTAGTTCTTTTGTAAAAATATATAATGGAAAAAGAATTCAATGTTGCTTTTGTCTCTCAAGATCAGAGGCAAGAGAAGCAATTTAAATACATGTACAAGATGATCACATGCAGACACAATGAGGCATGAAACTTCAAATGTACAGATGCCATGGAAATGAAAAGATAATATAAAGTGTGTTCTTTGCAAGTCTTGCAGAGTTCAATAGCTACATAATGTGTGTGGAGGGAAAGAGAAACAGCCCCCCTGCACTCACTAGGAAAATTCCAACTATGTCTGGATGTGCCATTGGCACTAGCATTGTGCTTTGCCTCCCTGGATTTCTACAGGAATGTAATTCCACAGAAGACAGGGTTAGTATGTCACAGTTACCTCCCTGCTTGGAAATGAACGTGCTTGGGCATGAGTACCTGTTGCAAATGTCAAGTTTTGATCAAAAAAATTCACTGGTCCTTTGACAATATTTCAAGTCTACGGAATTATTTTCTCTTCATGCCTAATTGTTTTGTTTGATGGTAATTTTTTATTGAGTGTGCAAAACTTAAAGGTTGGCATGATCCTGTTTGTTTTTTTCCTGATACACCAAGTGCAACTATTGAAGTCTTTTGGGAATTATGTTTTGTTCCCAGAATTCAGGCATAAGGAAATGTTTAACAATAAATATACAATTAAGGCACTGATCTGTATCTCTGAAATTATTTGGAGGAAGAGTGAATTGAAGATGGAGTCTGTTTTTTACCTACAGGCACACATCTTTAGGATTGCCCAACTATTTAAATTTATAAATGTTCCGGAACGGAGATAAAACTGTATGCTGAAAGGAAAAGAAATTTGAAAAAACTAAAAGTCTCTCCTATTTCTGAGTTTTCAGGATGCTGTTTTTGGGTTTTGTCTATAACTCTGACATTTGGAGACCTTTTAGTCAAGCACCAAACATTTCTTGCAATTTAATGAAGTAACAAAATGGGATTTTTTGTTTGGTTGGTTTGTTGTAGTGTTTGATTTTGGGGTTTGATTTTGGGGTTTTGTTGTTTGTTCTTTTTTGTTTTTGTTGGGGGTTTGGTTGCGTGGGGGGGGGGGGGGGGGTTGGTTTTTTAACAGAAGCATTCTCAAATCAAAATGTTAGCCCAAGCATTCCTCCATATTATAACTTCCTCCTTTGAAAAGTCAAGATCTCCCCACTGGGGAAGTTCAGATTTTAACTGGGCCTTTCCTGCTGGTTCTGAATCCTATTTTCAAACTCCCTCATGATACATTTTCCAGTGAGAAAGTTGATTTTGCTAGTTAAAAAGTGCCACAAGCTAAGGGTTGTGTAGCAATCGATCAAAGTGTATCTCACATGCACATATTGTGCCTTGTTATAATTAACAGTGAGTTTTGTTTCAGCTGGATATTACAAATTCCCTGAGGTGAAAGGCTGAGAGAACTGGGATTGCTCTGCCTGGAAAAAAGAAAGCTTCAGGGTGACCTAATTGCAGCCTTCCAGTACCTGAAGAGAACTTACAGGAAAGATGTGGCAATGCTCTTTACAAGAGCATGTAGTGACAGGACAGCTGGGAATGGGTTCAAATTAAAAGCTTTAGATTAGATATCAGGAAAAAATTCTTTACAGTGGGAGTGGTGAGGCACTGGAACAGGTTGCCCAGGGAAGCTGTGGATGCCCTATCCCTGGAAATGTTCAAGGCCAGATTAGATGGGGCTCTGTGTAACCTGGTCTAGTGGAAGATGTCCCTGGCCTTGGCAGGACAGCTGAACCTAGGTGATATTTAAGGTCCCTCCCAACCCTAATCATTCCATGATTCTATGAAGGGCAAGACAAAGAGGACTTTGCTTTTTTATTTATAGCTGGTTAATTTTGCCTTGTAAATGACAGCAGCAATCAATTGGGAAAGATGGGTTGAAATGGATGCTCCTCCGGCCTTGTCTCTCCTCCATGAAGGTTTCTCTACCTTGTTGAGGATACAGCCACACCATCAGCTTGGCATTTGGCACAGCTGAGACACAGCACAGGAGGCATCTTGTGGTGGGCATATGGGGCACTTTTAGCAGTGGGTTTGCTGCACATAGAGGTTGTATCTGTTACAGCATTGCAAAATAACTAGCAATTGTCACATTCACAATAGCTGGTTAATTTTGCCTTGTAAATGACAGCAGCAATCAATTGGGAAAGATGGGTTGAAATGGATGCTCCTCCGGCCTTGTCTCTCCTCCATGAAGGTTTCTCTACCTTGTTGAGGATACAGCCACACCATCAGCTTGGCATTTGGCACAGCTGAGACACAGCACAGGAGGCATCTAGTGGTGGGCATATGGGGCACTTTTAGCAGTGGGTTTGCTGCACATAGAGGTTGTATCTGTTACAGCAGAATAACTAGCAATTGTCACATTCACAAATGACCACTATTAACTCCTCTAATTCGGATTTTGTAATTTTTTTTCTGCAAATGCCTTTAGAGAAAACACCAGGGTTTCTGTCAGATCACAACTGATGTTGCCTTTCACTGCAGCTGATAGGTTTGGGAAATGGACAAATTGAATGGAAAGTATTCTAGCCAGTTTTCACAAGCCATCCTTTTTTTTCTGTGGCTAGAAATTGTATAAGTATACAATTAATTTATTTATTTTTTTTTTTACTCCTGCTGCTTGCTCACAACTGAATCATGACAGAGGTCCTAAGTGGGCAAATGTAATGATATCAGCATAGAAAGCCAGCCAGTACATAGCAAGAGCAAACACAAGCCTGATGTCAAAACTTAAAAGATGCACAGAGCTAAAAGGCACCTTATGAATGTGCCTAGTACATCCTGCCTCTTAAGGAAAGACTGACTATAGCTCCAGGAATAGAATTATTCCTGGAGGTGCTTTAGCCAGTTCTTAAAGGCTTCCAATGAACAAGGTTCGATGGATTCCCTAAACAATCTATACCAGTATTCCCTTGTCTTCAGTGTTACAATTCTTCCATATGCCTTTGCTATAGTGTTTCCTATTCATCATCCTGTCCCTCTCAGACACGGAAAACTAACTTTTAACCACTGCAATGCAACTTTTTTCCAGCTTTCAGAAGTGGTTGATTATTTCCCACATGCAGGATTTGGGCATGCAAAACACTATTATCATTATCATTATTGTTGTTGTTATTATTATATAATAGCAACATAGAAACAGGACAGAATATTAATTATAAAGGTATTCAAATATTGACCACATTTTGAAATGTGTGTCTCAAAGAATAAAGTGAGTCAGGGTCTCAGGTATGAGCTGACCTGAATTGGGGACTGTAAAAGGCTAAGTCCAACAGGCTACTTAATGTGCATGCATAATTTTAAGTATTTGAGTACAGTATTTTTGGTAAAGTGAATAATAGACCTGAAAGTGTTTTCAAGTTAATGGGAACTCATAAGTGCTTTCTTGGATCACAGCCCAAGTGCTCAGCACATTGCAGAGCTAAATACAGATTTAACAGTCTAAATTTAGGCCTCTGTGTTTTAAAACATTGGCTAACATTCTTCTCAGAAATTTCTGTGGAAATTGCTGAAGATCTGAAGTCAAGGCCAAACACCCCTTGGACTTCTGTGTCTAAGAATAAATGTCACTAAGAAACACTAAAGACTAGAACTGTAGTTCATTAAATATTGTCATGTGTTTAACAGGTTTCAGATGATCTAGTACCTTTGATCATACATTTAAGGCACAGACCAAGATTCACATTTTAATGTTAATTGCTTGTCTGAGATACTAACATATTTTTTCTCTCTGAAAGCAACTTAATAATTATACCTAACTGATGTAAAATGCAACCTCTTGCTAACGGCATAGTTGTGATGCGAACCTGAACATAAATTATCTAAAAAATTAAGTTTTGAAAAATGAATTCTACTTGGCCCAGTTGCATAGTTTATCTATCTACTTTTTGCCATTCTTATCCCCTTTTTCTGAGCCCAGTTTTGTATTTTCCTTTTCTTTTTCACCCTAAGAGACTTATAGATCAGTTAGTTAGGAAAAACAAAAGAGGAAAGAAGGAGAGACAGATAGGAAGAATTATGAAGAATGAAAAAAAAAGCAAACAAGAAGGTATTTAGTAATAGATTGAACCTTTATATATAATATTAAACACAAGAATTCCTGTATCATTTCCTTTAAAATAAATGCAGTTTTGTAGAGACACTGAATGGGGCAAATTAAGGAAACAATTTGGTTCCATCAAAATGAGTTGAACTGATAACTAAATAGTAGTTTGTTACTCAAGTTGATTTTCACTAGGTCACATGAGGAAGTGTTGGCTGCTGCTCGAGCAGAGATGTGCTCCCTTCCAGTGGAGTGGACCCGGGGTGCTCAGGCAGTAATGAATGGTCCAGTGGGTACAGTTCAGTTCACAACAGGAGATCTGATCTCTGTGCCCACTCAACATGATTTCAGAAGTCTGAAAAAATATCTGATGAATAGGTTTTCCCTGCTTATTCCCAAAGTATGGAAATTAAAGCACTTGTGTCAGAGTTTGTTCTTATGGAAAAGAGAAACAGAATCCAGAAACACCTGGAATTGGAAGGACAAAACCTGCCAAACAGCCTTTGAAGTTTTTTTTCCCTTTGAGAAAGAAAAGGGGCAAAATTTCAAGTTGGTTTAAATTTCAACTTCTCCCCATCCATTTTTTTACAACCACAGAACATAAAGGCTGGTCCCAAGAAGTATTTAAACTGATGCAACTTACTAGTGACACCCTTGACAGAGCTGTGGTATACAGCATTCAGTATTTTTAGCTACACAAAGTAATTTAGTAATTTGTTTCATTGGTGCTGTTTAGAGAAACAATGCCTCTGGGTCAGTAGTGCACAGATTCCTTGGATAAGTCTTGAAAGGGAAGAATTAGGGTGGTGTTAGCCAAGAAAGTAAAAGAGTGAGAGAATTTTGTGTACTGTTGGAAATGGTTGAAAGTGCAAAGACTATATTTTTTGTTTGATGTGGAAAAAGTGACTGTGCGTGTTCTGGAAGAAAACTCAAAATATTGTGTGCATTAATTTATATGTTGTTTCTCTTGAAGCATACCAGAAATCATCTGGGAGAAAACACTGATCAGTAAGTTGTTTCTTTCTCTCTCGCCTTTCAGCAAAGATAAATATATTTCACTTTATAATGAAAGTTTCTGGCTCAAGGTCCCGGATAATAGCCAAATGCTGCCAAGGTCAAAGAATTTATTTCTGTATCTATGTATTAAAAGAAGAAATAGAGCCATAAGATTTAAGTAGATCAGTTCCTGGATGCTGGTTTGACAACATAGATCCAGGTGATTTTCAGTTTAGAAAGAAGCAGAAAGCAGCTGGTCTTGGGAACAAAATACAATGCAGGAAATCTGCTTGGAAATTGAAATATCTATATGAATTTTTATAAAATCTATGTGAACTTCTAGAAACCAACATCCACAGGGATGTTATGTTGATGGTTCAGGAAACTAAAGGGAAGTGGAACCAATGAGGTGAAGAAAGGTTGTGCAGTGATTATGGATTTGTTAGAGCAGGCAAGGATGTGTTGGAGTTCTTGGCTCTGCTCTTGGTTCCTTTTAAAATAAGGTAATAGGTGTTATACAAAGAAAAGAAGTATTAAAAAGTCATATATCTTCATTTTAGTAAAGCTTTAGACAATGTTTCTTGTGAATAAGCAAAGACAATATGGTCCAAATTGAGAACCCCATGGTGTCAGAAAGGTGGGGCCATTTCTGAGGAAGAGTTAGCAAAATGGGGTCATTATCAAAAGGAGAGATGTGTTGAAAAAGGTTTCTCAAGGGTCTATCCTGTATCTCATACTCCTTATAAAACATCCAAAGAACAGAGTAGAGACTAAGCTTGATATATTTGAAGAGGACATGAATAAGAGAGCAGATAAAAGATTGTTAGAGAACAAAATTAGAATTCAGAGGGAATATATCAAACTGATTATGAGGGGTTTTTAAGAAAAACACAAAAGGTGGTATTCAATAGGTGCAATACACATAGCATCACCAGTTCCCCAGATACAGGATGGGGAAAAGTAAACAGGATTACAGTTCCTGGAAAAAATGTACAGTGAATCACAGGCTAAGCACGAGTCACCGCTGTTGCGCTGTTGTAAAAAGGAAAACGCCATACAAATGGGATAGAAACAGGAAAACAGCCTCCAAAATAGGCAAAGCAATTATTTTGCTCTGTTACCCCATGGTACAGCTTAAATTTTAGTATTTTGAGGTTTTTTTTCAAGTTTTTCACCTGAATCATGCTTGGCTTGTTTCCAGAACGACATTGGGTGTCTGCAGAAGAATGCAGGGGAGTTCAAGCTTGATTACCAGTCCAGACAACATTAAGTATCAGGATATTAATGGGACTGTTTGAAATAATGAGGCAAAGAAGATACAGGGTCTTTAAATATGGAAAAGTCTGCTACAGGGAGGAAGCAAAGAGCCTGTTCTCCAGGCCAGCATAGGCAGACCTTTCACTAACGGACTGAAATTGCAGTAGGGGACATATTTAGAACATACATTAGAAAAAAAGACCTCTAGTGATAAGGGTAGAGAAACACTGGGAAAAATTGCCTGAGGAGACGGCAAAAGCACCATACTGGGAAGCCTTTAAGAACAAGATTGAAAAAACAGTTATGTTACAACAGAAGAGTAGTTGATCCTGTCTTGGGGCATGGAAAATAACTGGAAAGGGTGATTTCTTAAGGTCATTTTCAACCTTGTGCTTCTTAGCATTTTTCTGTCCCTCAGATTTTCCTGGTTATAATATTCATGCCACAAATTTAAATAGGAGTATGAGAAGGTCTGGTTTGGATGTTCACATGTCAAAAAAAATTTAGGCAATAGCTCTAGGCTTGAGGGCATTTAGAAAACAGTTCTGTAAAGGCACTTATACAGTGCAGAATCAAAGTTAATCCATACAGTTTGTCAAGAGAAGGTGAAGGAGTAAATCTGCTGCATTTCACAAACATCTTCAAAAGAAAGATATTTCTGTTAACAAGAAGCAGGCTTGAAATGGACAGATGCTGCAGCTAGATGAATTTACCTTTTCAAACAACATTTATATTTCTATCAGGTTCTTTTTACACATTAAGGTAGTGTGGTACATGTTAGCATAACCACTGAGAAATCTTCAGAAGTGCAGTGATGGATTTGCCATTTCTCCAAAATAAATAAATAACAAATTTTATTCTTTGAAATAAAATGAAGATGCCTTTTTTTAAAAACAGCTACAGAAAGACCTTGGTGTGGGAATGGCTGGAGGAAATTCTACAGCTTTCAATATTCAGGTTAGACAAGATGATCATAATAATCTCTCTGGCTTTCAAATCTGTTTACCCAACTTTGTAGAGAGATGTAATGTTTACAGATCACTGTCAAATCTGCATAAATGGATTAGAAAAAGGCATGAATGAGCAATTACTCTTGTGACCTCTATGAGGTATAACACTTACTATTTACCAGGTCATTACATTACAAATTGTCACTTCTTTCCTCAGTTTTAACTGCATAGATTAATCTCTTTAACAGCATCTGGAGTTCCATAGAGTAATATATTTATATTAGCAGCATTATATATGACAGCAAATATATACTATGTATTATGGTATATACATCATAACTTATATATATATATGACAGATATATATATATATTTTTTTTTTAACCACACTAGTTTTCTTCCTTTTGTTCCAAAGAGATTTGTGGGGTGGTGTTTCTTTTCTCCAGAGGGTCACATCTGCAGTCAGTCACTGTCAGCTTTGTTCTGGAGTCACTGAAGGGGTAGGTGATGGTCACTAAACATCAGCTGGGGAAACCACCCACAGCAGACTGAACAAAGTGCACCACACAGGAAGTTCTGCACTGACAGTATTATCCAGGGCCCTAGAGATCATAAGATTCCTGGATGCTGCTTGTGGAAATAGGAGGATTTGCCTGTGTGGATGCCAGTGAAGAAAAGACACATGCCTTTTATAAGGCTTCTGTTTTTGCAGAGTTTACCCTGGTTGTGCTGTTCTGACAAATTCCCAAGGACCATAAACCATAAAACCACTGCTGAGCAGCTCTTTAGAAATAGCAGATTAAAATCTCTGAAGGCTAGGTGACATTTTCACAAGCAAAAGATCTGTCAGCTTGTCCTCACTTGGGGGGTTAACACTGGGGAGGTTGACTCTTTTCGAGTTCAGGTTCCCTCTTCTTAATGATTCACCTATTTAAGGTCTTTTTCACTTACAACAGAGGTGAATATTCCATCAAATGTGCAACAGAACTGCAGTTTGGCACTGAAATTTATCACATGAGCTAAATCTAAACTCATGGTTGATTATTAGAGAATCTTCTGTGTACACAGTTCCCTTTATGGACTCCCACAAAAGTCAGTGGGCTTTTTGGGCACAGGTATTCCCTCTCAGAGGGCACTGGGCTGGGACCCAGGTACGCAGTGTGCTGGGTGGGGCCTTCTGAAACCACCAACCTCTCAAAGAGCAGTTTTCTTTGGCACAGCTGATGACAGGCGCTCAATGAGAAAATTCAAACAAGCTGTCATGAAGGAAAAATACAATTTTGAAATGGGTGGCAAATGGTTGCACTTTTTTTTTTAATCTGATGCCAACTTTACTTTTCTTGGAGAACCGAGGAGCTCATTTTCTGCATTAGATCTCAGCAGAAAAGTACAATTACTAGTTACAACGTTGGAAATAATTATAGAAAAGATAGGTATCATCTGCTTTTGTTTTCCCCCAGAAAGATACTGTGCAATGTTTTACAGAGAAGAGGAAAGAATCAGAAGAGTATTGCTTATGACATATTCCAGTCTACTAAAGAGTATGACATATTCCAGTCTACTAATTTAACCTGAGCAGCTTTACCCTATCAAAAAAAGTTAGGAAATTTGTGGGGTTTGGCCATAATGCTTTTTATGATGCTTTAAGGTTTTATGCAAGGTAACTTGCTTTCCCTTTAATGTCCTGCTTTGGGCTGGGTTGGCATAACTGAGGACTGGATTCTTCTTTTCTGTTTTGGTTTCTTTTTTTTTCTTTTTTTTTTGTTGTTTTTTTTTTGGTCTCACAGCTTTTCTGCTCCTTCCCAGTAAGATTTTGTCTGAATTTGGTTTTTGGAAACAAATATCGAACAATACCAGCAAAAAATGAAAAAGGAGATCTCCTGACTCTTTCCATAAGGAAAAGACCTTGTGTTCAGAATCCTCCCAGGCAGCCAATGGGTTTGCAAAGAAATATTTTTACTGGTTTATCATGAAAGGAGGATGGATTTATGTCACCTGGCGCTGACAGCACTGCTTGAGTATTTGTGCCATCCTCCTGCACCTCCCCTCACAGAATCACCGAATGGCTGGGGTTGGAAGGGACCTCTGGAGACTGTCCAGTCCAACCCCCCTGCCAAGGCAGGGCCACCTGGAGCAGGTGACACAGGAACGTGTCCAGGTGAGTTTGGAATGTCTGCGGACGGGGAGACTCCATGACCTCCCTGGGCAGCCTTCCTCACACCTCAGGCTGGGAGTCCCAACACTACTGCTGGGTGACTTTCTGCTTGTAGGGACAGCGCTTGGGAGCAGTTTTATTATCGTTTATTACTGCTGTTCACAGAGTCACACAATCTGCTGAGCTGGAAGGGACCCACAAGGATCACCGAGTCCAGCTCTGGCCCAGCACAGCACTGTCCCGAGTCACACCATGCGCCTGAGAGCATTGTCCAAACGCTTCTTGAACTCGGGCAGGCTCCGTGCTGTGACCACTTCCCTGGGGATCCTGTTCCAGTGCCCAAACACCCTCTGGGTGAAAAACCTTCCCCTGACACCCAACCTAAACCTGCCCTGGCACAACTTCAGGCCGCTCCCTCGGGTCCTGTCATTGTTGTCCTTGCCGTAGTCAAGGCTGTTATAACTAAGTTGGTATTTTTTCCCTTGCTCCTCACCCACGGTAGAACCATGACCCGGTCCCCCCACAGGCCCTCAGGACGTCCCGCTCAACCTTGGGAGGGAGGGGGGCGGGGTCTCCGTGAGGGGCGGGGTCTTCCTGGGGGCGGAGTTTCTCCGGAGGGGCGCGGCTCGGGGCGCGGCGGCCCCCCCTTCCCTTTCCCCCCCACCTCCCGCCTCCCCGGGGCGGAGGCCGCCCCCTCCCTTCGGCCTCCCCCCGCCTTCCGCTCCCCGGGCGGGGTCGGGCGTCGCGTCCCCGCCCCGGCTCCGTGGGGACGGAGCTGTCGGCGGTGGCTCTCGGGGCGCAGGGGGCGTCGCTGGGCTGCGGCCGTCTGTCCCCCGGTGACTTCCCGGCTGCAGCGGCTGTTCCCACTCGGCAGCCCCGTGCCAGCTCGCTGGGCGCCGCCGGCGGGCGGGGGCTCCTGCCGCCTGCGGCTTTCCCCGCGGGCGCTCGGTGTCCTGCTGGGAGACGCTCCCGGAGAGGTCGGGCCCGGGCCGGGAGCCCTTCCCAGCGCTGGTGGCGCCGTCCCTGCGAGCCCGGGCCCGGCAGCAGCAGCTCCGTGGCCTTTGCCTGTGTCTCACGTGTCTGACAGCGGCCGGGGGGAGCGCCCGGGCCCGCCGGGCTGGGCCGGAGCTGTGCGAAGTCCCAGAGTCAGTTTGGTTGGAAAAGAGTGCCGACATCATCCAGTCCGAGCCATGTGAAATGATGGGGTCGTTCGGCTCGATGAAGTGTGGGTGTGCTGGGTGGGGGATAGAGGAAATAAGCAGGGTAGAGAGGTGAGTCAAAGCTGGTTACTTGTAGGACTTGTTGAAAAGCTGGTTATTTGCAGGACTGATTTTATTTTTTGTTTTAGTTTTTTGGGGGGTTTTTTTGTTTTGTTTTTTGGGGTTTTTTTTGTTTTTTGTCTTCGCATTTAGCTGTGCCATCAAGTTTCAGATACAGCTCCCCAAAATGAGTACCTAGGCAAGTGCAATAGGAAAATAACAGGGTAAGGAATGTGGGAGGAATTGAAATAACATGCTGGTTGAGAGATGGTTGCTTTCATTCATATCTGTCTGGAGATATTACACTTCTCTGAGACTTAGATTTTTTTTTTCTTTAACTTCCTACCCAGTGCTACATTGCTCCCTCATTTAGACTGCCTTGCAGTCCAGCAGTGTCCATGAGCTGGGTGACCAAATATCTTTCCTCCTTGCCTCTTCAATATCCTAATTAGGAACTTGAAAATTATCTCTTAGCAAGGTGTAGATGTCTGAAATTCGGGATGATCTTCTTTCCAGAACAGAGTTTCCCATTCTGTCCAGTTTCACTGGTTTTTTAAATAGTCTTCCTTCTGCCATTTCCTCGCTTGTTGCGGGTTAACAGCTTCTAGCCATAGACTCAAAAGCTCTGAGTCAAAAGCCAGTAGAATATTAAGACATCATAGCTCGGACAGAACATCAAATTGAACCTAAACTCCAAATATTCATTGTTTAAAATGTAGTTAAAACCATAATTTCACTTCAGTTTTCCAGGTTTTCTGGTCATTCTTATAACAAGTAAACAGTCTCCTTTCTACTTCAGCGATTCCTCTGCATTTCACTGCTGTAAAATTTTTTTTTGTTTTTGCTTTTGATGATTTGGTTTTGCTTCTGATAAAGTTGTCAGAACAGTTAAAGGACTGTAAATAAACAAACTTGTGGCTTAGAGAAACAGGTCCGTTTTCTTCCTTTACATTTTGCTCACCTGAAGAAGGAATGCTCTATAATTCTTACTTCCCTGCTTTTATTGTATCTTATCCCAGCTTGCACTCACCCAGCAACAAGCAGCAAGAGGCATGTCTTGCTGCTGATTTCTTTCCTATGGATATGTTAGTTTACACTTCTTGTGGTTTATGCCCACCCCTTGGACAACAGTGCTTTTATTTAGATGGAATTTCTGTTGTCTGCAGCGTCATTTAAAACAGATGTGGTTATTTTCATTATACTGGTTGGACTTACCTCAGTGAAAATTATTTTAAGTTGTAATGGTAGTTTTCTTTATGGAAAACATATTTTAGGATGTGTCAAATGTGAAGCAATTTATTTAAAAGATTGTTATCCATCAAACTTATGCTGGCTTTTTTTTTTTTTTAGAAAAAGTATAAAGTCGTCTTGTATTTTTCTGGTCTTCATTCAATAAATGAAAATGTTTTTACAGACTTGATGGTTTGGGATTGTTTTTAATGCTCTAATTGCTTCTTAATATTTTAGAGCTAAGTAGCAGTCTAGGTTAATGAAATTCCAAATGAATTTTTAAAAAGTAAAGTTCTAAGTCATGAACGGTAAAAGAAATCTAAAAGTGTAGGCTTTCTTGTGAGAGTGAGCGAGGGTTCTGTGTTAGTTGTTGAGAGCAGTTGAGTCAAAACCGGACAGTAAAGACATTAAAATCTGTAATTCACCAATTGTTTTCCTTATTATTATTATGAGGTCTTATTAGAATGAAACTGTATCCACTGATGCAGTCCATTCTTTATTATGCTGCTCTTCCCAGAGAAGCTGGACTAAAGCAAAATAAGTAGGTTGACTAGAAAGGCAGAGGCCACTGACCTCATTTATTAATCAAAACTTTCAGATATGTTATGTTGAACCATACTTAATCAATTTCTTTCAGTGTAGTGATATATTTAGCTGTCATTCAGTAAGTCTTAATCACTGTACTTGAAATGGAACATCAGTTTTGAGTTATTTTAATTCTGTTTATTCTGTGCTTTTCGGCTATCCGACTTTACTTTAAAAAAAAAAAACAAAACAAAAAAAACAAGAATGAAAAGAAAAAAAGTATTTATCTTGATAGGATGGTGTCAGAAGACTGAATATAAAAGGTGTTCCTAAAACATAGATTCTGACAATTATGGAAAATATCCATGAAATAATATAGTTAGAGTTTTGTGCACCAGGACAAAAGGTGGTGAAGAACATACAGACACTACCTGCATGTATTTTGAATGTAGGTCACTACTAAATAGTAGGTCACTATTTATTTCTACAAACAGGCAAAGAAAACCTTCTGCAGGAGAAGTCAGAAGTACTTCATCTTCCAGTCAGGAACTGGAAAATAGTATGCAGAGAACTGTAGATGCTTCAGGGAATTTATTTTCTGTGTGAGTTTTTCAGACAGAGTGGAACCTACTGCTATAGTTGAAGCCAGCTGAATGTTCAAAATCCGAAAACAGCTGAACTAGTATCTTTTAGCAGAAGTCAGATGTTAGCTCTTCAGCTTAACTTTGACCTTCTGTCTTGGACCACCTACATTCTGTAAATCTAGGCTGTGCAACATTGTCTTTCAAATTACTTTTCCCAGGGGAGAAATATGATGTTTGGTAATGGAGGGAATCTTGTTTGTAAAGGTGCTTGGAGGATGAGGGATGATGAGACAGCACATGCACAGCGCAGTCACGTCAGATTTATGTTTCATCTTTTGTGCTGAACATGAAAGCAAAGGTCTGTGTTTACAGCTAGCAAAGTATGAGTTCAAAAATCTGGCTGATAAAAATTTTTGTGTTTTACCCTGAAAATTATTTTAGGGAATTTCAGTCAGCTTTTCAGCATAAGGATTATTTTCCCAGTGTTGAAAATTATAAAGAGAAGGGAAGAGCAGCAGGGAGAAAAAAATAATTTTTGTGATATCCTGGAGAAAAAAAAAAAAACAACCTCCAAACCCCCCTGAAGCAACTTCCCTAGAAGCCAAGTAATGACAGAAATGCTTGCAAATAATTATTTATTGTGCGATTGCCGTGTTGCAGGCTTTGCATAGGGAAAGGTAAGATAAACGTTTGCTATTTTAAACAACACCAGGTCATACACTTCACTCCTCTGGAGAAATTCTTTGTAATTGTACTTTTTTTATTATTTTGGAAGTATTTAGTCATTTTTCTCCAAAAAGAACCTGGTCTGCGTAGCCTTTTCTTGACTAACGTTACTAATCTGCAGAAAGTATGTTCAGCATTTTCATTAGAATATACTGCGATTATGTCTGGTGATGAGTGTGAAAGCCCACATTTCCTTTCTTATTTTGCTTGCTTTGTTTTTAAGGAAAACAAAGTTTCTGAGACACCAAGTCCTTAATGGGTCTGATTTTCCCTTGACCTTAACAGAACTGCAGATTCCCAGATTTTCAGATTTATTCTCAAAGACAGAGCTTAGGCTATATTGTGCACAAACCAGTGGGGTCTCTGGCAGTGTAAAAGTGTCTGTGGATCAGATTACAGTATAAATCAAGGATTTGTAGGTATATTTAGACTTGGGTTTTTTTTCCTTTGACACTGTCGATAACCCAAAAGCGATGTACCCCATGTCTGGAAGTTCATAAAAAACCCTGCATTAGTTAAAGATTAAGACTATTCTAAGTAAAAGTTCCTGTTTGAATTGCCACTTTTGTGTTGAGGACAAACTAAACTAATTTTTTTTGAGGTACTCATGAAATGTCTCAATTAAAAAAGCAATTACTTTCAGTTTTCTGTTTGAGAATTCTGTGACATTTCAAATCTCGCACTGGTTTTAACAGGTATACCTTGGTACTTGCTGGAAGACTTCACATTGGATTTTTGGCAAAAAATTAAGAAGCTGTGCGTATAGCAGATGAGTTGTTTGCATGTTTCCTTAGCAGAGAAGGCAGGGGAGATTGTGTTTCTCACAAGACAACCTCACTACTCTGTAAGTGTGATCGCTCCATACAGGAGATGGGATTTTAGGCAGATGAGTGGAAATGAAGACTCGTAAGGCAAAGAGAGGCTTTTGTTAGAAGAATACCTGTGCACACAGTCTGTCAGGGAAGTACTTGAGTGTGTGTTGGACCATGTGAACTGAGAAAAACACTCTATCATATGGCTTGAGTACATCCCTGAGCAAAGGCCAGAAAGAGGTGTTGGGGAGAGAACATGAAAAATACTAGAATCTCAGTAACACAAGTGTATGTCTCATCTTTTAAATATTTTTGAAACAAAAGGAACTGCTAAAATCATGGCACGGTAAGTGTTGCAGTCTTACATACAAGCATCCAAGTTAAAACTTCAGCCATGTGAACTGTGTAATTACAGTGGTTATATAGTGTTATTATAAAGAATATTGTATATAGTTACAGGGCTTAGGAAAAAAAATCTGTGGTGTCTTGTTTCTTTTTTCTAGAAAAAAAACTCATCCCTTTGGGATTCATTTAGTTTATTTTTCTGAACTTCTGGATCTTTCTGAATGCATTTGCATAAACATATTTAAAAGATTTTGATACTTGAAGTATTGTTTTCGAATTTCTGCCTGTGAATAACATAAGATGGAAGGATAATGAGATATTAAGATTTTTTACCATTTTCCTATTAATTAAATGATGTACAAAAAATTAATCATAACTTTAGAACAAAAGAGGGATGAATGGCTTAACTGGAAGAGAGTAGGATAATGACTTCTGGATGAAGCAAACATTGTGGAATGTTGGAGGTGGAAGCAGATGTAGGAAGATGTGCTTTGTGAGAATTTAGAAATTAATGGGAGATTTATGGCCATCTGTGATATGGTTTTGTATAAAGCTGAGCTGACTTTTTTATATATATGTTTATATATAGATGTTTAGGACTTTTCTTTACAATGTTGCTAGATTATAGTGATGTGTCACATAGTAAATACGGAAGCTTTTAAGAAGTAGATGAATTAATTTCTGGGGAGTTGCAATGTAATTTATAAGGAAAGTAGTGGAAATTTGGGGGAGAAACATCTGTGTTCAAACTTTCTTTAATTATATTTTTTTCTATGCTATTGACCTATTCTAGGCAAGCCAGTATGAGCAAAATAGACATTCAGAACACTTAGAATGATTTGATTTGAGTCTTGGTAATGAATAGGTGCTGTTGCATTGAATACATCAGCAAAAGCCTTCATTCAAGAGCTGGTATAAACCAGCATATTGACCTAATCAATGAATTGGGGGAACAAATTATTTTCAGTGTGAAGTTACAGAACTTTGAAGCTAACATTTTTTAAAATGTATTTGGTAAGGTGAATTTTTTTTTCTCAAGATTTTCACAAACACAAATATATTCATCCAAGTTTATAAGGCTGTTACTGCCATTTGGATTATTGCAGTTTTGATGGTTTTGTTTAGTAGTAGCACTTGGAGATTGTCATTGTCACTTAGGTACAAAGATTTTGAACTGAGGTGAAAATGTGACTGTGGTTCTGGGCTGTCCAGATGTGTATGTATGAAATTAAATTTGTGTGCTGGTGAGCTTGATGGGGGAGCTATGTGTGTTCATGGTAGCAGAGTGGAGGGAAGGAAATATTTTTTTAAAGTCAACTCAGTGAAATAGATTTTATGAGTCCTCAAACATTTTATTCCGCTCTCTCTGTTTGAACAGGTGACATAATTGGCAGATGAAATTATTTCTGAGCTAAAAGAAACAAAGAACTCTCCCCTCTTTTAAAAGTCTCTGTTCATCTGTATTATAGGCTATTGTTCGTTTCAATCTATTTTTAGTGTTTTGCTATTTTTACTTCTTGCTTCTGATGAGTTGCAAACTCAGTGTTATATATTGGCTCATTAGCTTCCTTTAGGTTTATGGTATACAATGCTAATGAACAAAACTTTATTTTACTATGGAATGTTTTTGGAGAAAATACAGTGTCATCTGTGTGGTTGATCTTTGTGGGAAATATCTCTCCCCTCTCCAAATAAATAACATCTCAGAACTCCTGATGTAAAAATAGATCAATATATAGGTATTTTTCACATTGTAATTGACTGGATGCTGTAATTTAAAATGTACAAGGAAATGGATTTATACTAGTCTAGATATTTTTTTTTTTTGACGTGTGATGGATAGAAGGTTAATTGATGTTAAATGGATGCTTTGTTAGCCGTTCATCAGCTACTAAACTAGTACAGGAGGAGTGCAAATCATTACTACAAAAGGCCAAGGCTAGTATGTTTTCTTAGTGAGCTTTATAGGTCTTTTTTCTTATATCCCTTCCTTCTTTCCCTCCTTCCCAGCCCCACAAAACATAACCAGCTGTAATGATAGGAGGAGAGAGCAAGCAGCTTTTCTAAACACACACACACACACTCGCACTCCAGCCCCCCTCTTCCCTCCTCATACCTCAGCAGAGTGACAGCTTCTAGATGTTGCGTGCGAGTGAGTTCAGCTGGTGCTGTGTGGTCTGGGTGTGTGGTCTCCAGCTCAACCGAGAGGCTGCTAACAGGGTGGATGAGAGAGAGCAACACTGTTTACTTTAATTTATTTCGGATGCCGGAACTGTGCCCGGAGTTTCTCCCGAGCCGGGTTCCACCGTCAGCGGTGTCAATCCCTCGCAGCTGCAGCCCAGGCTGCGGCGGGCGGTGAACTCCTCTGCCGAGGGCTCTCCCAGCATCTGCCCCGGGTCCAAGCCTTTTAATCCCTTGTGACTGAGAAATGTTAATGGCATCGCTGAGTGCTGTGATTATTTTGCTTTCACTCCGTCAAGATACATGGCCATGAAGATGTACCTTGCTGGGTTAAGGAAAACGGGACCTCTGAGATATTGAAGGGAATTTGTGAAGATGGTTGTGGTGAAAGCAAAACTGCTGCACTCCATCCTTGTCCACCCTAAAACTAAAATGTCTAGTGTACTCTTTGTGGCTGATTGGAATAGTCAGGAGCCTTTTGAAAAATCACGGGATATCATATTATGTCATTTAATACTTCAAGTCTTCTTTTTTGTTGCTTGCCCTCTCCGTCACAAAACTTGCACATCTTCCCAAATTGGAACTGATTTTTGGCATGTAATGTTTTAGGTTAACATGTTTGTCAGCGTTAATATTGGCTTGAATCAACACGCCGGATATGACAGGGCAAGACAAATGGGGCTTTGTTTTTTCTGTGTGACAGTGAAATTACCCACTTTTTTATGTTTGTTCATCTTTTCATTATAAGTAGCTTAGTGGTGTTATGAAGAGTTTCTTTCCCCCTAAATGTAAGATTCGTGAGCGCTTCTTGTTTAAATTGACAAGTCTTCTTTTATTATTTAAATAAACATGCATAGATTCTTAATATCACTTGGAATTTCAGCATTGTTTAGCTTATTCACTTCCCAGTCTTTTCTGGCAGGCTTGCAGGAATGGACTTTATATTATTAATGCAGTGTTGAAGGCTGTGGCAATTCTAGGGCACTGAAGATCTCCAGAGGGGTTAATAAATGTCAGTTATTTTCACAGTGCTGCTTTTTGGATGCTTTTAATTCTTGGTTTATGTAGATTGTCTGTCTGAATTTATATTGTTGGGAAGATAAAGCACAGAAAAGGTTGTAGTAGTGTTTTTCATCATTTTGTAATGGTTTTGAATACAAACATTCAGGAAACATTTTGCTTTGTCGTTCTTCTTGGGGTCATTTGCCGTGTCCCTTCACTGACTTAGTCATAGTGTGTTGCACTCAGGAGACTCTCTGGGTTTTCTAGTTAAAACAAATTATTAGATTTATGTACTAGAAGCACAAGTTTGTGTAGTTTAAGGTTAAAAGGCCATCACCTACATTCTGGAATCTGAGTATTTATTGCTTGTTTAAAAAGACATGTCATAAATCTTTTCATTTGGGAATTATTTTATGCTGTGAAGCTAGTGTAACTCACTGTTTTCAGGTTGGTTTTCTTGTGGTTTTGTTTGTTTGTTTTTTTTAAGTAAACAGCCACATCTGAAGCATACTGTGATTTGCACATGGGTGTTGCTTTGCTGTTCCTGCCTCAACATTTTTTAAATTGTATTCTGTCACGTATATATGCTTAAGAACAAATAAATATCTGATACCTGAAGGTTTAAATGCTTTCTTGTAACTTAGGCTTTCTCAGTGATGACAAATTGGGTTTTTCTTCCCTCCATTCTTGACAGGTTTGATTCCCTTTGCTAGTTGACCATGGCACTTGCATTGACCTTGAGTCTGCCTTCCTCAAAGAGAGTCTTTTAAGTTCAGTGTCTGTGACAAAGTATCACTGAAAACTTTAATTAAACTGAATTTTGAGTCAGTGGAACAATTTTGGTATTTTGTTTTAGAAGTCTGAAACTCTGTTTTAAAACACTTCAACTGCTAATTTTTACCACTGATGAAGTTTGTAAGGTGGCAGCATATTGTTACTCATCTTCCAAAGTTCCATGCCTTCAAGATGTTTGTAGTTTCCCTTTGAGATTTGATATTACCAGCCAATTTAATATCAATCCTGAACTTTGGTTGTTCATGTACTTCTTATTTTGGTGGTACTTCCAGAGTGTAGTAAAATGTAGAAAGTAGTTTGCTATACAGAACAGGTATGGTAGCTCTTGGCATTTTACTTTGGGCTCCTTCTCTGTTTGCCATTGAAAGTTGAATGAGGAAACCTATATTAGAACTCTCATTTCAAAACAACATAAAACTGAAGGCTTACAAATTAAAAAAAACTCAAAACCAAATAGACTTGTGCTTTCCCTTATGCTGGGGCATATTTCATTGCTTCATTATTTATTTTAAAGTGGGTTTTCTTAGGATAAAGATGGAAGATGTCCTCTCTTTAGCAAGCTTTTAATGCTCAGAATTGTCTGGATTTTTTTTTAACCAAATCTTTGTGAGAGGACAGTTTATTGGAGAAACTGGTGCAAAGACAAAGGCGTTGTTTATGGAAGGCATTTTTCAAGAGGACTTTGTAGTAGGTGGTCTTTGTAGAGGTTTTCTAACTCCTTGTGCTTTTATAACAAGAATTATGACAGAATAATAGAATAGTATGGGGAGGATCATGGGAGCAGTCAATCAGTTATCCACATTAAATTGTGAGATATTGTGAGGAAATTAGGTTAAAAAAGGGTGGGGAGAAATAAAGAGGGAGAGAGAGTGCTCTGCTAATGTAGAACATTGTCCATTGTAAAAAATAGTCTTGTTGAAACCTCTTCAGTGAGCCTGGCTCCTGAAAGGAAAGATCTTTTATAGAAGCCTGTTTTTCTGCACTCTCCTTGTCTGCATGTGAATCAATCTTTCAGGAAGAGGGCTGTTTTAATAAAAATACTATTTTATGTGTCATGCATATTTTGTAAAGAATAGATTTTCTCTTTAGGGAAATGTACAGAATTGGAAAAAAAGCTCAGAATTAGATGATTGTCATGCTTTGTAAAATGAAAAAATAATTTTTTGTCAGATTTGTCTTAAATATTTTTTTAAAAATTTAGGAACTTGCCATAGCAGTATAGTGACTAGGCTTCCCAGTAAGCACCTCAGTCATGTTAGCTATGGACATCTGTCCTAAGAAGGAGAGGAAATATTATAAATGAATTGAAGGCTCCCAAGCATTTCCTTGATATTTATAATAATGGCATATTACAAATAGTTCCACTCTTTGAAATAAATGAAAGCAATTGCTGTTTAACAGAGCATCTCAGTGCTGTAGTGCTTTGAAATGTGTTGAGATTTACTGTGGTATTCTCATTCCAGTGAGGTATTTTAAAGCAATTCTGCAGTAAGCATGGAAATACTTTAGAAGAAATACTAGATCTCAGGAGGCTCAGCGTTTTTATTACATTTATTTAGCTCATCATGAAGGGGGATCTAGTGTCAATTTCTGAAATCCAGAAAAAGATGTTGTAATATTACTTTTGAATTTTGGTATTGAAACAAGCCAATTACCTGTGTGCCTGGGTATTTTGAAAGCAGCAATAGCTGCGATGCAAGGGAACTATAACATTTGGGAGGGTGGTCAACCGAAGGATACCACACAAATAATACCACAGTAGCTTCTATTTTACTTCTTTTTCTCAAGGTTTTTTCCTATCCGTATTACCTGATGTTCCTGAAGATGGCTTTTTTATGTCAGTGTTACTGATTAATATTCCCCATAAATATTTTCAAAAAATTGCTCCAAAATAAAATAGGTGTTTTATATTGGTTGGTTCTTGTAGAAGGTGGTTGTGTGCATGGAAGGACCTAATACCACTGTTCCTTTACAGCTGTTTTGTATCCTTGAGCTTTGCCGAGGATCTGTAAGAAAAGCTGCAAAGAGTACATAGATAAGATTGTGAGGAATAGATGCAGTTTATTCTCCTCCCTCTTGGTAAAATTAGGGACCTGATTTTTCTCTAGCATCATATTTCTATTGTGCTGCCCACTGTTTTGTTGGGCAGTGGTGTGGTGGTGTAGTTTTGAATGCAGCACAGATGAGAGGAAAGCTGGGCAAACCTTATGACTCCAGGATTAGGGATGTTGACAGAAGATGAGGTCTGTCTTTTTCACCTGTGGCGAGTACATGGATCAGTAGTTGTGCAGATGATGTATCTGGACAAGAAGGCTCAGGGTAGGCAATGCGAGGTAAGAGGAACTACCAAGATGTCTGGATTTGAAGGGAGGATGGAATAGTAACATCCCTCTCCCTCCCTGCTTGAACTTATGGGTAAAAAGTCAGAGGGACAATTGGTAGGATAGGGGCAGAAACAGTTTGTCTGCAAGATGAGGACCTGGCCTCAGTTTTGGGGTGAAGCAGGGATTGTCTCTGTGTGAGAGAGGAGGGGGAGAAGCCAGTTCAGTGAAAGAAATAGGAGTAGGCCAGTGAAAGAAATGGGAGAAGGCTGTAGATCACAGCCTTCTCTTCCATAGCTGGAGACGACTGTCAGCTGATTTCTTTGTAATCTGGTGATACAGTTCTTTTCTTCAGTGCTGTTCTACCCTTATAGCCTGCATCTGTTGACTGCTTGCTTCTCCAGCCTCATGTTGGGTTCATGTGAAGCGTTCCGATATTTTACATGTAAGGCTATTAAGAGCACCTATATAATTCTATATAACTTAATTCCTTTTTCATAAGTTCATTGTTTGCAAAAAAACCAGAGAAACCAATGTTATTAAACACATTATATAGTTTTTAATGTCAAGAAGTATTACGAGGTTTGCCACAGAAAGATACAAAGCCAAACTAGATATGCATTGTATGTGTTATCATGGGCCCTTAACAGCCTTTCTTCATACACTGGACATGGCTCACATACTGCAGCTTGCTATGTTCTTGTTTGTTCAACATGAATTTACATCTCTTATTCATTGCACACTGTTCAGTCTGAAAAGCTCTCTGAAGATATTAATACTTCTGTTGTGTTCAGGGTATCTAAATGCCTTTTCTATGTTAATGAATTTGTTTACAAAAGTAGCTTTTGAAATGAGTGATAGTATTCCTATCTTAAATATGTAAAACCAAGAAACAGACATTTGAAATCAGACATATTTATAGAATTTTTGTTTAGGACCTCAGTATATCCGAGCATTGTGTAGTATTCCAAAAAGTAGCTTTTGAAATGAGTGATAGTATTCCTATCTTAAATATGTAAAACCAAGAAACAGACATTTGAAATCAGACATATTTATAGAATTTTGGTGGTTGTTTAGGACCTCAGTATGTCCGAGCATTGTGTAGTATTCCCTATATTCAGGATGAATTTCACACTGACTTCAGGTGTGGCTGTGGGCTCTGAAGTTGGATCAGAATTCAAAGTTTTGTTATAGGTGACCTGCTATGAACCTATGGTATGGACAGACATAGACAGGAGATCCTGTTCTGAGGGTAGTATTTGATTACTTTTAGCATGAGATCTTCCTTCCAGTTCCTGCCTTGTCTATTTCCATCTTAATTGTCAGTGTGTGTTCCAACTTTGGAATGTGAAGAATGAAATCAGCTGGTGGGAGCTTCTTTGATTCTCGTGTCAGATCTAGATACTACTAGTGAAAAATGTGGGGAGGCTGTGTAGAAACATGGGGTATCTTGGTACAATGAAAGTATTTTGTATATGCAGAAGCAGCTGAAACAAGTGTTTCTTAATTCTAGTATGTCTTAATGGCAGGTACTTGGAAACTGCAGTTTTGCTGCTATTTATTGTTAGAGATGGTTTAGAGAGTTTCTGGGTTTCATGGACCTGACCGTTTGCAAATAAAAGTAGAAAATACATTTTGATTCAAAAAAAAGTAGCTAAGAGGAACCTTATGAAGCTTGGCTTATATTCGACAACTTTTTTACCAACCTGAACTTCCAAAATTGTTTACACTAAACTGTTGTGTGTGTGTAACTGAGGTTTTGGGATGGTGATGGTATTTAATAAGACTTGTAATTCAGGTTATACTGATCATACACACTCAGCTTCTTACAGGTGTTTATAGCTGCAGAGCTACACAAAGGAAACTGCTAATAAAAACCAGGCATTTGTGATCAGTGGCATAGTAAACCAAATATGGACCATATTACATCGGTACCATATTTCTGTTTGAGCTACAGAGCTAATTAAACTGATCTGAGTTGACTAAATTTCAGGTGCAAAGAAACACTCTTCTGAAGAAATGCTTCTTCAGTAATTTTATGTACATTTTTGTTGATATGTTGGGGTATTGTTTGTTTTGTTGATAATCTCTGCTAGTGTAGTATTTGCAAGTCATCTTCTAATTTTCTCAGTGCATGTTAGCATTGATGCTTTATACAAATAAGTGCTTAGTGCTTCCTCACATGGGACTGTCTATGTCAGTAGGTCTTAATTTGATGGAGAAGTTGTCCAAATATGTAATCATAGTCTATTACTTATCTTAGATTAACAGTTCTGAACTTTCTAAGGAATACAATAATAATTTTCAAATAGAAGTTGTAATAGACTCATTTGAATTCTGGCATAAGTAATTTGGAGTCTGTGTGTACATTTTCCTTAAGCATTCAGAAAGTTTAATATTTTTCTTAATATACTTTTTCTTTCAGAAAGCTATATTTACCTTTTTTTATAGTGCAAAGATGGTATAATTTTTCTTTATTGTTTTATGATTGTGTCGAAAAATACTTTGAGTGGTGTTTACATTTGTATTTCCCTACCATTTCAGAAGAACAAGTTGAAATTATTTTAATAATTTTTATATAATTAATGGGGTTTTAATTTATTATTTCTTGATGAACAGATAAAAGCACCTCAGATTGCAGTAACTGAATAGTCATCATGTCTCGAGCACGGCAGCCCCCGCTTGTAACCGGTATCTCTCCCAATGAAGGCATCGCATGGACAAAAGTGACAATTAGAGGAGAAAATTTGGGTACTGGACCTACAGACCTCCTAGGTAAGTTGAAAAAACACCTTTTGGTACTGCAGAAGGTAACACTTTGGATATGATTAGAGATGAATTTTTTTGCGTGATAGAATCTCTGTGGGATGTTATGAGGAATGCCTTTTACACTAATATGCACTTGAATCCATAAATTCAGAGATGCTGCCCAATGTGCAACTAACCAGACTGACTGTACCTTTTTAGATGAACCCTTAGTCTGACTCATCATCCTGTGCTGATCATGAAAATGAAGAATGAGTGCTTTTTACAGTGACTAGAAGAGGGTAGACATAATGAGATGCTCCTTTGTTACTTTCTCAGAAACTGAGAATTTCCTCATTGAAATTTTCATGTCAGAAGTGTTTTCAGTGTATTTAGATAGTCACTGGGGATTTTCTCCCAAATTTGCCCTGAACCAGGACATTGCTATGCCTTGAATTAAAGACAGTTTATATGTCTGTAGCAGTTATGATAAAGCAGGTTCAGTGATTTAGCTACACAATATGTGAAGAACCCTTTTCATTACTGTTTTGATTTTTGACATGGTGATTTCATTAGAATCGTCGTAGCTCCTGTGCTGAAGGAGAGGACAAGATCTTTTCACTGATTCTCCTGGCCACAGACCTGGTTCATTACTGCTCTTTTACTTCCTTTTCAGGCTGAAATGTCTTAGCTTATTTAATTTTTCTGCATGCATCCTTGGCCTTTCTTCTTGCTCTTCAGTGAATCTCTTTTACTTTCACTACCAGTTGTGGGTGACACATCTTGGTTGTGTGCAGTGTTCAGGATGTGAATACCCTGTGGCATAACATTGTACTTTCACTTTTGTTTTGTATTTCAGCGGTAGTTCTGTTTTCTGTGTAACTCCTACTGAGAATCAAGCTAATGTTTTTGTTGTTCTGCCTACTACAGTTCCATGATTAAATGCATGAGGATTAGTGGTCAGTTTGAGCCTGCCTTCTATGAATTTAAGGTTCTGCCTGCGTGCGTCTTGCCTTTGTTCAGTGAATTTCATCCATTGTGTTATAATATCTACATTATAGTGCATCACTCGGTCTAATAAGTTCTGGCTTGCATTTTTCTGGGGTTTATGGTCTTCACGCTCTAATATAATAAATGAATATCATCAGCAAACTTTATAACTTCTTTATCTTGTCATTTATAATTGTACTGAACACAAGTGATCTTGGCATATACTATGTGGAAACTTTCCTCAGTCAAAACAAATAATTTACTGTAACCCTATTTCTATGTTGCTGAGCTATTTATCCATTAGAGGTTTGTATTGTATAGCTCAATCATTTTCTTAAGCCTTTCAAGAAAGACTCAGTAAAAGCTCCTGGAAATCCAAGTTAACTATAACTCTATAACTTTCCCTTTTTTTTTTTTTTTTTTTTGTAAGTTATGCATATGTGTACTTCAGTAGTCATGTTAGATACAATTTGTCTAATTTGTTGTGGAATCATGACTCCTCTGAAGGCCATTGGAATTTTGTTTGGCATTGCTAGAAAAAATATTTCGCTTCATGGCTGTAAACCAAAGTTCACAAATTCCATTCATGGCCACCACAATGAGCTTTATGGCCAAGCATAAGCTACTACAGTTTTCCACTCCACTTCAGTTTGCTGTCTCTCAAAAGGAGAAATAGTATTTTCCTGAGCTGCTAGGTGAGATTGCAGTACACTATATAATTCATATTGAGAAATCTTCAAAAAACATAATGATCATGTTAGGGGTGAGTATATTTCTGTGTATTTGTGTGGCTGATGTACTTCAATAGCCTCGTTAGTTCATTGGTATGATCCTCTTAGAAATGATCAGTGCTATGTTTTTGGAATGAGGATGTGTCCTGATCTGTACCTCGGTATTACAGCTGAGCAGCTGCTGATATTTCTTCTTATATTTCTTTCAGAGTAATATTTGTAAAACACAGCTGCTAATAATTTTATGCTTCGAGGTAAAAATAAATAATGCATTGCCTTATTTTCTCCTTAGCTCAGTTGTCTGCTTTCTCCAGAAAGTGACTAAGGCCCCAGATAGGTAAAGATTTCTTTTAATGGTTAAATTAGTCATGTAAATATTCCCTGGTACTTGAATGGAAATACTTGGAAAAGTGAGGCTTTGTAGGCATGAGAGTTAAGCGAGTTTGAGTGAGGTCTTTATAAAGTTTAAAAAGTTTGAGATGCATTAGTGTAAAATGAAAAACAAGAAACTTTTTTTCTTTATATAAACACGGTATCGCATAATAGAAGAACATTCTTTTGGTTTCATTTAAGAGAGAGCCTTCTAGTAATCTCTTTGTATCTTTGAAACCAAATAAACTTTTTATTTGTAACTCTATAGCTCATGGTGCAAAATGTCAAATCCAGGAGGTACCTGTAACATGTGTTTTCATGGTTTAGCTTGTCTTTTAAGACATTTGCAGCTGTATTTTTTAACATTGTAAAGTTGCCCATATATGAGCTTTACCAAAATCAGAAAGTCTCCATAAGAGTATTACTTATGCCTATTTATAGAAAGGCACATAAATACTGGAAGCTGAGAATGATGTTCTCAGAGATCTTTATACCATGCAACAGATTCAAATTAAGTTTTATTTAAAAGGAAGTTTCCTATTTCTGGAGAAAGAAATGTGGTAACTGTGCTATCAAAACTTCTCCCCAACATGCCTTTATATGTTTTAGAAATTGTGTTGTGCCATTACTGTTTCATGTGGTATATAAAATGTTGATAGAGACTTAACTTCCTTTTGCATTTTTAAGATACAGGCAAAGGCCATTTCCTGCCATTTCAAAAGTACTGGACGTTGTATCTTGATGTCTTGAGAGCTTTTGGAACCTCTGATGAGTAGACAATAATTGATAGAAGGATCTTCAATCAGTTCCTATAGCTTAAAGTATTGCTCAGTTGAACCACAAATTCAGAAAATACGGGGTGAAAACATCTTTATGAATTGTTTGGGCAAAGCATTTCAGTTAGTCTTCGTTCCTATCACAATCTTTTTTCCTTTAGAGAAGATGCTAGCATAAATCTGTAAGAGATGTAATAATATAACAATATAACATAAGGTTAAATTATTACATATATGTAATATGCATCGTAATATATGGGTTTTTTTCTTTCCCCCATGAAACTAAAACCTGGCCTGATTAAAATTTTATGAGCAAATAATATTTGCACATAAATAAGCAAAATATTTTTTTCAGTCTTTCTGTGTGTATATCCTATTTCATCTCACTCCCCCCCCTTTTATTCAGAAAGAATATTTAAGAAACAATCTGTCCTTTCTCAAGTAAAATTAATTTCAGTTGTAATAAGATTCAGTGCCTTTCCATTTTTTTAATTTTTGGATTTCATTTTCAAGATAGTTTTTGGCAGGGAGTAATGCATTTTTATGTCTGACAGCCGTGAAAACTGCCAAATTTCTCTGCTGTGTCATGTCAGAGACTTAAATTGTAGGAGAAAATAAGTGTGAAGCTTTGGTACTAAGCCACATACACTGGCCCTTTTCTGTCTCTTAAGTATTTTCTAAATTGGTCAGAGCTTTCTAGAAATTAAAAACAAAAGTCAAGCCAGCAAGGGAGGAACTGCTCTGCCTGACTAATTTATACTCCAGTGCAGCCAACACACTAGTACAGCCTTGTTCTTTTGGACATAAGGAAAAATGTTTCTGGCTAAGAGTGTTATTTAGGAAGAACCTAGTGAAGTTGTTCTCCAAGTTGATACTGGAGCAGTTAGGATCTTGCCAGCTTTCCAGGACAGCAGAACTCCAGCTACGAATATGGAAATTGTTCTTCTAGATCTGAGAAAACAATCCATCTATTCCAGCATCCCGAGTCCTGATCTGACCAGAACCAGTCGGTTGGTTGGTGATTGGTTGATGATTGGTTTGATCAATCAGACCAATTTGATGTGAAATCTCAGGAAGCCTTGGGCCTTACATTAAGGTGCACTTTGACTCTTAAGTCATGAGAGGTGTTCTTGAACTCTGAAGCTTGTCAGTCTCTTCCAATGAGAAAAGACCTTCTTGTATTTCATAGTTTGTCATCCTTCTTGTGAAAAAGTATTGAAGAGGGAACAGATGAGCATTACATCATTATTCTTTCCTATAACAAGGGCAGGTTATTCATTGGAATCAATCTTGCATCATGGATTTTTTACAGAAGAGGTTGGGATGGAATATTTGTCAATTAATACTACTTCAGCCAAAACAGCCTTCTGTGTCCACTGAAGTACTGCTAAACAAATAAGGTTGAAGAAACATTCTTCATTGTAAATATTTTACAGAGAGTCTTCTTTTTTTTTTTTTTTTCTGTGCAAAGTCACATAGACTGAACTTGTGAAAAATTTGCTGTATGCAGCTTGTAAGGGAAGTTTCACAGAAATTCAATACTGAACTGCAGTTCTCCAGTGTCTTCCAGACAGAAAATCTATTGTTCTATGTGAAGTAAAAGTCGCAGTAGCCCAAAAGTGATGGAAGAGGTTAAATGAGTTCCAAACTGCACTGCTTGTGTCTTATGAATTGTCACTGGGACAAAAGACCTGAAGTCACCTAGGAAATATCTGAAAAATGTATTTGTGATTCCTTTACTGTAGGAGACTGGTGAAGGGTTATATATTTATGTAAAATGCATGTATCATCATAAATGAATTTGCATTGCAGAATTTCAAGAGATACTTCTATTCACAGAATTTTTTTTTTTTTTTTTTTTTTTCTTTTTCCCAGGTTTAACAATCTGTGGGCACAACTGTCTCCTCACTGCAGAATGGATGTCTGCCAGTAAAATTGTGTGTCGAGTTGGACAGGCTAAAAATGACAAGGGAGACATTATTGTTACTACAAAGTCTGGTGGCAAAGGAACTTCAACTGTTTCCTTCAAACTGCTTAAACCTGAAAAAATAGGTATATTTCTTGTTCAAATCCACATCTATTTTCTTTGCTAAGAAAATCCATGACTGAATGTCTCTTTGTATGAAATGTATGTTTGGAATGGATCCACCTCCGGACAATTTTCAGTTGTTTAGAAAATGTAGAGTATATAATTAAAATATCCATACATATATAGAGATAGAAACTCAGGGTATAGGTAAAATTATTCCTTTTTCAATATCTTGATAAAATCCTCAGTGATGAATGAAAATTCGCCCTTTATTTTTCTTTATGGAATGGCTCTAAACTTCTGAAATTTTAGAAAACTTAATAACAGATCTAGTAATTACTCTCAAGTGTAGAGTAGATAAATAGAAAATCTGGACCAGCTCATGAGCTTTACACCTAAATCCTGACCTGATAGTTAATCCTTTAAAGAAAGTTGAGTCCTCAGTGCCATTTCTTATTTGTAATTCAAACCATCCAGCAAGACAAAGTCTTAAGTATTTCTCATGAGATGCTTAACCATTGAAATTATTTTGCCAAGCAGCCTAGGACCTCTGCTTAACCTAGAATCCAGTCTAAATACCCTGTGGATTGAAAATGTTTCTCTCAGAACCCCTCATTGATGAGCTGGATAGTTATCTTTCCTAACACAAGAGTTCCCACAAGAACTGTTTTAGGCTTTTATTCTCAGCCCTTCAGTGACAGTTAAATAATATGTAATTTCTCCCAAGATGCACTAATATCTTAATACTAGAAACGTGAAATGTGGAAGCGCAAATGTTATACAGTGGAGCTTTTGGTGATGAGAGAGGAGAATTAATCTTTGAAAATATGGGAAAGTGTGGGGATGCAGTAATTTCTGGTGGTGCATCTGATGGGTATGTTAAAGGAGGGTAAGACCAAGGGTATGGCTGGCCCCATTTTCAGCTGAGATTCCAGAATGTATTGTGCCTCACCTTTTTGCACTGTCTGTGCTAAGGCACTGGAAGCAAAGTCAGTTCTCTGTCCTTGAAGTCATTTATCTTGGCATGTGGCCGAAGTTCAGTTACCTTTTGGATAGCAAATGGAACAGAAAAGGAATTTCCCTAAAATATGCAAATGAGAAGACTTTCAATTAATTGCTCTTTTGAAAGTAGCAGATAACAAGGTTTGGACAGAAACCAAAATACTTGCAGGAATGAAAATACTAATACTTTGTGGTCAGGAAATAGCTTCTAATGTACATGAAACTGTGCACTCTGCAAAAGGATAATGTTTGATGCCCAGCCATGAATACCTTTTCAGCAGCTATAATAAAATAATTTGGCATAATTGCATCCAGGTTGTTTTGCCATGTATCTTTCAATATATTACCTAGGCATGCATTTTATATTTATCAGGATTTTTCAAATTAATTCAGTATGTTAGAAGTTGATGGTGCTGGACTGCCCTTGTTGTTTTAAGGATCTGTGCTTTGTTTTCTCTAGGTATCTTGGATCAGTCTGCTGTCTGGGTGGATGAAATGAACTATTATGACATGCGCACTGACAGGAACAAAGGGATTCCCCCCTTGTCCTTACGTCCAGCTAATCCGCTTGGTATTGAGATAGACAAGTGAGTACCAAATGCCTTTAATCCCCTTTTTTAGTGGTTTTCTCTATATGTATCTTTGTGAATTCCAGGAAAGTTTAATGGTTTGCAGGGCAGGGAAGGATTTAAAAACACATGCATCTATTAGCTGCTAGTATTCTATTTAGTACTCTAGGTTGTTAGTGGACATTGTATCCTGCCTCATAATCCTCTATTCTGAATCATCAATGAGAACTGTAGATAATCCAAAAGGCTGATATATTGAACCCCAGTGATGTTTTGATTGTGAGGATTGGTAAATAACCTAAGGCTTCAGATTTATACATTGTAGTTACGGAATACCTACCATTGCATTTGAGTTTCACGGGGCTTTTAAGGATATTAGATTGCTATCTGTTGCTAAAATTGCACTGTAAAATGTGATTTATTATGCCACACCAGCTAGTTTACTTTAATTGAAATACTAATACTGTTTTCCAGCACACAGTCTTCATTACTTTAGTTCTTAAGTGTGGTGGAATTTATGACTTTTTTGTCTGAAATACTAACTTTATAGTGAATGATAAATGGAATTAGGGGTCTTTAAATGAGACACTCTTCAAACCTGCCCAACTCTTAGAAATAGCATCAGGAATACTTCTCTCAATCAAGATACCAGCTCTACCAAACAAAAAGCTATTTAAAATTAAACTATTACAAAGGTCTCATCTGCTGAATATCCTTGTTCATGAGGGGAAGTGCATTGGGAAAAATCTGCAGTGTCCATTGTTACCTTGTTCTGATGAGAAAGCTGCACTTTCCCAAAATCCATATGGAATTTCTAGTGGATCCACACCACCTTCCAGCCTCTGGCTGTGCATTTCTTTCTTAGTTTGAATATATATATTTTTCTTTCTTTTCAAAGTACTAACCCAATTTTTTGTAATAGGTTGGAAATTTTATCTGTTAAAGTCTTTTTCTTTGGTGTTACAGATAATTCTTTCATGGTCCTTAGTTTTCCAAACCCTGACAAAATGTGGACCTTCATATTATGGATAGTATTCCAATGTGTTACTAGAAGACTTCTGTCACTCTTCCACTCTCCCTCCCCATTTTGTAAATTAAAAACACCATAACAATCCATTTTACCACTGTGCTACACAGCAACTAGCAGTGAGTGCTTTGTTAGCTGATTCGCTTGAGTTGCTACTTATAGTTAAGACATTGTCCATATGATAGATTAAGAATTACCATATAGAAACTTAAACTGCATTAGTGTAGGATTTGCTTAATTTAGAGTTATCTATTTGGATGTTTGTTCAATAGAAAACCAGTCATGTTAAATTTAAAATGTTTCTTCCTGAAAACATTAGAAAATGTGTTACTGAAACCTAAAGCTTTGTTTGAAAATAAATAAATCAGAAACATGTAGATACTAGGAAATAATCTTTTGTAGAGGGAGGGAATTAGGAGATCTTTGGGCAAGCATATCAAGCCTAGTTCATTGTTCTTGATCTCCCAGATTCATTGTAGGAGAAGCAGGAAGATTATGGCAAGCACCAGTTTGAGAGATGGATCACTGAGCAATAAAACAAGTAGTTTTGTGGAGGAATTGAGGGGTTACATTGTGCTGAGGGGAAAGAGAGGAAAAGCCTGGTCTGCCCTCATGCTAGGGTTGATACCACAGTTCTGACTATAGATGAACATTCTGGGTTTCATTAAAGAGTGCCTTCTCAATGGAAAGTCTTCCATAATTTTCTTGATAAATTTTAGCAATGTGAGATTTATTTTCTATAAAATAAACTTTAATACCATACAGTTTAGCTGAACTCACGATTGCAAATACTTTACATATGGAATGGGTAAATATTGAGAAGTTGTACAAGGTAGTGAAAAAAGGCAATTGTAAACTAAGAAAGAGAGTGAATACGCAAAAAATTAGCAATAACCATTACTAGATACAGGAATATTTGTCACTAGAAGTGATAGAAGTTGTTAGGATGCTTTAAAATAGAAGACATCCTAATATGATCCTAATAATACTGTTGTGTATGCAGAAAGGATATGTGTATGCAACATTATGGATCTCTCTTTTATTCATACCTTTGGTTTCTTTGAAGGTTTTCTTTAAACATGTGCAAATAGGTATTTATTTTAATTTTGAAGCTGAAGCATTTGGCATTGGTCTGACTTGTTGGGATTTACAACTCTTGCAGCCTGATGGCTGAAAAGGAAGGGAAAGGAGTGCCTTGTGTTGATTATGAAAACAGTGGTAAACAAAAGAAACATTAATCGAGAAACTCAGGGAGAAAAACAGTGAAAAACAGATGTGATAAAATGGAATAGGAATGAAGTATATAGGAGCACACTGACGAGAAGGCAGAGGAAGGTGATTAGACTACAGACTACAAGAGAAAGAAGCCCTCTCTGTAGAAAGTGATTATCAGGTGTTAGCAAATGATACAGAAAAGACAAGCTGCAGCATGGGAATGATGTAGGGTTTTTTTTGAGGGATTTTTTTGTTTTGATTTTTTTTTAATATGGGTTATGCTTGGCTTTAAAAGTTCATTTTGTGGCTTTTTAAAACATTTTTATAGTACTTTGTCCGATTAAAATCTGTTTTAAAATTAATTGTAGCTTTTGAACCATTCAGGTGGATGCTTTTAAGGTGCTGCAAATGAGACCTTGAAATAAGAGAAAAAAAGACCTTGTACGTAATGAAAAGAAGAGCTTCAGTACAGCAGTTTGCTAAATTATTAGGCATGCCCAGGGACAAAAAAAAATTATTCAGACTCAGTAGATAGAAGATTGGAGTTTAATTGGGAGTGACTGAGATTTAGGTGAACAAATGGTTTGAACTATGAATTAAGGGAAATATGTAATAGTGGGTCTGGCATTCTAGTAATAATTAGAATACTAATATGTTACTCCTACAATATAGATATATTGTAGGAGTAACATATATATACTCAGAATATGCACTGAAATTGTCCTTTCATATTCAAATGTTGCAAGGATGCAAAAAAGGCAACGATCTGTATACAGTCATCCTCCTGGCTGTTCTTTTGCATAATCAAGATATTTTAAATGTTACACACACAGTCAAGATATTTTAACTCCATGTGTATACATAATGTTCAGGCCATCATCTCACAGCCTGCAGGTTTAGCAAGTAGTAAGTACATGTAATTGCTGGCTGATAAGTTCTTCACATTTTCCAAATATTAGTTGCAGTTCCTGTATCATGTAACTAAGTATCTTACTTGCTAATAAAAAAAATCAATTATATTATAATGAAACATGAACTTGCTGATCTGTGTGTTTTGGTGGTGGTGATCCTTAAAGTCACAAATGTATTTGCAGAAGAGTGTTTGCACATGTTTGTTCTCCTCTCTTCCTAAAAGTTGCTCATTCATCTTCTAAAACAGAGAGCTGATACAGTCAGATAAGAGTTTTTTGGCATTGATGTAACTTAGTGCCTATTGTGTTTATGCTGTGAGATATTCAATTCCCACAGAAAATAAGTAATTAAAATACTTAATCTTTGAACTCTGGTTTTTAAGATTTAGTATGGGGTAAAGACTGATACAAAGGTTTCGTGTCCTATCACTACCTTTATGCTCACTTTTGAGTTCAGAGCAGGTCTGTGCCATCTTCCTCACCAGGGAGTATTCCTTGCTGTTGTGTTATGCAGATGTAGCCAGGAATCCTTACAGAAACATTGAATCATAGAATCACAGAATTGTTACAGTTGAAGATTTTCAAAGTCATTGATTCTAGCTTTTGACCAATCCCCATCTTGTCAACTGAACCATATCCCCAAGTGCCATGTTCAGCCATTTCTTGAACACCTCCGGGGCAGTGACTCTACCACCTCCCCTGGGCAGCCCATTCCAATATCTGATGATCCTTTCAGGAAGAAATTCTTCCTGATGTCCAACCTAAACCTCACCTGGCACAGCCTGAGGCTGTGTCCTTTTGTCCTGTTGCTGGTTCCCTGGGAGAAGAGGCCATCCCCCACCGGGCTACACCCTCCTCCCAGAGAGCTGTAGAGAGCCTCCTTTTCTCCAGGCTAAACACCCCCAGCTCCCTCACCAGCGTCTCAGAGAAGTTAGTCTCTAGACCCCTCACCAGCCCCGTTGCCCTTCTTTGGATGTGCTCTAGCACCTCAATCTTCTTGAGTCGAGGGGCCCAAACTGGACACAGCACTCAAGGTGTGGCCTCACCAGTGCTGAGTACAGGGGGACAGTCACTGCCCTGGTCCTGCTGGCCACGCAAGTGCTGATACAGGCCAGGATGCGCTTGGCCTTCTTGCCCATATGGGCACACACTGGCTCATGTCAGCCAGCACCCCCTGGTTTTTTTCTGCCAGGCAACTTTACAGCCACTCTGCCCCCGGCCTGTAGCTGCCTGGGGTTGTTGTGACACAAGCAAGATTCAGCCTCGTTGAACCTCATACAGCTAGCTCCAGCCCATCAATCCAGCCTGTCCAGATCCCTCTGCAGAGTCTCCCTATGCTCCAACAGATCAATACTCCTACCCAACTGGTTGTCATGTGCAAACTTAGAGAACACTCGATCTCATTGTCCAGATAATTGATACAGATACTGAACCAGTCTGGCCCCAGTACTGACCCTTGGGGGATCCCAGTAGTGACCATCCAACACCTGGAGGTAACTCCATTCACCACCACTGTCTAGGCATGGCCATCCAGTTTTTAATCTAGAAAAGAGTACACCTGTCCAAGCATTGGGTTGCCAGCTTCTGCAGGAGACATCTTAAACAGATTGCAGGAAGAAAAACAAGTGTGCAGAGTAGTTGTCTCAGTATGAGAAATGCGGGACTTGGTGTGAAAATTCTGACCTTAGCAGCAATGTGGCAGTACTTTGATTGGTTTTAGCAGTTTAGAGCTGTTACAAAAGCAGGTTGGTAACACAAGATCATTCAGAATTTTGTATGGTTCTGGGAGACATTATGTCTCGTAGACACCGGTTAAATATGTTGATGGAAAATTTAGATATACATGATATTTGTGAATGAATTGCTGTTCCAATGTACCACATACTTCCTCCTCCTGCATGATAAGTCCTTGTTTAACTAAGGGTTCCCTGACTCCTCTAACTACTCTGTCAGGCTAAGAAAATTCATTCTCTGCAAAACAGTAACATCAGTCAGACCTAGTGATGGTTAGAAAATTTTTGAGTAGTGTTTGTTGTTTTGCATGTAGCGGAGGTCACTCTGGTGGATCCATCTCGTACATGAAAGCAAAGGCTGACATGCTAAGTACATTCCACATACTTCTGTATCCACCCACTCAATACAGATGCTTCCCTCTTCCCACGCCAGCTTCCAAAACAGTTCGTTCGGGAGAAAGAAACAGATGATCTTGCGCTGCCACCTAATGGTAAACATCAGCTTGCTACCACGAGACAGGAAAAGACTTTCTGGAGGTTGAGATGTTTATTTTTAAATGGCTTGTATGGAAATGCAGTAAATTTCATCATTGAATGTGATGGGCATGTGGAAACTTGATCACAGAGATGCATGCAAAAAAATTCTGAAAGCTACAAAAGAGAGTTGCAGTATAGTCCTAGCTTTATGATACCAAAATATAAAGTAGCGCTTACTGCTTGTTAGGTTGATACATCAGCTACAGCTACCAGCCTATAATCTCTTAGTAGATTTCTCTTACCACATTCTGCCAGCTCTAAAGTACAGTTGCCACTTTGTTTTTGTATTTCTAATGAACCCAATGCTACTGGGGAGGAATTGCCAGAGTACACCCTTGCCTTGTTGCTATTGGAGAGACCTTTGTTAACACCTTCTGATTTGTCATGTTTAGTCTACACCAGTGTCCCTTACGCTGATCTTTTTGCATGCATTATTAACACAGTACAGCTGGTACAAAGCCAGCTTCAAGGAGTCTGACTGGTACCAGACAGAGGGGAGAGTGTACAGCAGCTCTAGCTGGAGCTTGTTTATGCTGGTTGCTATTCAGAATCTGTGTTTATTTAAAGTTGCTCCTTTTGACCTTTTGTAAACTCCTGTGGAACTGAGCTTCAAGTTACTTTTTGGTGTCTGTATCTTGCTTTGGGACGTACCTTTAATCTGCAAATATTGTCAGATATGCTGAAATTATTACCATAAGATCCTGAAGTTCTGGAGCAAAACAAATTTTGCAGAAAAATTGCTACTTACTCAACTGCGTTCATTGTCAGGCTTTGTTAATTAGTATCTGTTGCACCCTGTTGCTATTACTTGGTTGTGACTGCTTGGAGGCTGTGATTACCCATGGACGTTTCCAACTAATCTCTGGAGAATATAAATGCTGTGTATGGACACAAGTTCTGTAGTAGAATTTTTAAGAGCCCATGTATCCTCTACTGTTAAATTTGGTTTATTGCTATTAGTCTATACAGAACCTGAAGTTTGGAGTAGTGCAAGGAGGGACTTCTATTGATGGGTACAAGTGAATTGAACACCTGTTCTGAATCCAAAGTAAATGTGCATGGCCTTTACATGGAAGCAAGGACCACTACATCTAATGTTGTATGACTATTAACTATACTCAACATGTGTTTGATGGAAGTGAAAGGGTATCGTGGCTTGTAACCAAATGTATTTTTATTATACTTCTCATTAATATAACCACAATGTGAACTCTCAATTTCTTTTGTATTTAAAATTGTTGCTGAAGCATAAATAAGACTATTTTAAAATGTTAACTATAGGTCTAGTATCAGATCTAGTTCTATTCTAGGTAAAAATAGTGTGCCAAGCAGAAAGTACTAGTATACAAATCCAGTATGTGTACCTTTGCTGAAATTGTAAAGGTCGTGTAATACTTGGGGTTGTCAAGGATGGTAAGCTTCACTCTTCTTTTTCTGAGGTTTTCTGGATTCAATTTGTGTGGTTCTCAGTTTCTTTTACAGTGATTACTTTTAAATAATGATTAAGTATTCTTCATGAAGTGATTCTTGTATAATGAGCAAATCAACAGAGAAATGATTTACAGTTTAATTGCATGCCATTGTGATCTAAGCTTTTGCTACTGGTTCATCTTCACCCTATAACATTGAAAAGAATAAACCAGAAATACTTTCTCAAGCTTATATGGGCTTGTTTATAAGTAAACAATAAGCAAGTTTTCATGAGAAAAAACTTACAAAACCTGACTTACTTAATTTACTAATGGAAGTTAATGAAACAAACTTGTGTATATGTGGAGTCAGTCTCCTTTTAGATGCATCTGGCCAGACATTCTAGAAATACAATTGCTTTCAGTGTGAGCATTTTAGTGTGCACTTGGTTTTGAAGACAGCTGTAGCAAGTCTGTGTGTAGCAAGCTGTAGCGTATCTGTTAGTGGGAAAACTACTGGTAAAATGTACGATAAAAATAAGGGTACTAAACCATACAGTATAACATATTGTTAACATACCTCACACATTCACATTCATGTTTCTAGTCTGTTGTGACTATGTCTAAAATATGTCTGTACAGATAAAAGCATTGTTAATTTATGGTTTTATACAAGTACATCTGCTGGAAAAAAACCTCCTAATAACTTTCCAAGGCAGCCAAACATCAAACTGAAAAAAATTTCCTTCATTTGTGTCCCTCTGTCTGTAGACAAGATTCATTTGCAGTAATTGATTACAAGTCTATCTTGGTCTTTATACATATATATATATATATATACACACATATGTATGTATTAAAAAATAGTTTCATTTTTCCCCCTAGGAATTGTATAGCTCATGCATAAGCTTAAATTGTCATGCATATCCCTTACAAACCTGCAGTTATGAGTAGCATTTGGTATTGGCATATTTGAGTGGGTGTGCTTTTTGTATTATATCTGCCTCTTTTGGTTTTGGAGAACATACATGGAAATTCTGAAAATATGAGCAAAATTCTGCTTCTGTATTGATTGCATTCACTTAAATAGTGCTTGCACAGAATGTCTAAGTCTCTCCCAAAAACTCAAATTTGTTTTCTTGGTTTTGTTTTTTAGCATTAAAAAATGCAGCTGTCCACAAAGATGTCACCATGTGTGGATCGAATATAAATGGTTTTTTGTACAGTTGTACTGTGTATTGCATGTGAAGTGCTATCCTTCATGTTTCTACTGGGCATTTTTGACTAATTGGAGGGTAAAAGAAAGTATCTTAAATTGTCTTTAAATGAATAATGAATTGAAACTTTCTTTTTACATCCATCAACATTTTCTGCTTACTGTCATTCATTAAATTTAAGGTCATTGAAAATCATTTTTTCATTGAACACAGGCAAATGTTGGAACCCTCATTTTTTCCTGCTGCAGTTGTTTCTCACACTATTTTCCCTGTATCTCTACTTTTCATATCTGTCATCACTTTTCCCTGAATCTCATTTGGGTTTTTTTCTGGTTTTTAGAAAGTATTGTTTCATGCCCCTGCTGTAATCAGGTGCTACTGATGAAAGACTTCTGTACCATGTCATTATGTACGTAGGTCCTTTGTACCTGCTGGTGCTAATGGACATTTGGTATGAAAAGAAACTTCCAGGAAACAACTCCTCTCTATATAATTGTACTTTTTAATGTGCCCGCCTTTAGATTTGTTTCACTTAATCTGCTGTTTGCTTTTTGTAATAAAAACAGCTTTAACTATCTTGAAACATGTTTAGATTAGAAAAAACTTAAACTAACAAATCACTGCTTTTGTGTCCATTTAAATGGCTTTCCCTGTGTGTTAAATGTAATTCTTTATAACTGACTCTGTATTGCTACTCCCACCCAAGTTTGCTCTCAAATGCGAAGTATGGCAGATTTTCATTTGCTTACAGTATACTTTGTATAGCAAAGCTCACCTAACTTGTGAGCATCAGAGAGGGACTTCATTGTCTTTTGAGTTGGATCTTGTGATGAAATAGTAAATTTTTGGAATAGATGAGAATATTTCGCATGAAAGGGATATAAGTCCATCTAGTCCAACTAACTGACCCATTTAGGGCTGACCACAAGTGAATTTGTTTGCCACAGTTAGTCTCTGAAGATGGGATGCAGCTGGTGATGAAGATGAGAGGAGGGAGTGCACCTGGTGATGTATTGAGTGCAGGGTGGAACGAATATGGCCAAGTGTTGAGTGTGTGTCCAGACTGAGGGATGAAGGTTGTTGTGTTTTCATCAAAAAGTGCTTTAAATATTTTTATTATGCAGACTTAAAGTAAATGGAATAAATTTTCTGGATGAGTATCTTAGAAACTACTTATAGTTTTAAAAATGCTGTTGTAGAGAATCTGTTTTCACAAGGAATTGCTCACATGGTTTCTTCATGCATTTGTAAGACTGAATAAAAACTTACAGAACCTGCTGGCTGCCTCTTGAGATAAGTCTGGTTTTCCTTTGTTTTGTGTGTGGTGAACAAACAGATCAGTGTGTTCTGTTTTGCAAGAGAATTATTTTAACTCAGTATTATACTTTTTCCAGTATTTGTATATAATGGAAGTATATTCTCTGTATCTCCCTTGCATGTTTCTGTTACTTCTGCTGCTTAAGAATCAATAGACAATAATTGTGTGAGATCATTTACAAGCTGCCAAAGTTCTGATGTCTTGCCATTTTAAAGTTAAGTAGAAGCACTTTGTACAGACAAAATTTCTGTCTTATGTGTAATAGTGAAATCATAATGGTAAAATAGTTTTGCTTAGAATAGATTTCAGTCTCTCCCAGTCATGTTACATGTGTCTGTAGTAGCAGATTTAATTTCAAGGTGCGTTACAAGTTCATGTTCCCATCTTATAGGGAAATGATTTGGTGTTTGTTGTTAGTTTGGGTTTTTTTGTGAATGTTTTAATTGTAAACAAGGCCTGTTTACAAGGCTATGTTTCACTGAAGAAATGCATATTCATTTTTCAGGGGCAGATTTCCTCAAAAAGATTTGGAGTCACTGTTTCCTGGGATGAGTGCTGATTTCACAAGTGAAAACTTTTCTGCTGCCTGGTACCTGATTGAGAATCATTCAACAACAAGGTTTGTTGCTGTCACATAAGTAATTGTTTTAAATGCAAGTTACTGATGGTATTTCATTATGCAGTAGATGTGTCAATGGTGGTTTATGTGTAAAACAGTCTCAATTGTCTCTGGTGTGTCTGCTTGGCCTGAAACATGAATCAACCGGTTTGCTTAATCTGCTTCTGAGAAAGTCCTTGTTTTTAACCAGACTTAATTTATGATGGCTTTTTTTTCTTTATATTCACAACCCCCAATGTCAGGTGGAAGCTATCTTTCTTCAAACTTTAGGAATCAAGAAGTTAGCCCGGCCTTGAGTGGAATCTCCAGGTGTTCAGTCGTGAACAGAGACACAGGTTATAGGCACTGAACAGATTACTAAAATTGTTCGTATCAATTAGGTTGTAGTTAACACTTGTGGAAAATGTTGTAGTACCAGAAGTTGGACAAGCGAGTAGAATCTTTGAGGTAAATCCCTTAAAAATCTTGACAATTAAAATCTTAATTTAGAAATACAGTTCATAGTATGTACTTACATGAATGTATTATATAAATATATTTTTGCATGTATAACTGAATTCCAGAACTTATATCTGCTATGTCTTCACATAATGCTGGAAGTCATTTTTAATAGAGATGATGAGCTTCATTTCTTGTTTTCAGCTAGATACTCAGATTGGTATTTTAAAGAGAAATACAACTTTACAAATTGTTTTAGTTTTGTTTCCTACTAGTGGAAAAGGGGTGGGTTGCTTCTTGGTTTTGGGGCTGGGAGGATATTTCGTTTTTAAAGAAACAGCCATTTACTCTGCTTGGGAAATACTTAAATTTCCTCTCAAAATGATGGTACTTTAAAGGGTCAGAATAGCAAGAGAATGATTACCTAATACATACACGTACGGAAATACTTAAATTTCCTCTCAAAATGATGGTACTTTAAAGGGTCAGAATAGCAAGAGAACATGATTACCTAATGCATACACGTACGATGACAGCATCTTTTGAAATCAAGCAACTAAGAGGAGTTACTCCAAATTAATTCTGTCTGTCAGAATCTGATAACTTTGGGGATCATCAAGTTTTTTAAAAAAAAAAATAGGGGATAATTAAGTGATAAAGAGTAAACAGCTTTTGATGTAGGTCTTTGTAAAAATTTTTCTTGCACTTTGGTGTCAAAAACTTCAAATTCAGACTATCAGGGGATGGTGATAACAGCCTGCAGTAAAATGAAGGGACAGAGTGCTACCTGTGGGTTCAATGACAGCATTAAGAACGCTGTAGGTAATTACAAAACTAGCTGGAAGTGTCTAACCTTAAGTGCCTTTACAGTCATATGCTGTCTGAGAAACAAGTAAGAAACAGAACTCCACATGGAATTAGACGAACATACTACTGGAATAAAGTGGGCTAGCTCATGTACCTAGTATTTTGGGAAGTATAGCAAGAGGCCACCTGAAGAAGATCCCCAGAAAAGAAGAGATGGACTTGACCTTCATGTGAATGACAGCTGGAATAAATATATGGGCCCTGTTATGGAGCAGGATGGTTGAGATCTTGTTCAGGAGACTGGAATGGGTGACATTGCAGTGGCATGAGGAAGTGAACAAAATCTTCCTTAAGCAACTTGGAGAACTTTCCGGAGAGCAGACCGTGGTTTTTGTAGAAGACTTTAATCTCCTTCATATTTACAAGAGAGGCAGCAATCCCAGGAGGCTTGTGAGGAGTTCTGGGAATGACTTCTAACACAGCTGGAGTGTGGGCCTTCAGGGGTGCTGCTCTTCTGAGTAGGATTCTTGCAGGCGAGGCAGGGGATGTGATAACCAGTGGCAGCCGTGGCTGTAGCAATTGTGAAATAGTTGAATTCAAGATTCAAAGGGGTGTGGGGAAGGCAAGCAGGAGAGTACACACCTGGGATTGGAAAGCAGTCATATAGAAGACAATCCAGTGTTTGTAAAAGTTGACTGTCTAGTGCAAAGCATCTTCTGGGGTGTATCAGCAGCAATGTGTTAGGTAAGATATGGAGATTATTCTGCTTGGAAGATATGGAGATTATTCTGCTTGGCATTGTTAAAGCTGCAGTTGAAGTGCTCTGCCCACCTATGGCCACTTCTATATGAAAGATGTGAGAGCTGAGCCACAAGCTCAGGAGAGTGTAAATATCTGTGGCTATACAGCTTGAATGAGTTAGGTGCTTTTAGAAAAGAAAAAACGTTTTTAACACTTTGTCTAGTATCAGCTGAAGTATTTCATCCTGCTGAAAAAATTCCATCATTTTGTGTCTTTGCATGTTGACAGTTTCAAGTAATGATCGACTCCATCCAATGACATAAAAAGTGTTAATTTGTACTTTTAAATGAAATCTGGATTTTTTTTGCATATTAACTGCATTTATATTGGTCTATAAAATCCAAATCTTAGTGTTGAAGGTCCAAAAGCAGTGTAAAACTCAACAGGAATAAATGCTTAAAGGGTAGGGTGAATCCAGTTCTGTTTTGAATTTAACTATAAGTATGTTTAAATAAAGAAGCAAAAAACTGTTTTGGTTGCTTTTCTTTTTTTTTCCAATTCAACATATATGTAGTCTTAAAATATTCTGGAATTGTATAAATATCATCCCATATAATTTGTGCTGTTTTTCTGGAAATGCAGCAGTGGTTTAGTTCTTGTCCTCTATGTAACCTTAGCTATTGGAAATGGTAAATGTGTGGTGCACTGACATATTGGTTATCTTATGTCTGTTTTATCCTTGAAGGATATTCTTTTTAAGAAATCAGTATAACATCCTTTTTACTAATTCTTTTAATCCTGGCAATATCCTGTTAAATAAAAATGAACTATTTTGACATGCTGTGAGATCATCAGGTAACATGAAACAGTGCTTAAAAGGAGAACTGTACAGATTTTCATGATTTTGAAAATGCTGCTGGTAAGTTCTTCACATGTGCCCAAGTGGATCAATCCAGGTAATGAGTAATGTTATTTCTGTCCAGCAGATGGAAACAGAAAATTAGGCAAAATTTTGTGACATCATCAGTATAAAAGGAAAAGTGCTAGTGTACCAGTGTGCTTTGTCTCCCTGCAGGTGGTGATAGCCTTCTCATTGCCTGGGCTAAAATATGGTGTTTTTTTGTACTAGCTCTTATTTTAAAATGGCCAGAATATTGATGGAATTGTCTTATGTCTTAGTTTTCTACTTCCTTGATCCCTCTCCTCACAGAGTTGTAGTGCAGTTTTTTGTTTCATTTTTTTCTTTTTTGTATTAGGCAGATAGCTTTGGCTGGCAGCTCAGAAGAACGACTTTAAGGATGAAAATAATGTGCTATAATTGTATTTCTGAGCTTGTTCATGGTGGTGCTTTTATAGTTAATCAAGTAATATAATTACTGAGGTCATATTAATCATCATCAACCAAAAAAAATATATACAAATAATGAAGATTTATTCACAACATAAAGCTTTTCAATTAATTGCAGGTGCTTGCAAAAAATAAAGATGTGAAATCAAACGTAAACTGGCAAAAGTGGAGCAATATTAGGAAAATCAGATAAAAAAGAAAGCTACCATACCAACAGCAGTGATGACTTGGCAATTAATATTGCCTTATGAAGTGTCTTTCAAAAATATTTCAGCAGATTGCATATAAAAACCATACCTTCATAAAGCTTGAATCTGTTTAGCTTTTCTTTTTGTTTGCACTAATATTGTATTCAATTCTGAACTGTATGTCCAAACCAACATAAAAATATTGAATGAATTTAGAAACAAAAGCGAGAAAGGATTGTGAGTAAAGCTGCAGAATTTAACAAATGTCATTATTTAAGAGACTTGTAACATCTCACTTGTTAATCTACTGTGTTCTATGTGTGGTGAATTCTATTTAATGTAGTACTGATAGTTAGAAGAAGAATCTTGACCAGGTTGTGTTTTGAAGAAATCTCTTCCATCACAAGTGATAGAATCCCTCTATTTGGGGTTGAAACTAAAATACTGAAGTCTTTGGACTAAGAATCAAGTCTCATTATTGAAATGCACACTCATTAGCAATTACTTCGCCCCTAGTAGTTGTTCTGAAAGTAAGTGGCTTTATTTTCCAAGTAGCTTGTTCTGTTTATTTATTAGATGACCTTATTGTTTGAATGTCTCTGAGGTTTTCTTGTTTGTTTTCAGTTTTGATCAGCTCAAAACAGCTGTTGTGAATTTGAAGAAACAAGCCAATAAGAAAAATGAAGGGAGTCTAGCTTATGTCAAAGGAGGTCTCAGCACATTTTTTGAAGCACAGGATGCTCTGTCAGGTAAAGATGCTTTGCACTTACTAGGTACAAGAAAGAAAATATGTGCATATATGATTGAATCTAATACTAAAAATACTGTTTCTCTTCATGGTCTGTACTAAAACTGTATAATGAGCCCAAAATCTGTGCTGTGTTGGTCACAAGCTAGAACTGGCTAACTCATTGATGTGGTTTATTTGCAAAAGATGTCACCAACTGTATGTTACAGGAATTAAAGGCATTTGATCAGATTGCCTAGACCACAAATGCAAGAAAGAGAAGTGTTAAACTGGAGTTAAGATGGCTTGGAAACTGTAGCAACAGAAAACTTTTGATTTTATGATGCCGTATCCAATAGTCAAATTGTAATATTTATATGAATATCCAGACACTTGCTACTTTGGGAAATCAGAGCCTTTGTGTTCTGCTTGCCATTGGGAGAATGCAGCACAGTAGTGAGATTGTAATTGTCATTTATATATATATATGTTTATTGTATATAGACACACAGAGACACTCTTAAAGCATTAAATGTCTCACAGGTCAAACCTGGCTGTGGGCCACTGTAGTCCTGTCTAGTGAGGCTCTGGTCTGGGTGAGACAGCAACAGGAAACCATCCCCAGTAGGTTTGTCATTTACCACTATGCTGATTATCCATCCTGGTCATTGGCCCCTTTGGCCAAAATCTAACAAGGTTCAATAACAAAAGTAATAAAGAATTTAGCAGAAAATCTAAAGAATGTGGTGGTAGTCATAGGAAAATACTCTAAGGAGAACCGTTACTTGGTGTTGTTTCACCTTTTTAAGCTGAGTTTTCATTAAATGCTAGGAAAAATAATAGGCTTTCCTTGTACTTCTTATATCTTGGAAATACTGAACTCCTGTTTTGTTTTTTTTTAATTGTCTCAAGCATGATCCAAAATAAAGATTGAAATGTGGCTTGTTTTGCACAACCAAATTTCCTTTGCATAAGGACTATCCCATACTCTAAAAAACTGAGTTCTGTTTTCAAGAAATTGCTGCTATGGATAAAAAGTAGTGCTAACAGTGTTACGTTGTAAGGTTATTTTTTGGATCAGCAAATACTTAGCAGGATTTGAAGAAGGATAAGGCAAACCATAAATGTTGTGAGGTTTTAGAAAAGCTGAGCACAACTGAGTAATTTAGTTTTGTTCCACCTCTTAGTAGCATTTTGCCTGTGGAGACTGATTTTCTGATAAATGAGGAGGTCAACAAGCAAGTAGTAATATGAGAAATATTAATAAAATCATGGTAGGGAAAGCAACCGTGTTTATTTTATTAACTACTGTAGTCTCAATTGAAAAAAAGTGTAAGCTGTAATATTGTTTTGTGTCTTTTACCTTTATCAGTGTTATTTTTACCTAAAATCAGGGTTTATCAGTGCAGTCCTTTAGCTAAATTATGAGCTTAAATTTGGGATGACTCAAGTGGCTCTTGGTGTCACTTTTTGCCTGTAACCAAAATGGCTTGGCTTTGTCCTCCCCTCAATGATCTCCCTTTAGTGCTCAAAAGGAAGCAGACTTTCAGCCTATACAGTGAATTAAAGTGGTATAATGGAAGAAGGGCCTTAATGCTCTTGTAAAAGAAAATTATAGACTTAAAGCCTCACTCTTATAAATTCAAAACACTGTAACACTGAAGTTCAAAGGCAGCATCAATATAATACTTAGTTTTTAAATTCGGAACCCAAATTCTTAATGAGGATGCAGTACAGGTCACAGCTGTCTTCTGTAGCATTTTAATAGACGTTTCTCTGTTGAAGTGTTATCCTAAGTGCGTGTGCAGAAGGGTTTTTACTTCTTTTCAGTCAATAAACCCACTCTTTTATTGCATATGAATTTCAGTTTTGAATGCAGAGCTACATATTTGCCTGTTCTTCCTCCTTATGCAGGATATTTTTGAGAGAGTATATTTGGAAAAATGGCATAGCTTTTTAAGGACTTGAACTTGTGATAGGTACAATCAGCTGTTAAATTGGATGTTGCTTCCAGTAGCAAGAAAAAAAAAAATACTTATTTGATGCCATCATCCAGCCCTACTGCTAGATGCCAAAGGTTTTTCCAGAACATTTGATCACTACAGTTTTCTCAAATGAAAAATGCTGAGAATTAAGAGTAAGCATTAATAACATTGTTCTAGAGAAACAGCTCAGATGAAGATTCTAAAAAACCAACAAAAACAACAACAAACCACCAAACAAAAACCCCCAAGCAAACAACCCCCCCATTAATTCTTCATTATGCAGTTATCAAATTCAAGCTTTTTAACAGAAGAATGTTAAATTAAAAATATAATCTGGCTAGACAGTGATTGTGCAAGATGATGTGATGGCACTTTTCTGTCCTTACACACCTAAGGATGAATTTTTATGTCTTATTTTCTTCTTTAAAAAGTGCAACTAGAATTTCAACAAAGCTGAAGTGAGTAGTAGCTTATATTTGAAAGCTGAATAATTGTTTCAGCACAAACTCTTAAGGATATAGCCATTGTTCTGCAAACTTTTATTATTTGATGCTGAGCATACAACTGTCACAGATGAAAAGTGACTTAAGGGAAACCCTTACTGAATACATTTTTTCTGTGTTCCAATATGATTTAAATTTTCTGAGTTGGTTCATTTGTTTAAATATTTTTAACTCTCTTGCTTTAGGAAGATTTCTAAAATCTAATTTATTTTCTAAAGGTAGGGTTTTTTGAGGGCAAAAATTTAGACTCTCAGTATTCCCTTTCAGATGTCTTAGAACACGTCTTGTAACGCCAGTGGTTATGCTTCATAAACTGCAGGTCTGTTGCACTGTAGTTATAGAGTGGAGCTACTTGTGAGCAGTTATTTCTCTTAAGTCTCCCTGCATTAGTACAGGATAACTTTTCATGGGAGGATCACATTAGGAGGTATAATGCTTGCCCAGTTACTTCATACTCCTCTACAGCTTTTATACATGTTTTGTAAAACTCATATACATTTAACAATGTTTATTGCAAATATATATTTACCTTGATTAAGGAAACCCTGAATCACTGATTATTGTGCAGCTTGTTTCATTAGTTAGGACCAGTAAGTTCTGTCTGATCTTAAGTGTACTATCAGACTCTATTACACATTTAAACGACTATTAATATTTTCATAAATAAGCAATGGAAAGCATAAAAAGCAGTCCTAAGATGTTTATTGTATTTTGTGATTTAGAGGCTGTTTGCTGAGAAAATAAGAGCTCAAATAGACCAGAACACATTCTTGTTTGGTTTAATTTCTGGGAAAATAGAATAGCCTTATCAGATCCCCATGTCTCTCTGGCTGTTAGCTTGGCTGACAGTTTGACAGTGACTCTGCAGAGGAGATGTTCAACAGGAAGTTTGTTTCGTCAGCTGAAGGGAGCTGTAAACTGAGCTGAGGGGAGCAAGGTTTATCTCAACTTGACCTACTTGTCAGTGTCAGGGAGTTCAGCTGGTTCATTTCCTGTAATTCTAAGTGCAACCTAGAAAGTAGCATTCCTAAAAGGGTGGCTGTTTATGTGTTTGTAGTTCAGACGTATTTTACCGTCACAAGCAAGTCAGGTCCCACACAGAAGTTGTTAGGAAAGTTAGCAAATTAATTTTCTTTCAGTGTGGTTTTTCTTCTGAAATGCTCTTTGCAATGAACCTAAGGCTGCAGTTTTTTCTTATTTAAATGACAGGAAAAAAATAGGGAAATGACTACTTCAGATTCTCACACAAAAACATGTAAGTACGACATCTCTGTTGGCAGGTAAAGAAGATGCTGTAATGTCTTTAAAACACAGATATCATGGGCAAATTTGAGGTTTAGATTTGGCTCTCTAGTTTGCCATGGCTACAGTTTTTTTGCAGTTACAACTACAAACACATTTTTTATGATTTTCAGGAAGAAGTCTGTACAAAAGAAGCACTACTGGCTATTACAGCACTGTTCCTTTTTTCCGTTTCCTACTCCTGTTCAGATATGTGGTCTGTGGGAATACCTGCATGATAGGGACCTTGGGCTATAGTTGGCCTTTTGTCTTCTACCTTCCTTAATACATAAGCTCGGATGGTGTGGCTGAAATTACCTGGCTGAAATGATCCTAATCTGGCCAATACCTGGGGTTTTTTTGTTTAGTTTTGGTTTTTTTCTTCCAGTAGACTATTTTTACAGTTCATTCCCTGAGGCTCATGCTAGTATGAGCATGTTAGTGATCCAGGGTTGGATTCAGGCTGAATAAGTCTGTGCTTCTGCCATTATGTCTGTTAAATTAATTTTCTCCTAAAGTAAAACAAAAAATATCACCTGAGCTATATTCAATTCTGAGTCAAACTGGGAAGTTGAGAAGCTAAAATCTGATGCTAGTCTGTAATAAATGTATCCCTTCACTTCAAACTTTTGAGGAATTTTGTTGTATTTGAATTTAAAGGGGTTATATAGAGCCAACCCAATTTTTCATTAGTGATTCTGTTTGCAAAATAGATTGATGAATAATTTTGAAATGGTTTTCTTTTTTCCAATTAAATGTTAGGGCATGACTGTTTTTGCTTGGTAACATGGGATTGGGATGGTATACCAGGTTTTGCTGTTGTCACATTGCTGTTTTGTAACAAATCTAATTCACACTTTTGCTTTACTTTACTCTCATGTATTTTTTTCAAATAGTATGGATTTTTTATAAACCTATGAATTTGAGTAAATCCAATTCAAATATATGATTGCTGCTTAAACGTTGCGCAGGTGACTTGAAATGTCTGGAATAGCTCTGTTTCTAATTCTCTGTGTGATCTGTGTCTATTAATGTTATCCTCTTCCTCCTACTTCAAGTGGTAGAATATTGTCTTTTCAGGGTGAGAGCAGTCTGCTGTTACAGCTAATGATTTTAAAGATGATAATTTGTAGAGTATAAGAAAGAATAGGACCATGGAAGCAAGCTGGCAAGAATAAAAAAATGATACTGCATGTATCAGATACATATCTGAGAGCATATCAGTCACTTCAGAGTAGCAGTTCCTCTGCATATGTGTGCCCTATAGCAGGTGCAAGTTACATTATTTCAAGGTAAGAATTATGATCATGCCTCCATGTAGTCATCATGAAGCGATAGCTGATGTGCTCTCTGCTCACTGTCTAGCTTTCCAAGTGGGTCCTCCTATCTGAATACTTGAATCATCTTTGTGCTACCCTTACAGGCAGAAACTGAATGAGAAGGATAAGTACTATCATTGCTTCATATTTTTCCTTACATTTGTAGGCCTCCTCAGCATTCAAAATGAAAAAATAGATGTGCTAAATTAGGCATTCTAAAAATAGCCATGCTAAATAAAACTTAATTTAATTTTTCTTGTTGAAAACTTGTGTTCTGATCTTTCAGCACTAGGTAACAAGAGGGACGTTAAAATGAGAAACGTATTCTAAGAGAAAGATGACCTGACACAGGGGTGCCATAAAGTATATATGTGGTGGTAGATAGTTTAGTCTTGGGTGAATGCTTCCTCTTCACGCAGTTTTTACAGTCAATTTTTGTAGCATACCAATTGTTACCTTAATGCAGTTTTATAAAAGCAAAAGTTATCACAATTGATAAAAGGCTCAAACTTTCCTTTGGTGCAGGTCCCAGCATGGTATAGTGTAGGGAGTTGGGGGGTTTTTTTGTCTCAAGCGAGAGAAAATTTGATTAGAAAATATGGGAAACAGCAGCAATTGTCACAGGTCATAGTGAAAATTCTCTGCCCAAGTTCTGCTTTCATGCTGGCTGCTCATGTGTCTTCTTCATCAGTTACTGTTTTAGAGATGTGAGCTAATTGCTGGCAGAATTTCTTCAAAGGGATGTAGTTTTGACAGCTTATAGTTACTGTGTGGCTGTCATATTTTATGAACTTGGGTATTTTTCAGGTAGGTTAACTCTTCAGTTTGAATTTGAAAAATAGTAAAGCATATGGAAAGAGAAATATGTTTTGCAATTGCAATTTTCAAACAGCTAATTCTGCAATTGATTGCAAGTGTGCAAAAAAGTTACCTGTGACTAAATTTAATCCAGGCTTATCCTGCAAGCCATAAAACCACCTTAATTTCATGCTACATTATTCCATTTTGATTTCCATACCACCTTTTAAATGCAACATTTAAAAACTACTTTTGTTTTTACTATTTTTACCTTTCACAGATGCAGAAATTTAGCACTAGTAAAGAGAGAATAGCATTTTCTGTACTGTTTAAATCTGAAGTGTTCTGGCAAAGGCCTGGATCCAGTCCTGGAATTTTTAGTGCATCCATAGGCAGAATAATAAGCCACATTTTCCTGTCTATTTCCAAGATATTTGCCCAGAAATATCAGACTTGCTTTAATATAAGTCCATCTGAGAACAAGTTGTCTGGTCTCATAATGTTTTTAGACTAAAATTTTTGTGATTTATATATCAATAAAGCCTCCCTTCCTAGCACTGTGCTTCAATTACCTTAAAATATCGTGTTAAGTCTGTCCATTTTCTTCGATTTTTTCCACTGTGTTGGGTAAACAAGCTTGAAAAAGTAAATGCTAGAGAAGCAAAACACAAAAAGGCAACTTAAGACAATACTGCATTTTGTTCAGTATTTTGTCATTTTTGCTAGGATTAATAATGTTAACCAAAATAAAGCTGAGTTTGCTATGCCAATACAAAAATACCTAGAATTCTCATGGGGCACTGCAGGAATGACCAAACCAAACTAAACTTAGCACTATTAACTAATGGCCAAAGGAAAAAAAAATACTTCTTTTTTTTTTTTAGATTTTCATAGAGTAATGTGTTAGGAGCTCTGTTCGTGGCATCCTGTCTTTATTGCTTTCCTCTTTATATGCAGCCCTGCCATCCTGTTAAATCCAGTCAGAACAGTTTTTACCTTACATAGGGATGCTCTCCTCATCAATGACCTTCTTATGTTTTGCTAAAATTACAACAAATTGTTAGTCTTCCAATAAAGGAAACCTAAGGCATTTTTATTCATGCATAAGGCATGAATCCTGGCAATGTTCTAATGTGTTCTTGGTTCCTCCATTATTGTTCTTTGGTGCCAGGTTCTTAGTTACCCACATCCGATCTTCTTAAATGCTTTTCTGTCAGCCTTGCACTTCTTGTATTTTTCCCCCTCCTGATTTCTGCATCTGACTAAAAGGATGTGATTTATTTCAAGTACTTTTTTCTTTAACCGAGATTCTATGAAAATGAGTAAGATTTTCAAATGCCAAAAGCATTTCTAGCCATCCTTTAGTCAGAAAATGGTAGAAGATGTTCATCTGTGTTGCTTTGAGCTGAGAGGCTGAGGAACTTTTGAGAATGCCATGCCTGGTGTCTATCTCAAAATACATTTTAAAAATATCTAATGAGGAAATCAAGTGTGAAATTTGCAAATCAAAAGCTGCATGATCCTGGCAAGTGTGGTTTAACTTACTAGATTCATGGTTACCATAAATCTAACAAAAAGCCCCATAGCCTTTCTTAGATTAAATAAGATTATTTTCAACACAAGTAGCAATGAATTAATTGCAGTTTATTTTAATACAAGGCCTGTATTATGGCTTATTTGCCAGATTAAACTTTGCATGTGTTCTGGTATATTTAGTTGCAGTTAGAGGTTGTGAGTTTTGAACTTAGTTTATTCACTATTATTAATCAGTTTCTGCCTGCAGCTGTGAAGTTTGCAAGCCTTTAAATATCCTGACTTAGCTAGGAAATGTGAACACTTACTGGCAAAGATGATACAAAATACAATTAATTAGCTGGCCTTAGTTGAAGCATCCAGATGTAGCCTTTCCTCATTTTTATTTACTGTATGCTTCTTACAGTAAAGCTCCTAAAAATAACAAACAGATTCTGCTGGGTTTCCAGCTGCTTTTCTAACTTGTATAGTTTGTGTCAGGTAAATCCAGGGTAAGTGGCAGTTCAAGAAAAATCCCATCCATCCTTTACTTCAAGCCTTCAAAGACCTAAAATTGTCTCCTTACTCTTATTGCAGCCAGTGATGAGTTGAGAGTAAGAAGTTGCATTTGAAGGTAATCCTAAGTACTGGTAGTGGGGAAAGAATAGGATGTCTTTCCACCTTCCCTTGGCCGTATGCTCCTTTGCTTATACTGCAGTGCTGCCACTGAGGCAAGCTCACTGGTCAGTAAAGCAACATTTCTTCCTTGGTGAGTTAGTTTTGCACCAAATTATCTCACTGCAGCTGCCCTGCAGCTGTGTGATTGCTAGATCCAGCAAAAGGAAGCACTTTGGGTACAGGAGAACAGGGGTTGTCCCAAACAGTATCATCCCACTATTAGATGGATTTAGTGCTTTAAGAGAAAAAAATAACTTGAGTATCTCTAGATCCCGTTCAAAAATGAGGTCTACAGATACTTTTCATGACTGCATATAGTTTGGCTTGTCTAAACTTTTAAATCAATGACTTTTTGTCTGGTCTTCATGGAAGGAACATGCACTTTCAAAATCATTTGATTCAGATGGAGTAGGCTCAGACTTTATCAGAAAGCTTTTTTCACTGTGGAAATTTAAGACATTTTTTTTCTTTTGTAACTCAGCCTTGGAACACAATGAATGTGCTCTCTATTGCTAAATCAGAATACGATGTGTAAAAATAACTACAGTAAACAAAGTAGCTTAAACATGTAGAAGGAAATATAACAAATTTATTGTGTGAACACAGAGTAATTTAAGTAGGTTTAGACTTTACAGAATGTCCTAAAATACCTTATTTCAGACAATGGTTCAAAAATGCCTTTTTTTTACACTGCTAGTTACGTATGCTTAATATCCCTTTATCTGTACTCTGCAATGTTTTCCATGTTTCTGAAACTCAACACCTTGGTTTTTTGTTGGTTTTTTTTTGCCTTGCTGACATACTTTTCTCTGTCTGCAAGTTCGTTTTGAATTGACTTAATAGGACAATTCTTCCTGGATTCCCAACATCAAAATTTTCGAACTGATTCTTGAATACTGTTTTCCAGGTTGCTATGCACAATAGCATATTTCACAATGAATAGCATTCTTTTCACAATGTGAAAAGAAATTGCTTTCTGCCTTCTAAAAGGAAGAGGAGGGAATAGTATATTGCCATTGTATGTTCTTTTATGAACAAGATGAGAAAGAGAATTGTTTTGGAAAGATGTATTTTAACTTTCAGCAACTGGTTAAAGTTCATGATATTTTAATTTTAATATCATCGTAATTTCTAAATAAGCTGCCTTTATAATAAGAAGCTACATTTTGAGACTTTTTGAAGGTTCTAACATGGTAAATAGTGCTCTTCCAAAACTTACGTACAAGAAAGAAGTCTTCATCATGTTTTACCTTTTGTTGCCAGTATGTATGCTTTGATAGATGTTTAGATATTACAGTTCACTTTTGGAAATGCTTAGGTGTGCCCCCTTCAGAAGCTGTGTGATAATGCATTGGTCAGCAATTAATGGTATGTAATTAAAGGCTCCAAAATGCTAAATTTTAAAAACCTCTGAGGCAGTATGTAACTTAGACTTTAATCCACATCTATTTTTAAAGTATCTTTCAAAAGTATGTTTCATAGAATGATTTCAAAATATGTGAATTGAAATCATTACAGCTTGATGTGATTCCAATAGCACTTGCAACATTTGGCTTTAAAATGTTTGTTTATGTTGTGGTTGCTGTTCTGCTGAACTTGCTTTTCAGCAAAGTTATGTAAAGTTAATTGCACTACAATAATTGACTACCTCTGACTGAAAATGATATATAGAAGTGGAGTCATGTCAGTAGAGCCACTAATGCTTTTGTTATAAAATTGTAGAAGTATTCTTGTTGATAAGTGCTGTCCCCATTGTACACAAAATACGTGTGACAGCTAACAACACACCATCTTTTAAGATAGATCTCTGTCCTTAAAATGTACAAGAATCTGTCAGTTTTAGTTCATTTCATTTCAGGGTTGATTATCTTAAGAAATATGGTGTCCTAATTAGATTTTTTTTCCCCTCTGATAACTTTAAGAACGAAAATAGAGTTGCTCTTGTATTTTCATGAAAGCAAGGCTTCCTGTAATTCTTTGTGTAGGATCAAGGGATTGAAGGGTCGAATTTGGATGTTTGAGAATAATTTATTTTTCCTTCTTTTTTCTCTTTTTTTTTTTTTTTTTTTTTTTTTTTAAATTACACACTGGCCTTACTCACCTGTCTCCTCTATTTTCCCCCAATGAAAATTGCTCCTTTGAAAGAGACTGGAGACTATAACGGGCCATCCTGTTTCAGGATCACTCCTTGCAGTAGGACTGAGGCCCCAGGTTTCCTGTCCTTGTTCAGTTGTTAGCTTGCATCTGCGTGGCATGGGCAAGTAGGGGATGGCACTGGAGAGGGAACCAGTTGGCAATGGCATCTCTGTATGCATGGTATGGGCAGTTTATGGCAATATTTCAGACCTAGTTCAAATTTCACCCAGTGGATTGAATTGCAGATATCTCTTTCAGCACCTCCGGTGTAGTCTTGGGGAGCTTCTTCTAATGTTGTTTCACCTTAAAAGAATCCAGCTGAGGAGCTCAGTTTGCTCTGCCATACAAACCGGAGCAGGATAAGCTGGAATAGTTGAAAAGCTGCTTTCAGAAGTGTATCTGTGTTTTGAACTAAAATACATCATTACTTGCTTTTTTCAAAGCAATGGGTATCACTGTTTTCAGGAGTAGCTTAGCTTCACTCCATTCTACTGAGAACCAGCGGAAAGCAGTAGGAGGATTTTTTAAGCCTCAAATGTATCTAAAGCAGTAGGAGCTGATGGCTATTTGATAGAGCAGATTTTGCATGTTATCAGATTAAAAACCTGAAAGGAAAATCATATTTTATATATGCTGCATATATAGAGGAATAATACTTTAAAAGAGAGAAATACTGGTTTGTGCTGGTTATGCTGAAAGTAGAAGAGGGAAGGAGGGCTCTGTGATAGAGGGGAAGTAGAAGAAAAGACTATCTACACTACATTCACTGTTCGTATTTTCGGAGTAAGATAGTGTCATTAGGCTGTGCTGGTAAGTCTCACCCTCTCTGCAAAAGATATTAGAGTAAATTATAGTAAAATAATAAATTAGTGCTGGCACTGTGCATTTCCACCTCCATTAGTAATACCACACAGAAATAAGGGTTCAGAATTTTGGCATTTTAGGACAGGAGAAGAATAGCATCTTAAAAAATAAAGCATAATTAAAAAAAAAAATAAACCCCCCTCTGTTTTCCTGTTGTTTTGAGCAAAATCACACAGAAAGATTGTGATAATGGTTAATTATTCAAGAAACTTTAAAATTGTATTTAGGAGTGCCTTTTTATAGATGAAAAGAAGTGATGGGGGAATGTTGTAGCACGATTTTGGCATTATCCAGATTCCCAGTGACTCCCTTTCTACCCTTAAATTTTTGCTAATTTCTTTATTGTGACATCAGTGACTTACAAAGCAGAAGTATTATATGTTTAAATGGTACTTTTCAAAATACAAATTTTAATTAATACCTGTACAAGATGGATAATTTAGATTATAATAACTAATAGATTATTCTGTCCATATGTTTGTGGATTTTTTCCTTAAGCATTACTGTCTTGTTCAAGAAGATACAGGAAGTCTATGTCAAAGTAGTGGTTAAAATTCTGCAGTGTCTGGCTCTAAGCCCTGTCTTCCACTAGGCTCTGCTGCCATGAAACATGTTTGTATTTTTTTGTGTCTAAAGAGAAAAATAACACTTTATTTTTAATTTTAAAAATGTTTAAAAGTGTCACTTTGATGTAATGTGTTCCCGCCTATTAAAATGTTCTGCATTTTAACTGGACTCTTTATTCTAGCAATCCATCAAAAACTGGAAGCGGATGGAACGGAAAAAGTAGAAGGATCCATGACGCAAAAACTGGAGAATGTACTGAACAGTAAGTTTTGTCCTTCCAGCAGCAACTATTTATGGACTTTGGACTTTCTAACAGGCTTTAATATTTTCCTAGGAATACTGTAGAAAGTAGAAAACAGTCTCTTATCCCTTCCCTATTTGGTGATAGTGGTTCCAAGGTGTGTTTGAATAAGTAGAAGCGGTTGTCACGACTTTTGGCAGTGTTTGTGGTAACAAAGCAAATAAATATCAAAATAAAGATGTTCTAAAGTGTTTACTTTAGATTAATGTTGGTTGGCTCGCGATTTTGAGTGGATGAGGAAAACAGAGGAACTACGTGGATAGAAGTGTAGAAGGATGATCTGAGCTAAATACCAGGATTGTGAGATGTTCAAGTAAGGCAGAAAAAAACCCAGTTATAAGATATCTGCAGTAGCAAGGTCCTATTGACCGGATATTTTCCACTTAGTGTGCTGGCATTTGTACTATTTGGCATGAGCATTCTTTCTAGAAACCATGAAAAGCAGTCAGTTTTCTTTTTCTCTGTATTAGCTGTAAGGTTGTATTGAGAGATGTGGCTTAAATTTGCTGCAGTTTGGTATGTGTTTCATCAGATCAAAAAAGTTCCTTTTTTTTTTTTAATTCTGGGACTTCTGCCAAGATAATTTTACTTTGTTTCATTGTGATTTTTTTCACAGAGGAAGGGATGTTTCCCTTAGTGCTGTATCAATAAGCAGGAATGACATGCAGATAGCTGACTCAGTGTTGGAAAGTCTGACTGTGTTTTATGAAATCAAGAAAGTGACATGGAAGTTCACTGTTTTTCTTCTCTTGTATGAAGAAAGCAGTGACTGTATGTGTGTTTGTGTGGGGAGCACAAAGAAAGCAGGGGGTTTTGTGAACAGCTCTAGCTCTTTTCAGTAGGGATTCCTTGATGCTCACAATAAAGGTGTACTTTGAACATTGTTATTCCCTCATCTTGATGCCTGAAATGAAAAAAAACAAACTGAAAAAAAATTTTAAAATCACCAAAAAACACCGCATAAAGCCTCACACCTCTATATAAAGACTGTAGCATGTGTCTGTGTGCAGAATATTTGGTACATCTAGGTAGGAGAAAAAGAAGCATTTGTTGAAATTTTCCAGTGCAATCCTCAGTGCTCTGTATTTAGGCCATCTCATGCACCAAGCACAGATTCCTTGGAGAGCACTTTCCCTTGTACTAAATTGTGTAACATATTTTAAATAAAAAAGCAAAAATTTAGGTCTGTGTTATTTTCCTAGATACACTAATATAAGACAAATTTACCTATAATATATAATTACTGTTTCATTTGATAAACGGTGGCTGAACTCTGTATGTAGACAATGCAAGCTGTCTTTTTCAAGCTGGAACGGTGGAGGAACTTGTGCCAGACACTTCAGAGTGGTTTGAAGTTTGGCTCTGCTATGAAAAGAATTGGCTGCTTTTCCTCACGATGCTTTGCAAGTCATGATGGGTGGGAGGCAGGGAAGTAGGAATACAAGGATTTAAAAAGAGTAAATAATATTATGCAAAGTAGTTTAGGATCAAAGCTTTGTTTCTTGCCTGACCATTGAAAAGCTTCCATAATCCGTGAGTAGCAGGGACTGCTTTCAAAGATTACTTTAATTCTGTAGTTGAATTATGCATTTTATGGACTGTAGGTGCATGTTTTGAGAGACAACTGCTGTTGTGTGAGCTTGGTTACAAACCCTTAAAAATGAGCATGTTTTCCACAGCATCTGAATGTGTGTTAAGAGGGTTCCAAATTCTTGAATTGAAATGACATGGGATGGTAAAAGAACAGTTTGGTGTTTTAGCTGGAATTATAGATGTTTGGAATTTTTGCTCAATTTAATTGCTAAACAAGCTGTTAAATTGTTTATTAAAAACATACAGTACCTTATAATTAATTTAATGAAGAATTGTATATTAAAGGAGGCAAATCAAATTCCATTATGTATGGTTTTTGTCAGGCTCTAAGACAATTGTTGAATAACTAGAGATTTATTTTGAAGTAAAAAAATTCATGTGCTGTAGATGAATCATCCATTTTGAAAACATAATTAGTCAGTATAAGAACTGGAACTTTATCCATGGATGGTTAATCAGTAATCAAGAGATAAAGATTGTTCTTGTAGAAAAGATTTGGAGGAATGAGGAGAGGAGGCAAGAAATGTTACAATATTTTAATTCTAAAAAGATAGACCTGTTTTGCATGAAGTATTGAATTTCATTAATACATGAATAAGTAATTTGGTATATTTCAATTTCTTATAAAACAGAAAAAGTACCCTTAAAAAAAAAAAGTAGAATAATTTACCTGAATTGAGGATTTCATAAAGAGATGAAAATATAAATCACTGTGGTCTTCCTGCAGTTGTCAATTACCTTTCAAAAAAGATTTGCATTAAATCAAAAAGAAAGCAAAAAATGAAAAAGAAATTTATGAATATTACTTCAATTCTCAGGTACAGCACATTGCTTCTGGGCTGTTAAAAGAATGGACAAGAAACATATGAATTCAAACAAAAAAAATGTTATTTACTAGAAAGATTTACAAAACAATAGTTTCTTATAAACTTGAGAAAAATCATACTTTAACATGATCTGTATTTAAATGTGCAGCTGACTGTTTTCATTGTGCATTTCTCCTTAATGGATTAAAGTATTCTATGCTGAATAGTATGTGGTGGAAATAGATGTCCTGACAAAACTTTTTTTACATCAAGGCTTCAAAATTTCAACAAAGTTTAAACATTATTTAGATATAACAATTATTTTACAAAGACTACTTTTAACATGAGCAGGCCACCCACAGTGTTGACTAGAGAAAATGGCATGCAAGCCACCCAGCGAGACTGATGTAATTTTTTTCATCTTTGCTTAAAGTATAGTCACTAGACCAGATAATGTAGAAACTTCTACACGCAATGATCAAAAAGGCTAAAGCAGTTCCCCTTTTTTTTGTTTTGTTTTGGTTAATTAAAAGTAAGTCATAAGTTGAAAAATGCAAATATTCATATGCAGTGTAAGACTTCTCTACTATAAATGAAATTGTATTATTCTGTGTTAGGAAACAATCTTTATTAGAAAATAGAAGGCTTTTTAGTTTGGATAGAAAAGGTTTTAGGGCAATATTTAATGTATTTATTGAAGAGTATTCGTAGATAGTATAGAGACTTAAATACATGGAATTGTTGACTAAGGTTTCATCCTGTGTGTGATGAATCCAGTAAGAGTTTTAATGTAATGTGGAGACAATCTGTATTCATTCTGTTACAGTAACCAGCTAGTTAGACGTTTTTAGTCATGATGTTGTCTTTGTTATGACCATCGGTACTTTTAAGTGGTTCAAATATTGTCTATAATTTTTAAGACTTGACTTGGAAACATAAAACAATTGTTTGCCAAACCCAGTGATAACTTTAGAAGCTCTGACATTAATTACCAAAATATAATTATACTTATTTTAAAAGTAAAGCTTTCTATGATTTTTTCTATATCCTGGGATGCATAATTTGGTTGTAAAATGTACATCTGGAGCCAAAGCAAACTATAAAATATCTGCAGCAAAGCTAAGCATTTGAAATAGGGAAGAGTGATTGTTTTTAATCGCACAGGGGTCTTACCACATTAAAATGCTAAGTGGTTCACTTTGAAATAGAATTTCAGCAGTTGTAAAATGTTAACACAGTTAAACAAAAAAGTATGAAAATCAGCAATAATTACTCATTTGCTCTAAAAAAACCTTGAATAACTCATTAAAATGAAGAAAATGTGTTTGTGATTTCAACTGATTACTTACTCTACTTTTTCTTACTGTCACCCCTTTCTGAAATAGGAGCCAGTAACACAGCAGATACCTTATTTCAAGAAGTGCTGGGTCGCAAGGACAAAGCTGATTCAACGAGAAATGCGCTTAATGTTCTTCAGCGCTTTAAATTTCTTTTCAATCTTCCCTTAAATATTGAAAGAAATATCCAGAAGGTATAACACTTCAAAAACAATTTTCTGTTTGCGGAAAGTAGCCTTTTGACATCAGTCTTTTTCTTGACCAATGTAAATGCTTGGTTTTGTTTTTAAGGGCGATTATGATGTGGTTATTAATGACTACGAAAAAGCCAAGTCCCTCTTCGGAAAGACAGAGGTTCAAGTGTTCAAAAAATGTAAGATACGGGTTCTGTTATTTAATGGTTTCGGGTTTTTTGTAGCTTAAAGGCTAAAAATCACACAGGAGACCAGAGAGCTTTATGTGAGTATGATACAGATTTTCATTCATACAAATTATGGAATTATAGGTGCCAATTATTCTAGGCAATATATCTGGCAAGTTTTCTTAGTGAGGTATATACTACAAAATGTGGAATCACGGCCAATTTTATTTATTTATCTAGGCTTAGTATTACTGGACATATAAAAAGATTACAGCAATTAAAATGTGGCTTTGGGTATCTTTCTCACATATTGTTAGAAAGACTTGAAAGTCTAATTCTCTGGTTTTATAAAACTGTCATGTATACTATATTCAGATGTGGCTTGTTATAAAATTATTTATATTGATTTCCACATTAACTCCAGAAGTGTCTGATACCCTAGGAAAATAATGTAATTTTTGGTTCATGACACTGCTTAAGGACACATTGGATTTATTCCTGCTCCCATTCCTAGATTATGCTGAAGTTGAAACCAGAATTGAAGCTTTACGAGAACTTCTGTTGGATAAGCTGCTTGAAACTCCATCAACATTGCATGATCAAAAACGTTATATAAGGTAATCATTTGCCTTGTGCCTTCATCAGACATATGATGTTAAATGTTTCCTAAATAGGCTAGTGACTAGTTTTACTATGGTTTAAATACTGATTTTAAAGCTGTGAATATTTTGAGACTTCATGGTTATGTAAATAATGGCAATGGAATGGTACCAGATTGTTTATTGAATGACTAAAAAACAGTTCTTGAATGGGAGCAATTTAACACAGCGTAATTGAGATTTGAATTTAACTTTTTGAATCTTTAAGGCATGTTGAGATTTTGTTACATTCTCTAATAAGACATATTGCAAGCTGTGTTTGAAATGACCAGTCCTAGTCTGCATACCTCAAAATAGATTTCTTATTAACTTGTCTTACACTTCAGCTTGACTTGACATTGAAATGGAATTGTCCTGAGCCAGATGACAGGGAGGCTTTGATCCAGACTGTTCTGTTGTTTGAAAGTGATATTAGCTCTTTTACTGCTCAGGCTAAACGATGAAGTTCCTTTGTATTTCATGAACATGAACCAGTTGCCCAGTTTTCATTAACATTTACAGATTATCTGTTTTTCACAAAACTGATGGCTGTTGTAGGACTGCTGAGATGAGCTGATGTAGACTTCAACCTTTCAGTCCTTGGTGCCAAACTTCAGAGTGCTCTGGAACATTTGATGGCTTTATTTAAAAAGCTTTTGAGATTTGGATGCTACCAGGACTGCTAGTATGTCTTGACAATCTCAGTGTTTTTATCAGTTATTGTAAAAGAAGCAGACCAAATGTGCTGTGCAGGAAGCATTTGTAAAATTCAGGCACCTGCACAAGGTCTTGAGTGTTTTGTGTGTGCACCAGGCCCAAGTGTGGTGTTGGTGTCTCGGGTCCCTTTGCATCGTGTGAATTTGACTACAGTGACCTGTGTGCATTTATGTAGAGTGCTTCTCATTCTTCTGGATGCTCCATAAATATTGCCTATTCATTGGAATTGCTTTTTAAGATGAATAGTTCAGTGTTTTATGTCTGTGAAGGTGGCACTGGCTATTCGTTTTCTCTGTGACACTTGAAAACTTTAAAGAGCAGCTGCTTAACCTAAGCCAGGTCTTAGGACCTTTTCTAATGGTTCTTTGAAAGACTTAGAGTTGTACATGTGCTTGATTCTGGTTTTTCGTTTGGGGTTTCTTGTGGGGTTTTTTTTGGTTGGTTCTGTTTTATTGATTCTTGCTTGAGTTTTTGGGGTTGATTGTTTTAATTGATTGTTTTTAAGGTGTTTTGTTTTCTAACCACTTGCCTTGAACTATTGAATCTTTAAAAATACCCTAGACTATGTTAAAGCAGACTCTGTTAATGTAACCAAATGTATTCCATATGTAGAAGTATATAATAAAGAAGAGCAGGGAGTGGATGAATGTGAAATAATTTAGTTCTAATGAATTCAACAGAATCCCAGCCTACAAAACTGTTAAATTAGTTTCACTACTCTAAATATATTTGGGTATATTAGTGTAAATTTTCTGAAGGCAAGGTATGAAGTAAATTTTTTTCAGGGGACTTCAGCAAAAATGAGACTAACAAAATCCAAATTGTAAAATAGTTTGCATAAATCGTACTGTTTTTATGAGGGTTTTTTCTTCCTTGATACACTTGTTTTGTATGTCTCTGAAGTTGAAGGCTGACCAAGACCTAAAATACTTCATTTTCTCCTTTAATGTTTATAATTATGCTTCAATTCATATTTTCCTCTCATTGTATTAGGGTATTCACACTGTTAATTATTTTATACTGTTCAGAAATAGTTTACCATAGCACTTAGCATCCGAGTAGATGTGTTTATTTCAAGACCAGTGGTAATTCTTTTTTTTAGTTTTGTGCCTAAGAAAAGACTAAAGTCCTCCATTGAAAAGGACTTGAGCTCATAATTTATAAATGTCACCCTGTCAAAATGGTTAGTTGTATAATTTTCTCATCCATCCAACCAGTCCTACTTTGACAGTTTATTTTTTCTTCAAGTGCTGCAGACGTTTGTCAAAGAAGACAGAATTCAACACAATCCTAATTAACATTAGGTATTATAGTAGTAAAACAGCTTTTGTGAGGAAGTAAACATTCCCTGCGCTGCTTAAGATAATTTATCAGTATAGTTCACCTTAAGCAACTTGACTTCTTTTAATCTGTCCCGAGTCTCATTAATGCAAAATATAACAGAGTGCCTCAAACAGTAGAGCAGCTACCACTTTTTGAAAATACTCTTTTGGAAGTCCTGTTGTCAGATAGTCTTGAATGCCGTACGTGAGACTACATTCCTTTTGTGTTCTCTTTGAAATTACAATAGCTGGCTTCTAATACTCCTTTCTCCCTAAAGACAGACCGTATCTTGCTTCTGCAATTTAGAAGCCATAATCCTTTTTGTTATCTTTCCCCCTTCTTTTTTTTTCAGACTCTGCGTGGACAAAAAACCACCAGACCAAAATAAACAGAGAGGCAATGCAGGACCTTGATTTACATATGTTTGTGCATGCGTGTGCTAAAATTAATGAGCTGCCAGAAATTAATTCCTTTTCTAATTACTTGTTAAGATTACATACATATAGTATCAGTAGGAAGAAAAATACTATATTTTATGTGCTTGAGATGCCATCACTGGTTTCCCTCAAATCTGAAGCACTAAACTGCAACCTTGCAGATAAAGAGTTTGGTTTCCTGCATACTTTACTAGAGGCACAACTGAAAATACATATTAATATGATCTTAAAGGGTTTTTTATATATAAAATTTCTTGGTGGAATTTTGCCTCACTAATTGAAGAAGGGAAAATGCAAACCTTCTGTTTGCAGTGAATGTGAGTGTATCTTAATACTATTCTTGAATATTTAAAATTATGTAAAGAAAAGCAAAAGTATTTCTTAGTACATGTTTGGTCTGTTTTAATGAGGCCTTCAGTGTGTCAAGTCAGAACTGTGATTTTTGGATTGGATTTTACAGATATCTTTCTGATCTTCATGCGCCTGGGGACCCAGCTTGGCAGTGCATTGGTGCTCAGCATCAGTGGATTCTGCAGCTCATGCACAACTGCAAGGAGAGCTATGTTAAAGAACAGAAAGGCAAGGATACATTTTTATTTTACCTTTATATTTATATATATGTGTGTATATATATACCCATTGACATTTAGGAATTTGTCATTTACTTTTATTTGATTCTAGTGTACAGAGGGTATTTTAGGATTTCCCCATCAATTTAGATAGCCTTTTACAAAGCTGAATACTGACTTAATTTTTTTCTTTATTCTGTTAAACACAAAACAGCAGTTGAAGTTTTCTTTTTGCTTAATTTATAACTTTTAAGCTCTTTACATGGGAAAAGCATTAAATTTCAATCATTTATCTATGGTTTACTGTTCTCTTGAAACATTTCTTTCAGGTCATATCAAGTTGGATTGTTCTGTGAATCTGCTGGTTAGATTACTTTGTCACAAGATATTCTGTTAGTATATGGATACCCAGGACATTGGGGCACAGTGGAATAACGCTTAATTCCTTGCCATGTAGTGAATGATATTATGGAGTCCTCTTCTTCTTTGTTTGTGTGCAGTTTCAAAATTCAGATTGTGCTGAATATGCACAGATCTGTGAGCTGGACAAAGGGAATATTTAGGCAAAGTTATTATTAAGACCAATATGAATACATAGTTATATTCTGTCTTTGACAACATTATTCCTTAAAGAAAAGTGTAGGTATGGCTTGCTGCTGTGGCTGCAATTTAGCTACAAATTAACATGATCACATTAGCCTACATATAAAAAGCCTTCCAGGAGGTGGAAGGTTGCTGGCCTGACATTTCTAGTAGTAAAATCTGAAAACTGGATTTTCAAATTAGGAAATAGAAGCATTGCCTTGTTTCTTAAGAAGTCTTACAGAGTTTGCTGCCAGTTCTGAAATGAATAGGCATATTGGAATCTGGCATCCCTTGACTTATAGGTAACTCCCATGTTTAGTTTTAGTGCATGCATATCCCAAGCCAAATAAGGATTTTTTTCTGAGAAATCACAACAGTTTTACTGAGTTGGAGCTGCTGTAGAAATGTGCTGTAAATTTTCTGCAGAGGCTTGAACTCTCTGTTGCACAGGTTGTGACATGGGGTGTGGAGTTCACGGGGTGCATCACTTGTGACAGCAGTGTCAGTAAGTTTTAGCTTAAAAGTGTGCACAGACCATCGTTGTTCCACTAACAGGGTGTGAAGTGCTGTGGAACCAGCTGGAATGCCACACTGTTTTTCCTGGTGTCTTGGTCAAAATTCAGAATGTTTCCAAACCCCCCCGATCTTCTTTCCTTGTCAAAAGCCCTCATGAGGCACTGCCATCAGCCTCACAGCATTAAGTTATCAGGAGCAAAACTCACTTGTGAAAAAACAGCCATGGTTAATAATTCTATGCTTGCTTCTTCTCTCACTTAAAAAATTTTGTATGGCCATTTTCCAGCTTTTTAGCGAGACAAATAGAGACATGATGATACTTAGTGCTTGATACTTTTTGTTTTAGTAGTCTATGTAATTTTTATATGGAGGCTCCAATGAATGAGTGGAAAAAGTGTCTTAATTCCTATATTTGTTTTGAAAAATCTCAACGTTTGGTATTTTTCTTGCAACAAAACTGCTTACCTCAGCCATAATGTCAGAGGAGCCATTATGATACAGCTTTGTTTGACTCACAGAAGAGGGAAGTTAAATAACTTGAATGCCCAGTGAATAAAAATATCAATAGTTAATATTTTGTGCATGTATGAAAGAAATGCTAACAACTCATCAAATTCCAGACATTTTCTTCCAGCCTTCTGTGTGGTGTTCCACTGATTATAGCTTTTTGTACAGTTTTAAAATACTCAAGAATCAATCCTGGCTGATTGAATTTCTTGCTTAGTATCTAGTAGGACAAAGGAAAGTTGCTGAACATGATTTTTACTTTCCACAGATGTTTAATTTTGGCATACTCCAGGTAGGAGACGGAAAAAAGAGAATTCAGAAGGATTGGTTTGAACTGCCAAGTAGAAAACTGCTGGTTGTGATCAGAGGCATGGCATGCATTTTAATCTACTTTAATAGGTGTATGCTTTTCAAACAGGAAAGGTTTGGAGATTTGCTCAGTTTGGTTATGCAAGACTGTGGGATCTAATCAACTCAAACAAGTTAGAAATGTTATTTATATGTTCATAAATTCATAACCCATTTTAAGATAAAATGTTAATAAGTTTTCAAACATGTAAGTCGTCAATCTAATACATGCTTCAAAAAAAGATTTACTTTTTTGTTTATCGAGCATTTGGAGGATGAGATGGGTCATAAGACTGGTATTCTAATGAAAATAATAGGTTTCCATTGTTTCTAGCAGATGGCAGTTTTCATATTATGAATGCTGAAACAAGCAGACAGCAATTGTAGTTCCACCTTGGGCATACCAGCTATTTCTGGCTATTCTCGCCTTCGTTCTTTTGCCAACTGAATCTGTGGGTTCAAACTGATTGAGTCAAAACTTTTCAGCATAGTAAACTTAAACCTCAGTAGCAGATTGTATCTGTTTTTACATTTCTGCAAAATTTTTCACCTTTCAGCTGAGCTTTTGCCAAAGTATTTTGCTACTATTTTATTAGTTTTGAAAATAGAACTCTGCTCTGAGTCATTACACATGACTTTTACTACTTTAAATAGGTTTGGAATTAGACAAAGTCTCTGCTTTTCTTACCTGGATATGGGTGGGGTTTTTTAAACCATTAGACATTCTGGACAGGATTTTTGCAGATGATTGTCAAACTGCAAATATTCTCAAAAAATTTATTTGCTGGCCATGATGTATTCAGGAAGGGAAGGCTTACACTGCAATTATTTGTTACACAAGCTAAAACACAATTCTAAGTAAATTCAAGAACTTACTCTAAATTTAGTCACTACTATAAGTCAACATTGTATTATATGGGACAAAATTGTTTCAGTTGTCTCCACATAACAAGAAGGCGGACCCATTAGTCACTACAACTGAAATGATGTCCTTTTCTTATATAGAAATAGCATCTTCTCCTGTTGTCTGTGAGAGGTTTTGACTTATCCAGGCCAATAGTAATGGCAGTCAGAAAAAAGCCCCAGTACTGACAAGAATTAAGTCTGGTTTTCTACATCCTCTCTGTGGTCCTCACCTGATGATTGACCTCTTGTTAATAAATTCCAAAGGTCTCCAAATTGAAGGATAAGTGTGAGCTAATTTAGATGCCAAGGTATTGGAGTGTGCTATCAGAACTTTGTGTATTAAAGATATATTTAAATACATGTTTGTTTTAGGTTGTTAACAAAATACGTATTTTTGATCTAAGTATGAATCCCTCACTATATCACAGTAATTTTTTTTAAAAAACCTCTGGGCTTGTACATTACCAGAGATGAACTTCATTTTGTAAAAAATACTCAGTGATTGCGATTATCTCCTAGATGTGCAAAGTATCATTTAATATCATATCATATATGGGTGCACTCTCTGATGAAACCTGAAAGAAGAAACTGTGGCAAGTTTACATGACCGTAATGATCTTGGAGTTCTTTCTCATATTTTATTTCAGGGATCAGCAGAAATCCTGTGTGTTTCCAATACTGTCTGTTTCCAGTTAATCCAACTTGTGTTAATATTATTTCCAAAAACTGAAAGAGCATATCCAGCTGTGCTACGCTTTGTCAAATGATTTGGCATTGTGACTTAAGAAGCTGACAACTGCCAGCAGCAAATTGTTTAATTGAATCTTTCCTTTGATTTTAATAGACATTGATCATCTATTAGGTGATTATCTATCATTGATTATCTATCATCATCTGATCAATAGTTAATTGGTTGCATTTATTTCAATGGGTACAAGTAGGACAGGGAATTCTCTCAAGTCCTGTGTATGAAGTACTTCACAGCAGCATTTTGGAGTGTATTATTTCGCTTGAGGAGTAACTCTGTATGTGTATGGTTGTAATGTTTCCCCTCAGTCTAAACAACCCTGTTGGTTTGCTGATTAATCTTGCATTGTGTAGATTAATGTTTCATTATGTGCTAAGATATGGCTGTTGTTACTCACCCATCATTGCCTTTAGCCTGTCTGTTTCTTGCTATTGCAGACCTTCCTCATTTATGAGGCAAAAAAAAAAAAAAATGCAGGCATGGGGTATTCCTATATGTAAGAAACTGCTTGACTCCAAGCCCACATGTTTTAAGGAGTGAGTGAAAGTGCAGACAAGACAGCAGATCACAATTCCTCCTGTGCTGAAGTATAAGTAGCCAGGACAAAGAGACCAAATAGCATTGCCTAAGGCATAGTGAGGCAGTACAGGGAATGCCGGAATCATTAAGCTCCCTTGCTCCTGTCCTTGTGTTAAGGCATTGTCCTGCTTCTCTGATGGTCAGATTCTTTCCTTAAAGGTGCAGCTGTGGGGCCCATGTGCAATTGGCTAGAGCTCTAGCTCTGCGTATGTAGTAGTGCTTGTAAATATATGGATTTATTGCATTAAACAGAAAACTTAAAATGCTATCTGCCTTACTCGTGGAATAGGCAGTTGTGCTCCTTTGTTGTTTTTGAAACTTTTTTATGGTTTTGAAGTTTTCCTGAAGCATAGATGAATTAGTGTTATCTATATAGTCGTATCCCATTGTTCTGTCCACTGGGAGGACTTCAAGTAGGTAAAGCCAGTTTGCTGCTGTTACTTAGTATGTAGATATGTTAAGGAGATGCATGAGACAGAAAAAAATGGAAAAAGAGTGTTTTTTCAAGCCATGAATATAAAGGTTACCATGGAAGAACATATACTCACCCAAAGGAGTATTTATTAGATCTCTAGGAAGAAATATTTGAATGGTAGTCTGAATTGTGCTGGTGTTTGATGCCTTGTATTGGCTAAAGCCCAAATTGCTGCTTTTGATCTATGATCTTATGATTTGTAGACATCTAGGGACTTTCAGATCTGGTACCTGGATGCTAAATGGTTTCCTTCAGTTAAGATTTTACATATTTTTAAATTGCAACTATACTTGGCAATTTATTATTAAATCATAATTGTAGTTTTTTACTGTGGTTTATGCTTCCCAGATTTGTTGGAGTGCAGGAAACATGAAGAACATAATGACATAAAATGACATGAAAATAAATGTAAATAAATGAGGTTTAGTTTAAAATTTTCCTGAGGCACTGGGCAGATAGCCAAAAGGAGTTAAGCAATGGGATTCTTAATGCAAGTATAAGGGATAGAAGCTGTGGAGCTTAAGACTATTTTCTGTGTGGCCAGTGGTTATTTGCTTAGACTTTAATAGTGGCTTAGTAGGTTTCATGATCCTTTCAACTAAAATAGGTATGGACTACCATCCAGTTATCATTAAACTGGCTGAGAAATCTTTTATTTCTTAACAGGTTGTTGCAAACTTTGTCAAGTCTCACTCCTACAAATTCTTATTAAAACCACTTTTGCCAGTACCTTTGATGGTGATTCTTTGAGTGACCTAAATCACTCATCTGTAATGCAAATCTTTGAGATTTCATGCAATATTATTGAAAAAAGCTACCTGTTAGTGGCTAACCTGATTAGAAACTAAAGCTTAAATGGAAACACTGACATGATTGTAGTGTGATCTTTCTGCTGCCCTTTGGTTTGCAAAATATATAATACACAACCTATTAACGTTTCCAATGTGGAGCCAGCTCTCCAAACAGGAGTATGATAGTACAGTCACTGTGATTTTTTTATTATTATTATAATTTTTTTGGTTCATATTGTGAGAAAAATATATTTTTTTGCAGCACTGAGTATGATGCTCAGCTCTCCACATATTATAAAAAATTCTGCAGGGTTTTTCTGTGCCAGAGTAGCAGCAGCTGTACTTGGTGTGAAAGAGAGAAATGGATGGTTAGACCATGTTGCTCTTTTTTTCTGTGCCACACTGAGATTCTATTCACCTTGCAATGAATGATCCATCTTTGTTAGATCAGACAGGCCAGCAAGGCTTGTGTCAAAAGGGCCTTTTCAATTTGTTATCCTAGCAGCTGGTTCTCTTCCATTGCCTTTGCTTACTGTACATCTGGAAGAAGAATTCTTGCAGCTGGGAGCCATTTCATGTCTAAACCACATCCCCTGTCCATAGCAGAAATACCCTTTTGACAGCAGATGTCAAGCAAACCCTTAATGGGTTATTAATTAAAAAAAAAAAAAAAAAAGTGAGAGAGAATAAAAATTGATCAGTACAAAAATGGATAGCCAGATTTATTTTCCTCCTTTACTACTTGTATTTGTAAGTTTGCTGTAATTTAGAAATTTTAGTAGAATCCAGCATGTTCAGAAGTTCAGTGGGCACTCTTATTTTATGTAATATTTAAATAATATTAAAGTACTATAAAGAGAGTAACTGTTGGGATTAAGAAGCAACACAGGTAGCTTAAAACCAAAATTTTAAAGATTGTTATGAATGAAGATAGATTAAAACTCTTCAGTGGCCCAAATTTTACCTTTCTGTCTGCTCCATTCTTCAGTATTTTTTCAGGAGTAAAAGTGAGTTTTTCCAAAAGTGCTGATGATCTTAATGTCTGTTGGAGCTTGTAAAATGAAGTAATTTTTATTTATCTGCTGAACTTTAATGCTTGGCTCTTGTTTCAGAACTTTTTGGTCTGAAGGGCTGACAATAAGGCATATCCTTAGGCTGTGAAATACTTAGAACACCACTAGAATAGGCCCAGTTACCCTTTTTGTAGTAAACTAAAAAACAGTTTCATTATAAACACACTTACAGTAATGAAGACTAGACTTAAGATTTAAAAAAGCATTCCTTTTTAAATATCTCCCAAAACCATTTTTTCTATAAATTTTAATCTTCCATGCTCATCTCCTTTATAGAAAAACAATCTGTTTTCTTCTTGATCAATATGAAATGTACAGTGAGAAAGAAAAAGTACTTAAGAAAAAGACTAAAATGCTAATCACCTGCTGAATAAGAATAATATAAGAATAAATGTTATTCATCTGCTGAGCAGGTTAACTTTTTAGTAATTTTTCCTTGCCTAATTTCTTGCCTAGACAAATGGAAATTCTCACCGCGGCGTCCTTGAAAGGAATCTTATCCTGGTTGTGTCAGTGCGGGCTCCAGGCACTGTGTGTTTGGTCAACAAGCAACAGTGGGTGGTCAGGCTGTAGCACAGGACAAGGGCCCGCTGTGCACAGGAAAAAGTGTTCAAAGGTGTTTGAGGCTGGTGAGGAAGTCTGCCGCCCTTCAGAGAGTCATGAGGCTGTAGATCAGCCTTCCCTCGCTATTGTAGTCTGTGAGAAAATTCACTGTGAGATACATAATGGGTGAGAAAACACAGTAGCTGTATTCACCTGGTTGCACATCTTGTAGGGTCTTTTTTTTTTTTTAATTAATCTTGCTCATATACGTCATGTATGTGTTGTATGTACATGTAGGTGTTGAATATGAGCAAGCCTGTGTAATGACTGACATTTGACTTAATGTGGAAAATCTCACTGAAAAATTACTTAACCTAAGGTTGGTCACTTGTTAACAATTTTATTTGTCACTGAAGGAATTACTGGCACAATATTAATCCCCTGATCACCAGTAGCTTTTGTTAAAATCTTTACCGGAAGTCATGTAATTGATGCACTGGGCTGGCAGAATTGCAGAGTAGCTGAGGCTGGATTATTGAGGGAGGCGAAAGATGTGTGACTCCTTCAAGAAACCTCTGCCTGCCAGACCTCAGAGGGGGGAAAAACCCAGGCAGTTGTGGAGCAGTGGATATTGCAGAACAATTTTTACACTCCGTTTGGTAATAATTTAGGAATATGAAGGTAAAACAGCTTTTAAAATTTTAAATCATTGACTGGTTTGCGTATCATGGAAATATTTATTTTAGGCAAATTTAATGTCAGTTGTCTTTTTAATGGAGGTTGTAATGCACTGCATGCCAAGAGATTGCAGGTAACAATCCAAAAAATGGGTTTTTTTGGACACACTGTACTGTTTGTTTGGTACTGTAGGAACCTATAGTATGATAAACCTGCAGTTAGGGGTCAGCGCAGGTGGCTTTTGATTTACAGAAAGTTAGAGAAATAATATCAAAAAGAATTGTACTTTTACTGTGTTCTTTAGATTCTTATTTTGGTAAGACCTTACTGCACTAGAACAGAAGAGGAGTGAACAAAACCACTGAAATATTTTTATTTCACGTAGCCTCTGAATGCACACCTTCAAAATATCTGTGTGCAAATAGTTGAATCTTACTAAAATCCTTTAAAAAATAAAATTAAAGCAGTACTGAGAGCCTTAAAACTTCATATTTGATCCTCTCGTGATTATATAGTTGTAAATGTAATAAGCCGTTAATTATACTTCTGTTTTGTCTTTACTGCTGGGTAGAAGAAGAGAATGTAGTACTTTTTTTTTTCCTGTGTTTCCTTGGTTAAATATACGCCTGGCACTGGAGTCACTCACAGATAATGCTCCATGTAGATGCTGTATTTTGGAAAAAAAGTACTTTTGTACCTTCAAAGATGCAGTGTATTTTTTAAAAGTAAAGATCCAGTGGGAATATTTTTTTCATGTTGTTTATACTTCTTGAAACCTGTTAGCACAGTAAAAAGTTAATTTCTCAAAACTTTGAATTGTTGCTGTCCTACATTCAGGATCTAGGAATGTAAAAATAGTACACAAATCAAATGCTGAGTGGGCAGTAAATTAGTATTTGGTTAGTTTATTTAGGTTTATAAATATTATTGTCTGCAGTCCATACTACTATTAATTCATTGTATTGCATTACGCTGCTAAATTTAAGCTGCTGGCTCCAGAGAGGGAACGAGTTGGGATGGAAGAAAAATTGTTTGTAAGTTAGCTCTCAGTGTTTTGTACAAGATTTATGTGTTAGTGTGCAGTCTTCAAGCGCTATCTTCTGGTAGGGTGAGAGCAAGATCAGCTTTGCTAATGTAGTCCAGATGTTTATTAGTCCTGAGGGTATATGTGCTGTTGTAGTTCCCTGCTGCTGTGTTATACTTGCTTGTAATGCTAGACAACCAATTAAGAAATTAGTTCATGTTAAACTTTCTTTTCCTGGTACGCGAGCAAACTGATGATGTGGTTTTTTCTGGTGGAACAAGAGAGTATTCTTTACATGTTTTCTGTTACATGGTGAATATGTAAACCATTTGGGCTGCATGGGCATAGTGCAACAGCAGCAATACAGTTACCTCGAGCAAGTGGTTTTAATTGAGCTAATTCACATTAAGGTGTTTTGGTAAGTGTCTGTTTTTCTTAATTCTGAGGCTTAATTGGCACTGTCATATTTAGACACCATCTGTTTACAAGACGTTCCTTATATTAACACTCTGTCTGAAATCTGAGAACTTAAATTCTATGCAGAGAGATCAGAGGAATTTTTTTGCTGTAGTTTTTGTGAAAATAATGCTGCTACACTCTTGCCGGTGTTTTTTTTTTTATTATTTTTTAGTAAAATATGTTTTAAATAGCAATGCCTGTGACAATTTTGACTTAGCCTTCTTGACGTACTTTCTTTTTTTTTTCCAAATAAAGTGCAAATATGTTCAATCTCACTCAAATGTTCCTGAAGTCCCAGGAATTATGTGGGACACTTACATTTTCTCAGGGTCTTCTACAATTTTCTTTTTATTCAGTGTAGAATTTCTGTAAGATAATGATTTTTTTATTTGTTTTTTATCTGAGGAGGAATTAATTGGTTTTGGTTTTACTTAATTCTGTAAGATGGCTGGGTTGTTTTACTGGATGCTGATTACTGCAGAGCTTTGGTTTTTTGTTTCTCATTATTGTGCATTTTTAGTTCTTTCAAAAGGAAAAAATCTTTCCACAAACTCTGTTCAAACTCTTGAACAAGATCTACAGACTGTAGATCTTGTCTGTGGTGACGGAGGCTAATACACTTAAATTACTGCAGCAGATTCTGTGTTGCTGAAAACTCATCAGTTTTAAAGCTGTCATAAAGACAAGTTGTTTTTAATAAGTGGTGTAGGAGTTATACGGTGAACAGAATCATGGCACAGCCTAAAGACAGGAAGGCTGAGTTCACCGAGTCAGTTAATACGGTGTATCAATCACAATTGTGAATGATGTAGCAAATTGGATCTATTTACTTATGTGTCTTATACTGTGAACAGTAAGATGATGAGTGGAAGAACTGACAGTTATTTTGGTGAAGATAATGCTGCCGTGAAAGACCATAGGAAATTTCTTTAAAACCCTTTAAGGGATTATAAAAGAACTTTCAAAATGAAAACCCAATACTGTCACCTATTGGAAGTTTGTGATAAGTTTCACAATACTTTATATTGCTCTTTAAACCGCAGCTGTTGAAGTAAAAGGATTAGGTGTATCTTTTCTGCCATGCTGCTCTGACACTCGAATAATGTGCTTTGAATAGTTTTTGCTTTGTTACTCCTGAATGTGAGTATTTCAGTGTTACAGCCGGTGGTCATGCTCTGTGACCTTCCTGTTATTTTAAGTGAATGTGGGTATCAATGGAAAAGAGCAACAGTATAAACTCAAATGCTGGGGTTCTCACTACAAAATTCAGGATTAATTACCAGGGGCGGTTTCGTCTCAGTATAAGAAAATATTTTTTTGCATTGAGAACAATCAATCACTGAAGTAAGCTCCCCAGTGACATTGTAAAGCTGCCATCACTGGAGGTTTTCAACATTGAACTGGACACAGTGCTAGATAATCTCACCCTGGCTCCCTTTCCCATGAAAGATTGCACTAAATGGTCTTCTGAGATCCTTTCCAACCTGGGATGTTCTATAATTCTGGGAATTTTGATTGATTTAAGTTTACTTGTTACAGCTCAGTTGAGCAATGCTGAAGTAGTTTTTGATGACTGCTTTCAGAAATGTCTCTATAAGGTGAAATGCATAAAGCAGCAATTTAGACTTTTAAAAAGTTATTGGCAGTGTCACAGTACGTTAAAAAATTATCATAATCCTCTTATTCTCCTTATATGTTTGTTTTTCAAAATGCATGTTAGACTCTTAAATATCTACCTCCATCAGATTAGATCCTCACTTAGACTTGTGAATAGTGACCTACATGTGGACAGGCACCCAAAATAAAAAATAATTGTTTGATAATGGAAAATATTTTGTGGGTTTGTAGTTATGTATAAATAAGGACATTTACAAAGGAAATGTGCCATTAGTTCATCTGCTTCCTGATGAATGGATTCTCTCTACCTGAACTTCGTAGAGGCAAAACAGCTAATAGTTGAACACTCTGCCTTTAACTGCTTCAGCTAGACACAAAAGAAACTTTTGCTGTTGAAAAGTATATTTAGGACATACATCAGGGAAAAAAAAACATGGGCAATGTCACTAATGGCATAAATACATTTTTATCCATGGCTTTCAAGGAACTTGTTAATTTACTGTTAATTGTAGGGCATTAATTATAAACAGAGAAAGATACAGTCCAAAGAATGGCGTTTTCCCCATGGTACTTGTGGGGAAACTTGTGGGCTTTGCTACAGAGTCAGTAGTGGTGGTATTGAATAGCATTGATACAGATGAACAATGAGTCTAAATAAAGCAAGATTAAGAATGTTTTTGTAAGATAACATTTGTATCACTGAATTAAATTAGAATTCCACATGCAGCATGCACTTTCATGTCAACCGATGTGCAAAATTGTTCTAACTTTTGGGTTTTTTCCCCTTTGCCCAGGCAATGCATTGCTCCACAGCCCCATGCTGGACCTGGACAGTGATGTGCGTCCATCGCCGATCGGCCATCTCAGTCAAACTGCTTCACTGAAACGGGGCAGCAGCTTTCAGTCTGGCCGTGATGATGGTAGGCATCTGTTCTATTTTAAATAAAAAAAGCTGCAGGCCCCACTGTCTACTGTGTGGTGTAGTCAAGAAGCCCAAACAAAAACCCACATACTGTGTGTTTGGTTTTGATCGCTACGAAATACAATTCTTTATTCTTATACACCATTGTTGCTTACTGAAGAAGTCCTCCATGTTTTCTGCAAGCAAAGAGCTGTTCATAAAATTCAAATTCAAGTTCAAAGTTTGCTTCTTAGAATGTAGTTAAAGTAGTAAAAGTATTTTTTTCTACAAGACCAGATATTTTCTCTTGCATGCATGGCCACCTACTGCCTACTACATTTTGCTTGTTATACCTTTTGTGTGTGTTTGCTAAGATGGTTCACCTTGCAATTGCACCTTCTATGACTTCACATATCTGGCTCTCTGATTCTTTAAACCCAAAAAGGGAAACAAAATGTTAGTCTAAGCTCAAGCAGTCTGACTATCCGCAATCAGCTGAGGCCTTCTGTGTGTCATCAATACCCTTGTCCAAACAACTTCTTCTCAGGATTCTTTCAGTGGTGACATCACAGGAGACAGAAACCATGCTTTTCACAGAAAAGATCATTCCTTACTGAAATAGCTGTCTTACTGTTAGCCTTGTCATTTCTCAGCCTAAAGCCTTGCATGGAGGTGATTAACAAGTGTTACAAAGCAAAACACTAAATTGCTGTTTCTTTTTGAATGCCATCCACTAACAATATGAATACTGCACTTAATGTAGCAAGCAACACCCAAAATCCAGTTTATTTTTAAGTTGTTTGAATTCTTTTGCATGAGCAGGGGCTTAATTGCATATATGGCTGACAATTCCACTTCAGTTATTTTGTTTTTAAAGTCTTAGTTACAGATCTATTACCTTTTACAAACTGAAAAAGGTTAAATTTCAGCAAGTTTTGCATATTCTGTAGACACCAATTTATACCAAGATTCAAAGGAAAACTGGAGAATTGGAGTGCTTTAATAATCCATCCCAATATGTTATTTGCACTAGGCTTTAAATTTTTCTATTTTTACTCAAAAGGTTTTATATATACTGTATAGTCACTTGTGTAATACAGTGCAGCAGCAAGCTATTAGTACATTCTTGTTATTTTTAAAATTGTTAATGTTGCTTTTTCCATCCCCTCTCCCCCTTTTAGCTTGGCGATACAAAGCTCCTCAGCAAGTTGTATTTGTTGAAAAGTTGACAAAACTTGTTGTGAGTCAGCTGCCCAACTTCTGGAAGCTCTGGGTTTCCTATGTGAATGGAAGTTTATTCAGTGAGGTATGGATCCTTTTATATAAAGGACTTATAAGTAATAAAGGTCTGTAATAATTATATTTTGAGTATTATATTTCACTGGTAGAAGTAACTACTTACTTTAGTAAGAGATTTTTCTTTTTAAAAGAACGTAAGCATACAGTGGAATTACCTTAAATTCTGACACTGGGGATGGTGTGTGTGGCTGTGGCTGTGTTCCTGTTGCTGGACTCAATAATATCTGAGTACTTTCACCTCTTACTCATAGCTGGCCCTTCACTGGTGATCTGAAGAAATAACACATTGCATGAAGGGCAGAGATATGTAAAAGGCAGAGTCATACAGAAAAAATATTGCTTCCTTTCATTGGAAAAGGAGTACTCATTTCTTGAATTTTAAGTATTTGGAAGTGAGGTTAGGTTCAAGAGCAGAGTTGCAAAATAACCAAGGCGCTGAGCAGAATTCACAGACACATTATAGGGAGTCTAGTCTGGAAGGTTAGTCAGCTGCAACTACCTGTGTACCTACTCCTTCTTGCTCAGATGACCTGATTTTTCCAAATCATCCTGATAATGCAAGAAGAAGGAGAAAAGCAAAAGTAATGATTTATGATACATACTGGTTTTATATGCACAATCTTAACAGATTTTGAAAGGATACCTCTCAAAATTAATTTTTGATAAATTAATTTGTGGTATACTCTCTTCTGGTGTGTTTAAATTCTGAAGTCATCATGTCTATCTACTATTCTTTGCAGCTTTAGTAGGAAAAACAAAAGCCTTTGAAAAAGAACGTTTGGAAGCCTATATTCTTATTTTCCAAAGAATTAATTTATCTACTGCTACTGCTTTTATGATGATACTAATAGATACTGTAGCCCTTTACATGTTGAACACAATATACGGAGCATTATAGCTTCAGTGAAATAGATGCTATGTGTGATCCTCATTTTACATGATAAAAATCAAAAGAAAGATATGACATTTACACCTAATGTTCAGTGTAGGAAATAAAATCAAGAATAAGCCTTAGTACTGTTGACTTCACAAAAATAATTTATTTCATAAGGGAAATGACAACCTTTCTTTTTGACACCAGTACTGTTGAAAATTATACTTTACAAATTCACCTCTTAGGTTTACTGTGACTTTTTTTCTGTGTGCAATGAAGTAGAAAGCAGTTTCTAGAGAAACAAAGACTTGAACTGTAAACAAGATTAAGCAATCTTGCTCACAAAAATGACTGCAAGTGGAAACTGTAGTGATCTTCTGTCTTGCCTGAACAAAACTCTGTATCAATGCATTAAAAAAAACAAAAGAGGTGGTTTTGTTGCTAGTCTGTAAGGTACATATGCTTTTCTATCTTTGGGCCTAATTCTGAACTTCTGAGAAATTAATCCCCACACATTTGATTTCTTCCACTCCTTTGGTTCCTACAGAAGCCCCAGAAGTTCTTGGGGAGATAGGAAGGAATCCATTCCTCCTGTGTGCTCTGCATGCCACAGTCAGTTGAGGATGGGTGAGAGGAGGGGGTGGCATAAGCTGGAAGACTTCTAGAGCACCTAAGAATATCTGTCATCACAATGCATTCAAGACTGAAAGTTTGTGTTTTGCTGTCAGAAACAGTACAAATTTTAATTGTCCACAAAGAAAATTCTTTTACTATGTTGCATGGTATATATCATCATTCAGGAAGCAAGGCAATTGCTACGTTTTTTTTAAGAAGCATCCTATTAAAAATGGTATACAGGGTTATTTTCAGTTAGCTTATTTAAGTCTTGAAGACATTTAAAAATGTAGAAAGAAAATCTCTACATATGTATTTTATGTTGTTCAGTTTGTAGGGTTTTGGCAGGGAGGGGGTTCTTTTTACCTCTGAGAGATTAGCTCTATGCCTTAAAAAATTGTCAGTTAAGATGTGTGTGGTATTTCAACAGTTTGAAAAGTTGAGTTCTTTGAATCACTCTAGGTGAAGTCACAAATGTGAGTAGTAACCGTTGATCTCACCACAAGATAGTTTTGGTCTGTCTGTGCAGGAAAGGTTTAAGATTGGTCTTCAGCAAAACCACTGAAAAAAAAAAAAATTGTATCAAGGATCTATGAATTGCTTTGTTTAATCCAGCTGTAAACCAGTGTGAATTTAAAGTTGCTATCTGAAATTTCAAGGAATACAACTTACTTTCTTTTTAATGCTTTAGAACAGAGAAGTGGGAGTTAAATGCAGCAATAATTTGAAGGTTGTTCTCCTTATCTGAAATGGTATAATTCAGAGCTTTAATGTACAAGAGTTTTATAGCTATGTATTTTCCAAAACTGTTAAGCAGTTTGGTTTTTCTCTAATTTTTGCTCACTTCAAAATATTTCTTTTATCTTAAAAATCTTAAATGCTTTAACTAAAGAAGGATTTTGAAAAACAGAGCATTTCAAATGAATCATTTGAAAGTAAACTGATTGTCTTTGAGGACACACTCCTGTCATGTTATTGCACTTCTTGTCCAGTAGATGTTGCTGTACAAACATAAAATAGCAGATTTTCTAAGTACAAAATTCAACATCTGCACTTCACCTAGGATTTGAAGTAACTTTTTCAGTGTAATTTACTCTACTGAGATCTCAGTACTCTTCACAGAAGGGTAGAACTACAAACAGGAAGACTATTAGTCAAATCATGTTTTTCTTCAACTGTAACTGTCTCATGCAAAGTGTACTCATGTTCCTCTGTTCTCAAAGAAGTGACAATAAAGGTGCTGCTTATTTTGCAGTCTCTTTTACAATTAGTAGAATTATTTAAAGAGCATATGAACAAAATACTGTTCCTAAACCAAAAACCCTGCAACCCTCCCCCTCACATGATGTATTTCCAAATTGCCTTCGTTCTGAAATTCGTCTCCCACTTCACATTGATGTCTTTCTCTGCTCAGCTTCCATGCTAAACAAATACAGTTTCTTCATGTAAATTTGATGCGCAAATGGACTATATATGTTTTAGATCTCACTAACACTGCAGTGAGAAAACTTTAACCTCAGGAAGTTTGTACAGCTTGAGCTACTTTTATGCTTGTCTCTGTCTTAAGCACACATTTTTCCTCGGAGTTAAACATAAGGGTACTTAGCTACAGTAAGTTTAGTTTATTGAGATATATATATATATAGTCTTTGCTTACTGAAATGCCCTGAGTTCATTTTTATAATTACATCATAAACTCATCGGTTTTCACTTCTTCACTTTGAAACCCCCTTTTTCAGAATTGTTTTAACAGTGGTTATAAGATACTTACACTTTTCAATTTTCTCATTTTCACAAGACTGCTGAAAAATCTGGCCAAATGGAGAGATCGAAGAAAAATGCTAGGCAAAGGCAAAATGATTTCAAGGTAAGTAGTTGGGAGAGATGTGGTGGGGAGAGCCCTTATTTCTTTCATTTGTATATGTCTATTTCCTAATAAATAATGTTATAATAAATAATATAAAAATAAAGTCATATTTCCTAAATAATTTGTGTACCCTCATACCTCCTTTTCCTCTCTTCTCTACCATATGGAGCCACCTGTAAATCTAACATTTCTACCTGTTGTATGTAGCAAGTTCATGGCTGCTTAAGCATCTTGGAAGAGATTTTTCCTTGATTTATCTTCCCCTTCTTCTGATGCAGAAAATGATTCAGGAAGTGATGCACTCTCTGGTAAAACTTATACGTGGAGCCTTGCTTCCATTCAGCCTCAGAGAAGGAGAATTAAGACAGTATGGTGGCTGGGAGATGAAATCTGAACTTTCTGGCCAGTGGCTAACACATGTTATCCAGACTGTAAGGTAAATGCATCTCTGGACCCATAAAATCATTCTGTTCATGGAATGTGTGTGCTTTAAGACGAAATGTTTTGTTCATTGTGTTAAATACCCTGAATTTTCAGAATGTTAACATTTTCAAAAATAGGATTGCAAAAAAAAAGTTGTTTATGTCAGATTTAGGATTCTATGTGCAAGTGTAATTATCAATGTCTCATGATATAGTCTTATTACATAATAATATATTCATTTTTTTTCCCATAGCGTCTTATGAAAAAGTTTGAACAAAATATTTGCCTGGCACAGCATAGAGCATAGGCATTCAGTGACTGAAACACAATTTAATTCTTTAGAGTATAAAGCAATTACTTGCCGCATTTGCTACATGTCTTTCTATCTTTGTCAAAATGGGTGAAAATATGTTTTTCACTGTAGTTATTCTTAGATCACAATTTACCATTAGAGTTGTTTAATGGAAGGTGATACTGATGCTTATAATGTCATTCAGCTTATATTTTTTTATGAAATTAATTATGTACATGTTATTAATTGCAAAATGACTCACTAATATACAAAATTTGCTTGCATATGTCTGTGGGGCCTACAAGAATTGTCATTACCTTTTGAAAAGTAACTACTCCTTTTGATTAATACCTGGGTATGATACTGTACTTTTTATCTTGAGTTTTCAAAGCAGGTAACAGGCGAAGCACACATGAAGAAAGGAAAGGGGTATAATCATGTGTAGATATTCTTAGTGTGGATGGGGTGATACACACCTGTTGTCAAGTCTGTTTAACACTTTCTGTCACTCTGTTGTCACTTCAATTATCTGTAACCACATAGAAAAATATTTCCATGTGAAGTTTGTTATTCTGGCTGAGTTTTATGGAATGCTTTCAATTTAAGAAGGAACTGACTTGATGAAGAGATATAAAGGGGCACCCTTTTATGAGATGCAATCCATGAGTTTCACTCAAGTTATAAAATTCTAGACTTTAGCACTTGCACATCTGTAATACTGGCTTGGAAATGTAAGCAATGGTTCTCTAAAGGTTAGTTGTGCTCCTGCCATCTGAGATAAGATCCAGGCTGAGGCTCCAGACAACATGAAGACTCTTTCAGAGAATCTCCTTTTGCTTTCCGGGCACTACCCTTGTAATGAACAACTAAACTGAGAGCTGGGGAAATCCTCTCTCCTTCCTACTCCTTTCCCCACCGTGTTTTCTTAGTGATGGCACTTGAGCAAAGTGGGCTAGACTTTACTGCAAAGTGATCAAAAGTAGAGAATAAAAGGGGCATCTGGAGAAGAGGAATGGAACATGTCCTCATAGAGTACTGATCAGTTATGACCAGGTCAGAAGTCTGTGCAAGTGCTGCAAGTAGGTTAATTTTCAAGTCCCCACACTTTGACAGTCTGACAAAATTCTTGTGACTCACTAATGATGAAGGTGGGCTGTTACCAAGAGGAGTCTACACATTGCCTAAGACCTTTATTTGTTGCAAAGTTATGTAAGAGCTTAAGCCTCATTTTCATAGTTCATAACTAAAAGTCGTTATGAAGCACATGATAGAATTTTACTCTTTTCTCTCATCTCACAAATTATTTACTGTTTTTTGCTTGTATTTAAGAGTGCTAGAGCTCACAGCATTAGACAACAAGGAGCTGTCATTACATCTGTGTGACGTGATCTTAATTTTTCTGCTCCTTTGTATGTCTCACACAGCTGATATCACACATGCATATTTGTGTGTATCACACAGGTGGTGGCACAATTTTTCTCTTGTACCCCATCGTGTCATTGCCCAGTGTGCATAGGTTCCAGAGAATAAGTTAGAACTATGCAATCAAATGAGCCATTGCTGATAAGATTTTTGCCTTACTATAAAGGTATGAAAGGTATGTATTTGTTAGGGTGTATTATGAGAGAAAAAGGATGATCTTAGGGATGTGACAGCTGTGTGCTCAGTGGAATCAACTCTAAAGTACAGGGCTTCTGTTCAGTCTAAAGTAACTTACATTTCTCACAGATGGGTATTTACATTCTGTTTCCTGGCTGGCTGAGATAGTACAGATTTTTCTCATCTACTAATTCAGTAGTTGTGCTGGGTGGAGAGCAGCCTCATTAATGGTGGGAGTTTGGTGGTTTGTGTCCAATACCAGGGGTATGGAACTGGAGCCTACAGGAGGATGATTGGCAATGTTCCACCTGTTTGCTTTGTGCCTTCCTATTCCTCCACCTTGGCACTTCCTATTACTTGTACTTGCCTCAGTACGAGCAGTAGGGCAGATGGCAGTGACTGCCTTTGAATTTTCCTTGCTTACCTATCCAGGAATTGGATAAAAACAGTGAACAACCCTCTGTGCCCCTAAGTCTGAGTGCAGCTGCAGCTTTTTAGTTGAAAGCTGAAATGCTAATTCTTGCAAGTAGCTACTGTATTACTATTTCTAAAGGAAAAAACCAGAAATTGTCTCCATCCTCACCTGTAGTACCAGTGTTTTGTGCTTGGTCAGAGTTGGAAGCAAAAGAGTGAATTAATTTATTCTGCCTGTGGTGCAGTATTTTGGCTCCTTGAATATGTATATTCTTAGCAATCTGATGCACAGCCACATCACCATTTCTGGCAGCTTAATTGTGGTTACTGTTTTCATGCAAGTAAAAAGATATCTCAGAAACCCAGTTGTGGATCTTGTCTTTGACCTAGGCATTTATCTAAAAACAAAACAAAAAAGTTATTTCTGCTCCAAAAGAATTATTCTTGGATCATAGGACAGGAGATCAAGCAGGGAAGTGTAAGAAGATGGTAGAAAAAAGGTGGCATGTTGCTGTGATGACATTATTATAATCTTAGAGAAAAATAAATCTGTATTTACAATCTTCTTATTTAGATAAATAATTAATCTTCTCAGAATGGGATAATTGATTTTCAAAGATAATCTGAGAATGGAGCTGTTGTATTTATTTATGCAGAAAATGTCTGAAAAATTCAATGTAGTCATATCAGCTTAAGTAACCTTCAGATTTACACTTCCTCCTAACTTTATTTCTTTTCTAGGCTTAGTTCTGAGTCTCTTACTGCACTCGAGATACCCAATGACATGCTTCAGATCATCCAGGATCTTATTCTGGACCTTCGTGTACGTTGCATTATCGTGACCTTACAACACACAGCTGAAGGTAATAGAAGGCTGCAGGTCCCCTTGCTCATTGTCATTCTTTGTGTCCCTAATTAGGCCAAACCATGGTCTGACAGATAACTGTGTTTGTTACAGATGTTGTAGTGGCAGTGCACTCACCTCATTCTGTAGTCTCTCATGAAGGTTACTCGAATACTTCACTTTTCTGCCAGAAATAAGTAATGAGTATTTTCTTCCCTCAGTCCAATAAATAGAGTAGGTCAGACTTGTTTCTTTTGAGTTGAGATAGTTCTACAATGCAAGTGATTTATTTCACGATGCAGCTTTTCCATGTTGGAAATAGAATATATTTTCTTTCTTGAGGTTTTCTATAACATGAAGAATTAAATAAGCAGTGTCCCACTCCCAAGGACAAAAAAAAAAGCCCAAAAAAACAATCCACAGACCTTTATATTAGTTGTGTCGTTTCCAGGGCTTTTTACTAACATTGTAATCCCCAGGGTTTCCTGCTGTGTGCACAACTTTTGCCATAAATGTCTGGATTGTGAAAGCCATAACACAGTCTCTAAATCTAATATGACTCCATACCATCAGAGGCCATTCTTCTTGCTATCTTGCATTCAACTCTGAAACTTATATTTCAGTTAAGTAGATCTCCTGGAAATAAGTGTCTCTCCTAAACTCAGGGCAGATTGATCTACTAATTCTCTTAGCAGAGCATGGGATTTTTTTCCAAAAGGCTACTTACCCTCAATGTTAAAAAAAATGATGGCTTTTTAATATTACAATTTAGTCACTTTTAGTCTTTGGCATATGATTCTATGTAAGCTAAGAGTTTTACTCTGGGCTTAAGTATACCAAGCATAGGTGGCTATATCAAGCAAGTTTTTAAATTTTTGGTGACAACAAATCATTAGTTATCTATGGTTTATTTGTTACAATATTGATATGAATTGCATTCTTGGCTCTTGTTTTATTAAATCCCATTTCACAATTAACTTTTTTTTTCTGCATTAATATCAAACGAGCTGGCTGAACAAGTTCATACATTGTCTTGTCTTCTTAAAACTCTGTAAAGTATGTCACTGTTTCAAATTTCACATAAAGTATGAAAAAGTCTTTTTTGCTTTCAACCCTTAGCAGCATTGAGTTCAGTTGTTTTTTCTTAATGGTGTAAGAGATTTTTTTCTTTTTACTTGTGATATGAGGACGATCTTATTGGACTGACTTATTCTTCTGTCTGGCAACTGTGAGGGAGTCTTGCTGTTTCAAAGGAAGGAAGTATTTAGCTCTCAGCTGTTTTCTTGACAGTCCTCATCTTATCGAATCTCTTAGCTACCTACCTAGCTTCTCCAGCACAGTGCAGAGAGCTCCAATATGTGACCAATGATGAAAAAATCTCTTGTGTTACTGGTTTTACCTACTTGTTGCACCAAGGCAATAGCCCAGTTCTTTGTTTGCATGCAGAGATTCTGCTCCGGATGTGCTGATTGCTGGCCACACATTCTGTGTAGGGAAAACTCTTGTGGTTGTCTGCATCTTAATTTTTAATACAAGCAGTTCATACTTTTCTGTCTTGAATCAAAAGAAAGCAGATCCCTAGGGATGCTGGTATATGTTATTGGCTGGATAATGTAGCTCTCTTTTGTCTAGCCATAACAGCAGCTTTCCTTGGCTGCTGCTTCCATACTGTGTCAGTGAAGCAGTTCTGTGTGTTGGCTATAGCATCAAGCATGAGGAAAGATGCCTGCTTGTGCCATAACTCTCATTCTGTACTGTTGTAGTGCATACTTTATCTGCGGGCCCCTTTTTTTTATTTGCCTACTAAAGAAAATTTGTACTTCTGGAATGTATTTAAGATAGTGGGATTTTTTTTCTGCATATGACCAGGTTAATTAGGCCCTTGAAAAAACTCTTACTATTGGGGAACAAGTGAAAGTACAGGTAATGGATATTCATAAGGAGCTATGTAAATGTGTCTCAGAAGTAGCTATATCTGCAATATGTAAGTCAAAAAGGCTCCTCCTGGACTTGAGGGGTCCTAATAACTCTGAAATGTGAGTAAAGTGCTGATATAAACTTCAGTCCCATCTCTTGCTGCATGTTGTAAGTTGGTAAAAGCATTCAATTGTAGTTAAAATATTCAAATGTAGTTAAAATATTCATTAGAGCACTTTAGCTTTTCAAAGACGATAAACCTGCCCACACACAGGAATTTTTCTGTTGTCTTATGATAAACACCTTGTACACAGACTGGCCCTGAGAGGCAGTCTGTGTTCTTTCCCTCCTGTATGTGGTCATTGGTCATAAAGGTCATGAAAGACAAATTATGTGAATGCCAGACTAGACTGGGAGTTTACATGAATGTGTTTGACTGGAATTTGATGAGCAGTGAAATATGAGAAAGAAATTTGATGGGTTTTGTATTTGTATCAGCTAAGAACAGAATGCAAAAGTGAGCAGCCACAAAAACATGTAAAAGCTGACCAGTGCAATCTAAACCCTTAGAAGAGTATCAGTTGAATTAAGTAGGAAAGTGAACAGAGTCATTATTTTACACAATCTCTTAATGCCTTTTATCCTCATTGAGCCTATACTTCTGTGAGAGTTGCAGAGTATGACACTGTAACTAAGCTTCTTAATTTAGCTACAGAAAGCACTAAGATTTTGAAGATAACTTTTAGCATGCATTAGTTATCCTCTTTTCTTGGATTTTTAGAAGAGATGGTAATTCACTGAGATTTTTGTTCATTTAAAAGGGAGTTTCATGATGTGCATGCACTTATGATGAGCAATTTCTGTGTGGGAAAACTGTATGTCAAAGCCCCGCAAACTGCACACAGTTAATCTTTGTTCTGTTTACACTTCAGTTAAGCTCAAAACACAGTGATGATGCATGATGCACGCCATCCATAGAAGAATTGTATTTTTATAGTGCATAAGTTTTGGATTCACGTCCCAATAAATAGTTATATAGTAAGCCTGTATAAGCTAACACCTTCTGGGTAGTAGAAGAGAGTGCTTTTTGCATACGCATTCATGTACTTTTGAAGAAAATCTAGCACCATGAATCCTTGACCCTGAGTGGAGATCCTGTGCCTCCTTTATAGTTCTGAATGTGAATTATATGCTGTCCTTTCTGTTTTTGCTAAAATGCTATGCAGTTTTTCTTTAATTTTTCATTAAGAGCTAGAGCATTATAGGCTAGAGACTTGGGCTCTTAGTTGAAGTATTTTATGTTGTGATTAAAAATTTACAAAACAAAAACAAAGCCAAAGCCTTTGCAATATTCCTTTAATTCTAAGCTTTCCAGTAAACGATGTGCTTCATGCAAGTCCTGCCATGTGTCATAGATGTGCTTCTCTGTGTGGTGTCAGCAGCACACCATGTGTGAGTTCCATTCTTAGTCATTTGAGAGTACTGAAGGCTTTGAAGCTTGTAGTGCTATTTACTTGTATGCCTAGTCATTGCAGTTCCAGTGTCTGTGGTTTCTTTTCAAGTTCAAGGAGTTTTTAATAATTAAAATTTATACCTTCTCTCCCCACCCTCCCATCCCATGTTTCCCCTATTACTCTGTCCTACAGATATAAAGAGATTAGCTGAAAAGGAGGACTGGGTTGTTGACAATGAAGGCTTGACATCGTTGGTGGGTATACTAGGTGTCTTGTAGGCACTGCCATTATTGGATTTTTTCTTTCTTTTGCATGTGTAATGAAAGTGATTTCTGCATTCTCCAAAATTTGAATTACTTTGGACTTTATATGTGGGTGCATATTGGTGTCTGTAGTTTTATTAAAATACAAAAATATGGGGCGCTAATTTTTTTTTAATTGTTTGAATGGTTACCTCTTTGAATTGTTTACTGGAGTAAAAAGTCATACTTGAGGTCACAAGTTCAGTTCACATCGAAATGCTTCATTACTTAGTAGGCACACTACATGGAGTTGGTCTGTAGCTGAATAAATAGGTCACTTACATGTTATAATGAGAAATTGAACTGAAAAGCAACTAATTCAGGATATTGCCTACATGCAAACAACCAGTGACTTGAAACCAAATTCAGATAAATTAGTTAGACGCTTTCTGGAAATAAACAGTAATGAGTAATGCCTAAAACACAGCAAGCGTGTTGTAGGTGTGACTTAAATGCAATCTGCGAAAGCAGAAAAGGCCTGTGGGAGGGACAGTTGCTTTGTGTATGTTATCTAAGGGAATGCTCCACAGACTTTTTTAGTTTTTCTTATTTGCTTCTATAAATACGTGTTTGAAGTTGAGTAGGAGGACATTAAGCAGTCACAATATGCATACCGTAAGAAGGAGTGTTCTTGTCAATTGTAGTACTATAACCAGATTTACAGCTTCTGGTCTTGATTTCAGTTGCTGCCGCTATGGGCAAGTCCCTTAACTTTTCTGTTTTTCACCGTGTTTATCTGCTGAATGAAAGCAGGGGGAAGGTTCTTCTACAGAAGTGTTGTTTCTTTATGCTTGTGCTGTAGCCTAACCCATCCTTATTAAAAAAACTGCTCAAGTCATTTTTGTGCTTAGAAATCATCCATTCATTCCTTGTATACTGTATTTCACTAGATACCTTTTGAGGCCATGGTTGAAACATGCCAAATTTTAATAGTGGAAGCTGACGGTGTTTTGTCACAGAGAGATTGTTTACCTACTAAAGTATAGTTTATTGGGGTAATATTAGAGCAAAGGTTAACCAGTATAAAAAAGGATCAGGCAGTCTCTTTGGGAACATTTTAGGCTTGAGGTAGAAACTTTATTTTAAGTTTGTAGGAAAGGTTGAAGACGTCTCCAGTATTTATATACCAGGTAAAAGCAACAGTGAGGTACAGAACCAAGTTGGGTTATTTTTTTTTTTCAGCTTCGTAATATCCAAAGAATCAAATATCTAAACAACTTTCCTCTCCTGAGATGTGATGTTTGATAGTGTGGAAGTGAAAACCCAAGAGCAGCACTTTACTGCTGGCCTTCTTTTGAGGGATCCAAAAATACTAAATACATATTGTCTTAGTGGCTTTTTCATGGTTTTTATTTTGCCATGTGAGCATCAGTTTTCCAATCCATCTCCATGATTTACAGAAATAAAAATTATTCCTAAGCCTAAAGTTGCTGGCATGCCATAAACTATCTACTGAATGAAAAGCAACTTTACAGGACTTAAAAACATTTTTGTCCACTTCTTTGACCCAAATCCAGTAAGATGATGTCTCACTTTTCTGGAGCAATGACTCCTTCATGTTGCCCTGCACAAATAGATTCCTGCCCAATACCAGCAGACAGATGCATTAAAGAACTGAAGTGTAGCTTATCAGAGAAGAGAGAAAGACAAGGAAAAAGTGACTAATGACTCTGCTGTGAACTTGTTTGCACTTTCAGGATGAAATTGATACATGTTATCAAGACACTCAAATTTCAGGTTTGGAAACCCGAAGGTAACAACAGCCCCTCAAACCGTTTTTTGTTCCATTTGAAGCAAGCTTCAGTCTGATTTTCTTAGAAACTTTTTGTTGAAATGCAATGCAGAAATATTGGACATCCCAGGTGAAATTCTATTCCATCTTGGATAAAGGAGTGGAGGAGGGAGTGTGTCAACAGGCATCTGTAATGCTACCACAAAAATAAAAATATTTCCTAAGCCTTTTATACAAGGCTGTTGGGTATCAAAGTCTCATTCAGAGAAAAAAAACATGCATTGATCTATGGTAATAATTCTGTAGATAATTTACATACAAATACACATCACTATGAAAGGATCCTCTGGTAATACATGAAGTGTGATTATTTAGGTTTTTTTCCCCTCCCACTCCTTATTTGGGATAATTTGAAAATAAAGAGCTTACTATACACCTTATAAGATTTTATGTATTTGTGTAGTGTATATTTAACATGCTTATCTGCAGTTTACAACTTGTTTGACTTTCAGCCATCCCAGTTTGAACAGTGCATTATTCGTTCCTTGCAATCTCTTAAAACTGTGTTGGACTGCAAACCTGGAGAAGCCAGTGTAAGTTTTGATTTATGCTTTCATTTTTGTTCTTCTTCTGAAACCCAATAGTAATTTATGTGAAAAGAACTTTCAGAGACTGATCCAAGGGTATAACTTTCCTCTGTATTTGTTTCCCATGTACACCTTTTCACTTGTGCTAGCTCTTAGGCTTCTGATTTTGCTTCATTTATTAAGGGTAATTTGTGTTTATGGGGCAGATGGAACCTCTATTTAAATCCTTAAAACTGTTCTTCCGGAAAAAAAATGCTACTCATGTACTTTTCAGATAGCAGTAGACATTACATCTAAATTAAAAAAGGGAGAGGCCATTCCTAGGAGTTACTCTTCACTCAGTGTTAGATCCAAATTACTTGAAGAACTTAAATTCAATTTTTTGTCCCCATCTACTCAGTACCTTGAGGCCCTGATTGATTGAAGCATTGATGTTTTCTTTCTAAGGGAGTTTAAGGCTTTTCCAAACTCCCTTGGGGCCCTGTGTATAGATACTGTTTCTCTCTCCTCATTTACATTAATCTTTCTGACTAGCTGGTCTGTTTTCTTAGTGAACATTATTCAAAAGAATCTGCAGTCAATTCATCTGCATGAATTCTTCTTTTTAGGACATGAAGATCTTGAAATATCCTGGGAGCTTTTGCTGCAATTCCATTAGCCAGCAATGACGCATACCACATGTGCTAGGATTTTCTTCCTTTTACTGTGTTATGTCCTCATGACTATCAAACTGTTTACTGGGACTTGTATTGTCTCTCCCATTTTTAGGATGGAGAAAAATTGAAATTGATCCATGAGAAAACAGTGTCCTAGCAGCCATTCCTTTAATTGTGTCATCTCTTTAGGGATAAGTTACTCAGGCCTTCCTTGAAAATAAGGCCATGTGAAGTCGTTCTGCTGAAATAATGTGCTTGCATCCTCAGGTTTTCCAGCATCAGAAAACACAGGAGGATGTGTGCCAGCTAAGCATTGGGATCATGCAGGTATCTTGATCACTTTGAAGTATGAAATTGTCAACACAAGTGATGATCAAAAATGTGTGCGTTGTATCTTACCCACCTCCCAAAAGGTAGCTTAAGTTGATGACTCTGTTATTCCTGTGGTACACTCAGGGATTCTGAGAAATGTTTGACTTTAAAAGTAGGTAGAGCTGACTAGCTCAATCCGGTGATGGCAGATCCTGAGAGAGTAAGTGACATATTCAAGTATTTTACTGATTGTTCGAGATTTTACTGACAATTGATGCTTCCTGAGCTGATGCCATCTAACATCTATATGATGCAGTCAGAGGAGAAATGCTGGTTTTCATCAGCTGAGGATCTGGCTTTTAATTTCTGTAGCAGAAAACAGTGTTCTTTGTAACAAAATCTGATTTTTTTTACATTTATTTGAAATTTGGTAATAACATTCTTTAGGTTTTTGAGCCATTTTAAGAGTCTCCTTGAATAAGAAATGATGAGCCAAAGCAACAAAAGGATTATCTAGTGAGGCTTCTGCAATTTTTACTTGGAATCCTCTGTTTAGATTGAGCACATAAAAACTGTTAACCATGCTAATCAGCAGACTATCACTGCATAATTTTAAACATGCATCATGAAAACTACTTATCAGGGTTAAAAATTACTGTGTTTTCCTACAAGTACTATGATGCATGCAAAACAGAAAATATGCATTCAAAAGCTGTAACTAAACGTACTATATTTATGTAAGGTTTAAGACAAAACCAGGTGATGATGATTGCTCTGCTTTTATGGAATTTAGTAAAAGTGAATTTGAGAATGTTTTTTAGTTCTGGCAGAAAATTTAGATCTTGCTTTATTATTTTTTAGGGCTTTATAGATTGTTTGGAACAACTAAGCACTAAACCTGATGGTGATATAGATACATCACAGTAAGTAAAAAGAAATAAGATTTATGTGTAGTATTCTGCAATTGTGTGTGCAAGTCTTACATTTCACTGGGGTTGTGGTTTTATCCCTTCTGTATTTCATATTTCTTGTGAATACTTTTGCCTCTGAAAAGTGATGTTTTGAAATAAGAGCAGGTACTTTTTGTGTCAAAATGTTGTGTGGCATCATGTAATAAAGATCATACAAGATAATTAATATTACATTACTTATACCCTTTTATTCAGTGACACAAGTTGTGTGCTGTTGAAACAGATGTGTTGGTTTTGACATGACTTTACATGGACTCAGTTGTACTTGTCAATAAGTAACACCCAGTCATGGTGAAACATCCCCTGCCTTTCTTTTCTTCCCTTCTATTTTTTTACTGATTGTATTGGTACTTCTGCTAAATTCATGAAAGTTGTTTGCTCAATAAAGTCTTATAAGCCACTTGTTTTAGAGAGCAAAACAAGTCAGGGTAGCCTGAGCTTCCAGGAGTTACAAACATTTGTGAAAAGCCAGAGACTTGGCAAATATAGCAATATGGATTGGAAAGGGCAAATTAACTCTGGTTTTAATGAAATTTCTTTTTCTTCCTATTCAGGAAGACTATTGGCTGGATAGGTGTGAAAACAGAATGTGTGGCAAAACAGAGAAATTATAGAAAAGAAAAATGCTTTAGGATGGAAAGATCTGTAGCTAGAATAGTGCTATCAGACCACCAAGCTCCTCCTGCAGGCTTTGTGGGCATCTTGGAAAAACTGAGCAACGTGAACTGCTTTGTCATCTCATGTAAGGGGGGTTTGAAATAGGATTGCATTTCATTTCTGTTGATTTGAATTCACCATGTATCAAATAATAAAAAGCACTATACCTTTGTATATACTCACTTTTTAAACAATATTCCTAGTCTTTCAGCTGATGTTTCGTCTCCAGATTTGTTTGGAAGCATTCATGAAGAATCAAGTCTTTCTTCAGTAAGTTTGGCTTCTATATCTAAAAGTTGATGTGAAAATATTTCTCAAAGATAACAGGAATGTGGGTCCTTTTTATTGTTGCAATATTGCAAATATTGTTTATTTTGTTTTCTTTTTTTCTAGAGAATAATTTTTTATTCTATAGGCATTTCTCTTGTTGAAAGCACTGGTTTTTATGGTATCTTAGTGTACCTTGTTAAGGTAACTCATGAAAATTGTTTTTGAAAACAGGTCCTCAGAAACTAAAATGACATCACAGAAATCAGTGAAAATAGCATTGGTGTTAAGTCAACTGAGGATTTGACTTTTGATTTATCACCTTATTTCAGATTAGAATCAGTCTGATTATTCGTTACTTTTTGGAACCCACAAAGATACAGTAATACTTCTTTCCCCCAGAAAATTTACTGAGAATAAGTATTGGTTATTTGTTTGGCTTGTTTGATTTTGGATTTTTAGGAAGTTGGAAAAAGATTTTTAATATTCTTGCACTTTGGTTAATGTACTTTCTTCCATTTAAGCAGCTGATGAAAAAATGTAGATTTTACCTGCAAGAAACTTACTGAGAACCTCTTGTGAAATTAATATTCCTTAGTAGAGGTTTTAAATGTTGTCAGAAGCCCAGCTTTGCTAATTTACGAGAGTAATAAGCATTTCTGCTACAATAAAGAATCACAGATTGCCACATTGGGGCAAGTTTCTGAATTGTAGACTATAATAACTAGTTCTTTATATCATTTTATTCTTGCAGTACACAGATTTGGTAGTAATTGTTGACTTGTGGCTTCTTCCTATATGTCATAGGTATAAATGCTTTAAAAAAAAAAAAAAAGGTTATTTTAGGCAATGTCTGGCTTCCATGGTTCCATGGTATTATTTTCTTATGTAAATCACAAGACATTTTGTGTTCACTTTCTTGAATGAGAACAGAGAAAGTGAGTGATTGGAGTAAGATCGGTCACTGTATTTTTTAAATTCTCATTTTTCGAATAGTTTGCATACTGCCTGGTTGTAACTTAAAGTGGAAGGCAACTCTCAGTCCTAGTCATCGTATTACTGAAATACAAAACTGTCAAGAGTTCTGGGTCTGAAAACCAATACCATTTTTAATCAGATCAGTGCTGTTATGGTGACATTACTGTCACCAAAATAATTTTGTTTTCAAAATATTTTCTCAGTTGATTTTTAACTTTCATCTGAGGTAGAAAAATAGTTTGGAATGAAAAGGAGGCGAGGGGAAGAGGCAATCTATTTAATCTATTTCAATAGTAGTTCCATCTTGTTTGGTTCTTTGTTTAGAAGCTGTATCTTATATCAAGATCAAGGAAAGGCAATTAGTATCTAAATTACAGAATGTATTTGACTCTCTTGTAGTTAAAAATATCATTGAAGAACAGACATAAGTTATAACAACCTAGAATTCCTTCGAACTGCTGAAATTATATAATGTAGTTCAGAACCTTATAGTATTTTAGAGTTGGTGAGTGCATTTGTTCAGTACCTGTTTCCCTTGTTTTAGCCGGCTTCGTGGGAAAGTGAAGATGATCTTCAGTTGATTTTATAATGGTCATAATTCTTAGTATGTTTACGGTGGTCATAATTCTTAGTATATTTCTTGAAGTAAAATGAAGTAAAATCCAGAAACAGCTTCCTGGAAAGCTGTCCAAACCCAATTTTTGTAAAGAAGTCTTAGCCACAGTTCTGTATTAGTCATAACTATTCCAATGAATGCTCTGGATCCTATAAGAGGAAGCATCATGTTCAATCATCATATCTGATATTCATTCAGTTCTCAGTAATTTGTTGACAAAAGTATTTGTAAACCCTACTTTATTTATGAGAATGTTTATTATGCACAGACAGTCAGTAAAATACTCTATATGCATTTGCAGCGTTGGTTATGATGATACTTCTTTTTTCAACTGTTATGCTCTTTCTTCTCTTAATTTTTAGGAGCAGAGACTTTTAATTGCACTCAGTAACTGCCGTTACCTGGAGCGCCATACCTTCCTAAATATAGCTGAACATTTTGAGAAACATGGCTTCCAAGGTGTTGATAAAATAACTCAAGTAAGTGAGAGCACTGGAATGAAGCAGCATTGCTTGAAGATTTTTATTTGGTTTACCTTCTCTGAAAAGTAGGTGCAAGTGTCCAAACATGCAGAATGACTCCTGGGTGAGCCTTCCACAACTAGGTGGGACTCCAAGCGTTGGTTGGACATAACAACAACAAGGATATGGTTCTGTGTATTCATACAGGGCTTAAGTAGCTGGTATAGAAAATGCGAGCTCTTGCTCAAGACTTTTGTATTCAATGGCAGAGCTTATCTGATTTCTTAGTAAGGCTGTTTAATGTCACTGTGTTCTCTCAATGCAGAGAGTAGAAGATTGTTATCTGAGGAATATACTTGATAAATTATTTCATCTGGAAATATGCATTACTGATAGCTCTTGTTCGTAAACTAGTTCATGGGTTTTTTGTTGTGTTTTGGGGGGGGTTTTCTTGTTGTTTTTTCTTTTTCAAAGAACGAAAATGTCAAAGTGGGTGGCAGTAGCTGTCTCATTTTCCTGCCTTTTTGTAAAGATTAATCACTTCTTATGAGAAATGTTGTGACTTAATCCTTAGGACCATATAGCTAGTTTATTTACAGAAATATTTGTTGGTTGGAAGTAAAGTGTTATCTTTTCCAGTACAGAGTACCGTATTTCACTCAAACTGATTGTTCAGCTATGTAGTACATCCTTAGTCCCATTATGCCTGAATGTTGCTTGAATGTCTACAGCCTAAGTAGTTTTGAATAGCATTTGAAAGGAATTTCTATGATTTGTGTGGTTAGTACAATGTAGAAAATTATTCTGGATATTGCCATTTTTTTGCTACTTAGAGTTGAGCTCGGTACAGTTGGAAGCAGCTAAGACATCTGTTATGTATGTGTTCAACACCCTGCCTTGCACAGCCACATCAAAGTATTGCCACTAAAAGTTTGGTACATTTATAAATTACCAAATTCAGGTGTTGAAGGGGCAGATTAATTCCCAATCTGTGTTAACCCTTTCAAAACTCTGACTGGTGCAATACTGCATGTGTGGGACACATCAATGGGTCATGACAGCTAGGGGGATTTGGATAATTAGATAGTCATCATAAGAGGGCAATTTTTGAGCCCTTTATTAATTTTAAATGAGGTTGGAAGCTCACAGATGTTTAGAGAGGTGGGTTGATTGTTTCAGTTTTTTGTTCTGTCACCTGTGTTCTGAAAGTTTAAAACCAAACTTCTAAACTTCTGAAAGTTTAAAATTTATTTAAATATTAGATTAAAAAGTTGTAATAAAGAATTGGCAATTTTTTTAAAATATTAGTTTTTATCTGAAAAGACTGAAACTTAATAATACTTTTAAGTTCTGTCAGCTTTATAAATTTAATTTAAAGTGAGTTTGGTAGTGTGTTTTATTAAAAAACTATCTGTTCTTACACTGGGCTGTATTTTTTTAAGTTGCCTTTGTTAGTAGGGAAATTGTTATTATCTAATATTCTGAAGTACAGAAATTATAAATGGTATAAATGAGCCAAGAACATTTCCTTACATTCTATATGAAAATTATTTCAAGATTTTTTTCTTAGTGTGCCAAATACAAAATTACGTAAAGCAGCCAAACGTTACACTGTGCTTTTAGCACATTCTACCTTGGTGCATGTTCATGACTCTTGTACTTCTCTGTGGAAATTCTTTAATTCAACTTATCATTAGTTTAGTCATTTAAGAAGTAGGAAAAAAGTGTATCCCATAAAATTCATCCAGCTTATTGATTAAGCTTCTGAATTAAGTTGTTTCCACTGTTCGGATAATTAGATAACCTTAAAGAGTAGAGGTTCAAAATGGCTTTATGCAAGAAATGAAAACTAGTCACAGGGATGTTCATAGCAGAAAGGCAACAATGTGAGAATTGTCTATTTTTGTAAGCATTTAGCCCACTTGAGGATCAGGGACATGGGTATACATGGTGGATGTTAAGGACTTCTGCTCTGCATCCTTCCCCCAATCCTGGGCTCAAAATTACTTTCAGATTAATTGTTCATTCTTTCTTGCAATCTTTCCACCAGCTGAAAAACCAGGTTGCCACATCTTAATTGTGTATTGGACTTGAAACAGGTTGAAGAGAACTCGTATGAAACAAAAAAGCCTGTACTGAATGTGCAGATGACCTTTTGTACTGAATGACTGCAAAAGTGGAAGGTCGAATTACTTAATTCTAAAACACTTTGCTGAGAAACACTGAAGCAAGCAGTTGTTTCACAGATTCTTTGAATGGGTGCATACTTGCAGAGACTTTGCACTCAAACTTACTTTTCTCACTAGTTCAAAGCTAAATAGGAATGGTCTAAGGGTTGTTGTTCTCCGTAATCATAAGAAATTGAAGTGAAAAATGTCTTGAAATGTGTGTAAGAGGAAAAAAGAGCAAGATTTCTGTACCTTTTTAAATGTACTCTTCTATTTAAAAATAGGCAGTCAGGTAGAAGGAAAAGAGAAAGAAAATAGGCTTGATCTTCTTTTGCCCTGTAGAGAGCTTTCCTTTGGGATAGAGATCCTCTTGTGACAAATCAAAGAAGGTTCATCACCTAGAAAAGCAGGGAAGTCATGTGTCTTCTTTCTGAGCACCAGCTTCACCATCCCAACTTTCCTAACATCAACTTTAAACTTAACAACAACTGCTTTCCCTTACACTTGTGATCTCCTTCCTGAAAGCATCTCTGCTTCAGTTCCTGACTCAAGTATTGCAGTTCCTTTTTCTCTTTATTTAACAATGTAGGCATACCAGAGTAGAGCAGAATTTAGAGACATTCCTCTAGTAAATAAGGTTCAACCCTTATTCTACAGTTTGCAGTATTAAATCCTTAGAAAGGAATGATAAAGAGTCCTTTCTTTTTGTGAAATCCCAGTCTGATCTAGAGACCTGCTTTTAAAGCAGAACTTATTTTTAAACCCCTTTACTTCTGGAAATTATTATTCATACATACATATATATATATGTGTGTGTGTGTGCCTTTTCCCCTAATTGTTGAGGAAAATGAACACTAGTTGAAAAGCTTTATTTTTGTGTTGCTTAAGTTCTTTTTTATAAAAAAGTAAATACATTTCAGCAGGTCATGTGAGATTTTGATCTTAATTTTATTTTATTTGCATTTAGCATCCATTACCATGTTTAGATAGTAGTGTTCTGCTTCAACATTTTGTGATATGCATTGTGTTATAGAATCATTGTAGAAGCTATAATTACAGGGGGTACCTTTGTTTAATAAAAAGCCTGGTATAAAATTTAAACTTGTTCAGATACAATGAACAAACTGTCCATATCCCCGTAGCTTTCAGTGTGGTTAAGTTGTGTGAATTACAAAGAAGCGCATGGAGAGCTGTTAAAGAGTTCTGCAGATGCTGATGAGCGGCACCTTCTGTTTCTGTTTGTACAGATACTTGTTGAAGTAGAGAGGGAAAGTCCATAGGTTCAATTTCAGAGGACAGAGACTTCTAAATAAATAATGTATTTTTTTAATATAGTGAGAAATTGTAAAATTAAAATTGATAAAGCTAAAGTATTTTACAAAAATCTTCATGTTTAAGGATTGAAATTTTTATGGGTATATTTTAAAGCTTTCACAAAATTCAGTTGTTTACTTTGCAAGATAAACACCTCCTGACATGCAGGAAAAAAAATTATGCCAGTAGACAGTTACTGAATGATCTGCCTGCTTAGGCATTCCTTGTATTTTTCATGGAAATGTCTACTGCTGAATACAATCAGGAAAAAAAATTATACTGGGTGGGATGGACAGATAATATGGAAGTTCTGAAGTTTTTATATACGTAATTATGAATTGAAATATGTCAGTAATTGCTGCTTTTTGCTGAAATTAAAGATGATGTTATTTTTTGGGTATGTGATTAAATTCTTTTAGTTAATGACTATTTACTATGTTGTTTCTCTTTTCATTTTTTTGTTTAATTTTTTAGGTTAGTATGGAATCCTTGAAAGAGCTGGATCAAAGACTGTTTGAAATGTACATTGAATTCAAGGCAGATCCAATAGTTGGGTCATTAGAACCTGGCATTTATGCAGGATATTTTGATTGGAAAGATTGTCTCATTCCAACAGGTAAATATCTGCTTATTAAACTCAAATGATTTTAACAGTGATTGATAGGAGCTAAAATATACTGTACAATTAAAAACTTTTTTCTAGTCTGTGTTTTTAACTTTTGACATGTTCTTATTATGAGTTCTTTCTCACAGACTTTGCTTAATTCCTAAATCATTTTTCAAATACCCCCAAATGATTAAAGCTGCTTTCATTATTGATAATCTCTTTAATACTTGTTTTTTGTGATTATTTTGCTTCATTGCTTGTATATAATAGAAAGAATTATAAAAGCCATCTTTGCTATTTTCTTATGAAATTCACTAAGGTAGTTTGGGATATTTTCCAATAGAATCTGGCTACTTTGATAATAGATGTAATTACAGTTCTCGAAAGGTAAAATTATGAGAAAATGCATATTATAACAGTAGTTCAGCAAAGAATGTTAAACCATTGAAGGGCAGGTATAAGGTGTTTAAAATGACTGAGATGTTACTCATTATTTAAATGCTTTAATGTCCTTTGTTTTGAGGGAGCATAATATATAAAAATATATAAATTTGTCTCTTCTTGCAGCGGTGAATACTGTGCACTCTTGGGCCCTTCGAACACTTAATTTGTCCTATGCATAATTGATACATTTGAATTCCTTATCACATAAATGCCTGGTTAATACCAAGTAGAAATAAGTTGCAGTGGCATATTGCATGGCATTTTGAAGATGATCTTGTCCTAATCAATTTATCCATTCTTGTTTTGATTTTTTAATGGAGTTGTATGTGGCAGACTTGGTAAACATTCTGTGGTACTTGAAAATTGGATATGGAGGTAATTACAAGGGACACACTGGTAATCTGTGAATCAAGAGCTGCAGGTGCTTGTTTGCTCAAAAGCAAAAGGATCTTAGGGTTTATTACTTTAGCGAAAAGTGTGTCTTCCATCTCTTGTTAATACTTTTGTGCTCAGAATATATGCTGTGATACAACATACTGCAGAAATAACTTAGATACTCATCTTGCACATTCAAAAACGTTTCTGAATAATACATAACTTGTCATCATATTTGAACTATGTTTTCACTTGGCACATTTGGATTCCCACCAGCTAACCAAGACATTGTGTCAGCTTTTTATATGCTCATTTCTTGATCTAGTGCATTGGCATCTACTTTCTAGTTTCATATTGCCTTTAGGATAATTCTACCGTCTTTTCTTTGTTTAAAGGGAATATTGCATTTCTAATGCAGGTAGGCCTCAGCCTTCTTGTTGTCCAATTTATTTTTGGTTTAACGTACTTTCTCTGTAACTTTGTGGCAAAAATTGAAGTGAAGACAGTGAATATTAGAGACGCCTCTTCAGGTTGCATATCATAGTGTTGGCCAATTCAAAATAGTAGAAAAGTCATTTGGGGTTTTTTTATTAATCCCCAAGCTAGACATGTTAAAAAGGAACATATAGACACTACTTCTGTGCTTCTCCACCTTGATGATTAATTACCTTTCCAATTAATTAACACCTGTTAAATGTTAACTCTGTTGACTACTGGTATAGAAGTATCATGATTTAACACAAGCCAGCAGCTAAGCATCACACAGCTGCTCTCTCACACCTCTCCTGCCCTGGTGGAATGAGGGAAAAAATCAGAAGGGTAAAAGTAAAAAACCAGATGTGTTGAGATAAGGACAATAATTGAAATGAAATAATAATAATAAATTTTATGAAAAGGAAAATAACAAAGAGATAAATAGACCACAAGGAAGAAGAAGGAAAAACAAGTGATGCAAATGAAAAATAGTCACTCACCAGCAACTGACCAATGCCCAGCCTGCCCCCAGCCAGCTTTCCCCCTAGTTTACATACTGAACATGATGTCATGTGGTATGGAATATCCTTTGGCCAGTCAGGGAAAGCTGCCCAGCTGTGTCTCTTCCCAGGGTCTCATGGATCCCTACCCACTCATTGGCACGCCGGCATGAGAAACTGAAGTCCTTGACTTAGTGTAAGCATTGCTCGGCAGCACCTGAGTCATGGATGTGTTATCAACATTATTCTCATACTAAATACAGTAAATGCTGTACAAGCTGCTAGGAAGAAGATTGACTCTATCCCAGCCAAAACCCAGACAAAGAGTAGCTTTGAGGACCTTCAGTTTGTTTGATTATAGCAATGGTTCATTGACCCTGGAAATATTTGTTGCTCTGAAGATAAAATTTGTAAGTGATTAATAGGTAACCTCTTCATGAAGGTAGAGGAACTTCATAATTGAAGAGGACTGGATGAAAAAAGCCTCTTTGTGGGGCAAATGAGAATTTGATTTTTTTTAATAAACTGGTATTCACAAACAACTTTAAATTGTATGTAAGATTTTAATTGAAAAAATATACTCATACATAATTGAAACAATGCAGTTAATACTGCAGTAGATGTGCTATCTTTTTTATTTTCTTTCTAGGAAAACCCAAAACAAACGAGGCTCTATGTTACGCTTAATCTCCAACAGCATTGAAAATACCTACTTTATTAAACTGAAATACCATACATATGACGAGGAGTGGGTCTAACTTGAGTCAAACACATTGTTCATTCAAGGATTTCTTAAACAGTGACATATTGATTTGTTAAGAAAAAATTGTGTATTGGAAACTGTTATCTGTTTTCAGTAATCTTTATGTCTGCAGATTGTAAATATTTGATTTGTTTCATTTTCCTGGTTTGGATTTTGACTTTCAAAGTCTTAATTTTTAAAAATATAAGAAAAAGGCATGGCAAGGGAGACTATTTCGGCCTCAGCTGTGTTCCTGAGTGATGCTATCAGTGATGTGTAGTGTTGTATCCTTACTGGATGATTGCCAGGACATTAGAGTTGGGCATGAAGTTTATGTGCTGTTTCTGCATCAGCTTTCAAACAGTACTAATGATGGTAGTAAAAAGGTGAACTTTGACAAGAACAGTTATTTTTCTGAAGGGAAAGAGGAGGTCAAAACATCAATTTGCCCATATGTAAAAGACAAGGAAAAGGTAAATAACTTCCCTGATTCAGTCTGAAACTTTCAAGCCATCTGGCCACTGAAAATCTGACCAGAACTGGGGGCATGTTGATGCCATGACACATCTTTTGCAAATGTGTATGAAAATACTCATGATTTGGTTAGGAACAAGATGAAGAATTTTCTAGTGGTGAATTTCCTGTCCAGTCCAGAGCTTCAAAACTACAGCTGTTTCTGAACAATTCTCTGCAGAAGCCACCTGATCTGGACTATTGGAAATAATGCTTTTGGGTAGATGGATTTATTCAGGAGGAGGATGTTAATGCTGAGATAGGGAATAATGTAACTGCAAGAGAGAGAGAGAGACTGGAACAAAAAGCTTGTGATGAAGACTGTTATCAAGCAAGGAGTGGAGATGGAGCAAGGTGGGAAGCCAGGACTGGATGAGCAAGTTAAAACCATAAATTAGGGTAGGATTTAGAAATTAAGTTAAATATAATTAATCCATTTTTATTTAGAAATATAAATGGATTGCACAGGATTATTCAAACAAGAGACAGGCTTGAAGTGCAAATAAAAGGACAGAGAAATCTGATACTCACTAGACAAGTGAGCTTACCAGAGGCTGCTGTGTAATTTAAGAAATCCCCTCAATCTTGCACTTTCATCCTCTAGGGATAACAGCCTATTAATATCACTGATTGCTTTCTTTGCACAGCTTACAGAAGTTATATATGAATTACTGTATTCTTGGAGTACACTACAGGCAATGCTATGTATCGGCAATACCACTGAGTAGCACAGCAATTACCTAAATGTTATGCCTTGACAGCATTATCAACATTTTTTCTTTCTGAGAATCAGGGCTTCAAAAGTCAAGGTCTATATCATCAGGAAAATGAATCAAATCCACATTAATTTCCTGTACAGAAATGTAATGTACTTATTGCCAATATTGTTGCTGAGCCATGTAGACCAACGCAGTAAGAGAATTTGCTGTTTTCCGGTCTGGTTTTTGGTTTGTTTCCTTTTCCATATCAGTAAAACTCGCGCACAAAGAAAAACTACACAAATGAAATAATTTATAATTCTATCTTTAAATAATATTTTTTCCCACATGAGTGCACTTGACTTGCTTCGTAAAATGACAGCTGATTTGGAAATACAACTGGTTTTTATATTAAGTGGAACTGATGCAGGCAAAAATCTATCCTGAGCTGTTACAAAATTTGAGAAATGAGTGAAGCATAATCTGGGTGGGGAAATAAGATGCAGGTAGGTTTCTGTCTACAGAGTTTGCTATGCCATGTAAATAACTCACTTAAGCATTTTTCTCTATTTTTACCACCTTCTTTGAATCCTGTCTATTTGAGCATTCATGATTAATTTGACTAGCTAAAGTCTTGTAAGTTATAGAACATTTAGAAAAATCTTATCCAAAAACCTTGACATTATTTATCATTGGCAGCTCTGCAGGCATCTGGCTGTAAGTACTGGGGACAACAATTTCTTGCGTCATAAAATTCATAGGAAAATACAAGAATGAGAAGAACTGTATTAAATGAACAGTTCTGAAGAAGAATTTTGAATAAAATTACGAAGCCTGCCTTTTGAGCAAGCTTTGAAAAATATATACTATTCAAGTGTGGTACTCTGCTTCTGTCAGTGTGGAAGACGCTTATGCCTTGCTCATTTAAGCAATTGTCCTATAATTATCAGATATTTCCTAATACATATGCTTTTTATTACAGTTTTAAATATAAAAAAAGGATAAATTGTTTGCCTGGGGCAAATTTTCATTTAGCCTATGTACTAAAACATTTACTGTTTAGTTTTTCAACATACATGTGCTTTTCAGTAAGAGAGATCTAAATGTCAGAACTTGTGCACAAGGTGATTTTATGTTTGGCTCTTGATTTTGATCTAAGGTGTGACTGCTGGTGTTAGAAGGCAGTTTTATTAACTTAATTAGGTTTATTGTTAATAAATAACTTATTCAAGTTTTCACTTTAATTTCAATGTAGACTTCTGAGTCTTTACAAGACAGACTTCAATTTTAACATGCAGCAGCAGTGAAATCTAGTTTAGTTCTTTTCTCTTGTTTGAAACATTGTTCTGATTTATTCTACATTATTAACATAATTAAAAGGGATGAAAGGAACCAAGGAAACATAGTGTTAATCAGTTGCCAAGTGTGTATTTAGATTGTTTTTTGTGTATACTGGTCAATCTGATAGTTTAACGTACAAAGGTTTTTTTTTGTTCCTGTTCATACGTCTCTGTTTTGGTGGTAAATTGTGTTTTGTTGTGGGTTTTTTATTTCTAATTTAAAAAGCATAAGTTATGTCTTAGTCATGTAACAAAATTAGACAGCTTTTTTATTTATATTTTTGCATTTTTTTATATTAAAAAATTGATCTTTTTGACTTGCAATGCAATAGACTTTTGGAGACTAAATGAGGTGGTTGCTCTGAATTTCGATGGAAAATATTTCTGTGTATTAATGTTTGTGCAATACAATCAAAGGTAGTTGTAGTATGTGAACATTTAGTCTTTTAGAATATTAATGTGAGCTTTTGCATGCAAATGGAAAATTACTTTTCATAATATGGCAAGTCTGATTATATTTAATTTGTTTACATATGCAACTACTGTATTAATTTCTGTAAGACAGTAGTATGTGAGGATTTGTTTACCACACAAAAGGTCGATGTTCATTTATTTTTCTGAACAATTCAGATAATGGTGATATCTCTTTATAACTTGCTTTTGAAATGCTGGCTGCTGTGCAATCTAGCCAGCATTCACTCAGAGTTCACAAGCATACAGATTTTCAGCTGCTATTCTAACAGTCTTTTTTAAATATGTGTCTTCTGTGTTTCACTTGTGTTGTCAGATACTCAGGGGGGGGTTGTAGTATTTAAAATTTCACATTGCTTTGAAAGTTTTAGGTGATTTTGCACTTTCAACTGAAAGGTGTTTGTGGTTTTTAGATATTCATTCTGTACTTGGCATAAATTGAATATAGTCAAGTTATAGCTGAATTTCTTCTTTGGTGTGTTTGAAACATTTCAAATATATGAAATGCCACTATCACAGTAAAAGATTAAGTGCGTCACATCTGCTAAATCAGATTTTTTTATACTTGTCACATCTTTTATCTGTTATTTGTCTAATTTAATAATCTAACAAAAAACTTCTAATGGCAATAGCCTGATGAAAAGGTACTCAGCAGTTAAAAATTAAATATCAAAAGGCATATTTAATTTGTAGTTACGCAGCGACATACTTGTCAACCCTAACTTTTCTTCTTTTGTTTAATTTAGGGCACTAGCACCCTGCTTACGTGAAAGATGACAAGTGCATTTACATCTTAAAAACATTTGGATATAGTACAAATCATTTTCTTTTTCTTTCTTTCCTTTTTTTTTGTTAGAAATAAGCAATTACTTTTTGACTGAAATGTGCAAAATAATTTTGTTTGAAATCTCTGTAACCCTTTAGATTTCTCCTAACCGTTTAAAAGGATGGCTTCAGAATTATCTCACTTACATCAGGTAGATGATTTTGAGCTCCAACAGTCCTCAAATTGTTGATGTCTTGTCTTTAGGAATTGTCTGAATTTTTATGCTTCAGTAAGGCCAAATTTTGATTGCTGCATTTTGATGCAGGGATATGATGTGCCATGTATGTGAACAGGAAGAAAACTATGTTTTGCAGGTCTGTTGCATATAATGTTAAGGGAAAAAAGTCTTCTGTAAGGGCAAATGAAGTTGCTAAAGGACTTGTCAGTTTGGGGGGTTTTGTTACAAAATGCTAGTAGTTTGTTTATGACACAAGAGGGTTCTTATAGACAGCAGCCTTTAAATAGTCCAGTTAAAATGTGCTGGTTTTCATTCAAGCTAACTGCTCTTACAACATACATTAGTAAATTGATGTTTTGTGCTTTTGGTAAGGAAATACCAACTATATAACAATCAAATTTGTATTTGGATGAGTTGAATTAATTCATCCTTAAATGACCCATTCAGTGAGCAAGTATGACAATCCATGTGTTGAATGACTACAGTTCTTGCATTTGTTTACTACACATAATTCTTCACAGAGTAGAATCATATACCAAAATTGTAATGTCAGGGGCCCTCATATTGTAGCCTTGCCATTTTTTGTAAAAAATTAATTTACTGCTTAAAACATAAACACAAATTTCAATGCATGTTTCAAAATACTTTCACTTGTGTAATTTCATTTTAACCTGAAATTTTTCTTCAATTTCACTTTGAGGCATTTAGGTTTCATTCTGTTTTTCACTTCTCACAAGATTGTATTATCATGTTATATTCATGACTAAATTTAAAATTTTAAGGATTATTGTAGCTGATGAAATGGAATGCACATTGTCCTTGCAAAAGGTGGCAACAGAAGAAAGCAATGGCGCTTCAGCTTCCTGTAGTTTCTACCAACACATTACCCTGAATTTCTGACTATTATAGAAATCCCATTAGAAACCATCCTGGAGAGACATCACATTTTTCAGTTCCTACTTGCTACACACTGAGTTGCACTTGTATGTTGACTTTATTGATATCTTTTTGTGCTTCCCCAGCTTCTTGCATGCAAGATTTTCTGCTTCTAATTGTGATTGAAGTTTCTGTTGACTGCTCTCAGCAGCTTCTAGACTCCACATGTACAAGCATACAGTAGAGTTTATCTGCATCTTACCTGGTTTATACCTTATGCTTCCTCTTGCTTTTCACATGTCCTCCGTCACTCACAGTTCTGATTTGTGGCTTTTTCTTCTATTAAGCCTACCAGTAGTTGTTTACTAGACTGCTATCCATCACTCTTCCAGCTTCTCTTTGGCTTTACCTGTCAAACTTCTTGCTAGGATACCTTGTGGCATTTCTGTCTATGTGTCTGTGCCTTGCTAAAGACTAAAGACTTCCAAAATGAAATCTTGCTGTGATTCCTTGGTCAGACAGCAGCTTAGTCTTGTAGCTTGAGAATTCTGTGCTCAAGTACCTGTTCTAGCTGATGACAAGTCACTCGAATACCTGCATAAGATTATAATTATTGCAATTTCAGAGGATTTACTTATTAGGCATGTCTGACAAATCAGAAGTCTCTTCTGACTTGTCTTCTTCTGTTGTCTAGCCAGTTGTAGGAAGTTGTATGATACTTGTCATCAGTTCAGCATTTCCTTGCTTATACAGTCAGCCTCTGTCATGTGAGGACATGTGTTAATGTCAATAGCCTTCGTTTTGTTTTGGTTTTGATTTTGTTACAAGGCGACCTAAATTTTTTTAGCCCCTCAAGCATGCTCTCTTTGAGAAACACTTAAGATCTTCTAATATCATTTATTATTTTTATGACTGTCTTTGGTAATAGGATCTAATCCCTGCATTGCTCAAAGCAGAAAGCTAATTGGAGATTGGAATCAGTGATAATGCATAGAGGAGAAAGGGCAAGCATTTTTTCCCCCCTCTTCCAGCACACTATTTACAAGCACGAATGAGGGTATATCCACACAAGTTTTGTATTGTCTCAGCCCTTTCAGTAAAACAAAAGTAGTAATAAATTGTGTCATCAATAAAACAATACTCCATGGTCTAGCTTGTTGGCATAGTGAATGCTTTCATGTTTATGTTGCATTTGATAGGCACAAATGGCATTTTTATGTTTCCTGTCTGATTTACTAAATTCTTTGGGAGCCCCAATGTTATGGAATGATGCAGTTTTGGAGCAAAGGCAGGTTGGGTTTGCAGGTTAGATAACTGAGCAGAAGTGAAAGAATGGACGCGTGCGAGAGGAAGAACTCAATGGGGTTGTTTCAGAGGGGTTTGGAAGCCAGAACTGAAGACTAGGGAGGTGAGGGAGGTATGAGAAGATAATAGGTAAAAAAGCTTAGAATTCCAAGTCAATAGTCGCTATTACTACTACTTGGTTTTATTTCATTACTAGTTGGGTTATAAGCCAAAATAAATTCAAACCTTGGCTGTGAGTGAGGTGTTTGAGTGAGCTATGTTAGACTGCTCCTTCAATTGTTACTCTTAGAAACCAGATTTTTTAATATCTTGGTAATGCTCAAGGTAGTTTCTGTGGCAATGTTTAACAAACTGATGTGTAATGAAACTAGTGGAGTGGTGAAAGTAAGTCACATGAAAAGTAAAATTACCTGTAGTCCCAAACTCTGGTATCAGATCTGTTCTGGAGTTCCTAGTTAGACTTTTTTGCTTGGATTTATTCTCTTCCTTCAAAGTTTTTTTTTTCCACAGGTGTGCTAATTGTAGGCACTTTTCTCTTTCTCAGAATATGCAGCTGGGTAGTGTTAGCTGCTAAAAGGTCTTGTGACTGCTCTCTTCTTCTACCCAGAACTGTTTCCAAGTCCCTCTGGCAATGTTTACCCAGATGTTACTGGGGTCATCATCACGGTTTCAGAAGGCAGTGTGCATGGGAACACTGTGAGATCAAGAAGCATTTACAGGTCACAATTAATATTTGTGAAACTTAATTGTATTGTTGTTACCTATTCATAGGTGAATGTGGCTCCCATTTAAGGCTCATCTGTAGGAGAGGTTGGTTTGCTGGTGTTTGTAGCTAAGTCATAGTCCTCTAGCTCAAATTATAAAGGATCAGGGATTTGTGTGTGACATTTAGATGGAAAGTCCCAAGTTAAAACTTTGGTATTGGTCCAAATAAACTCAGCTCTGTCAAAATTACCCATTTTTCTGTGCATGGAGCTGCCTGTGTAGTTCCTATAATTAAAATTGTTCTGCTTAGCAAATGGTTTTGTCTTGTTAACCATTAGCATGTAGGTGCTCTTTAGAAACAATCCATAACAGTTAGTGATCTCTCCTGATAAAGGTGCTTAGTGTCTTGTGGTGGAGATTCTTCAAGAGCCATATAAAATACAGCATTATACTACCTTCTGTGGAGATGCAGACAATCGTCTTAATATATGTTGAATTTGCCCCAGACAGCACAGCAGAGGAGGTCCAATAACCTTGATGCCCTTAGTGAGCCCACTGGTCAGTTCACATTCTCAGTTATGGTTTGAAGTTTTGTGTAAGGGGTCTGTGGTCAAACATAAAATAATACTGATTTCAAGATGAAGGAGGAGTAGTAAAAAACTATTTTCCAAGCCCTGAATGTATGCAGTAGTTAAGGATGCTGTTGTTTTTAACGTTTTAAATGCACTGATGAAAGTAGTCTCCAAAATGAACATTGCAACTGGCAAGACTTGCAGAATCCTACTAGGACAGTGGGGAACAGCTGTCTCCTCAGTACTTCATAACACTTTCTGCCGAAGGGTCTGCGTGTTTTTAAGTTAAAAATTCTAGTGTAACAAAATACCTCAGCTTTCTCTATACAAAACTTCTATACAAAATTCAGCCTGGAGCATATTCTCTCAGTAGCCAAGTTATCAAGCCCATGAACTCTTACTTTTTCAGTGGGAAAATATTATTGGCTTCTAACAGTACAGCGAATCCATTGTAATAAAAAACATTTCATTAGCTTAAAATTTCTTTACACAACGCATAGCAATTTAAATTTAATGAAACACTTAAAACTTTATTGATGTGTGGATGAAATTAGTGTTGGGATTGTTCAGCAGTTGAAGTAATTCAAAAATATTAAAAGCCTTTACTTTGAACTGTGAAAAGTCTTAAGCTTTCCAGTTATTGTGGGTCACTCCTGAGTCAAGATAGCTTCCAAATGTTGACTTCGGATTAAATAATTTTTAAGAATCTATTGTTCAGGTCATGCAGAAACATTCTTCTTTTCAAATCCATGCCCTTTTCAGAATGCTATAGGGGATTCAGTAAAGCTTGGAAGTGAGAAACAGTGAAATAGTAACACTGGAAGTCAGTGCAAGTTCTCACCTTCGCATTAATAAATAGGATTAATATGTGATCTCATCGAATACTGTATGTTTCCTACAACAATTTTCTCTCATTTTCTCCTTTGTCATAGCAGACTAGAAGACAGTAAGGTGCAGTGGGGTTTTTTTGTTTTGATTGTTGGGGTTTGGTTGGGTGCTTTTGTTGCTGGGGTTTTGGTTGATTTTCTTTTCCTGCAGTAGCATCTTTAAAAGCTGCTGTTATCTGGTTCCAAGTCATGGTTATTTGAGCAGACAGATAAGTAAAGGTATACATAAAATTCAACTTAGGACATTTTTTGCCATAAATAAGGCATACTCTTGTGAGTAATTATTCCTGATATGCTGATCTATGTGCATTTGACTGCAGTACATGTTGCAGGTTTTAAATACGTACATTGGTAGAAGAGCTGTCTGAAAGGCAAAATGGTGATTGCCCCTTCAAGGTCATCCCAAGTTACCAAGTCTATGGAAAAAAAACAAACAAACAACTAGATTTTGCAATAGAAATCAAATTTGAGAATTTGGTGAAATGAAGCAGAGCACAACCTCCTACCACATTTTCCAAAGAATCCACTGAATCTGTAATCAAAGTCCCTTTCTTCAGTCAGCTTTTTCCCATGACGCGATACTTCCATCCTGCCTACTAAATACTGCTGCCTATTAGTGTTTGTAAGTTAATACAGTGGCCTTGATTTAGTTGCCAATTTGCTGAATTTAGTTACTTAAGACAAAAATTTCATATACTTTCATGCATTTCATGTACAATTGGTACACAAAGCAATTTGGAAGAAGGTATGTAAAAATATTAAGAACTGGTTCTGTGCTTTTTTTCAGTGTGGTGACTGCTTGAATTTTTTGAGTTAAGAACACTCACAGAGCTTTGCAGAATCAGGTTCCAGAAGTATTGGGTTTTTTACGTTATGCATTGACACCTACTTGTTGTCATTATACATTTGTATAATTCAATAGAAATAGCAACTTTCAAAAAAATCATCAATTTTAATAACAAAACATACTGTAAAACCATGAAAATTGTGGATCTTAGTGCTGCTCATAAGCTTTTTCTCAAAGCACCACTTTTGAAGTTGCTTACTTTAAAAAAGTCTTTTAAAATGTCTATACTTTCTCTTGCCAATTTTGCCTTTTCTTTTACTTACCCAAGTATATCTGTCGTAAGTCACTCTAATAAATGCAGGACATGTTTCATGGGTAATTAAATTTTTTTCAGTAACTTGAAGGTTAGAGACATGCAGAGCAAAACTGGGCACTAAAATTATTAGTGTCTGTATTGTTCCAAACACTTTATTTGTGAAATTAGTCTCTTTTGGATCAGTTGACTTCAGTTTTCTCATTTCTTATGATAATAATATTTGAGTGACAACCAAAGTAAATTCATAAACATAGTATATCTCTAAGCCCATTCTCCATTTATGAAATTGCTGTCATTTTGCATTTGACAGGCTATTATTACAGTACCAGTGACTTAAGGAATTATGAGAAGAACACACAGTTTCCTGAGTGAGTCTGTGTTTTGAAAGGTTTTAATAATTTTAGGTTTTATAAAATCATGAAAGGACACCTTCAGGGTGCCTTAAAATTGATGTGTTTGAAAGAAATAAATGAATATTCTTGCCGACTATGCTTGGTTTGTGTTAATGAAAGGAAATACTGCTTGAGAGTTTTAGATTCAACTGTTCTCAATTTTGATAGAGATGTTGGTTTTTAGTCTACCTTACAATTAAAGGAGTGTCTGGATTTCCTGTTGAATTGGTCATCCTTTATCTTTATGGGGTGAATACAGCTACACTCTTTTGTCTGTGGAACACCTTTTTAAATTGGCATTCTTGTCATAAGTCTTCCTGTGTGGGAACCTCTGGGGCAGTCTGAAGGGGTTTGTCCATGTTGCTGGCGTTGACCCCCACGGACACCACGGTACGTGTGACTTCACTTCTGTAAAGTGAGAGACGTCTGGGAGTGGCAAGGACCCCCAAGTGTGATGAGTTACCACACTCAGACTTTTGGAAGCCTATGTCAAAGTTGTCAAGGGGTACAACTGTTTGGGTTTTTTTTTCTTAAGAGGCTCACTTTTGAAGAATTTGGAAAATAAATGGCAAACAGGTTACAGTACTGGAAATTATGTGAGTGCCAGGCTTCAGAGGTATGTAGGCACTAGTTTTACAAGATGATGATGCTCTTCATTTGTCTACCACCCACCAGCTGGTCTGTTTCACAGTTTCCCAATTATTCTTAAACCTGAAAAAAAAAAATAGGAAGACAGCTTTTAAGCAGCAGAGCAGTTTATTGGTCAACATAATCTAACTTTATTTCATGAAAAAACTGTTGATGCATGCAGCTATTTGAAAATATGTCCAATACATAGCAAATATTTATATACACTTTGTAGTCTGTTCCATCTTATGTGCAATATTGTGTTGTCCCTCAGTGTTTCTTTTGCCTACAAACTTTTGAAACTTAAGAACATTTGGTTACCAGGAAAGAGCCATTAAGTTTCCACTCTGCTACATTTCCTGGATACATACAGAAGGATCACAGTCCTGTCTTATAAATTCTAAAACCACTTATTCATACCAGGGACGTGTGCCCTGTTTTCAGCACACTGTGTTTACCTGTTGGCTATAAGTAGTCTCTGCTTTATCAAAATAAAATCCTTTAGCACTAAAATTATTCTTACAGTGGAAATGTAGTGATAGATACATACTTAAATACATAATGCTATGACCTTTATATGCTATGACCTTTATATGCTGAAAATCAAGGGGGGAAGAGAGAAGAAATTTGTTAAAATTTTTTCTTCTGGAAAATGAAGCAGCGTTCTACAGCAAATGGATTGCTGGTAGATAAAGTTCAGGTAATACTGAGTCATCCTTGGATGTCTTCATTTTCATGTCAAGGAGGAGTGTTTGTTATATCTGAGTGTCTCATGCATAAATTTTGTTCTTCAGAACCTGGATTTTTTTACATTCAGGAAGAAAAATGGGTTTGGTTTAGATGTTATGTTTTAGTCAGGTGAAATGTCTTTTCTTGTAGTGCAATTTTTTTTCATCTTCCTCAAACCACCTACTTTAATGTCTAATAGTTGTAATTCATTTCTACTGTTGGGTTTTCCCTTCAGTCAAATGTGTACCCACTTTAATTCAACAACAACAAAAAAAAAGACTCAACATCCCCAAAGCTGTTAATGCTGAAGTAGAAACAGTAAGGTATTTTTTTAGTAATGCTAAAGCTATAGAGCAGCACACTGTTGGCTGTGAAGTGTTTATATTCTTGTTCTGACACCAGGTTGCTCTTATGGGTTACAGCTACACATTGGTGCTTGCTCTTGTAGAGCACTGTAAAGGCTGTAACTCTGCCAGTGTTCTTATTTAAATGACAGCAACAAAAAGACAAATTTCTGTGGGTCATGTATCTCAAGTACTGGGTTCATCTAATGATCATCAATGCATTTCTTTACCAGTGGGGAGTGAGCTGAAACCGGTGTATGCTTAGATGGAGAGGTATGAATGGCTATAACCTCTGAAGTAGGTTTTTTTGGGGTTTTTTTTTTATGTTAGTGCATTGGAATTCTTGGTTTATGGGGTTTGGGGCTTTTTTGTTTGTTGTTCTTTCACCATTTACATTCTTTGTTATCTGATTAGTGGGTTGAAATTTTGCTGACTGTGCAGTAATTTGACAGTCTTCATGGTTCAGTTCAAAGTATGATATGCAGCTTCTTTTGCTCAAGACCTTCATGTCTGCATTGGTAAAATGCCTTTTATGCTTTGTTACTGTGTTTGGAGGAAGAAGTAAAAATAAATCCATCTCTTAACAAAATCCTTGCAAGAACATGCATACATATCAAATGGGCCTTCAGCTACCTGCTCTTCTTTTAAATATTTGATGCAAGCAAACATCTCTCCTTCCCAAGTGAAGCACTGTTGGGTTTTGCATTTTCTCTTGTGGTGTTTGACAATTACAGATTTTGCTCCTTCTTAATAATGAAGGAAACTCTATTCTGTCCTATCCCAGAAGCAGTGGAGTTTAATATCTGTAAGGAAAGCAGCAATATTGGGTAGACCTCTTCAATAGTCCCTCAGATCATTCTGTGGTTTTAATGGGGTAGCAGAAAGTTCAGAAGAGCCTCAGCAGCTTCAATTTTAAAGATATCTCAGCTTGGGCTATGCAGGAAGGCACAGAACCAGTATTATTCTCTTGGTGCTTTCCTCTTGTAGACTGAAGTTCATGCATAGACAAAGGTATTAATCGAAGTATTGGCAATCTTTAGAGCTCCTGCCACTCCAAGGCAGCTGAGGCACAGAAACTTTCAGGTTCTTTGACTGTCATGACATAATTTCAATTGATTGAATTAAAGTAGTTCAAAACCTGCAGGTAACATAAGTCTGAAAAGCCTTCACATTTTAACATTATTAGAAATTAGTTTTGTGGCTATTTGTGTCGGGTCCTTCAAATGACATTCACTGTGTTAGATCAACAGACTACCATGGCTAAAAATAAGTGCAAGGGGACTAATTCAATGATGTAGCATTCAGGCCTTCATATCTCAAAATACTTAGAAAGGTTGTGACTTTGTGATCAGCCTCTTCTCTTGCTTCAGAACTGTTGTTTGTAAAAGCACTTTGCCACATAGTTTACCAGTAATTTCTTCATTAAATTTCAATTATTGATAGCTATTTTTTAGGTCACTATTAGTTCTCGGGACTTTTTCTCAGATTCCTAAGGCACTCTATATTTATAATTACCGTGAGCTATGCAGGCAAGAATTTCAAGAAAACATTAATCTGATTCACAGTTTAATTAGTATGGAGCTAGTAAGAACAATAGATTTATCAAAACATTTTCAGTTTTACTGAGAAAAACCTGCTAATGAACTATTTATAGCACACTTGTATCTATTTTTGTCAGTAGTCTAAGGACTGACTTAGGACAAATGGGTTAAAAAACAGGAAATGTGGTTAAATAAGTGGGTAATCTCTCCAGAGAGTTTCCAGTTTGCCTACACGTTCACATTTTCTTCTTAATATACTTTCAAAACAACATTAAGTACAGTACCCTGAAATCCATCTCCGTTTAAAGGAGGGAATGTTTCCAGCAATAGCAGGAAGTGGCCTAGTGAGAAATTTCACATTCTTGTTTAAATTGAAATTATATTCTGGAGTCCCTGTTTTTAAGTGGATTTTTCTTCTTAAATGACAGTGGAGCAGTTGTGTGACATTTAACTTGGCTCAGGTGTATCGTATGGATCCATCAAATTCTGTGAATGCTGTAATTATGTCTTTCATTCTAGACTGGTTTTAAATAATTACTTTTCTTTAACTTACCTTTTTCTTATATATGGTATTTAATTTTTATGATATTTATGGTATCATCTGTATTTGTTTGTTAATATATTATGCACATACTTTAAAAATATTTATAATCATGTTTGATGGTTGTAAAAACCTTCAACATGATTATAAAAATTGTGTAAAATTATTGTTAAAATAGTGTTATCAATCAGACTGCATAAATCTTACTGTGAAGTAAGGAATTTACTGAACATGATCATGTCCATTTAATTCTCTAGAATTAAGAGGTGGTGTCTGTATTTCTTTGGGCAAACAAAAGCAAAAAGTAAATGATAGCCATAAATTGCACTGCTTATTATTTGGTTTTTGACAGCTACTAATTATTAACTTTTTTAAATCAACCTGAATAATACTAGTGGGTTGAAATAACTAGGGAATATAATAAACAAATAAGGCCGCTGAGGTGGTGGTAAAAGTTGTGACCTGGTGGATCTCCTGTATTTTGAGAGCTACTGCCACTATGTCTTCTGCTCATAGCATCCTGCAAGCAGTTTTCTGGAAATGTTTTTATCCAGGGCAAACAACAAAGCATGATAGCAAATGTATTTTTAGTAATTAGGAAGAAACAAGCAGGCTTGTGTAGCTGCCTTAATTTAGAAAACAGGCCACTGGTAGTACCGTTAGCTGAAGCTGGTTTCCTATCAACTGTCTTTTAAGGGAGAAACCTTTGTGCTGCTCTAAAGGTGAGCTGCTTTGTTATGTCCATGGGGAAATTCCAAGTCACGTCTCTACTTTTTTTAATATATATTTTTTTAGCATCTGTGGGGTGTCAGGTTAGATGATATCACTGTGTGGGTGGGGGCACTTCAGTAAAACAGCATGAAATACTCATGTACCAGTGCTGTAGTTCATGGAAGGCTTATGCATGCAAACAGGTTTGTCTGTTCCTCTAGGTTTAGGGAACTATCTTGCAAGGTGTAGGCTGCTTGGAAATTAAAAGACTACTTTTCTAAATGGGGTATCACATTTATTGTAGTAATTGCAAATAGTTGCTAGCTTTCAAAATAATTTTCCAGAAACATTAAATAATTTAGGGCATTTTCTAATGAGGCAAATTATCTAATGAGGCAAATACAGTTTGTTGTTCTGGGAACTTACAAAGTTAAACAGACTATCAATCACATTAAACTTTCCCTGCTTATAAATGTTAGATTTCTGAATAGTTTTGAGGGTCAACACCTTTTTTCAAATGCATTTAATGCAGCCTCAGGCATGCTGTGCTGTTGGTTCTCTTAGATATATATCAGCCTTTTTCATGTCATCCTGGGCACTTCATTCTAAATCCAAATTGGTCTATTTTTTTTTTTTTTTTCAAATCCAAGTTTAGTGCTCTGAAAAATTCAAGTAATAAGTTTATTCCTTCATATAAGGAATATTCCTTCATAAATACCTTCCCAATAGCAACATAATGTAAACTGGTTTTTGATATATGTACTTCACAGACCAGTACCCTGAGTCTCTGAAATAGTTTACTTGTAAGGTACATTATAAGTCATGTTTATATGGAATTCTGCAGCCTAAAAATAAAAATATTTTGGTGTTCATTTGAATTTTCACTTTTAGTCTATGCTGCTTCCTGTTCATTTCTTGGGATAAGATAGTTGATAGATCTTCGCACGCACTGGAGGTGTCAGGCAGTGATCTGTAAGTATGGGAAGCCTGGAGTTATCTGTAGATATTGTAAATTAAATTTTTTCTACCAAGACACATCTGCACAGTTAACCTTTTTTAAAAATTGCTCCAGAAGCTTTTGCATGGAGGCAGTGCTGACTGCCCTGCTGACCTGCTGTGACCTCAGACAGTGTTTTACTCTGTAGAGCCTCTTTCCCCTCCCACCCATTCTGCCTTACTTGTGGAAATGTTTGGGGTTTGGAAAGAGATTACTTAATTTTAGCTGGAAGTTATTGTTTAGGTTAGATTGAAAAGTGAAATTCTGTGGTGTGTGTGGGGCAGCTTGGTTTATCAGGAGGCGTCCATCTAAGCTTGAAATTCTCACACTGCCCAGGCAGGACGGGGCTCACTTGGTGTGTTGCAGAGCACAGACTGCCTTTTCAAGAGCTGCAGAAATACAAATTATTGTCTGCCATCCCAAAAGGAATCCTGCTAGCCCCTAGCACTGCTTCTGTAACAGGAGTTGCATTGGAGAAGAATGTGACCATGCTAGAAATTGTGCTAGGATAATTTTAGTAAAAGCAGGCATCAAATACTGCTGTTGCAGCTGCAGTGCAGCCAGAACCTAGAGGAAACTTAACAGTTAAAATCAGGCTGTTTAAAGAAGTTACATCCACATGGCTTTGGATACCATTCATTAGTTTCTTTTTTAATGTACACTATGCAGCACTGATTAACGACTTGCAGTAGATGTGTGCAGCTTTTTTTTCCCAACAGTTTCACATAGCAGATTAAAAACTTAGAGAAGAGCTGTGGGAGCTTAACTGACAGTTCAGAAAACTTTGTGTGTGACTCGCTGTAAAGCTTGGCTGGCTATATCTGAAGCTTAGAAATTAACATTTCCAATACCATTTTGCTTAAATTTGGCAGTAGGATGTAATGTCACTAAAAAGAATATATATTAAACAAAAATTTAAAAGCCAGTTCCTTCATTAGAACAGAGCAGATTAAATACTTTTTTGCATTCACCCTCCTCTAGCAAATGAAATGTCCAGGAACAGGCAATTATTGTTCTTCTGCAGCTAAATAGGAAAAATATTAATCTCTTTGGATCACCAAATTCTGTACATTATTATTTTTTCAGAAAGTTTTCATTAAAAACTAATCAGGAAAAAGGTTTCAGACTGATTGACTGTTACTGGCGTAACCCACCAAACAGAACAATAAATTGTAAAAAATATTGCGTACAATTGGATGTGTCTTAAAATGCAAAATTTCAGACTCCCAGGCATCAGTTTTCCTATCTCTACCAAGTCATGCTTAAGCCTCAAGGCCAACAAATTTAGTGTTCTCTTTTCAGAAGCACTAAGAAACATTGCTACCACCAGCAGCGGTTGCTTGCCCAGTTAAGTATTGACCTCCTACAGAATGGTCTCAGAATGCTCTCTGTTGTTGCCTAAATTGGTGGCTCTGTGCCTACCCAACACTCATTTCTGAGCTTAGGTTTCTAATAAGTCAGTCAACTCAGTCGTGAAACAGGACTGGCTTAGTCAACATATTAAGAACTGTTCAGTCTTCTCTGCTTTATTTAAAAAAAAAAAAAAAAAAAAAAAAAAAAAGTGGCAGCTGTCAAACTGTAGAATTTCCTGTGGATGACTTTTCTAGCTCCTCCAGAAAGGAACAGTAGCTTCCAATATTCCTGCATGATTTCTCTAACTAAATTTGCTTCTTCTTTTCTTTTGATCCTTCATAGCCTCTCATCCTCATGTTTTACTGCTAATAAGCAGAGGTACCTGCTGACATCACCTGCTTTTTCTAAACAGTTATGTGCATTTATCCTCTCCTCCTCCTTTTTGCACAAGAGGCAAGCTAAAAGGCTGGTTTGGTGAGAGGCAGCAGCAAGGTTGGATTCCCAGGTGTCCATCTCAAATGAGGTTCCAATCTCACAAAAGTTAAAAGTGTGTCAAACCCCATCTGCCTGGGTTAAAATTTCCTGTGTGCTTCAGTTGTCCTCAATGAACTTGAGCTCATTCTTTGAGCTCGAGTCTGCAGAAGGCTTAAAAAATGTTTAAAGCTCATATCATCCTTCAGGCTATCCATTTACTGTAGAAGGACTGGGAACATTTGAAGCCCCAAGTTAACTTCTGTCACAGAAAAAGCAGCTTGATGAGTTCAGTCTTACTGTGTGTGCAACCTTTGCTCTTTTCTTGCACGCAAGTTTTTGTAACCTCTCTGTGTTCTAGAATTACACATGTGGTATTGGAGTCCCAGCTCTTTCATGCTTATTCAGTCACTTTGGGGGTTTCGTAGTATAACAATGTCATATAAGTACTTGGGGGAAACATATCTCTGAGAACTAACTACAAGTGGGACAACTGGTAGCACTACAACATCTGAAGATCTCCTGAATGACTCCTGCATTAGCAAGCTAAAAGTTTGGTTTCTGTTACTCCTCGGAACCACAAACCTTTTTCCCTTCTGCTTTTCCCATCATTCACACAGTCATCCATGCTACAGCCTTACAGTGTTGCTAAAATTGCTTTGAAATGTAGACTGACACATTTAAGTTGTAAACAAAAAAAAAAAAAAAAGAACAAAATTAATAGGTGGTATAAACTGGAGATTAATGGATAATTTTGTTATATGTTTCTCTGATAAAAAGTACAGTGGAGAGTCCAAAATTGGAAGATGCTATTTTAAAGTTTCTGTCAGCCATTGTGATAGTTGATGGCTGAAATTGTCCTTCATTTTTATTTCTTAAGTCTTCCCATTCATTTTTCTTTAGAGCAATGCTGGGGCTTTGTTAGTGGCAGCTAGAATTCCAGCAAGTCAGTCTTTGGTATTAAGAATAGAGTGGGAGTGGAATGCATTTATGTTGTAACAGAATAATAACATTTTCTTCAGAGAAACTGCAAGGGCTTGTTGAGACTTTCTATAACACATTTCTGTCAGAAGCAGTGGAAAGGCATTGTATTTGTCCTTCAATATGCTAAATAAGAGGTATTTTAGACTTAAGAATGTTATGTTTCACTTGATTAGCCTAATAGTTGCAATCTACAGTTACATCGTGCATTAGCTTTCTGTGCTGTATAATAGGACTGGCAGCATGGTGTCCCAAAAACTGTAATTGCGTGGGCTGCTGAACAGTTGTAGAGAAAGCTGCACAAAAATTCTATTCTAGACAGAATTTTTTCATTTTGAAATGAATTTCACAACAAATTCACAGTTGGATGCCACTGCTTGTATTTCCAGTGAATCATACTCCAGAAAAGTAATACTTTGCTTCAGCAAAGCCTGCCACAAACAGTACAGTGATATAAATCAGAAATGGGATATTTTTTAATTGTAACTTTTCAAAATGTAGTACAGTTATTAACTATGCCTGCAGGTCCTGACATTCTGATCTGTTTGGTTTTGTCTCCACATCTAAAAATTAAATCCTTCACAAATAAGACAAAAGAGAGGGATGGGGGGAAATGCCCTTTTTACTGATGTTCTATTTGTGGTAGGAAACTGATCCCCCAACAGCAATGATTGTCATAAAACCACATCTTTCATAGCTTAGTTAGAGCAAACCTTTACACAGTGACCTTTAATTTCCAGCCTAAGTTCACTGATGGCCATTCATGTATACCTTCCTTTCTTTCTTGTGACTGTGTTATTCTTCACCTTGCAAAGTTCTTCCTTCTTTCCCTGTTTGGTTCCACTAACTGGCATTTTTAGAGTGCAATTGCGTGTTCTTTCTGTCTTTGGCTTGTTTAGCTTACCACGACAAGGTCTTCCAGGTTATTAAACGCTGCAATTAAGGCAACTGCAGTTTCATGTACATAGACTGTCTTTAAACTGCATAGCTTTGCACAGTTTGTGCTGAATTATTTGCTCTTAAATTGTAACACCTGTTGAAGAAACTGAGGAAAGATTTGTGCTGGTACTGAGCTCCCTGATCCTGCAGTCATTGCAGGACTGAGCCTGCTACGAAAGGTCAGGAACACCTAATTATTTTTTTGGAGTCCCAGTAGCAGTTATCTCCTTTAAGTTCTTAACTCACCCATTTGTCCTTGTGCATGGCACAAGGATGGAATATGTCTGCTTATGCCTTTTCACTGAGGTTTAAGTTAACAATTTTATCATGCAGCTAGGATACACTAACAATACGTAATACTAAACTACTCTCACTTCATTTTTACCATAGCTTCTATCTCCATTCCATTTACTGAATTGATTCTGAGCTCTGACATAAATTACCATTTTACCTTAGCTGAGAACCATCGGACAGTGGTGTTCAACACCTGGCGCTAATGTTGCTGATACTAGTAATTTCTAAAAGCATGAAATAACAGTACTTAGGTAGTTGTAGCAGTGATGGCAACTTGGTAACTCACTCTTCATGAAATATGTTATGGAAAGTTTCTGCAGATACAGTGATAGGCAACTTTTACTAGCACAGTCAAGAGTTGTTTAATTTGGGTGCTTGCCGCAGCAGACAGAATTAGCAGCTCCTACCCTGAGCCAAGTTGCACAAATGTGTGAGAAGAGGCTCGCTACCTCGGGGGTTTAGGTGGGATAGGTGGGAAATGAGGATTCTTCCTTGAAACCACATCACCCTCTTATACAACCCACTTCAGTCTCTATCCAGTCCAGCTTTTCACTCACCTCGTTGATAACACTTCTTCCCAGTTCAGCCTGCTGGCCACCTCTGCAGGAGACCCACGTGCCCTCTCTGTTTGACATGGCAGCCCCCTCTCTGTACTTTCCTTGCTGCTCCCCAGCAGTGCAGGGTTTGAGTGAGATACTTCATTAGGGAACACTCATTTGGGCCAAAGAAATGCTGCTTAGGTCACAACTGAAATTTTGATTGACTAAGGAACGTGCTGTGGCAGTGCTCAGGTATCCCTAGAGTAGGGAGACTGTCAAAGTCTTAATCTTGTTCAGCATTTGTGCAAATCACAAATCACAGTTTCCCCATGAAAGATCCTACTGTCACAAGATGAGGCTGGGAGACAGCCAAAAGCTGAATACCATATGGGTTTGTAGACCAAAAGCAACACTGCACCCTGAGGTTAACTGCAAACCAGCTCCCAAATTCACCCTATACCTCTTGATGTGGTATGCATACTATTGTTCAGTGTCTGGTCAAGTTGTATTTGTTTCTGGGGTGTGATAGAAATTTTGACCTCTGTGATATGAAGTATGCAGAGGATTTAAACAGGGGCAGAGTGAAGTAAAAGCAGGAAAACAGTACAAGAGGAAAAAGGAAGGGGGTGTTGCATTTCCACATATACCTGTGATCTTTTGGTGTGGTTCAAGTATTGGTGTGTAACATTCTTGCTTTGTTTTGCAAGGTTACAGGGCAGGAGAAAAAGAGTGAGTTTCATAAAATTTCTGGTGTTGCTTTATTCCTCCCTCATTACCTTGCTAAGTAGAAAGAAATTTTAAGTTTGCAAGCTGGTATATGATACTGTTTGACTTGTCTTTGGGTTAATGTAAGCAGAAAAAAACTACTGAAATTTTCAAGGGGAATAATAAAGGTGTAAAGAGAAAAGGCACTAGAGCACTAGAGATGTTTTGGAATGTGTGGAGAAAGGCTTGTATTTTTCTGACGTCCAGGCTGCATCCCACTGCACATTGTAGATGCTTGTTCCTCATGCAAGACAGTCCTGTCATCCTTGTGTCCTGCTTTGATAAAATTTTTATCCGTAATTGTCTAACAAAGAAAAAGCGTCACCTTTTTAGATCTTGAGGCAAGTTCTCTCATCAATGGTTAAAGATACGAGCATGACTGAGGTGGCAGTAGTGAGATACTGCTCTTCTCACAGAACAGCTCATTTTGATGATCTTGGGTAACCCTTTTTAAAGCTGTTTTTTGTATCAGGACTAAATTTCTGCATTGGTGTTATCTGAGGAAAGGTGGAGCAAGTAAGATGAACTGATTAAAGGTTCACTTTGTAATTTTTATAGCATTAGCCTTAATCACACTGTGATCTCTGAGCTGTATGGTCTCTCCAGTCTTTGTCCATGATTCTTGTATTTTACTGTTGATTGAATTTATTGAAGGGAGGGATGGGGTCATTGCACTTTCTCTCATTTGGGATAGACTAATCTAAATCAGAAGTTGAGGTCATGTGGATCACTAACCCTCTCTCATTACTTTGTACTTACAGCATTTATACATGCTTTAATGAGTTGAATGCTTTCTGATTTTCCTTTGCCTACAGAGTGAAGTGGCCATAAAAACAAGTGAGGCAATTTTAGATTTTTGCCTATTTTAAATCTTAGATGACTGGACTACAGGCTGGGAAAGTTAGAGAATTACAGCAGCAGAGAGTACTAAGAGCCTAACTAAAGCACATGCTGCTGGATGTTCTGTTTAGAATTCACTTCTTAGTGCAAATTGACAAGTGTTTCATAAGGTTGGCAAGAAAATGCTTATTTGACTTCTCCACCTTCCCCAAAAGGAAATTTCTACTAAGGCATGACATCTCCTATAAACTGCCATGAGTAATATATTCTGAACCGCTTTCAGATAAACAAGAGACCTTGTTATTCCTATCTGTAATAATTCACAGATAGAGAAGCTGATAAAGTAGTACGATCTTGAAGACTGTTATACAAACAAAACCCCTTGACTTTGTTCTTTAGAACTTATCAAACTGTGGTGCATGTTCTGTGCCATGGTGTGTGTATTCTAGCAAAGCATCCAGAATGTATTTTTAATAATGCTAGTTTTTTTTATTAAATTGCAAAGTTGATGAAATTGTCTTGCTAGAGAAGAACACTAAAACAGGAACCTACTGGCTTGTTTTAACCTTCTGCTGTAAGGAAATGTGCCTTTCTCCCTTTGATTTGAAAAAGGAAATAGTCTGGTGGTGTGGCTATAGAACTTTCTCTTTCTGCCTATGATTGCAAAAGTAGTAGTAAAAAATGAAAATAAAAAGTACAGTAAATGAAAATAAAAGAACAGCAGAATATTATGGTGTTGTTGAGACAACAGAATGAAAGTAATTATTTTGTTTCTCTTGTTTCAGGTGTCAGAAACTACTTGAAAGAAGCATTAGTGAATATCATTGCTGTGCATGCAGAGGTGAGGAGAAACTTCAGATCATTTCATGCTTATATTCATATGATTTCAGTGTATTTTTGCTGGTAAATCCTGGATTTTTTTTATTGAAGTATCTTCGTTATTGATGTGTTTTAGATTAGGTTTAGCCAACCTGTTACGCAACGCATAACTTTTTCATGGGCAGACGGAGATGAGTAGTTCCTGTTTATCCTCTCTATCACTCCATTACACCTTTTTGTCTCCATTATCTGATAAAGAGGAAAGCCAAATGCTAAAGTTAAATTCTCCCTTTCCATGCAGATAATATATAGATATGTAGCTAGTTATGATGCTCTCTTTCTCTGATTATCTTTATTTTCCAAAACATCTGTAAATTAACTTCTGTTTCACTTTGAAGGAAATGTTCAACACATGCCACTCAGAGTGAAAAGCCAATATATGTCAGTCTTCTACATCTAATGGAAATAGGAAAGCTAAACACAGAAAGTTTTATAGTCTTTCTAAGCACAAATACTTCTTGAAATACCTCAGTAGGTAATGGCTACCTAGGCTAGCGAGTGCATGTTAGAACACTGCTTATACATAAGGAGCTCGGAGGGGCTGCAGTTATTTAGTCTTTTGGGTTTGTATGCAGGAATTTTCTATGGTTCTTAAAGTTAGAGCCTGTGTTTTACATAATCACTCCTTCTAATCATCTAGAGTGTTAACAGATTACTGTTGCTCCTGGTAGAAGCATTGGTAGTAATATCACTCTTACCTTCCAAAACACAAGTATGGCTGCTTTACCGTTTCCCTGTAATTAAAATATAATGATATTCACTTGAGGCTTTTACTTATCTTATTCCTTCTTGAATTACAAGGATTCATACAAATTAAAATATTTTCAGGAACTTAAAATTTAACTTGCAGTATTTTTGATACTATTTCAGTGTTATATTATAGCAGAAGCATTTTCACAGAAGCATTGTGATTTTACCAAATGCTTCCAAATGAGGCAATTAGAAGCACTAAAAACATACACCAACATTATACCAATTTTTAATATTGCATTTCAGTGTAGTGGAAATTGATTAAAATGGAAATAAGAGGTTTTGTTTTAAAAAGATATAAAGTAATTTGTGATTTATTGAACTAGGCTTTTAAACATGCATACTTGTTAAAATGCTGCAGCAGAAAGGTGCGTTGCTGCGCTCTCTTCATTGAGACCGATACTGATTCTGGCCTAAATAGCACTGCCTCATAAATGTCTAGATGTGAAATACGCAGAAATATCAGAACGTGTGTCAAGATGAAACTCCCATTTCCACTGGTGAAATTCTGTTAAGCTGGGTCAGGTGTAAGTTTAGTTAGCAAGGCAACAAGTTTCTGTATTTTGAAACAGCAAAAATTAACTCTCAGATGAACAGCAAGGATAGACTGAAATGGAAAGAAAATTGTTTCTCTACCTTTGCATTCAAATTTTGCTGAAATCAAAATAAGGGCTTCTTATTGCAAATTTGTGATGATTCACCCTTGCTGACAATTATTTTTCTGGGATTCTGTAAAGTAACTTCAAGAGTGCTCGTTGCAGGCAGAAATAGTCTCTTCTCAGGAGAAGATCTTTGGGCATGTTCCTGGTGTGCTTGTGTTGAATTGGTCACCAGTGTTTGGTGCTGAGTAAGATTACCCCTTTCCAGCACTGGTAACAGCTGGTAGCTGATTTATGGGGTCAGTGAACTTGGCCTGTGGTGCAGACCTGTTTTTTGGAATGGTCAGCCTTATGGGATGTCTGCTACACAATTCTTTATTTAAATCACTGAAAACTCTGTAGGAATCTTTCTTTCTTTGTTTTTTTTTTTTTTCCTTGTTGATTTTTACAGGTATGTGTTAAAATCTTCGCTCAGTTAGTAATTTCCTTGTCATACATGGGATCTAAACTTTGCATAAAAGCAAAGATATTTCAGCAAAACAATCCACTGCTTAATTCTTTAGAGTTTTTCAAAGCAGAAACTGGGGAAATGTTTCAAAACTTCATACATCTCATCTTCCTTCTTGTACCACTTTAGTCACATACTTAAGCTTACATACATCACTCCAGCTTCATGTGTCATCTTCTCTTCCAGCCCTGTGCAGTTTAATGCAGCTTTTATCATCACCTTTAAACTTTGACACAAGTTTGGTGTGTCTAACCTATAATCTCACTTCCTCCTGTATTCCAGCCTCTTGGTCTGCATTTTCCCGAATTCATTATAGAAAAATCATACTTTCTTTTTTTTTAAATCCACAACAATTTCTCACTTCTGTAAAACTCCCTTTAAGGAAGATTGGTCTCTTCATATTTTGCTTCAAGCATAGATTTAATAAATTTGTGTTGCAGTTACTATTCTAAATATGCAACTTTTAAAAGTTACACAAATAAGTGGTTAAAAAGATGATTTTGATTCATGGGAAAACCAGTAGGATTTAAAATTTTTTGCCAGGGAACTGATAAATGGCAGCAGTGGCAGAGTCTAAATGAAAATCCATTGACACCCTCATACTCGCACAGGCTGTCAAATGTTTATCTCTGCCACAGAGTATAATGATATTAGCCATTTAACAGTGGTCAAATATAAAGGAGTCTAGAAGAAATAGCAAAATATATGGGTAAAAAGTGGCTGAATGTGTAACTGTCAGTCAGACACCCAACTCTGAATTAAAGGTGCTACCTACAAGACAGCAGTCTGTCTACAGCCACCTGACTACCTGCATCCATCAGCCAAAAGCACGTATTTTGAAGTTTAGCTGCTTTTTGGTATAGCAAGAAGGTTATCACAAATCACATAGCCAAATTTGCCGTTAGCAGAGGGGATTGGTTGAAGTGCGGGACAAGCATCAAAAGACATCCTTCATATTCTAGTTTCTTTTGAATTTTTGGCATGTTGATAAAAATAAAGGAGAATTTCAGTCAAAGATGTTTATGGTTTTTATTAATGTTAATGCAGGTGTTGTGCTCATGGTTCTTCTTTCATTAAACTTAGGTGTTTACCATTTCCAAAGACTTAGTTCCTCGGGTAATGTCAAGGGTTGTAGAAGCAGTCTCTGAAGAACTGAGTCGACTGATGCAGTGTGTTTCATCCTTCAGCAAGAATGGAGCTTTACAGGTACCTGAATACTTTGTACTGTCAAACATCTGAATCTAGAAAACTGAGAATAACAGACAGAGGTATAATCTGGGTATTCGATTTATTGTAGCAGTGAAAGCAAGGAGATAAAAAGGATTAGCTTACAACCTATTTCAGATTTATGGATGAATACCCTTTGGGATACTGGTTCTTGGGTTTATTATATTTTAGGGTTATCTTTGTGTTAGACAGCATAAAAAGGCTACCTGTATTCCATGAAATAAAAAGCATCATAATGATATCTCTTTGAAATGTTGTCAAATATTCTCTTTGGCCTGACATAAAAAATCACTTCAAAAGAAAAAAAAACAATGTCGTGATATTTTGAGATTTAAAAATCCCTAAAACAGGATGCAGTAGGATCTAGTAAGACTTTGCAGGACTAGTCACCTGTTTGGTTTACTCTCTCTACAATACCATGTTGTTGTAACATGGGTAGAATAGTTTTGCTGTCTTTATTTACAGATGGAATGGTGTTGCTATTGGGTAAGCTTTAAAGGACTCAAAGAAAAACACCTCTTTATAAAAAATCCCTTTGAGTAAGATTGCTATGGCTGTAACAGAAAAAGAGCAAACTCCCTATTTTCATTGTACATGACAGAATTCTTGCATTATGATGGCAAAATAATATCCAGTGGTAAGCCTTGTTTTCCAATTGCTGCTAGTAATGGCATTGGACAAAGAATTAGTATAGGAAGATCATAGCCAAGTGATTGACTCCATATTTAAACCAAATCCATGAATAACAACAAAGCTACACCTATGTGCCTTTTGTCTGGTTAAACAGTCCACTGTAGGGACTTGCTGCCTAAGCCCACAATTGAAAGGCTTTTCTCTCCTTACTGTAAGTTTGTCATTCATGGTCATTTTCTATTCCTCTGAACATGGAAAATCCTTTCTGACAGACAGCAGCAGCATGAGAGTCATCCAAGTCTTGTTAGACTGAACAAGAAATTATCATTCAAGCCTCACTCTGTATTCCCACATCCCATGACCTACAGTTTTGCACGGCTTCCTTCACCCTTCACCTTTCACCCTTCCACCAGGTTTACTTGGGCTGTGGTACTTGAGAATGGGATAGTGGTCTCTCCTAAAATGTAGAAAAGACTCAGAATCTTAGGCGTAGGACTTTAAAAAGTCCACAACTCCTGAGGTTGGAGCACTATACAAAAAGAGGTAAAATAATGTATGTTTAGAAAAGCATTTCTGATGAGTGTAAAATTTGGGGTGGCTATGTTATATTTTGTGCCAGAAAGTTCTGGCTCTAAAAAAGCATAAATTTTACCGGTCTTTCTACCTAGAGCAGGGATGAGGGAGATACCTAAAAGCCAAAGGCTTTCATTAGATGTCGAATTAGTTGTCTGTGTTGCATTGTTAAAAGTTTTGTTTCGGAAGATTAATGTAAAGGTGTAATGTAGATCTGTGTAAATGTAGATCAGTTACTGTAATGTCTAACTGGATTAAATTTCATATTTATGCTTAAAGGAACAGAATGTTAATTTTTATTAAGTTTACTTTGTATTTTTAAATGAAATTATTTCATAGTCTCTTGCAGAATGTTTCTATTTCATATAAAAGTTATGATGGTAATGCTTGCTTTTCGAAGTCTAATGGATGATCTATGAAGTTGGTTTAATCTGTGAGTTCAGTCTCCTCCACAGTTTGCCTAAGTGAAAATCAATACCTGGGCACACAGTACAGTGCAGAGATAAAATCCCCAAGCTCTTCTGCCTGCCAGGTGATACAAAAGAAACAAAGTATGATCATTCTGCTTCCTCATCTGATGGAAAAAAATAAATTCACCAGAAGAACCAAGCGCAAAATGTGTATTGACAAATTTTTGTACTTTTGTGTTTCCTTTCTCCCTGGCTAAGCAGCGCTGTGAGAAATTAAGCTCACTGTATTTAATTTTTTAAAAAAGAAAAAAAAAAAGTTGCATCTATCTTTCTATCACAGTACAGAAAAGGTGAAACAGAAGTGAAGATTTGTTACTGTTACTGAGAGACAAACCAGTGTTTTTTGACTACTACACAGTGACCATGTAAACAGTTTGACTTGAATCAAAAGTATGACATTGTTCCTTTGAGCAGTCTCCTGACAGAGTAGCATGGCAACAAAGAATACAGGAAATAAACTGTTAGAAGCCAAGGCTGCTTACAAGGGCAGTTGCAATAGTAATTGCCTCTCAAAAAGGTGAAGCTCTGGGATACTTGTATACAGTTGGTGAAAGGACATTGTGTCATTGTTTCAATATTTGTATTTCTGTCTTTAGGCAAAACTTGAAATCTGTGCGTTGAGGGATACCGTGGCCATATACCTAACACCTGAAAGCAAGTAAGATGTGCTGTAATGTCACTTTTTGCAGTGTAATGGAATCCTTGGTAAACATGCAAAAACACATACAGTAAATTTAGAATGAAGGAATTTTGCTTCAAATAGAATATGCAATCCACTGTGTAAATATAGAAAAACCAGATGCCTAGCAAGATTTTATCAGTTGAGAGAAAATGGTTACTTTTTTGTTGTTTTTTATGTGGACTTTTAGACACAAACTAATATTTGCCACCAAAAACAAGTGGTAAAACTTCTTAACAGAAGTACAGCTGGTGAGGATAATTATGCTAAAGCCAGACACAAGCAGATCTTGATGAGTTTTATCCAGTTTTTCACAGCACTCTCATAAAACATAAATAACCTGCCAGATTTATCAGAGGGTCTACAGATCCAGATACTGGCAGGGCCCCCTTACAACTATATGGAGAATTAGGGCTCTCCATAGGCTTATATAATGCCCTGCTCCTTCTCCATACACCTAATCAGGGAAAGGGAATTCAGCTTCACACTGTCTCCTGGAGTCAATGCCTTCAAAAGGCTTTCAGCAATTTATCATTTCTCACTGAGACAAGACCAAAGATAAATAGTGTGGGGAGCACTCACACACGTTCATATAAAGGGAGAAGGAAAAGCATGAGCACCATCAATGGTTGATGCAGCCAAGGCTTGTAAAAACTGGCTACAGCAGCTCTCAGCACTTTTGAGGAAAGCTGATTGATTGAAATTTCTAGGTGCTTATGGTGGGAATTGGATATGGGCAGATTCATTCATTATTTTAATTACCTTCACTTCTTTTAAGATTGGCATTACATGTCCCTGCAGGTGGCAATTTGATCATCTTACCTAATCAACAGTTTTATGGGAGACATCGCAGTCTTAATGTGTCTTCATAGAGTCACACGTACTGTCCACTGGTGTCCACTTCATAGTGTCCAGAGATAGTGTCACTGCATTCCAATTCAGAGTACTCACTTCCCTATTCTGATAGTGACAAAGGCCTCTAAAAGAAAACTACTTAGCACTGGCTCAGGTTGGATAAAATCGAAATTATATTGTCTGTAATAGGGCAAAGTACAGTGAACCCTGAAAGCCAAAGCTTCATAGAGGTTTTTTTATTGCTGAACTTGTAACTAGTAGTAGTTGCCATAAGTCACCATATTAATCTTTTGCTGACAAGATTCCACCTATCTGTGCAGGTTCTGCATTGTTCCCTCATTTCTGTTCCACTTCTGTTGCCCAGAGCGGGGTAGGAACCCCATCTTTGGAGTTATCAACACTTGACTGGATAATGGCCCAAAGAAACCTCCTCTAACTTTGAAATGGGCCCTACTTTGAGATCAGGGCTGGATCTAAAGTCCCTTCCTACCGAAATTATTCTATGACTCTATATTACCTCAATGCAAACCACTGGAATACTCTTTGTAGGCACCCTTGTGTAAGGCAGAATGCAGTGGTTTGTCTACTAAGCAGAGAGACAAAATCAGTGTTATCTGTGCTTCATACACTGATGGTCACTTGGTTTTAGGCAGAAGGCAGGCTGACCACTACCTGTTAATTTTTGAGCAGTCCAGGATGTGACAGTCTTCAGTGAGCTGCTGATTTAACATTTCCTGTTGATATGTGATGTACATCACTTTAGGAATATCAAGATACATGCTTGACCCCATGACTATTTTATGTTCAATTTGCACATGGATATCAGGTCTCAGGTAAATATTTTGTCAATTTATTGAAAAAAAGAATGGATAAAATATAGCATCTCTCCATAGGATTTAGAGAGAGAAACTTTAAATGCTGAGTCTTGTATAGCAGAATATGAGTATTTTTGTTTCCCTTGCAGATCAAGCTTTAAGCAAGCTTTGGAAGCCTTGCCTCAGCTCTCAAGTGGAACTGACAGAAAGTGAGTACAATGCATCCTTCTTGTTTCCTTTATGGTCTTCGGAGCCATTGCTTTTTACTCTTGTAAGAAAACTTTGTTATAAAAGGGTTAACTTTCATCCTATCTGACCCTTCTGAATTACAGAGCAGAAGCCTTTTTGGACAGAACCAAGAAAAAGCTCAGTCCTTGCCCTGTTCATGGCCTATTAAATTACCCAGAGGAGCCAATGGCTTTGTGACATATCCTGCTTGCCTGTCCTAGTCTTATCAGTACAGTGTAGCTTTGTATTTGTCTTGTAGTATCTGTCTACTTTAGCCTTCCTTGTAAATCATAAGTTTTCTGTGAGTTCCATTGTATTGTTTCACTGAATTTAGTAGCAATTAAAAAAACGGTTGAGAACAAAGTTCTGGCTGTTGCAAGCTGATGTATGGGGAACTCATAAAACTGGCATGTTTCCTTTCAAAAACAAATAAGAAGGGTCTGTGGCTTTAGTTAACATCAGGAGGAGGAATTTTGGGTTCTTCCTTTTCCACCACAACAACCTTTGACAAACAGATTGCTTTGCTGTGTCCAGCCTGGTATACGGTAGTCTATTTTACAACCACAGCATAATAAAGAGTAAAACTAGGACAGATTTGTAATGAGTAGAGTAGTGTTAGTATAAATGGTTTGAACTAGAGATTGGTTTCCTTGTACTTTCCTGCTTCAAATCAGTTTGCACTTAGCAGTCAGAATTTAGAATATTTTGGAGACACATAAAGAGATAGTGCAGCTCATGGTCTGTGCCTTCTTCCAGATGTCCTCTGTCTATGTAGTCAAACCTGCTCTTCGCTAGCCACAAGAAGTCTCAAGATACCTCCTCATCTTACTTAGCTCTTATGCTTTATTAAAGTTAAAATCAGTTTGGAGTAAGGAGAGATCTTTTAACTCAAATTTTCCAAAACACCTGTAGAAATGTAGACTTTTTTTTTTTTCACTTAGTCACAAGCATCTGAGCTTCGTGAGACAAATGACAATCAAGAACTGCGTCATTATTACATCTGTCCCATTGTTTTGAGCCCCGGACAGTGCAGAACTTGTTCTGTTTCCCAGGTCACTACATGTCAGTTGTCATTTTTCCAGACAGCTTACTGTAATCTACATGTATTTGTGTAAAATAACACATTTGTCCTCTGACTGGGAGCTGTTTGGGTGCGTTCATTCACAATCACTACTATGATGCTAAATTATTGATGTGGACGTGATCATTTTCCAGAGGACCCACTGAGGAAGCAGATATTGATTTTTTGGTTTAAGTTGCTATTCTTGGGCCTAGTTTTTGTTGTTGTTGTTGTTGTTTGTAACACACAGTATATTTTGTTGTTGTTACTTGCTGTTCAATAATGCAGCATGCCAAAAGGTTCAGGTGATACAAGTCTGCCCAATATGGCTTGCTTTTGAAATAGGGCAGAAAGTTCAGAGATCACATTATTCCCTAGATTAGGGAGAAAATAAAACACCCAGCCAAGACCTTAAAACAACTTAATGCATCTTCAGTGTTACAATCAATATTTTCTACAATCAACATCAACAGCATTGCTCCTACACCTGTAGTTTGTGGATTATAATAAATACTATCCACTACACCAGGTACTTTGTTGACAGCTGGGTAGATGTAAATTAACTATTGTTATGCCCCTAAATGAACTCATACACAGTTTATCTGTTAGGGACAAAACAACATGATTGTGGTGAATTAATGTTTCTCCTAGAACAGTCTGATCTTTCAGTCCTAATACTTAAGAGAAATCCAAAAAATACCTTCCAAAAACAAGCCTGAGAACCCAAATTTGCGATGCAGCTACGCAAGAAAAGCAGACAGCGTACCTGAAGTCAGAGACAGAATAATCAAAACTTGCAGTTATTGTTCCCTTTTCAGAATCTTCTATAATTGTAACTGTTTTCCCTTTGCAGGTTACTAGAAGAGCTGCTAAACAAATTCAAAAGCAGCATGCACTTGCAGCTGACCTGTTTCCAAGCTTCTTCGTCAGCCATGATGAAAACATAGACAACAACACAATGCAGACAAATGTGCTTAAACATTGTACATTTTTTCTGGACTACTTCAATTCCTTTGAACACCCTAAAAAAACTAAAAATAATCCCACTGGAAAATAAATTGAGATACAACTTTCTCAGTAATGTTATGTGGTGTCCTGCTGAGTCAGACTTGTGTTCCTACATACTTTGATAAAATGGTTTTCTGTCTTCTGTATTTCACTCTGTGGAGGTAATTAAGTCAATTTTGTTTACATACACTTGTTCATGAAGAAATATTCATCACTGTTCTGCAGTCTCAGTTTCACTTGTTAAAAATACATTGAAATGTATTTTTAGCAAATGTCAGCTTAAATATGAGTATTACTCATGTTGTTCAGTGTATCAATCTTAATTTCTAGGTGTAGAGGATACTGAAGTGATGGGAAGACACAAATTCAATAAACTATAGAAAAGTATGTAATAAGCATTGCCCCTAGAGCTGTCTAATAAATGTCCAGATACCATATTAAGTACACTGCTTCTTTTGCATTTAAAAATGGTAACTTTTTTTTTTTTCTGTTCTTATCTACAGTTTTGGTATTTGTAAGTCTTATTTCTTGGGGGCTTTTATTCTCTTACCTATTTTTAATTAAACATGTTGCTGCCTTTCATGTTTCTCCCTTCTATTCAAGTATTGATGGTAATCTTCACATCTGAAATCTACTTTCATTGGAAATTACCAGAAAAGCATTCCAAGTTTATAAGATCAGTAGAAAAAATGTCCTGGTAAAATATTCTTTGTTGTTAAGGAGTAGAATAGTTAACAGCTTCTCACATAGTAAGGAGGAGCACAACATATCATTTGTTTTGCTTCTTCCTTCTTACTCTTCTTGTCTTTCCTTGCTCTTACAGGCTTACTACCACTGTCTTCCTCTTGTTAGTCAGTCCTCTTTTTCTCTTTTCTTCACTAGTTATTGGATTTTTATGGGGGGGAAATAGGGATTCAGGAGAGAACAGTTTTGCTGCCATTGTTTTGGGGGGTAACAAATGGGTTTAATTTTATAACTGATATCATGGCTTGGAATTAAGTAATGCAGTAATAATATATTCTTTCTGTAATTACGGTCATTTTGGGTATATCGTTTCAGGAATGATGCATAGTTTTCAAACAATTTCTTAATGTCAGCTCATTTATTCTGCCAGTTCAATTATGTACTTTAAAAATGCAGCGTACAATTCCTATAAAATGCAATTTTGGAGAAAGTTTGATGCACACATAGTTACTTGTTAAAAAGTTTTGTGTAAGTAGTAGCATCATGTTGAATGGAAGTGTGAGACTTCAAGTATATGTTATTATCATTCAGCACCTGGAGCAGTGTTGTTTTGTTAAGTGTTGTCCATTCTGCGGTGGTCATAGTCTCAACTGCTGATATTAACTGAAACAGTCATCCAGATCTGTAAAAGATTTCACTTCAGAATAATAAAATATTAAGAAATATGGTCAAAATCTCTTTTTGAATTCCTCACTTTCCAAGAAGTATTATTTCTTTGAATTTTGCCAGTCTACAATTTCTGTATTTGTATCAGACATGTTCTAAGTATTGAAAACCTGTTCTGTTGTCTGTACTGTCTTAATATACATTCAGACATCTCTGTATGTAAGATCATTCTCTTACTCATCTTTTACTGCAGCAGCTTGTTGCTTGTCTTTAAAACCTGAAGCCAGACTTTCGTGTAGGTGCTTCTCTGAAGTAACTTACACTTCAGAACATCTCGTTGGAGGCAACGAGAATAATGTGGAATCGATCAAAACATTCCTTGAATCCCATCTGATATGAATAAATGTTCACAGTCAAGTCAGAGCACTGCTTTTGAATAAATCCACTTTGTGGATTATGGAAGTCAGTGAGCATCATGCTGCAACAGGGGGTATTGGAATCCCTTTGCATAGAAGGGATGTTGGGACTGCTGAGGCTTCATAGCCAATGTACAGCAGGCTGCAGTTCCTCTGAAAAGAACATTACAAAAAACAAGAAGTGGTCAGTGTGGGTTTTGCAATAAAAAACTGTTAGAAGGTACAATTAAGTTTAAAAGGGGTTGTTGAAAGTGGGAAAAGACAGGGAGACCACACCAGAATACACCGTCAGTTACAGCTTGCAGAGAAGAGACGCAGCAAGGAAATCAAAGTAACAGAAGTGAAAGGCTCTGACATTTAAAGCAAGGTAAATGCTGAAAACAGTACAAGGAAAAATAAAGTGAATTATTACATGAACTTTGAACCTCTAGAAAGAGCTAAAATTGATACAAACTGGAAAAAAATTGTCATTGAAGTAAAAGCCTAGAGTGCTTTATTTTTGCCTAAGTGAAATGTAGAAAGTAATAAGGCTGTAAAATATATCTGACTTAAAGTAGAGACTTACAGGAAAATTCAACCATAATATGCTGTGTTGAGATATTCAGCCTCTGGAGATGTTGAGGCATTCTTCTATTACTGTATTTTGACATTTATTTTGAGTAGTCCTGAGTAGTTCAAGAGGTAGGCAAAGAAGAAATAAAACACAAATGCTGCATTGATGTAATTAGGGAGCAACACAGGAAAAAAAGTTTTAATCCCCCTGTAAAGTGATGGGAAAATAATATGTAAATATAGGGAGAAGTCATTACATATCTGGGGGTTAACTTAATGGAATAGCTCAAATAAGTAGTGTAAAAGAATGAAGAAATCCTGTTCCTTCTCACTCACAAAATGTTTTTTTTAATTGACATGCTTTAGAAATCATTTATGAAATGTGCTCATAGTGTGTCATTGTCCAAGTTTAACATCTTCCTATAGCTTTTTAAAAGCCACCTGGTTTATAATTATAGAAAGAATGACAGTCCTGCTACTTTTCATGCCTGTGCTGAATTTTGAGGATAAGAATAGGCATGAGATAACTGAGGATCAGACAGGTTGAATTCTGCGTGCTAAACCCCTTGCATCTTCCCAGGACTTGGAGCAGTTTAATTTCACTGTATGGCAACAGAGAAGGAAATAAGAAGCAGTTGTGCTTTGCAGGGGGCTTTTGGCTGCTCCATAACGTGTTGGCCTTGTAAAACAGGTCCAGTCTCTTAACCTTTGCCAAAGCTATTGCATCTCCCTGAAGAGAGAGTACTTTCTGGTGAAGGTGAGATTTTTGTTTTGTTTTGTTTTCTACCCAGGCAGCCTTTCACCTCCAGAACCAAAAAAAAATCTCTAAAGCACGTTTCCCTGCTCTCTTGGTAAGTAGTGAGATACAGATAGAATAGGCCTATGTATGTTCAGGGGGAAAAATAAGAATTGATTGTTGATATAAAGGGAGAGATAATAGCAATATTCTAAAAAATCATGATAGAAGAATTTCCTGGAGCTCTTTCACTGCTGAGCCTGAGAAGTAAAAAATCCCTCACCTGAAAAGTCTAATACTTAACTAAGCAATGCCCTAAGAAATTTATCTTAAAAGTATTCTCAAACTCAACTCCTTTTTAACATTGAATGTGTTGAAATCCAACTCCTTTTTAATGTTGAAGGTCCTGATAGGCATTTTCTGTTTCTAATCTAAGAGAAGGTAGAAGATTGCGGTTTCCTTGATACAGTTTTGGCCCCATGAAGAAGGAAACTTCAAGAACCTTTTCTCATGGTTACCATGATCATCAGAGACAGTCCTGCACAGGGGATTTATACTTCCAAACCTACTGCCAGACCACATTCAAGTCAACTCCAGACCACAGCTTTGGATATGTCCAGCTAAAATACTCTTAGCTTGGTTTTCCTGAGGATATTAAATATTGATTTTATCAATGGATGCAAATACTCATCTTTGTATCCAAACAGATTTCTGGACTCCCTAAAAAGGAGGGGATTTACATGTTTTACACACTATAAACATAACTGCTATTTTGCTCTTATCATTGCATAATATCTATAAAAAATAGAAGAAAATATCTTTAATCTCATCAGAACACATTGAAACTGAAAAATTAATGCAGTGCCTGTGCTGAAGCCTGAGATTCAGAATTCACATCTGGATCTTTAACCTTGTAAAGCTTTGGCTCTCTGGATCTGATTGATGAGGTGCATCTTATCCAGGGATAGAGGGAGAGACCCCTGAGGATATTTAGCATCTGCAATCTGCTTCTGGTTCTTAGGAACTGTACTTCCTGTACAGCACTTAAAATTTTAGCATTAGTCAGGAGTTAGTAATAGACTCTGACTACTGTCAAAGCAAGTCACAGCACATGCATTATTTAACTAGTAAGATGCAAATATGATTTGAATTACTCAGCCTTCCAGATAGGTTGAAATATTTGGGAATTTGTTTAACATGGTGAAAGACTTCAACTAGGACTTCGGTCCTTTGGCATTTCTGGTCTAGCTGTGTAACTGGAGGAGTTCTGGGTGGCTACGCTCCTCTGAAAATAAAAATAATTGTAACTTGGAAATTCCTTTATAAGATTTTTAGGAGATAATTTGGTGTGTTTACCGTTCAAAGATAAAAACATCCTTAGATATGTTCCAGCCTGTCCATGTAGTGATAAAGAGGTGATCTAATTTACCTGCCATGGCCTCATGAGCAGTTCTCCTGTCTTTCTGTATCAAACATTAGTACAAATTGTGCACACATGAGTTTGGCCACAGCTAGAAATGCTTCTGCAGTGCAAACACAGGACACATTGCTTCTTTCAACATTCTTAAAGAGAGCCATAAAAAAGGGAGCTAGATGGTTAATTATAGGCAAAAATAATTTTGCACAAGCTGTGTTACGTGTTAAGAGTATTTTGGCTTCATGTGGTCGACAGGCTGTTTTCTGACTTAGCATCACTTACTAGAGTTCTTTTGGCATGAAATGAAAGGCAAAACTGGGAGTAACAGGGAACAGTTTCATAAGGGAACACGATAGCCATTTCTGTCTTCACCTTTTTTAAGTTCTGGTTTTATATAGTGCTGCCAAGGGTTAAAGAAAGATATGTGCAATTCAGTTCCATTTCTCTTGTGCTATTTTGAGAGATCTAAAAGCTTGTCTTTAACAAAGGTATTAAGAGAGTGGGTCCAAAATGGTATATTTATTTCAGAACAAGGTGTTTATCATGTAAATTATATACTCCTTTCAGTATTACGTTACAACCCAAGGGGGCTTTCCTTTGGAGAATCACCAGTGCAACCTTGAAGTCTTTTAAAACAATGTGCCTTGGTGAGTAACTTAAATGCCACAGTTTGTGGCATTTATCACTGCACAGAACAGCTTTTGGAGCAGCTGCATCGACAGATCTGCTGCAGGACTTTTTGGGGAGCAAATGGGGGGACTGGGTGGGCTTCTTTGTTGTACCTAATTGCTTCTAGTCTGAACATCCCAGAAGAGAACTGTATTCCTTTCCTCTCACAACCCCACTATTTAAAGGCTCGTAGTAGGTTTTGTACAACTCTTCTGCAAGCAGCCCTCCTTGAGCTCAAGACCAAGTAAGGGAAATCTTCAGCCAAATTCCTTTTGAATTGGAAAATTTAAACAACTTGAGGAAAAAGGAGTAAGACAATGGAAAGTGGAATCCAGCCTTATTTGTAACAGATGCTATTAACACATGCTTAGTTTTATAGCCTACTCTGGCAGGCTTTCACCTCTTTCTTGTGAAAAAAACTTTTAATATTAAAAGTTCATTACCGGTCCCAGGCAAAAGTGCACAAATAAAATGGGCTGATGGTCTCAATATAGCTCATGAAAAATGCATTAAATAGCAGTTAAGGATTAAGAATAATCTTTTCATTCATTTTATCTTTTCCTTTATTCCTGAAATGGGGTGCAGGTAGGGGAAAGGAAAGCTTTGCTGCATGCTTCCGTGCTTTGATGACACCTGCGTGGTGAAATTACTGCAGTTCTGATGTGACTGCAGATAACCAGGGGGCTCAGTGTAGACTCAGACCTGAAGCCTGGTGTACCCAGTTATTTCTTAATACACAGCGATCTAGAAACAACCATGAGAGCCTTCATTTTGGTGGCACAGGATTTCATGCTGCAGTACTAATGCAGAAAAGATTTTTGCAGCCACAGATTCTGTTTTGACCAAGTGGAGCACATGCCTTGCTTTTCTTGGTTCATAAGCAGATTTTTAGCACAGAATGTCAAATCAGATAATTTATAAAGTAAAATTAGCGAAATGAGGCAGTTTTTCTCACTGCTCATTACTCATTTTTTCTGATAAATTTCACTCATTTTAACTAGATTGTACTTCTGCTCACAGAGGGGCTTCCCGTTCCAGCTTATCTTTTTAGATATTCAGCAGATAACTCAAATTCAAAATGTGAACGGTGCCACTTATTTTTAGAACTTGACATAAATACAGGCAGACATAGGTTTGAAAATAAGTTAGGAGAGACCAGAGAACTCTGAACCACTTGGGTAAAAAATGTTGGTAGATACCTGTTCTAGCTGTCTTTGGTACAGCCTGCATAGGAAAGGGAATCTCCATTGCCGTCTCTTCAGACATCTCCACCTACTCGTGCTGGAGAACGGGAGAATGTGATATCATGGTACAGAAGGTGAGATGATTCTTTGTAATAACTAAAAGTGCTACAAAACTGAATAGAATGAACTCCAGCAAAATTTTCTGTCTCACAAGGATAAAACCTACTCTACATTTTGAAATTTCCAAAATGTGCAGCACAACTGGACTAGTTCCAATATCATCTCTGAGGAAGGCATCTCTTGCAGGCGTGTTTTATCCTTGTGCTGCAGCACTGCCCAGGTTGACCTTTTTGGGTCATTATTTAAGCGTTGAGTCAAATGGGAAAACTGATCTGTAGCTCTTGTAGTCAGTTTGAGCTTTACTAACCCAGGTGGTTCACGGATTAGCTCATGGGCAAAATAAACAGTTTTTCTTAGGGTCCCATATGTGTGAATGTTGAAACTCTTTCTAAACCCTGCTAAACTCCACTTTCTCGGGACCCTGTGTGCCAGTGCCAATATGTTCTGTGTGTGTGGTTTTCTGCTCCTGAGAGTACTCATTGCACAGACCCACATGAGTTGTGTTAATCCATACTTCAGTCCTGCCTCCTGAATGTACTTGGGGACCCGTCCCATAGCAGATCAGGACTTGTGTGTCAGCTTTTTCAGACCAATCTCATTGATTTTTGCACCCAGCTTCACAAGCAGATATTGACATCTAAGATGAGATGTAGGCTGCTGTAGGTTGCACTATGATAAGGAGTCCCAGTTCCCATGGTTTAGTCTGTGCAGGAAAGAACTGGTGGACAAGAAGCTCCAGCAATGTGCAATCACAGTCCAGAGAGCCAATCAGTATGGAAAGCCAACCAACATGTTCTGGGCTGCATCCAAAGCACTGTGGCCAGTAGAGTGAGGGAGAGAATTCTGCCCCTCTGCTCTGCTGAGACCCCACCTGCAGTGCTGCATCCATCTCTGGAGCCCTCAACACAAGACATGGACCTGTTAGAACAAATCCAGAGGAGGACCACCAAGATGATCAGAGGGCTCCTCTGAGAGCACCTCTCCTATGAAGACAGGCTCAGATACTCAGGATTGATCAGCCTGGAGGAAAGAAGGCTCTGGGGACACCATCTAGCACCTTGCAGTACCTAAAGGGGGCCTGCAATAGAGCTGGACATTTTACAAGGATGCATAGTGGTAGAACAAGGGGGAATGGCTTAAAAATGAATGAGGGGAGGTTTAGATTAGCTATTAGGAAGAAAGTCTTTACTGTGAGGGTGGTGAGACACTGGAAGAGGTTGCCCAGAGAGGTTTTGCATGCTCCATTCCTGGAAGTCTTCAAGGCCAGGTTGGATTGGGCTTTTACCACCCTGGTCTAGTGAAAACTTTCCCTGACCATGGCAGGGGAGCTGGAACCAGATGAGACCTAAGGCCTCTTCCTGTCTAAACATTCTATAATTGAGTCCATGAATTCAAGATTTCTTTGGTCAGAAAAAAGGAGCCAAGGGGTGTTTTGTTGCTGAAAGTGAGAATTGAGGACAGGTGAACATCAACGTCTCAGTTTCGAAGACTGATGAAGTGTTGCAACTAAGGACTGTTTAAATATGAACTTCTGACTTCTGACAACTTGTGTAGGTGCCTCTTCATGCAGCTGATGTGCACTTGAAGCACACTTGTACTTTTCTTATGATGTTCACAGTGGATTCTGCTGTGGGACTGAGGAACTGCAAAGCTGGAAACAGCTGGCTCTGAGGAGTGTGAGACTGCTGCATCGCTCCCCTGGCCAAGCACTCCACCTTTCCCTTGAATTCATCATCTGTGGCATCAGACCACTGAGCAGATGATTGCCAAGCCCAAGGGCTGGAACAAGGAAGAGTGTAGGGACAAAGAATGCATGGTCTAGGGCTGGAAGGGTCAAAAGCAGCCTCACTTGACATGGGACAAAGTGCCCAAAGTTCCCCTCCTGACATGAGATCAGCTTTGGTGCCTTCCCTGTGGCCACGTGCATTGATGCAAGAGCAGAGACATGAACCTGAAGTCCTCCTGGAGCAGAGTCATGGTGCATCTGGGTGGCTCATATGTGACAAGCCGTGCTTGATGCTACAGTGAAGGCAGAGGTGGTCTCACTCCTCTGCCACCCTCACATGCAATCTATGAACACACTGAAAACTCAATTTACAGGTCCAGCGTAGCTTCTTGTGACACTCTCTGACACCTTTGATCTCTGACTCCGAGTGCAATTTGCAGGGATGAACACCAGAACTTGTGAAAGCAAACAGACACCGCCCATTGGCTTTGACAGCCCCAACCTGGCATTGGCTGTCCTTAATAGCTGAGCTGTCCCACCAGGTGTGCCACCACGTTCCCTGGAGGTGTGGAGCCAGGAGGTGACACCGCCAGCAGCCAATAAGTCAGTGCCAGTGTCAGGGATGGAAGTGAATACTCAAAGCCCTGGGCCTCTGCTCTACCCAACACACCACACCCTCCAGGGTTTCCTGCCTGTGGTGAATTGTGTCCGGTTTTATCTGTAAGACAGGTTTAAAAGCAAAAAAAAAGAAGAAAAAAAAATAAAAACCCCCAAAAACAAGCAAACAAACAAACAAACAGTAAAACCAACTCAGTTCTCATGAATGAAAAACTACTCAGTCTTCAAAAGCTTTTTTCAAAAGCAGCATGTCACTCAAATAACTGAAGAAAGGTTGTGGGTTTCCTCTGTTTCTTAGGACCTTCAGTCTGACTAGCGAGCCTTTACCAATGATAGTGAGTGATAAACACTCACTGATAAAAATGGTTCCACCTTTCTTGGGAGCCTTTTTTTCAGGCTGACCGCTGGGAAAAACAGCTCACAGATTCTGGTCTAAGCTGACTACTCCATTGTGCTACAGAAATGAAGGGCAAGTCAGACACACCCCCTCTCCCCCATACACACCTATACTTAGGAAAAGTAAAATTGATACACTAGGGCTGTAATATTCAGACTTGTACACAACAACTGACCACATGGTGATAAGCACTCATCTAGAAATAGGTGTCTGAGGCTTGCTGGAAGGTGTTATCTGTATTCATAGTGTCACATTCTCTCTAATGGAGTGTTTTTCCCCATCAGCCAGATCCAAAATGAAGTGTGCTTGCAAGATCAGTCTGGTTGCTTTACACATGTTGTTCATTTTTTTTTTTTGTTTCAGCTTATACAAATATGAGTGAATCTCACTAAATGACTCTCCTTTGAAAGTGGCCAATGGCCAATTTGCCATCAAACATCCTTCCTGTGCTTTTATCATGCTGCAGAGAGCAGGGAGGAGAACAAAGACATAGTGGGCTGGTGGAGCATCATCTGAAGTGACTCATACCACAAAGTGTGGGCTTTTTGGAATGATGCCCCGAGTGTTTATTTCCTTCTATTCTTCATCTTGTTGGGATGTTTTGGTGTTTTCTTCCCACTTCCCATGTCTGCATTTTGTTTGGGCTTACATCTATTCAGTTCCTCATATTCCAATAAAACCCAGTTGCTGCCATTTTGTCAGAGTCTTGGGGCTGGTTGGTCCTTTTGGTGTTTGTGTTTCATGTGTTTTGCTTGGTCTTTTATTGGGAAGAGTTTTTTTATATATTTGATTTATTGGAAGGGGGTGTTACCTGAGGGGGATTTTGCAGTGGCAATATATTCTCTTTCTTAAAAAAATTTACACTTTTCACCAATGTAATATTTCAGCTTAACTTCAACATAACAAAAGTTTTCTCTGTGGCAAAAGAGAATCTGTTTTACACATCCTGTTATATCACATTTGAAATTGTGCCATTTTGGCCCTGGGAAAGAAGAGGATGTGTGGTGGGAGCAACACCAGCAGAAGTTAAGGGTGAGCAAAGGTTCAGTCTCCTCAGACCTGTCCATTAGTAGACCTACCCCTGCTCACAGACAAAAATACACATCCTTTTGCTTTTATGCTGGTCCCACAGGATGAAAACTGAAGCTAGGACTGCTCTAAAAAGCACAATGCCTTCCTGAGCGTGAAGAGAAGTAAGTGCTCCAGCTTCATGGGACATCGTCTGCCCTTGCTGCATACCTGGTGGAAAATTCCACTGAAGCATCCCTGCAGCTCTCACCACCTGCACATGACTGCACCAAGATGGTTTTTCATCTGCTGTACTGCTCTGCTCTTCCCAACAGCCATATAGATGAGGGGCAAGGGGTTGACTTACCAGGCTTTTAATTTTTCTGTGGAGCTTTTGCCTCAGCAATGATGTGTGGCAGTGAGTCCACAGGTTAGAGGGAGTGAGCAAGTTTGGGGGCTTTTTACAAGTTTTAGCTCCTGTGCTCACGTGCCATTCAGGCTATTATCCTAACCCATGCAATAGTTATGCAATTTGCAGTTGCATTGCTTTTTCATTGTTGGGGAGAGTTTTGCTGCTCATGGAGTTATTGAGTACCTCTGAGTGTACTGAGGTACCTCCATTCCCATATGGAGCCTTCCCCCACGAGTATCAGCTGTTCCCAGGCACATTCACTGGCCTTGGCCCACACTCTCCAACACATGCCCATGGTCTCCTCACTATCTCACTTGCCCAGAGGGCCATGCAGGTCAGGCTGCATTTCTGGACTCCTTAGCACTTCCCACCCTTGCCCTGGTGGCACTCTAGGGCAGTAGGGGAAAGAGGGGCTAGGACACAAAGGGAGTTCAGTGAAGTGACAGAGACAGTGAAGACTCGGAGACAAGAGATGGAGATGAGTCAGAAGGCATAAGGAAGAGTGAGCTAGCCAGCAGCGCTCAGGGCAAGTGCAGGTCATACCTGTGAGCACTCCAGGGACACCTTCCCCCACTCTGGTCTGGGGAACCAGAACCCTTTGGTGTCCATGTGGGGTGATAATGGCACCCAGGCAGCCAAGCCTTTCCCCAGGGTGTCATGAGGATGGTGCACTGGCTGGGACTGTAGCCCCGTGGTGTGACAGGGGACACAGCCCTCTGCAGCCTCTGCCTCCCCAGATGTCCAACAGGACCGAAGGAGAAGCAGAGGTAGACGAGGTTTGATTCTGAATCTGGGGACAGTTAGCAAAGAGAGTGACAAGCCTTTTCATGGGGCTGCCCAGAACCTCCTCAAATGCCCTGCTGGTCTCTGCCTGGCCAGGCTGACCAGGACACTATGGTCCCTTGTCACCCCTCAGCAGGTTGAGAGATAACGACAAAAGGCTCACAAATATATTTCATGGAAGCCAGCTCAGAATAAAAAGCAACCCATCATTTCAGGAAACCTCATTTTTCATCTGTAAAACACTTTCATTCAGTAAAAAAGGGAGGTGGGGGGGAGAAGCAAAGCAGGGTGCTTCTTCTTCCCAACCATGGCAAATTCAGCAAATTCAGTCTTTGAAAAATGCAAAAATGGGACACAAGCAAATCCAGCAGTTGCCTCTTGCTTCTCAGTTACAGTTGCTTGTAATTTTGGTCTAAAATATCCCAGGTTGGAGTCTGCCCCAGTCTAATTTCTTTGCCTGGAAATTTTAAGTAGTTGCTGATCATTTAGCTGGAAGAAAATATACTCTTTCTCTCCCGCTCCATGCTTCAAGAAACTCAGTGACCTTTTCCTCATGTCCCCAGGCTTTGGAAAAAGGACTTGAAATGTGGCAGGACTTTGGCTTGGGTGTCAGGAATGTGCTGTTTGCCTGCAAAAAACCTCCATCCAAATTTTGCCAAGTTATAAACCTCTGAAGAAATAAATCACCCTGCTCACAGCACTCCCTAGAGCTGGACAGCTAAAAAAATCCTCCCTAGCTTTATTCCACACCCAGGGCTCCCCATGAGCCACCCTGGGCTCTGCACCTGATGCCCCCTGTGTGGAACTTTGTCTTGCAGCCCCAGGAGTGGGTCTTGGTGGGGTCTCACCCAGGAGGAAGCTCCCACTGCCACAGGCACCGACAGTGCTGGCAGCAGCAGCCTGAGCCCTGGAGCTGCTGGGGACAAGGCAGGAGCTGGGGGTGGAGGGAAGGGCAGGCATGGCTTGGGGTGGGATGAGGGATGAGAGAGGGAGATGTGCCTTAGAGATGGTGGTGATGGGAAAGGGAAGTGCCTGGAGCATCTCGGGACATACTGGGTGAGGACCAGTCTTAAGGATGGCAATTCAGAGTACCCCTGGGAGGTGCAGCACCAGGCTACAGCCAAAAAGGGTCCAATTAAATGGACTTAAGTTTGCTGTCCCTTCCAGTTCTGCCTCCTTAAGCTAAGGGATCCACATACCCAGGCACACAAACACTGTACAGACAAGTCAAACGCTGACATCTTTTAAATTTGCCTTCATAATATTCTCCTCTGCACAATACTGTAAGTGAAGTGAAAAATAAGAATAAAAGAAAAACCAACCCAAAGCAAAGAAGCAATGTGAGACTTCTGTGATTAAAGAGATTTCCTTTGAGAGTTCAAGGTGAGGTACTTTTATCAACAGGCTTTGTAAACAAGCAGGATTATAAGTGATGAGTGGGTTTGTAAATAAAGGGTTGACTTTCTGAGAAGCTGAACGCCCACCACTTCAGACAGTGCTACAGCGGTGACCAGCACCTCTGAATCATGGCCCATGAGGGTTTTCTGTTTTCTGAGACCTGTGCCAAAACCATCCCTTATCTCTGCTCTTTTTTCCTAGCTTGCCAAAGAGACTTTTCATGTGCTGTGCTTTCATTCTTCAACTCTTCTAGCCTCCTTCTGCATGTACAGAGTTACCCAGCCCTGGGAGGACATGGTGAGTAATCATTCCAGTCAATCCCAATCCTTATTCAGAATTCTGGCATTTCCTTCTTAATTAGGATAATGGATGCAATTGCTCACAAAAATAGATTGCTGGGGCTTGGGGTTGGTTGGTTTTACATTTAATAGGTATTGACGTCCAGTGAAAAGCAACTTCCAAGGCCCTGGGCTTACACCAGCCTCTCATTGTCACCAGAGAGCCACTAGACACCATCCCACCCTTGGTCCAGCTGGCTCCTTGGAGTCCTTGGGAAAGTGACAGGTTGTGAATTGATGCCACATGCTCTCCACCAACACCTCATCTCTGTGCACTGTGTTGAGACCTCGACTGTCAACTCAGTGCTGGAAAAGCCTCCTGCCAGCCCTGTCTGCAGCTGTGCTGATCCTTCATTTCTCAGCTGCCTGGGAGCAAGGGAGCAGCCTCAGCTCCTGGAAATGCTCCTTTCACCACCAGCTAGGACAGCACTACCTGGGCAAGGGCGAAATCTGAGATATGAGCTCATGAGGGAGAGTTATGGGGCCTTCCTGGAGCTGGGCACCCCAAAGGCTCCTTGCAGCAGCCCTGAGTACCCAGGGCAGGTGTAGGTCTCATGCCTAAGACTGTAAAGGGGTCCATGGTGTGATTTCTAGGTCTTGTAAGTATATGACTACAATCAAAAAATGCTGTCCATATTTTTAATTTCTTTTTTCAACTATCAAAACTGTAACATTTTTCTTATCAGTCCTCTCACTATATCACTTTTTCAAAGGTGGCGGGGGAGTGATCTAGTTAGTAATGTTTCCATTCTTATGCCATTTGCCCCATTGACTTAGACAGGAAACTTCTGAGGGCAAGAAATGTCATTTATTAGAAGCTACTGCAACTGCCAACCTCATTTTGGTTTGGTGTCTAGACAGCAAAGCAGAAGAAAACATTAACAAAAATTGAGCAACCAAATGCCTGAAAGTTCTTGTTTGATGGTCTCAAGCTCACCTTCCCATGAGGTGAAATCAAACCTGTAAGTTTTTTGACGGTTTTTTGACGGTTTTTGTTGGGTTTGGGGTTTTGGTTCTGTTTTGATTTTGACTCCAACATGAAGATGACCTGAATTGTATATGTGTCTTCTACATACACATGTGTGCTGGTTGTGCCTGCTTCTAGTGATTGAAGTAGGAAACTTCATATAGGATGTGCTGCTTTTTCAGAAGTTACACTGTTACTGCTGGAAAAAGGAAAATCAGGTTGATTCTTAAAGTGACCAGCATAGAAAGATGTCCCTCGCTTTTAAATTCCCTAAATCCAAGTAGGGTGGTCTCAGTGTTTAAAAGGAGATAAACATTTCTGTTTTTCTCTGCTTATAATCACGTGGGCCAAAGACTCATATCTGTGTGAATCTTTTCTAGGAAACTACTTCAGACTGCTCCATTGAGCTCTCCCCTGGCTGTTCCCAATCCCTGTTTATGTTGCCACAGCTTTATAAAAATGACAGGAGAAAAAGAAGCCAGCCCCCCATTTATGTGTGTTCTGAATTGCTGTCATAAACAGAGGTCTGGATTCATTGGTTTGGGAATCCTTGAAGTGAAAGCAGCAGCAGCTCCCATCACCATTCTGTGTGCTGGGAAAGGGCAGCAGGAGCTCTGCAGCTCCTCGAGACACTTGGTTGGTGGATCTGGGGATCTTCTGAGTTTCAGATAAACTGAGAGGCCTATTGTTGCCTCCAGCACCAGCATTCCTGGAGGTAAGGTCAAACCACCATTGCTCTCTTTCCTTCCCTCTGAGCACAGGTTTTGAGCTAACATGCTTCCTGGCATCGGACACCTCTCTTGAAAATAATAATCCAGGAACAATCCATGCTCTGCATCATCCTGCTTTGCAGGGAAACAAACCTCTTAGTTTTACAACTTGGCTTTCTTTAAAAAACTGAGGGGTTGGGGAGGAGGGAAAGAAATCAGAAAAACAGCAATGGGAAGGGAAACACTAATAAAAATGTTCTTGGTCTATCCCTGGGGAAAAAGAAGAGCCCCCCACTTTCATTTAAGGTGACATAAGCCCCAGACACCCCCCCAACAACCATCTGGAGGATGAAGTCTGCTCTCCAACACGGCCTTTGCAGAGGGAACCCCACATCCAGGAGCAAAACAGCAGCTCCAGCTTGGCCAGCAGCACTCCGCTGTCCCTGCACACACACAGAGCTGCAATTCATACAGCGACTGCTGAAGTAAAAACAAGACAAATGGGGACTATATATAAAAGAGCTGGAGTAAAGGCAAGTACTGGATTCTGCTTCTGAGTAAGTGTCCTGTTTTTAGAAGAAGCCAGGCTTTGCACACCCAGCCCCTGGGCGACCGAGCCCCGCTGTGCGGCCGTGAGCACCGGCAAGGCCCCGGCCTGCAAGGAGCAGCTTTCCTCCAGGCCCTGCCTCGCTCCAAAGCACCCAAAACCACGCTCCAGCTGCATCACACAGGACAATCCCAGCTCCTGGAGAGCCATCCCCTCTGCTGCGCTTTCTCTGAGCACCGATGGAGCACAGCTCTGGAGAGCCAGGGGTACTCCCAGCAGGCTGAGGGCTGAGCCTTGAAGTCACTGATTTTGGCAGAGGTGAAGAGGAGTCCTCCCCACCAGTGAGCCTCTTCTCCACCGAGTTCAAGCCTCCTTTGCTCTTCCCTGGCTGCTGTTTCCAGGGACAGCAGTGTCTGGGCATCTCAGTATCTCTGCTCAGTCACCTGCACCCACGCATGGCGCAGGTGTCACCACCAGGGCAGGCAGGTGACTGGGGAGACTGGACTGGGCCAGGCCCCACTCCTGATTTCAAACTTTCTTACTGGTGTGAAGTACTTTTGAATGGCTTCCCTTTTTCTATTATTTTATTATTTCATTTCATTTCATTTCATTTCATTTCATTTCATTTCATTTCATTTCATTTCATTTCATTTCATTTCATTTCATTTCATTTCATTTCATTTCATTTCATTTCATTTCATTTCATTTCATTTCATTTCATTTCATTTCATTTCATTTCATTTCATTTCATTTTTATTGTTTCTTGGAGACTTTTTCCCCAAGAAAAATCATAATGAAATCTTGCTTTCCCCCCATCCCTTGCTGAATTAGAAAAACCTCCAAACTAGACAGCAAACAAAAGCCCAAGTTCCAAATGTCACAAAACTCCCTGCTTCTTCTGCAAAACAGAATTCTTATTGTCCCACAGCCCCAACTTATTGACAGGCAGAGGCAAAGCAGACAGACCTGTGGCAGCAGTGGGAAAGAAAAAAAGCAAAGAAGGACAAAACACAACCACTTCCAGTTGGGATGCAGCTCAATTCCCGAGGTGCTGCTGCTGCTGTGAGCATTGCCCAGGCTGCAGTGAGGTGCTGGAGAGTGTGGGGCCAGAGAGTTTCCCATCACCCAGGACAAGGGATTTCCACATGCCATGGGGCTGGAGAGGGGTCTAACATGGAGCAGAGCTGTGCAAACACCAAGGAGTCTGTTTTGTTTGTCTAGCCAAACTAGCACAGGCAGCGACAATGGAGCTGTTGCAAAAAAATGAACACCAGGGAGCCACCTTGCCTCCCTCCTCAGCCAGTGCCTCTGAATTACAGGGAGGCAGAAGTACTAAGTGAGAATAAACAAGCAACAGGGAAGGAAGAGTAGGAGGCAGCTCCATTCAAACTGGGTAAGAGAAAAAAACAACTTAAAAAAAAAAAAATCACTGGTGTGAAGTTCCTGATGCCAACCACAGAACAAAAGGAACTACTCTTTGGTCTAAGTAAATGTGGTCAAGTAGCTGTTCTCTCTTCCAGCAGGCTCCCAACAGTAATCAGGCTTTTACCTGCAGGTGAAGCATCCTGCTCCCTCCCAGCAGTGCCCAGCTCATACAGTCCCCATTACTGAGCAGCAGGAGCTGCCCTTCTCAGGAGCAGCTGGAAATGAAAACTATTTCAGACAGACAAAACATCCAGTGCTATCAGCTGTGGACGTGTTTGAGAACAGGGGGCTGCAAAGCCCTGGAATGGCTGGAGCTGTGTGGTGTGGACATGCGCATCACACAGGCATGCCCTTGTTAGCTGTGGTTGGGGCACATTCTTGGGTTATGCTGTCAGGAGGGTTTTTAATATCCTGGAGAGATTTTGGGCACACATCTAGTGGCATCAAGGCATCTCTGATTGCACAGGAGACCCTTTGCCTCTCCTCTCACTGTTCTCCTGGAGATGCCCATGTGGCTGGTGGCAGAGGATATTGCAGGACACACTTGCAGGCTCTGTCTTCCAAGGCATCCAGGATGGTTGCGCTCTACTGGATGCCAGCAAGAGTGTGCTGGCGCTTTGTGTGTTGTAAGACGTGCTGTAGCAATGCTACTTCTTGGCTGCATTTGTTATACTTGCCCTGCCACCTTCCCACAGACTTTGTAGTGTGGCACCACACAAAGCTCCCAGCTGGAGCCACCAGTGCTTAGTGACAGGGAAATGCCCACGCACTGTGCCAGAGAGTTTGCAGTCTGATCTGAACCAAGACGAGACGCAGACAAAAAACTCACCAAAGCCAGGATGGGAACATCAGGATGGGCCAGAGGTAATGCCAGTCCAAGTCTGAGCTTTTCCAGATTTGTGCTGTTCTGTACATCTTTGAAATGACAGAGCTAAGTCCATAGCATATCCCTTCTGTTTCCATTGACAAAATACATTATCTGGTGTGGGAGAGGGAGAATCTACATACTCGCTTTATTTTTGTTGTGATGTATTTGAGGAGAAACAAGACCTATTAGAAGGCTGAGCCTGACTTAGTACGAGGAGTTTGATGCCAGCCAGGGCTGGCAGACTTCAAATCAGATAAAGAGCTGTGATAAGAGAGCAGCACTGCAAAGGAATCCCTGCTCCAGTGTGAGAGGCGTCACGTACTTGGGAGCCCAGAAACTGTCCCTCTCTGTGCTGCACCTCCGTTCTGGCTCTCTCACAAGACACTGACTGAAAGATTAAGGCGTCAAAAGGCTGGAATTAGTTATTTATGGGCAAGTTTCTTTTAAAGTGAGTTTTGATACAGAAATATTTTCTCCTCATGCAAAGTCATCTGAGGTGGTTAGGAGGGAATTAACATCCTATAGGCTGTCCTGTAGGATGGAGCACCCAGAATCAGTACAGGTGGCCTTTTCATCTTTGTAATGATGGAAAGATGAACTCAGACAGGCAGGAAGGTACTATTAGACACTTTTGGGTTATCATGCCTGATACAGCCATCAGGCAGAGACTGATTCACTTCTGGAAAAATGCGACACCGCAGCCAGACTGCTGAGCCCTTGGCTGCAAAGTGGGCCTGTGACTGCTGCGAGTACGAAGTGAATCAGCCACACACGGGCAGACTCTAGGTAGGAGCCTCCAGCTGACAGCAGGCAGTGGGAGCCCAGCTGCCAGAGAGAGTTAAAGCAGCTCAGCACTCCTGGCAGCCTGACCTCCATCCCCTACCTGCCCTGTGCACAGCTCTGGTGTCTTTTGCTCAGGCACAGGGATTTTGGGTACCTGCCCCTCGCACTTAGGGGCACTTTGCAGCCAGCTCAGGGCTGCCCGTGTGCCGCGGCGACTCGGTACCGTTCCCGTGGAGGCCCCTCGTCTATTCTTGTAAAGGAACCGATTCAAGTAAACTCTGACTCTATATTCCCACCTTTGCTTGACAAACAGAACAGGGAAATGCCATTAACACGCAAGCCTTCCTCAAACCACCTTGTTTTCGCTAGTCACTCGCTGCCAGTCACAGTGGAAACAACACCACTTCCTCCCACATGCTGTCAGTGCCTAGACTGTAGTTATTTGCTTTTAATTGAATTAGCCAGCCCATTGCTTTTTTGTTATCCTATACAAAGCGCTAAGTTCTGCAAACACCTTGCCGGAGTGACTAAATCAGACGGTGAGATAATTATTTCCACCACATCAGTTGCTTCAGTTCCAAATTGGCCATCAAAACACAGGCAGGTGGCTGTGAGGTTCATGGGATGTCCTCAACAGTTAGGTAACACCACAGACCCACTCCCAAATAACTGAAGTAATCTCTGGTTTTTTAAAACATAGAATTTTCTCTCAGGGGTGACATCTCAGCCCACAAAGTCAGTGGAGTCAGGATTTTGAGCCTCTACCCCAACCCTGTCCTGCTCCAGCTTAGATTGTGTTGCACCAACACCTCAGTTTCCACTAAAATAATACTTATTCTGTTTTTGCTACTGCTGTCATTAACACAATTGCACTCAGTTCAATATTCTTTGCAGAGAAAAAAAACCTTTGCTTTAATCATCAGCATAAGAAGTGATAAACAGCACATTTGCTTTGTGTACTTATCTTAAAACTCACCTACTTCAAGTGCATTTAAAAGCAAACCTGAATGACTGGTCACAAATAAGCACAGGACTATTTTAGGGGTGGAAGAATGGCGTTGGGTAGCCTTTAATCATGGGTTTACTCTGGACCTACCCCAGACTTTTATTCACCCCTTAGCAAATCTCACCAAGTGTTTCCCCACTCACTCTGGGGGCAGGTTAACTTTCCCTCTTGCCAGGCAGAAGACCTTGTCCTGTGAATCCTACTCAAGCATCAGGGAGGTGACCTTTGCCTGGTGCATTTAGCCTCTTCCCCCCACCCAGGGGATGGGGGAAAGGCTGCATGCTCATGGGAAGGGAAGGACATTTCTGCTGGACTGTGTGATCCAGAGCAATCCATGCATTCTGGGAACATAGCACTTCCTTTAACCTGTGCAGCTCACAGCAACACCTTCTTGCTGGGGGCATGGTCATGGCAATGGCAGTCCAAGAGCTTTCCAGAAAAGTGTTGAGTAGCAATGGCAGCCTGTGCTTCTGCATCATTGGCAGTAAAATCAATGATTAATTGAACTATTCACTACTTAAAATCAGCCTTCTTGGCCCATTAAACCCATGGCAGTCTTGATGAGATTCCCTGGTGGACTGCACAGAAGCTGCTGTCTTTGTTCCAAAAGTAGTACTCTTCACTTTCTACTTCCAAACATGGAGCTGGAGATGGCTGGGCAGGAGCAGGAGCACGTGAGTGTCTGTGGGGAGATGCTTACCTGAAGCCAAGGAAGCTTAGCTTGACTTTGTTGAGGAACTGAGGAAATATTCAACATCCCACTTTCACTAAGGCTTCACCACATCAGGACCACTTACTAACTTTCACTCCTCTTAAAAACGTTCTTCAGGCTATGCTCTGCTCCTTATCTGATCTCTGGGCTCTCAGTTCCTTCTCTATGGCCACCTTTGTCTCTCCCTCAGCATCATCTTCTTGTCTCTCCACCTGGCCTTGCTGTGACCTTGGCTATATCACTGGATGTGGCTTTGCTGCTTTTCTCAGCCTCTCCTTGTCCCTCTGCACAAAGATCCTTCAGGTCCTCTCCAACAACTCTGAGTCTCCTGATTTTATCTCTCTGTAGCACTGGGTTTGCTCTGGCTCACACTATCCCAGCTCATGAGCTAGTTTTACCTCATTCTCCAAGTGTGGATGAAAGCCTCCTGGCAAGGCCTTCCAATAACCTTCTCCTCCAGCTCCTCTGGACCCAGCCACACACCTAACACTGACTCCTCTAAACACAACCAGATCCTTACTTCTGACCATCATCATCCTCCATCCTCTTCTTCTTTCCTGGCCTTCCTTCCTCCTGCTTGCCATAGCACCTGCGGCTGCAGCATCCCTCTTGCTGCACTGCCTTCTGCTCCTTTTCTCCCTCTAAGCTCTTCCTCAAGCTTCCTCCCCTATTCCAACCACAACTCACTACTCTGTATTCCTCAAACTCCCCCTTGCCCTCCACTTACACCCACACTTAGCAGCCCCACTGTCACCTTCCCTCATGGCCAAGGCTCCACTCCTGCCCCTTGGGGGGCCTTTCACTCCCTTTTTCCTCCTCCATCCTCCCCTAGGATGGTCTCCAGGCTCTCTTCTGGCCCACTCCCTGATGGTATCCCCCTCTCAACTCTTACTGAGCTCCTCCAGACCTATCCTCATAACAGCTCCCATTCCCACCATGCCCCCACATAACTGATCCTGTGTGGCCACAAGCAGCAGCTCACACCTCTATACCTGTCCACCTCTTTTCCCAGCGAAATTTTCCCAGCCAATTTCCTTAAAAAAACAACTTATTTCTTTTGTGGTTTTTTTTGTTTTTTTGTTTTTTTTTTTTTTTTTTTTTTTTTGAGGGGAACACCCGTCTTTATGCACCGATTTTTATTTTTACATTTTTTATGCCTTTCCTACTCCCCATGTCTGCACATGCTGCCTTATTTCTGAGAACCAGCTGACTTCTCCTCCTGGCCAAAACCCACTTCTCTACTTCAGACTCTTGCAAAAGGCAGAACGCACTAAATGGCCCTAATGAACCCCAGCTATACCTGCAACTGAACTGTCCTCAACCTGCTGTCCTTCTCCACACTTTGTCCTTGCAGTCACCGGGTTCATGCCTGCAGCCACTGTCCTCTGCCTCCTCCCGCCAAAGATGCAGAGCTTTTCCTGGGAAAGACACTTTTGGGCTGGAATGGTAGAGAGCAGTGCTGACAATCCTTACATCCTGCTAGACTAATTTCAGTACTGTCCCATTCACAGGGGTGTGCCAGAGGGGCTGGAAGAAGAGGCTGTACATGAGCATTCGCCTTCCTTCCCCTGCCCACAGCCAGCCTACCACCCAAGCTGGTGGCCAGGGGAAAGGGTTGTTAGTGCCAAGAGCTACAGCCTTCATCCTGGGAACACCTGGCATGTGGAAGGAGGAGAAATGGGTTTATTGGACCCTTGGGGTATGTGCTTTGTTTTTCACAAGACCTTGCAGGTAAGGTGGAGTTCTGGAGCAGCAGAATTAACCTGTAGTGCAGTGCAGGCTAATTGCAGTGCAGTGCAGTGTCGGCGGGTTAATAAGGCACAAGGCATCAATGGACACTTCTCCCCTAGTGAAGTGTGAAAAATTAAGTGCCTAATACGTGTTGAGAGCCTGCAGCAGATACTGATCTACACTTCATCTTTTTTCCTCTCCGCAGTGCAATATTTTCACAAAATGTTTAGGGCGTCATTAGCACCTCCTTCACATGGGAATAAACCCTGCTAGTTGTGTAAAAGATTATTGAAGAAGGGTGAGGGTGGCTTGCTAGCTGCACACACACACACACACACACACAAACACACACTGTATGCAATACCTTCATGTTTTACCTAATGACTCTGGCTTTCATATAAATTTTGCAATTACAGGAAAAAAAAAAAAAAAAAAAAAAAAAAGTAATCAACCTTCACAGTATAAAAACGAAGCCAGGCCAAATAACTTTGCCAGATCCGTGCAGCTAGCGGGCTGCAGGATGGTAAGCAGCACAGAAGTCATGCTTCAACTTCCTGCATTCATCCTCCCTGCGCTGCCCTGCGTGCTGGAGCACCCCCACCGCTGCCTCCCAGAAATGAACTCATTCATTTCCAGAAAACGCCGCACCGTCCCCCTCCCTGCGGCTGGGACCCCGGGTGCCCGGGGTGCTTTTGGCTTTTGCGGGGGTGCAGGTGCCCCCAGGGCACAGATCCAGCCCATTCCAGGTGGGCCAGCTCCCTGGAGAGCGGCAGCGCGGGGATGTGCGAGCCGGGAGGCGGGACGGGCTGGGCAGGGCGGCGGTGTCACCTCTGGAGCAGTGGCGCAGGTTGGACCGGGGCCCCGGGCACACGCAGCCGATCACAGCTCCAGCCTTTCAACTTCCTTCTTGCGGTTTGCTTCGCCTCGATTTATTCATTTCCTTGTAATTCGCAGATAGACATCGATGCTATATTTAAACGGTGCCTGTAACTGTGTGGGGATTGCAGGTAAGCCATTTTATTTGTAGAGTGATGGTTTTAAAGGAAAGTGAGACTTCAGAGTCATCTTCCAGGCTGGCGCTGTCTGCGGGTACGGGTGACCTGCATCCCTGCCCCGTGACACCAGGCAAACCCCCTTCCCGGCCCGCGGCACCAGGGACACACAGCTCCCAGCTCCTCCAGCTTCCTGCCACCACCACCACCGAGAGAGAGGGCTCTTCTGCCTCTGCCCCACACAGACAGCTGCACAAAGCTCAGCAACCAAACCAGCTCATTAGCTCAAATAATAAAATTATTAAGATGGTGCAATTAAAACTTCCAGGATTCCATTATATTGGGGGTGGAAGAAGCTCAAGAAACACAGTTTCATTTTAAAGGGTGAAAAGGATTCACAATGTACCCATGCAAACCTCTGTCATTTATTTCACCATTTTCCGTTGGAAAGTCCATGTTAAACAATGGAAGATAGGATGGCAACCTATGTTGAAAACCACAGAGCAGCCAGTTCTCTGGATGGAGGGTCACCAACCAGTTTGGGGAAAGATGAGATAAAGGGTGAGGGCACCAAAAATTCTTCAGACAGTCTGGGTTTTTTAGCTGAGTTGTGAAAACCCCATTGCTCTAAACAGCTCTGACCTTTCCTATTTCTTGGAGACTGACGTCTCCACAGTAGATGAGGTCACTCACCCTGTTTTTGAAGTCTCTCTCTCTCATTACTCCTTGCATGGGTTTTTTTTCTGTGGGAGGGGACAGTCATGAAGAGGGCAAAACCTCTTGATCATGTGTGAAAAAAGGAAATGAAAATGAGCTATTGGAGATGTATCAAGGCCTGACCCATAACTTTGGTTTCTGAGGATATAAAATTATGAAACCCAGAAGTTTGAAAGGAAAAATGTAGGACATCTAGCTCTAAAGTGCCTTGGGTGGAGAGAAGTTGCACACCAGATTCCTGTGGGAAAGCCTGCTGGGCATGCTCAACTCAGAGGCACTGTCTGCCTTTAGATCTTGCTGCCAGTGTAGAGGAAAACTGATAGAGGACCCAAGAGAAAGTCAAAAGGGTTAGCTAGACCACAACAAGGTACCTAGCCATGCACATTACTAGATGGCTGCAACCACCAGGAAAAAAAGGGAATTTCTTGATGACCATTTGCTGAGGCATATTAGTCCAGGAAGAGAAGGCATAAGACTATATGAGTCCCTGATATATGAGTAGGAGTTATCCATGGACAATGACAGGCTAATGCATTTTGAAGACACACAGGAGAAGAACAGATGCTTGAACCTGAAAGCATCTGACCACTGCCTGTGCTGCACTGGCCATTCCCAGGTCAGGGAGAATCTGCATCTTGCAGACCTGTGGAAATCAGGGCTCTCTATCTGCCTGATCCAGATTTAAACATCTTCATGAAGGAAGTGAGAAGGAGCAAGAGGAACAATACAGTGAGGATGGGATGAAATGTGCTTCATGCACATGGTGTTGTACACACTGCACTTGCACTGGCATAGCCAGGAGAGCTTGGAAAGCATATTTCAGGTAAGATGCAAGTGTCTGCTCTAACCTCACCACGTTCACATGGACAGTCACAGAACATCCTCTGGGAGGTGGTTACATTGATACTACATGGACATGATTTCTGCCTGGCCAGGAAAGGGATTAAAAGCTGGGGCAAGCAGACAGAACAACCAGAGTCCATAAGATTTTGGATTTCAGACATTCCTAGAGCAAGAATTCAGAAGCTGGTCTCAAAATCAAAACAGAGAAAGCCCACGGGTCAAAGATGAAAACACTTCCCAGAAATATGGAGGGCATGCATTAGCTGTGGTTTGTGAAAAGTCACCTGGATCTGTCTATTCTCTTAGCTTAAAAGACAGAATTTTTTGCATAATTCATGACCTGTCTTTTGTAGGGAGCAGGAAATGATAGCTGAAGCCTAGAAGACTGATCTGAGAGAAGTACCCAGCACACCAGGACTGGCCTCAGCTGGCAGCACTGTATGCTGGAGTGGCAGGAGGCTGCCAGCTGCCTGCAGAGACATGCAAGGCAGCCGTGCTGTACAGAAACAATAAAAGTGCATTTGCAAAATGAAGTCCTCTGTTTCATTGCCATTGTTTACCAGGGCGTGACACTACTCCTATCTAAGAGATGAAAACCTGGACTGGGCTCTTCACACTCTTGATAATTGCTTTTTTGTGGAAAAACACCCTGTGCAGAGCCACTCAGACATGAGCTGTCCAGCCAGCCTCTGCTAAGGCCAAGCAGAAAAACAAGTCCAAACCCAGAACCAAGGCATCTAGCCTGCTTTTCAGTTTCCTCTTGGGCACAGGTGATTGCCTTTTCCTCTTGCCAGTTGCCAAAAGGACAACAACAACCCATCCAGTCAGCGTGTTCGTAAGTTATTTAACATCTATTGTTCCAAGAGTCTTATTCTGAGACGCCTAAGTTAGCTCCTCCTTCACTGCATAGTCAGGGCATGGAGCATTCCACAGGCACTGGGCCAGCTGGCTCCTGAAGCCCAGCAGCGGAGCTGGCTGTGGGTCACAGTGGATGTGACCGCTCCTCTGGGATGCAACAAGGATGTGCTCACCTGACTACACACTTGAAAGTTAAGTGCTGGAATGGCTGCACAGCAGCTACCTCGCAACTACTCCGAGTCACAGGGACCTGCTGGCATCTCTTCAGAGCCAACCAAACTCATAAGCGTTAAATCAAAAATCAGCAGCTCTCAGCCTACTACCAGCCAGATCAGAGTTCAGATAAAAACCACCCTGGCAATCTTTATTATCTTCCCATCCAAGTTCATCTAAATTTGACACACAGTTCTGCCTGGGAAAGGAGATACGATTGTTTCAGTCTGCTTGGCCTTTCTGGTGAGTGCTCTTTCTCTTTCTCTCTTCCCTCCCCCTTCCTCCCCCCTGCCTCTCTACAAGTATACACAGACAGTGATCTGAGAGCGTGCAAGAGAAAATGCTTTACTTTTTCCTGAAAGCCCTGTGCCGAGGGTGGTGTTTCCCCACCTCCACGCTGCTGACAAACGCTGATGTAAACACCATGAATGTGCCCGTCTAAAGGCCACAGGGGTTTTCACGTGAATCCTGCGTTTTTTCCACAAAACCCATTACACTGTACTTCAGCTTAAAATATATCTCCTTGTTTCTGGTTAACCTACAACCCCTCTAAGGCTGATACAGTTTACAGGCAAAACTGCTCAGCAGAACCAAATTTGGAATATAGGTGCTTCTCTGCTACAAAATCCTTTCAGGAAACGGTTGCAACTGTGGCTGTATTAAAATCAGAAAAACCAACACTGACACAAAAAACGTTTGAAAAAAAACCAAACAGCTATGCCTTCAGTGTTGACAGGAGTAAAACATGTCATTTACAATGCCACCGAAAACATAACAGGAAGGAAGTAGACCTCAGAAACTATAAACAGAATTTAACAGAGGTAGGAAGTACCTCAAATGCTTTCACGTAGTGACTGTAAAAAAGATACTAAAAGGAGAAAATGTTTCCAGGTTTTTTTTCTTGTTTGCTTTTTGTTTTTCCCCCACATTAGAACAGTAAGAAATGATCACAAAAGTAAATGCAGCTTTAAGTTGCAAAACAATTTACAGTACAAATAACAGCTTGATTTTCCTTCCACTCACCCCCCTGCTCCATTCCTCCAAGCAAGTTGTGTTTGGCCAGAAATTAAATGGTGCTCTTCTCCCTCCCTCCCTCCCTCTCCACAGCTGCTGGCTTTAAATTATGCTACTTCAAGGAAAATAATTAAAAGTACATTCCAAAGCCAAAAATTATAATGCACCTTGATAGTCAATAGGAGTCTGCACAAAAAGACAAAATACCCTCCCCCCATCTTCAGATGCTTTACAGATCTCGTGACTCTATTTCACACCTTGCTTGCTCTGTAATATCCTGCACCCAAAAACCCCTCTCAGGACCCTGATTTCCAACTAAGAGGGGCTACCTGGTAAACCCCCTCCTCCGTGCAGCTTCACTACTTTAGTTCATTTTACCATCTCCTTTTCACCCTTTCCTAGCTTTACTCACTTTAAAGTGCACTGGAAACTCTAACAACCAGGAACCAAGTGGCAGTCAGAGGATCCCCACACGCTGGGCTGGGCAGGAGAGTACCAGCCTGGTGCCCAGCCCCAGAAGCCCTGGAGGAGCAGGTGCAGAGCACGGCAGCACCAGATCCCCAGCTGCACTGGCCATGGACCTGGAAACCAACAGCCAAAGGGGAACCTCCCTGTTTACCCTTTTTCTGTACCTGTGGCTAATATTGCAGACATTTCCGTAAACAAAAATCCTTACCTTCTGACCTTTCTCTGCACTTTTGGCTCAGAACAGAGTTCCCCATAGACAGCCAGCAGCGCTGCCCAGGCTCACAGTGCAGAACCACACGCGTTAGATTTGTCCCACTACTGAAAACAACACATACGCACCGAGCTGGTAGGGAAATAGAACTTTATTCCAAGACGTGAGCTGAAGCAATGAGCATATGAAGCAACAACCACTAGAAAAAAAGTGAAAAACACATCAAATATTTGTATTGTACCAGTTAAGTCTGAACACAGAAGTCTCTTGTCGTAAAATGTAAGCGCAGGACAAAAGCACATGCGAATCTCAGATGGTCACCAAGAGCATTGCTTTTAATGTCTAAGAAAGAGGTCTCCCCTACAAAAATCTGTAAGCCAGGAAAAAATACCCTTCAAGTAACAAAGTAGAAATGATCTGTTCATTCTGCTTGGCACTGTGGAAAAGGAGGGGGATAATATATCCCAAAAGAGTATGCATCTTTAAGATGTATAAATTCAAAGTCCCTAACACAAGTCTGCTGCCAGACCAAGTACCGTTTTTTCTTCCTCATTTAGGAAGTCAAGTAAAGTATGTCTGCTATGCACAGCGGAATCATGTTCTGGAGTGAAAGCTGCTAAGACCGCATGGTCTGCCTGCCAGCAAGGAAACTTCATTGGCACACACACCCAACAGACCTCTTTGTCTTTCTAACAGCACCCTACCACTGAAAGCTGCGAACTGCATCAAATTCTGCAAACATTCAAACAAGTATTTCCATGAGTGCCTTAATACAGAAGGCTAAATGCTGCTCTCCTTGAGCTCTCCCTTCACATTCATTTCAGTACCACTGGAAGAAAGCTGCAAGTGCACATAAACAGCAGAGATGGCTCTGTATAAGTCATGGGTGGTGGTAATTTTAACCTGGCTTATGTATGTGACATCAAAAAGGGGTAGCTGGACCATTTCTGTGCTATTTGCAAGGTCTGCCGACTTAATTCTAATGCATACATACATACATACATACATATATATGTGTATGTATAATGCATGTATAGTAGCTTACAACTGTAAGAAAAATGAATTTATTTATAAACCTGCTCTTTGGGACTCTAGAATTTTAGTGGTTGATCCACTAAATTCACAGGTAATATAAGTCGAATGGTCACTCTTCTTAACACAGTACCATAAACGCATTATTTTAGGAGGCTAATCCAATAACAACAATGGCAGCAAAATTAATTGTCAGGACAAGTGTCAGTCAGGCATTAAAAAAATATGTCTCTGAAGAATTGCATTGTTTTCAAAAAATACACTGAAATATTCTATACAAGAATATAGGCATCACACTTATGAATCTAAATTTATAACCACGTACATGTATTAGCTATCCTCAATAAACCATCTACATTTGCTACCCACCTACAGTAGCTACAGTTTCAAATTGGTAACACTGCAAATTTATGTACTTTCCCTGAGATCAGTAATCCAAAATAAATAGCCCTGCAAAGGTAACAGTGTAAACTCTGGATTTAAGTCTTCAATAAGGATCAGTCCTCAAAAGCCAAGAAGAACATTAAGCAAACGTAAACACAGCAATCATTTTGTCAGTTTGTGAGTTAATTCTCAGTGACAGTGGAACCCCATGTGAGATGTAGCATCCAAATGTTGAAGACCCATCAATTTTATTGTACAACACAGTTGTCCTAGTTGCTCACTTTCCTATCATTGTACCCCTGAATGCATCCAGCTGAGATTGTGGATCTCCAAATCATGAACCAGATCTGCTCTTCCACTCTGCACAACCTTTACAAGTGCCTTTCAAACCACTCTTTCTGAGGTTCTTACTCTTGAATAGAGGAATGGCGAATAGATCTGTGATAATCCTCTGGACTAGTCACAAGTTCTGGTAAATCATAGCCTCTCAGCAGATGTCCACTGTTTTGTTGAGCAAAGTAATACAGCTGCCTGGCAAACATTGGTTCAACCTTAAGAACAGACAAAATGTTAATCAGACATGTGACAAAACTTCACGCTCCTCATCTTAGTTATTCAGGGTGGTTTTAAGTTAAAAACAACATAGGGCAGAACAGTTCTGCTTACCAGAATGGGAATGCAATTTCAGTGGTTTTACTAATTTCTGTTTTACACTAGGTCTTGCCTAGCCTAGCTTAGCTCTGCTGCCAAGTGTCTCACAACCTCCTTACCTTCACTACATTCATTATAAGGGACTGTAGCAGTGACGCAAATGATGTATCAAAAATTGCAGTCCCTTAGCCAGCCCCAGGCTCTGAGCAATGCCCACAGGACACACATGCCCATGGCCACTCAAAGTGTTTAAACACGCTGAACATGCCAAAAGTCTTGTCTGCACTGCAAACTACTTTGAGGACTTAACTTGAAATGCTGGAGCCCTCAGGTAGACTGAGACAAGTCACCAAATGACTGTGTCTGAAGTTAGATTTCAACCTAACATCAAGGTTACTTTTGTTTCTGTTCATTCGAGCTCTTATGAGGAATTTGTTCAACCACCAAGTGGGATTTGTATGAGTTAACACTGCCTTTACTTCTGTCTCTTCAGAAACCACCACTCCCTCTCAGGGCTTTGGGCTCTGACTGAAAATATTTGAGCAGGACACTGAGAACAAGCACCTGAAGCTCTCCTTACTCTCAGTGGAGGACACACTGGATAACCCTTGTCCACAACCCTCTCCTGCTGGTCAGCCAATCCCTCCATGTTAAAAGACACAGGCACCATTTTAGAGGAAATAAATGCCAAGGTGGAGATGGGAAGGCAGTGGGACAGGTGTCCCAGGCAGCTTTCAGTGCATAATTGTTTGGTGGGATAGTAGAGTCCCACCAGTCCACAAGCCAGGGCAGATCGAGAAGATGAGCAGATTGAGCAATTGCCAAAGCCCCTGAAGCAAAGGTCTGGAAAGAGCAGGAGGTACAGGCTCACAGAGAAGATACCAGGACAAGAGATGGATAAGGGGGCTGGAGGGAGGATGCTACGAAGCAGGGATGGAAAGCTGGAAAGCCAAAATAAGAATGGGAAAAGGTTGAAGGAGAGTCAGGGATGGGCAACCATCTCTAACTAGTCATTGCACAGCTCAGGATGGATTTGTGAGCTTCTCAATTTCCACCCCAGAGACCTGCCAGGCAGCAGTGTGGCAGCACAAAAGCTACACAGCTAAGCAGAGGCCACATTTTATGGCAGAAGTCTCATTTGGCACCCATCCTGCTACTGAAGGGGCTTTCGAAAAATTTAAAAGAGACACCAGTTTTCTTCTCAAGGATGCAGTAAGCTAAGCCCTGCCACTAATGTGAGCACTACCATCTCTCTTGTGGTTTTATGGGCCAATACAGCCAATTCAGAAAGTACCTGGTCTCAGTCTCCACCCTCGCCCTCTCTCAGAGAGCATCTCGAAACAGCAGCTTTGAGTGTGTGTGAACTGAGGTCAGGCAGCCCATGAGGCTGACAGCTACTGAACCCTGAAGCTGCACAGGCAGCCCCTGCATCCCATCAAGGGCTGAGGCTCTTGAGATGCAAGCTGGGATTCTGGAGCACCTTCAGGTGCAGTGGGTTTTTGTAAAAGCACCACATCCTGCAGTGGCCAGGCAGCCCAAGCAGCTGCACAACTGGGCTGCTGGTGATAACAACACAGCCCAGCAGTCCCAGGCGCATTTCAGTTTTAGATGGGATTTGCAACAGATCACAAAACGCTCTGTAGAGAGGGAATATCAGGTGCTCTGCCCTATTGTGGGCTTCCAGTCAGTCCTTGGCAGATCTGGGGATTAAACCTTGCTCTGGAAAGTGCTGCATCTTCAACAATTTACTACCTCCCTCATATTCTATATGAGGAACAAAAGCCTGACTGGCAGATTCATATCCTCCAAGGAGTGTGCTTGTTTTAGGTAAGGCAGAAATCCTACTTACATGGGCTGTAATTAGTTTCCTCTGCCTCTGTGGATCTGGAAATTCCTCCCCAAAGCACAGAGCGACCTGGTATCTCGGCAGCGGACGTCCATGGTGAGCAAAGGCTTGCAGCTCTGGGAAGAGAGAAAGTACCGTGCTGTGGAATAATCAGGGGAGACAGGCAACCACCACACAGCGACTCTCTCACTCCCACCACCAGCATGAGAGAGAAAAACAGAATGGCAAAAGGAAAAAAAAAAAGTGAGATAAAGACAGTTTAATGGGTAAAAAGAAACAAACAAAGACAAAACAAAGAAAAATAAGAGATGGAAAAAGCAGTCACTCGTTACTGGCTGATCTACACACAGCCAGTGCCCAAGCAACAGCAACCTCTGGCAAACTCCCCCATGCCCTGTTTTACTGCAGAACACAAGGTCATATGGAATGGAATATCCCTCAGCTGGGATTGTTGAAGCCCTGACTGTGCCCCTTCCCAGACTCTTGTCCACCCCAGACTGCAGCCTGTGAGGGCAGATTGAGACAAGGAGAAAGCCTTGACATTGTGCTTGCACTGTTCAACATCAGCTGAATTGTCCCTGTGTTATCAGCACTGTTTAGGTCACAAATCTAAACCACAGCATCACAAGGACCGCTATGAAGAAAATTAACCCTGCTCCAGTCAAAACCAGTACAGGCCAGTAAGACAGACTTACTGTGGATGACCTTGGAGCATAGTGGAGAAGATAAAGTAACTCCAGGGGTTGATGAGAGAGGTCAGGAAAAAGACAAAAGGTAAGCACAAGACACTGAGTTTGGAGACCTTCCTTTGGATCAGGGGGAGCTGGTTACAACACTGCAACCTTTCTGTTTACTTTGTCTCACAATTAATTCCATATGCACAAACCAAGATATCTTCCAGTTCTTACTTCTATGGGACCCTGACAGCAGAACCCCTGGAGCAGACACTACTGGTAGCTGGGAGCCATTCAAGCAGACACACAAGAGCAGCACTGAAACCAATGGCTTGGTAGTGGCAGAGACAAAATCCTGCCAGGCACAAAAATTAGCCACAGCCAGACTGTAACAGAGGTAAAGTCACTGTGACACTGTCATTGTCACACTGCGGTAAGGAAGGGGGAAGGGCTCTACTTCAGCCGTGTACTGAGCCAGCAAAAGAGCTTTCTGTGTCTTCTGTGCCCCTGCACTCTCTTTGCTAATCCATAACCTTGTGCAAAGTGAAATGATGAAATATTATTATTCTAATTGTCAGTGTCCCCTGTTAAAAGTAGCAGGGGAGGCCTTTATAAGGTACCCCCACTCAGACCAAAATCTCCAGAGTTGTGGACCAAATGTTGTGGCTGTGACACTGCATTTCCATCCAGAAAAGAAAAAATTCAATCTTACACAATATCCTTGCTGAAGTGTGTGTTAAGTGCTGTGTCTCAGTACACAGCTGAGAGGTAAATATTCCATTTTAATTTATAACCCTGTTCATGTTTTCTGGAAAAAGCTGCAATTAATATTAAAGCCAATGTGTTATAATGAAGCAGTCTCCCTGCTAGATAGGGAAAGGAGAGCCTTTGAACTTGACATGACAAATGCATCTTTTCCCAAAATAAACCCCTGCCATTCCTACTTTAACTGCAAGCTTTTCAGACCAAGGTGTGGATTCAGTGGCTATTTCAACAGCATCCCTACCCTGGCTTGGACTACTGCTCTTACTGAGAGGGCCAGTAAAGCAAGTAAAACAATGGGCAGCTCACTTAAAACATGGAGTAAAGTGGAACTTTCCCCAAAGTCTCCCCTAAAAACCCTGAAGTGTGCCATGAGCTCTCTGGGACAAGGCAAGAAAGAAGAGATATTTTCTATGGGACTCTGCTTCCCTCTGTGCTGCTACAGGACAAGGAAGGATGACCCATGCAAGGCCAATCCAGCTGATGTGCAACTTCTTTCAACTTCCTCTTTCCCTTGTTCTACTTGGCCTCAGCAATCCTCCAAATCCTGAGTACCTGTGGGAGTGCCCATAGCACAGACCTGGGGAAGAAAGCCCTTTCTTTCCCACCACCAGGATAATCATGGTTTGAGTTCAGCCCTGAGCTTCTGCAAAACCTTCCACTCGCTCTGTCTTCCTTTCCAGGCCCAAGTGCATCATCCAACAGCAAAGGGTTCCCCATGTGCCCCCCCAAACCTTTCCCACCTCCTGATACTCCTGCAGCAACTGTCACTCCTTCTGTCCCACCAATTGTCCTCTGGCTGCCACCCTCACACTCCAAGCCCTCTTCCTCTGTTCTACTCTCCACCCAGCCCAATTTACAACAATTACAATGCATTTATCTCTCTCCACAGAGACCATTCCCCTGGTTTCTGATTTATTGCCCCATTTTAGCTTTCTCAGCAGCAGAGGCTTCTCAGCACAGGCCCCAAAGCTCCAGTGCAGTTTGCATTGTAGGGTTCAGCTCCTCAGTGGTTTCCCAAGAGCTGTGGCTGGTTCATAGCAGTTCTGCATCGGTCCCTTTCTCTGCTGTTCATGATTCCCTCTCCTGGCAGAGATCATCTGCCTCTCTTCCCAGGGGAGTCCCAGTTTCCCAATACAGGGGAATACCTGAGCTTGTTTGCAGGCTGGGACCTCAGCACAATCAATTAATATAGCAGATGTGTCAGGCCCATGGCAAGTCACTTCCAAACTTCACTGAGCATCATCACATGCAAAAACTCACTTTGCACACGCCACAGACTGTGACTGCAACCACACGCTTGGGTTTGCACAGGCACTGGTGCATAAGTAATTTAGGAGGGGAGAAAAATAACTATTGCTTGAGCTTATCTTTGGGGTTAGGTGTCTAAAAAGAGATGTCCTGTCAACCATTTGGAAGAACCCAGAGCACATCTAAAAAACCACCTGAGAAAAGGGAAAGGGATTTCCAAAACCATCACCAGGCGCAGAATTATACATCTTCAAATTAGCATGTGATTGAAGCCCAGTCCAATGCCTGACCTCAAATTCCCCTTTCTAACTGTCAATTCTCACATCTATATAAGATTTCTCTCTTTAAATGCAATTTTTTCTTGGCTGTGTCTCTAGGACAGCGTATCAACCTTGGAATATAAATTATGCTAAAACTTGATGGTTTGGATTTCATTTGTTGGGTTTTTTTAAAATTTTGCAAGGCATTATTCCCCTGAGAGTGTCATGCCAGTGCTGCTGCCCTGTTCTAGTAATGAAACACACCAAACCACAGCAACTTAGTTCACCTCTAAGTGATGCCAGAAATATCCAGAAAGGACCAACATCTATTCCTGCTGCCCAAGCTGTCCTCTGGGATAATGACCATCTCCCACCAGTTTCTATGGGTGGACAGCTCTCCTCTCTTTAACTGTGCAGGTGTTCTGGGAAGTGGGGTTGAAGCTCTGCCCCTTCCCTTCATGGGCTGTAAGGAGAAGGCACTGTCCTAAAGCACTCCCCTGCTCCCTCTGCACTGCCTTGTGCAAAATAAGATCTTTCCAGAGAGCTCTGGTGAGGTATTCACCTCCCTGCTCAGAATATTAGGCAGGCCTGAAATTCCAGAGTTTGTGAAACCCTTTTGAATTCCTAGATGTCTTTTAGACACTGGCACAGACTGAAAAGAAGGCTTGCTAATGAAACTTGTATACTCAGGGCAAGAGCTCAGGCTTGCTCTGGGTCAGGCTGAGAGGGGTGCAGGTGCAGACCACAGACCTTCCACGACTTAGACTAGCAAATCCAAGATGAGGATCCAGTTTTCTGTGTCAATTTATGGAAAAACTATTTTGCTAGGTTCCTCCTTATGCTTCATACAGAAATGTGAGAGATTGGGTGTCACCAGCTGAGCCTCAGTTGACTCCTGCTGATCTGTGCAGGGGCACTGAATGCGTAGAGAGCAGAAATTTATAGGATTACTCAGGATTCAAGCACCCCTTGGCTGCATTTGCCCAGAAGTATCAAGGGGCAATTCTCACTTAAATGAAAAGAGCACTCCCATGAAGCTGATTTGGACAGTGACCAGCTGACATTTTCAAAAGGTTATGAAAGCCATAGTGGGAATTACCTGTTAAAAACTGCTGAGTATCAAAGAGCTTGCATGTTTGGTCCCGCTCCAGCTTGTTGGGTCGGTCACTGCAGAGCGCCATTGGCCCATCCCAGTAGATCCTGCTTTGGCAAAGTCTCTTGGCGTAGAGGCCATCAGGTGCCATCCACAGAATTACTCCTCGTTCCAGGTGGCTCAGCAGTTTTTCTATGTTCTTCCTCTGGCCATTATCCTCTGGGTAAGGGAAGATAACTTGGTCCAGGCCGCTGACCTCGTAGCTTTGGCCGTGGGATATCCTACAGCCTTCAGGACTGGAAGTTGTCACCTCCTTCACCAGTATTTCACGGTAGTATAAGCAGATGTGGAGTCGGCAGTCTACAAGGAGAAACAAACAGACAAACAAAAAACAATCACTGTAATAAATCAGTATGGATGTTTAACGTTTCAGACCTATGCTAAGGCCAAGAGACAAGTTTGCATAAGATTGCTGAGCCCAGTGGTCAGCACCACCAAGAAGGTCACATTAGTCAAAAAAACAAAAAGAATATAAATATTAAAATTTTTGGGGCACAGTAGCATTAATGCTCTCTCATCTTATTAAAAGGGCTATTGATGTGTGGGAATTCGGTAGGAACTAAAATCCCACCAAGTTCACATTTCCATTTAAAAGGAAAAATCTGCACAGAAAAAGTTGATGTTGGTCACATTTTCCAAGTTCACGTCACCATTAAACCCACCGGCTCAGTACACTTCCTCAGATTTAACAAGGAAGTAGCTGTGTTTCCCCCCAGACTTTGCATAGAAAAGGCTTCTGCACAGGGGACCTGCAAACCTGCACTCAGCTGCCTGGAGAGAAGCAACTGCTGGCTCCAGCTCCAACAGGGCTGTACCCAAAGTCCCCTGCCTTGCTTTCAAATGGCCATGTGGTCCACTTGGCTGACTCCTACAAATCCACACAGCACTGAAAATATATATATAGAGTATATACATGTGTGTATATACAATGTATGTTCACATACACACACAAAGACACATACATCTATACACCCACACTGGCCCTGACTCAGGAGAACAATCCCACTTAAGAAACCCACCAAGCAGCACTTTACAGGTCTATCCATTATTTCCATGAAAAGCACATTCCCACACCTCTTCCCAGAATTACTTAAAAAGTTCCCCAGTATCCAGACATCTGCAAACATGGCTGAAATAACTTCCCTTTTCTTTCCTGAATATCTCCTTTTTTTTTTTTTTTCCCCCACCAGGAGTAACAAAGCAGAGCCAAGCCAGATGGCACCAACAGGAGCACTACAAGCACTACCAATTTTGGGGGCAGTCCTCCCAAATGAAAACCTGAGCCTTAAGTCACTGACACTCCTAAACTGCCAAACTCCCCTGGGAAGGCCTGATTTGCTGTCTCACCAAAGCAATCCAGCACTAACACCACAAGCCAGCAAAGCACTTCCATAACCTTTAACCACCTCTATCCCTTGGAGCTGGGACTGGAAGTGCTTAAGTATCCTGGAAAACAGACTTACAACCATACACCCAAATTCATTCATTAAAGAGGTTTCTTTTTTTTTTTTTTTCTTCTTTTTTCCTTTCATCTGAAAGGAGAGATGGTGCCTGGGCAAGTCAGAAGTGGGAGTCTCTTGTCAAGCTCCCCAGGAAGCCTGGGGGGTTATGGACCTTACCTGACAGAGCGAGGGCTTCACCAGACCTTATGCTTGGTTCAATTGGGATGCCAGGAGTCTGGGACTCAGGAGGAGCACAAGCATAAAAGGTTCCTGTCACCTGACAACCTGTTTTCACAAACAAAAGTCAGTGACAGAGGCCTAAATCCTACAGGAAAAGCTAGGGCAGAGATGCAAAAGTGAGTTTTCCAGGGTCCCAACAGGAACACTCTCTCTCTTTCCCCTTCTTCTTAAAATGGTCCTATTTCCCAATTCCTCCAGGCAGGCCAACTCTACCAATCATTTCAGATGTTACCTGGACTATATTTTCAATTTGGTCTGCATGAAATAATCCCTTAGTGTTTCTATATTCCCCCTAGTCCTTTTCCTTACTAAACCTGTTATTCCATTAAAGAAATAATTGACATTTCTAACTAGACTACAGTGCTCTTAAAAGTCGCCTGCATGAAACAATTCATAGTTCCAAAAAATTTTACTAATGATGGGTATAACAACAAAGCTGGAATTAACACTGTTTAAATGTAGATGAAGAAAAATGTGCAGCAGAAGATTATTAGGGTTTTATTGGCAGAACTACTATTTAGAGCTACTAAACTGTTCCAACAGATGCCTTTGAGTAAGTGGATTATACCATGGACAACTGATGTTTTTCCTCTGTTTCTTAATGCCAATAAAAGTCTTTGGAGGATGATGCAAGTGACTTGCAGGCAAGAACGCATTACCTTTCCCAGTGGCAAAACTCACCACAATCAGGAGCTGGAGTAACTGGGGTAAAAAACACCCACCATCTCTTGATGCATTTTATAGCCCAGTGAGAAACACAGTATCAACCACTAACAACAGCCTAAAAATTCAGCAAAGCCTCCAAACGTGTGTAAGTGCTGCAGAGGATGCACTTCAGGGCAGAGCTCATTCTGCTTGCTACCTTGATGTTTTTATTAGCAAATAACTCAACTAAAGAGCAAAACATCCTGCCTAATAATTCCAATATACTGCCAGCAAAAGTTGCAGTGCACTGAGTATTTACTTTTTAGCAGATCCAAAGATTTCTCTGCATCAAAAGAGGGAGAGAACTGTCCTCTGAAAATATAGCATCTACTCCAAGGGTCCTTTCTTGCTTCCCATCTTTTCCTGCCCTTCTGAACCAGATGCTTCTCCTCACAAAGCAAATGCCTGTATCCTCAGGTGAGTTATGCTGCAAGGGTCTGCAGAACACAGTTCCCTTTCTCTTATGTTTTATTCCCTGCAAGCTTCAGCACTGCCAATTTTCACAATTTGGGCTTTTTCCTACAGATGCAGAGCTTGGAAAGCCATGATTGTGTTAGGCTCTGGTACTGTGAGATCTTTGGGGAAGGAAACATTCCTTTATTCTGTTTCTGTTGTACCAGCCCCAAGAGAGTCTCAATCCATGACAAGTTGTCCCACTGCCACAGCATTAAAATAAAGTAATAATTCCAGCTTTCCTCTAGGGAAAATAATGTCAGTCTAACCCACAAGGCTGGAGGGAAAACCTCACTGGTGTATGCCTCAAAAAGCCCAAAATCAGAGAGAAAAGCTAAAGAACATATGTTCCCATTTGGGGTTTTTGTGAGGGCTGGTTGCCTTCTTTGTTGCTCAGGGCTTTTGAGACAGCTGAGGACTTTTGGGGGCTGATTTCCATCAATGCAGAGAAGTGCACAGCCCACACACCACACATACACTGGCAATGGATGCAAGAGCCAGGACAAAGGTGGCTCCCTTTCAGGGGAACGCAGCAGCCCTCTACATCCACATCTGCTAATTCCAATCAAAGCCACAAATAATAAGCCTGAGGAATCTGGGGTTCCTCCAGGTGGCCAGCCTCAGCAAGCAGCCCTGAACAGGAGTGTCTTACCATTTTCACAGCCGGGCCCTTGCCAGTGATGACCGCGAGCGGCGAAGGGGACGCTGGCGCACTGGTACGGAATGTCAGGATGCGGCTGCTCCGGGGCAAACTCCCTCCAGTTCCGTTCATGGGGCACCATGTAGTTGGGTACCTATTCAATTTAACGAGGTATTCTTTCAGTAGGCAGCTGTCAGAACTGACGCTATGCCTTGCATCAGCTTTCTCATCTCAGCTCCTTGATTTTCCCTGCCAAAGCCCACGGAGGTCTGAGCTGTGCCCAGGCTACGCGGATGGCACTTGGCCACCACCACCAATGAGGCTTTCAAATGAGTTTCTCACCACTGGTGTAAATAATAAGCAGAGTGGAATAACAAAAGGCAGTCAAAGCACTGCTGGTAAATGTCTGCTTGAAAGAGCAAGGCTTCACTGGGTGCTCGCATTCTGGCACCAAGAGAATGGCAGTGCATAGGAACTGTCGTCCAACAGAAAAGAGCTATTACTCCAGGATAAACAACACCAAGGGAAATCAATTGCCCTGTGGCCTCATCTGACATTAGAAAAGTTGCTTCTCAATTTCCCCGTTCTCATAATGAAGTTTCTTCTCAGGGAGAACCTGAGAGCCCCACCAGCAAGGACAGACATAGCACAGAAACTGTGCTGCTCAACGCAGAGGCACCAACCAAAACACACAACTAATGCCATACCTGGGATGGTAGTGCAGTGTAAGGAGATGTTATTGGAAAGGGGTGGTTCATCATTAATGGTTGTTCCTCCATGCTGATCTGTTTTGCACCTGTGTTCACCAGAGGGATGAAAGTAAATTATGTCAACCACATCTTAAGGAAATCCGAAATTGGCACAATAAATGCAAATCCATACAATCTCCATGCAACTGAACAGAGAGAGGACCAAAATGCCTTCCAGTGCCCACTTGGGACTGGATTCCCTGGCCCCCCTTGGGCAGTCTGTCCCACTGGGCCCTGCAGTGCCCCACAGCACAGTGTGTCCCAGCCTAGTGCACAATGATGCCAAGCCTTTGCCTCTCACAGGCCCTGCCTGGCACCAGAGCCTTCTGGGAGGGCAGGCACGGCCCTGGCCCTGCCCTGGAGGCTGCAGGCTGCACATCCCTCACTCCCAGCTCTTTCCCCCCAAGGCAGTTACCTACTGTCTTCCCCAAAATTGCTCTTCTCTGTATTCAGAAAATAGATCCAGCATGCAATTTTTTTTTTTTTTTTTTTTGCCTGTCCCTTGAGCCGCCTGCTTGGCTCTCACTACACAGAACTGGCAGGGAGGCTCCAGCTAAAAGAGCAATTCCTCCAGTGATGTGCAGGCGCCTGTCTGCATCTTCCTGCAGGGGCTCCCTTTCAGTGGTCCAACTCAAACACCAGCAGTCCTCCCGCAGACGCAGCCTCTCAAGTCACCAGAACAAGCTGCACTTGAGCCCTCATTTTGGTCCCTTGAAAAAGTTAAAAAGGCTGCAGGGCCATTCCAGAAAAGCACACTTCAGTCCTCATATGCCAGCAATGAGACGTTTTCACATTCTGTTACACAGGGAATTGGAGATACTTTACCTTTTTTGGCTCCTTCTGGCACTATTCTGTACACTTTATAGGGATCTGAGATGTCCAGCTGGCTTCTCTCCACCAGTTCTTCAAAGTCATTGCTCTTGTTCAAAGCACACCTTAATCTTGTCTTCCAGGTAGGGGGATCTGGTTTATCAATGCCCTCTCTGAACTTTCCTTTAAAAAGAGCCCAAGCCTGGAAACATTTCAGATAATCAAAAGAGCAGGAAAATGAAAAAAAAAAAAAAAGAAAAAAAAGAATCAAGTACAAGGCAAAATGCTTGAAACAGCATGTGTGTGTGCTTACATGTGCATGAATTGTTCACGAATTTACTCCCTACAGGTTTAAGCTAAAAAATAGCAGCACAGTAAGGTACAAAACACAGTTTAGTGGGCATAAGAAAGGGGAATGAATGTGGAAACAGATGTGCTGCGGTCCCAGAAGCATTTAGCTCTACACAGAGAACTGGGCAAGGGTGGGCTGTCCCTCAAACTCAGGGACACCAGGGCACAGCCAGTTCCACCAGCCAGGCAGTGTCCAGCAGCAGCCAACAAACAGAACCAGCCGCAGAGGCAGGTGGCAAGGATGGGATGGTGAGGGGCATCCCTCCTGCCCTGCCAGTGTTCCACCACCCCAAGCCCAGGCTGAGCCTTACCTTGAAGAGGGCGGCATCCTCCTCCCGGTTGTAGTCCTGCTTGCCAGCGTGCTTCCAGGGGATGCGGAAGATGCTCTTCTCGTCGTTCTCCCACACCAGCCCAGGGTACTTGCCACTGTCTATCTGGTCGATCAGCCACTGGCGGAGTTTCCCATTGCCACAGCTCACTGAATTCATCCCGCACTCGCCCGGCTCCAAGTTCATGCCACTCGTGTCAGAGGTTGGGCGGGGGGTTTTGGGGTGCCCCACCAAGCTGACCTCTCCACACACGTCCAAGCACCGGCTCTCTGGGAGGCTGTGGAGGAGGGGGAAACGGGCAGGATGTGGCAAGAGGCCAACCCACAGGTTAAGAGCTGGGCTAAGTCCGCACCAGCGGTGCCCAGTCCCTGATGCCACACACACCACACCACGCCAAACAGCAGCCACGGCACGCAGCGGGGCCCTGGGGGCCCCGGGAAACACGGTACAGAGCCTCAGGAAACTGGGCACAGCCTCCCACAGCCCTCCCCCGGCACTGCCTGCGCTGCAGACTTTGACAGACTTCCCCCTGTCCTGACACTGTTATGCATGAACAGACAGCGGTCGTTGAAATTTTTATGGTAGGTGACTTAAGGCACAGCTCCCTTGTCCTGCTGAGAGTTCAGCTGGGAGTTTACTTTTCAACCAAACGAGGAAAAAATCGCATTAAAATAGACTTGCATATGATGTCGCACATATGTGCTATCAGACATATCACGCACACGATTCGGAGAGTTTCACACGCAGTTATGGTTTATATGGCATCCATCTATAACACCAAAGTAGCTTTCACAAGCTCACTTCAGCAAGACACACTTGAACATGTGATGTCCTATACATATCTACCCCTCCAACTGCTCCCGGCACGCACACATAGCAACACCCAAATCTATACACTGCATATACCTAAAAGTGGAAAGACAGCAGCCCACAGAGCCCGGCATAAGGGCACTTATGTCCCCAGGGACGTGGGAGCTGGCAGCCCACCACACAGAGCCCTATAGCTGCACGCAGAGGCGCAGGCGCGCATGGAGAGCGGCTCCGCAGGGATGGGCACCCGCTGGGAAGGTGCGAACTCCGGGACACCGGCACCAGGGGTGGGGACCTGGCGTCAGGTCTGTCTCACCGATCTGGAAAATGCTTGAATGCCCGAAATCTTAGTTTGGTGGGTTCCCACTCCACCCCCTCTATTACATCTAACAAAATTAAGCGATTCCTCACCCAGGAATCTTTGCCTCTACCCGTGGGGAGCCTTCCCGAGACCCTTGCCAGACAGGCGCACGCTACTGGGGGCAGATGGGCAGCACCGCTCCGCACCCCTTACGCCCCTCCGCAGGGGCAGCATCCCCCCGGACACCAAACCCGGCACTCCTGCGTCTCCCCTGCACATGGTGCGTCTGGGGGATGGGGCGCGTTCGGGACCGCGGCTCCCCAGCGCGCAGCCCGTAGGAGTCCGTGCGAACACCCCAAAAAAGTCACTTTCCCCCTTCCACTGTGCACGAAGCGGATCCCTCCCACACATTCCCGCGACCCTCTCGAGGGTAGCGGGAACCGGCCGGGCTGGGAGCCGGTGCGCGCCTTCAGCTCAGGCGCAGATAACGGGCGGGTGTTATTTATTTTGCTTTAAATTAAGAAAAAAAATAGAAAGGGGGTAGGGGGGATTATAAAAGGGAAGCAAATGAAACAAAAAATTAAAAAAGGCAAACGGCTCGCTCAGGTGCCGGCAAGGAACCCCAGGAGAAGTGCCCAGCGGGGGAAACCGAGGCGCCCGCACCGCCCACCCTGCCGGCCCGCCGGGTGCCGCGGCGGCAGCGCTGTGCCCGGCGGGGCCGGGGGTCCCGGGGGCTCGGCCGCCCCTCGCTTACCTCTGTCGCGGCGCTGGGAGCGGGCAGGGGCCGCCGGGGGCCGGGCGGCTGCAGAGACGGGGCGCAGAGCGACTGGGCCGGCGGCACCGGGAAGTTTCTTTATATGATGGAGGGCGTCGTGCCGGGCGGGGGGAGGCGGGCCCGGAGGTGGAGCCGGCGGAGGGGAGCGGGGACTTGGCGAGCTGGAAAACATCTGAGGCAGTGACACATACCCATTGCTGGTAAACACGCTGCGGGCGGGAGGGTGTGCAGCCCGGCGCTCTCCGCGTCCCCGCTGGGTTGGGTTTTTTTAAATCTTTACAGACAGACGCACATACATAAATAGCCCAGGGAAACTCCTACCAGTGAGAGCCGGGCGGCTTTTACTGTAAAGACCCAGCTCGCTACACCCACCAGAATCGTCCTAGACGGCGCCGGCCGGGCCCCCGGGATGCTCGGGGAGACGCGGGGGCATCCGCCCACCAGCCCACGCCGTGCCCGGGGCCGGTGCCCCCTGCCGGCGCCCTCTGCGACCCAGCCCCTCTTTGCTCGGGCCACAGAGCCGCGGTGGCGGAGCTCAATGAGACACACACCCGCCTCCTTTCCCCCCGGGGCTCGGGCTCTCCCCGTCCAGCCTACTCCGTGTTTTGCAGCCCGAAAGGTGTGAACAGCGGGGCAAGGTTGGGGGCCAGCAGCGGCGCCGGTGCTGGAGGCAGCGAACCCAGACGGGGCGGCAGCAGCGGGAGCGGGGACAGCCACCAGCTCCGGCCGGGAGCGGCTCCCTCCCCGCTGAGCCCAGGGGATGCTGCCTCCGCAAAGCCCATCTTGGGGCGCCAGGGCTGGAACCCACTGGCTCTCCTGCCTTCAGAGCCTCCTGCCCTAACGTGGCGGATGAAGGAGCGAGCTCCGGGCTTGCATGAAAGTGTCTCTTGCCGCCTTTCGGGTTTCAAGCACGTGTGTCGTGCCACGACACTCTGGTTTTGGTCTGTTCAACGTCCCCAGCGCACATCCATCCACATCCTCTCTGCCGCAACGTCTCAGGTCACAGAATTTGTCACCGCGCTGCGCCGGAGGTTTTGGATATTAATTGCAAATCTTCAACGCCATCTTCTGAAATTTAAATGTAATTATCGCCGCGTTCTGAGGGAGAAGTGAGAAATGCAGGCGTTTTCATGTATTGGGCTTGTAACACACCATCCATCCTCCAAAAAAACACATTGGCAGGGCCAGTATGAAATCCTTTCAGCCATGAGCCAAGGCACCTTTGGAATATTGGATATTGGATAAACAACATGTTTGATATTGGAGGTGACTGCTACCATAAATCAAGACAAGTAACCACAACTTTACCAAAAGGCATCTGAAAGACTTTCTAGAAATCCAATTTCAGTTTGTAGGGTTAAGACTGTGTGGTATTCAGGTTGCCAGCTGTAATTTCAGTAAATATAAAACCATCTTGAAATATATCACTGTAAAAGGAACAATTCTCATGTCTTCTCTTTTGTGGTTTTTAAACCAGCAAATTTGGGACCAGGGTGGAACATGTAGATTGGATCTGCACTAGGTCAAACCCTTCATGAGAAAAATAAAATCTTTTTTCTCAAATACTGGAGAGTATTAATAAAAAATAAAAAATAAAAAAAAAATTAAAAAAAAAAAAAGTTGCTCTTGTCCAAAGAAATCCATGTATAGATGGAGAGGTAGGTGAGTTGGATGTTATGAGATGGTAAAGTCAGTCATAAAATCCCCAGAGAGTACCTATGTAGGAAATTACCTGGCTGGGTGGTTGGTTGCTTTGTGCAGCAAGAACTCCATTAGAAAACTGTCTCCAGTTGCCTGAATGTTAGAGGAGATGATTAAAGCCAGACCTCTACATGCACATTTGGCCTTTGCAAATCAGTCTTCTCATGACTGAAACATTCTAATGTCATTAGCTTTGCTGACTTCGTTACTCAGTGTTTCTGGACATCACCCCTTTCCATTCAGGATGGCAAAAATATGTAGGACCACCATTTTGGTCTGCAAAGTAGAAAGCTCTGATCAATAACTCAGCTGTGGTGTCCCCATTAAATGCTGCATCACTGGGTACTTTTTGCATGTCCTACGAGGCAATTCCTCCCTAAGCAGCCTTGCTAGTAACACGAACACTCCAGCATCTCACAGCCTGCTCACCTATTTCTGGTGTTTTCCACACCATTGCGAGTGCCTGACTCTTCAAACCTTACCCAAAAGCCCTGCTGCACTCATGGAAGTTTTCTGAGTTAATGACTGAAGTCCTCTTGTGAAAATGCTCTTGCTGCTGTTTAACCACGGCAGTCACTGCCGGGCCCCCTGTTTTTCACACTTAAGGTCACACTGACTAAAGGCATGCCAGGAAAAGTGGCTGTTTCTTCTCAACAGTCCCTAACAAGCCCTCAGTGCACAAAAAGATGGCTTCTGCTTTCACCAAACCCCTCTGAAGTCCCAGCTGACTCACCTGGGAATTGCACACAAGGTACAAAAGCAAAGGGAGGCAGACGTCATGTCAGAGCAGCTGCCAAGGGCTCTCTGAAGTGGGTCCCTGCAGAAAGGGGCGGTGCAGAGCCATGGAGCACACATATTAAATGCTCTTGCACCCAGGAGTTTACTCCTCCTTTCCTTCAGGAAGGTTTCCCTTTCTCTCTGGGCACTAAGGCTCTCCTGTCTCCCTAAAATACCACTGTGTGAACTCAGTCCCTAAGCCAGGGGGACCTGCTGTCCCCCGTGTGCCGAGGACCATAAGTCTGGCAGCAGACACTTTTTGAGGACAGTGGCTTGTTCAGGGGCTCTCTGTGTAGCAGAGACCGTGAAATCCCCTCGGGCATCAGGACAGGGGGAGTTCCACGGTGCAGATGAGGAACCTGCAGAGGGGAGTGAGGAGCGCCCGCTCCGTGGCGCTGCTCTGCCCTGGGCTGCCCTGGCTGCCCTGGCATTCCATCTGCGCGTGGCTCTGCCGGGGGTTTGCTCATGGGGGCAGCTCCCAGTGCTCAGTAAAGGTCTGGCCCTCTGCACTCTGGCTGCAGCCCAGAGCAGACCCACCAGTGAGCAGGAGCGTGGCAGCAAGCGAGCTACTTCCCCAGATCTCCTCTCAAGTGGAGACCCTGACCAGGGCTCTTCAGGAAGCCAGCAAGCCTTGGGCTGAAACCCTTTGACAAATGACATTGGTAAAAGCATTTTCAGAAGTGCATTAAGTGCCTAAAAGTATTTTTGGAAAGCCTGCAGCTACCTGCTTACGCCTTTAGCTGTCCCAAAACCTGTTCCCCAAGATGGAGGTTGCTGGTAGCACAGGTTTCTACCATGGGGGTTTCATCCCTCAGAAGTCCTTGCCAATCCCTGGTTGCAAGTCCCTGTGGAATGATGCCCTCCACTGCCCAAAGCAGCAGCACAGCTCAGACCCAAACAGGGGCACTGTAAAAGCCTCCCAACACCACGCTTCAGTCAACAGCTCTGAGGCATGGGGTTGAATTCAGAAGTCATTCATACACCAGAAATATGCCTGTGGATGTAACTGAATGAATTCAGAGACACTGTGGAAATTTGGGGCAGATTTCTGATTACTCTGATTTATTCCAGCAAAGCACTTGCTCTGTAAGCAGCCTAATGTGGTTCAAACAAAAACAACAAACAGTTTTATGCATCTTCTATTGTAGTAACTTCAACTTCAGGTGTCATAAGAGCTGCCTTCTTGTTTTGGAAGGGTATTTGCAGTTCCTCCATTTAGTGACTCCTAAAACAGTATTAGTCAGTTATATATTTTCCATAGTACTAATTGCAGAGACATTTTAAACTACTAGAAACAAAGCAATCTGGCAAGCATAGCTATGTCTTTCAAGCAGAAGAGTGTCACAGCCCAGGTGACATTATTTTAGGCGGATTTGGTGGATGTTTTGTTTTCTTTTCCTGTACTTCCCCTCTCCTTCATAGCCAATAATATTTCAAACCAATTCCCATTAGGCTGCTTTCATGCCTCTGTACATCAGCCTGTGCACAGGACTGAAAGAGCCCCTCACCACCTGTGCTCACTCCTAAGTCTTTATAGAATCATGGGTTTAGTTATGTTGGAAAAGCCCTTTAAAATCAGCAAGTGCAACTGTTAACCTAGCACTGGCCAAGTCCACTGCAAGATAAGACAATAATAACAACACATAAAGATGCTATTCTGAGGCTTTCTTTTGGAGAGAAAAAGTTGGCAAGCACACCCAACCAGTGTGGCATACAAGCAGTCTGGTGCCCTTCCCCTGAGCCCAGATGTCAGGCCCAGAGCTTGGAAACCCTGGGTTGACACTTTCACCTCTGAAAATCAACAGCAAAATTTTTCTGGATTTCCTGCTGCTCAAGGAAGGAGGTTCCTTGCCTTCTGACTGAACAGCCTACCCATCTCTCCAGAGCATTTCAGCCTTTGGTATTCCATCTACTTTCACCAGCAAGCAGCAGTCATGAATCTAAAGGGAAGAAAAAAAAAAAAAAAACCAAAAAAAAAAAAAAAAAAAACTATAGGAAAAGGAAAAAAAAATTAAGAAAAAATTAAGTAATTTACAAATTTAAAAAAATAAGGAAAGGACCTCACGTGGGCCAGGAGCTGTTGAGAGCAACCTCTCCCTTAACTCAGACAATCTGAGACTTCCATCTCAGCAGGGCAGCTACCAAGGACTGCCTGGGAGTGCTGGCATGAGGGCAAGGGAATCTTGGTCCTCTGCCAGTGATGTGTGGCACAGCATGGCCATGTGTCCCCTATGTCCTGGAGTAACAGGTGTAGCTCACTGTCACCTGGGAATCTGTGCTACCCTCCATCCAGTGGAAGAGGCAAATCCAAATTATAGGATTTATCTTCATATCCAACCTCTTTTATTTTCAGTAAAAAGATGGGGTGACAGGTAGGAACTTCAGGCCACCTGACCAAATTTCTTCACCTATGTTGTGTTCTCAGAGTATTTCCCATAAAGGCAGTTTACAGACTGTGCTCAAAGACATCCCAAATATGATGGGCACTGACAAAAAAAAAACACTTACTGCAATTTGATCACAGAAGTAAGGCCAAACTAGGGATGCACTCCCACCATTATCAAGAAGTGGGACTGCTCCAGAGGTGGTTCCTGACCTAAATGCAATTTATTACAGCAAAGAACAAGGTAAAGACTGAATTCCTGCCTTGGAAACATTCCATGTTTGGAGTCCATTTCCAGACTGTGGGACACACAAGGCGAGGGCCAGGGAGACTGTTGTGGGACAAATAGAGAGCTGGTGACAGGGGTGCTGTCACCTGTGTGTCTTGCTTGGGACACCCCCAGCATCACTGTCTTAAATACATTCCTCCAGCAAGGAAGAAGTGAGTTTCCAGGGAACTGGGGAGCACTGAGCAGTGTGTGGCTGACAGATTGTTTCATTCCTGGCACATTCTGAGCTTGTCAGGAGTCTGTGGCTGGATGACACTCCAAGTGCCGGACATCCTGGGACGCTTTGAGAGCTCCATGCCCAGGGGAAGGGAGGCTGCATATACAGCCATATATTGGTTAAATACTTTAACCAATTGTTGCCAGCTTTCATATCAGCAAATGTAAGCAGTGTGCTCGGGTTCCTTTTAGTCTAAGTTCAAACTCGCATAATTTTCTGGGTTCAAAAGATCAGCTTGGTTTTGTATATTTTCGGGTTGAGGTTCCACTTCCAAGGAAGTGAGCTGCAAGGAGCCCTGTTAAAAAAGAAAATTACTTGGAGAGGGGAGGGATTAGGGTGGCACAACAAGAAAACTCACTAAAAACTAAGCACTGAATATTAAAAAAACCCACAAGATATATACTGCATATGTATCATCTATTCTGCTCTGCTACCTACTACAATTGTCCATTAAATTTAAAACTACCTGGAGTTTCTGTCCTTTTGAACTGGAGCATCTTTCTGAAAAGTGGTGAAAAGCAGGAATTAAAATGATAGAGAAAGGAACTCCGGTGGAAGGGAGCTTTGGGAAGTTCCACAAAAGTCAGAGATGTGGGTGCCACTAGGATTTCCCTGCTTTAAAGAAACTGGGAGGATTGCCAGTGGCACACTTGGGGCACATACAACACTGTGGAAGGAGCTTCACCATTTCAAGCATAATTCGGTTTCATCCTGTCTTGATTAGCGAGGGGTAAATCCCCAACCCTGATTTACTGAACAGATGGTGATGACATGCAGATCATTGTGAGAAGGAGGTGGTGATGGTCTAGCAGTTTGTTACATTCTTCTTTCTGATAGACAAAAGAGGAACCCAAAGCCCTAAAGGAAAAATACTTAGTGAGCAAGGAGGGCTGTAACCTAAAATATTTAAAGAAAAAGAAAAACCCATTTATCTATTGCTCTTCTTTAGGCAGCAACAAAAATAACATGCCTACACATTTCTGTTGAGGAGAGACCTGGCTCATCATTCACAGGGGCACAATGTGAGTTTGGCTGTGATCTACAGGGAGTGAGCAATCAAGCCCTAAATGAATGTACCGTGGTATTTCATTCTGAAAAGAGGCAGCTCAGTCCTATTAGATGGAGGATGATTTAAAAGGAAACAAGTCTTTGTAAACAAGGATTTCGGTGCAGGGCGAGAATTTCTCCTGCTATCAATGATCAGTCTAGCACATACATAAAGTGGTGAAGGCCTTCTAAAAGTTCTCAAAAACATCTAACAGCAACTCCAACCAAAAATCACTTTACCCAGATGAACCACTGGATGCTCAGTGGTTTCAGCTCTAGCCCGTGGATCAGCAAGCCTCACAAAGCTCTCCACTGGCCTGCTGTCCTGGGCAGGGGCTTTAATGCAAGACCCTGCAGGGGGAAGTTCATCCTTTGCAGTCCCGTGACAACTGGGACATTTGTGTTACAGTCCTCCTTGTCAGGTACCTCTATAAATGAGAGTGAATGAGAGCATGGAGAGTGCTTGACAAGCTTGAAGTAACCCCTCTACCCTGGGGTGTCAGCATCTTTCAGGCTAAAGCAGTTTTGGCACCTTTTTAATCCTGGGTTATGGAGGATAAACCCACTAAATGTGAGGGGAAATGTACAAGAGCTGAAATGTTATCAGGAGACAGTAGGAAACTTCACAGCATTGTGACATGGTGGGCACTTCAGAAAAAGAGACTTGGCTGCTTTCGGAAATGTCTCCCAGAACAATGAAATTAGATTAATGATACACTATTACGTCTCCTCCCATCTGTCTCCACCCCAGATCACAGCAGCTTTTGGTATCGCTGGAAAAGGAAGGGCCATGGCAAGTGTAGTGCTGTATCCACAACTGTCCCATCGGGGGAACAGCATCTGGGACCACCAAGGGCAGATTTACAAGGGTAGAGGGGGAAGGTCTCAATGGCAGTGAACTGCTGCTTTCCTTCCAGTGACATGGGAAATACTCCCCTTATTAGACACATTGCCTGTGTGGCTTTATTTCACTCTATCTCAGGAAAATTCTGAATATTCTCCTAATTTTGCCTGGCAGTTGATGCAGGCCCATGATGCCTTCTGAGGACTGAACAGCTGCAGTGACTGTTGACAGCTGATGCTGCCTGGATGGCCTCTTTCATTGACTTTTGTACCAGGTTGCTCTTTTTTAGCGGTGAAAAAGAAGAGATCTTTGCATGCATGGCTACTCATGGTTAGCATGAACAGGAAGGATGCTCTGAAGGGTGACTTACTAGCATGGGGGAATGCTTCCCTTTTGAAGCAAAATATTTTTTTCACATTGTAAGTGATGAAAGCTTAGCCACACACACTTCTGCTGAAGGTAGCTGCATGCTAGAAAACACCAAGAAATTCCCTCACCCACTCAGCATTACTCATTTTGTTACATAATTTTTTTTTTTTTTTTTTTTCCTTTTGCTGTGGATTGGGTCAATAAATACACTGGCCCTTAAAAAACCCAGCTGTCTGTTATGCTTGTTTATAGCAAATGCAATTTTGGCTGTGACTGAGTGGGAAGGCATCATGGGCTACTGGTCCCAGCAAGATGGTACAAATACCTTGCCACTGGTTTTATTGCAGCACCTCAGGCCCATTGTGGGACAGTTCACCTCTAGATATTCAGACCTACCAGCCTTTCAAAGGCCTTCAAAATCCTCTTGCAGTGCTCCCCAGCTCTTGCTGTCCAGAAGGACACAAGTCACTGGCTGCTGTAAGAAGCATATTGTCAAATGTGCTACATTGTTTTACATTTTTTTCTAACCCTTTTCTTTCATTTAGTCCTTGCAGATGGGAGAATTTATTGGTGATATGAGAAGTGAGATGAAATCTCATTGCATCTCTATGTAAGGCAAAATCCTGTTACATCTCTCTGTTGCTACTTGAGCCTTTCCCCCACACTGATACTGCAGCTGGCTGCCTTAAGAAAGGAAGGAAAAATTTTAAAAAATAAAGAAATGACCATTTGGTGGCCTTAAACTGCTACTCAAATCACCAAAAGTCAGATCCTGCTGTCTCTGAACTGGGGAGGAGTTCCCCCTCTTTGTTGACTGGGAACAAAGTGTCCAGGCCAGGAGCTGCCTGCTGCACAGGGACAGACAGTCCCAGTCCTGCCAATGCAAGGGGCTGCCTGCTGCTACACTGCCCCAGTAGCTGTGAATTATGAGGTTTCCTCCACAGCTGCAAGGCAATGACTTTTAAAAAGACTTTTTTAAAAGGACAGACAGCAACATTTAAGGGGATGCAAACAAAATTCCCTGCTGACACAGCAAAGCTTCTTGAGTAACAGTAAATGCTCCACATAAAATGGCAGATGTATTGGGTTTCTGAGGCATCTCTGGGGAGAGGACTTTACTGCCACAGTTACTTCCAAGTCACCACAGCACTGACAGCACCATATGACTGACAGCAGTCCCAGGACACAGCTTCAGTGATGTTGTTCCCAATCCATCTAAACTCCAGCCTAGACCGATATCCGTTTAATGTGCAACGAATGGCAGAGACCAGTGCCTAGGTAGTCCAGTCATCCCATGTCTGGGATAGGTGTGTGCTTCCACATCAGGCAGTCAGATAAAGTGCTGTCATGTCAATTCTGGGAAAGCTCCAAGACTGGTATTTATTTTTCATAAGGCAAATGAGGAACATATCATAGAGTATTGGAGAAGCAGCAGGACAGGCTGTCCTCATTAGGGAAAAAAAGTGTTTGACAGGGAACTCAAGAATATAATTACTGCTGCCCAAGGCTTATTTGGAAATCCATATTAAAAGGGCTCTGCTTGGGACCAATTCTTTCCTCTTCCCTCAAAGGTCCCCTGGAATCAAGTTCTCATAATTTTGACACTCGCCAGAGATCAAATAGGATCCTTTTAGCAACTCTCAGTCTATAAATTTACACTTCAAAACACTAACTCACATTTCCAGAGCACAGAGGCCATTCAAAGAAGGTCACAGATGCCTCCAGTGCCTTGGGGTGAGGATAGTTGTTGGTGCCACCAAAGAGCACAAGCAAAGGATCTGATGTTATACCTGCGGAACTGAGAAGAACTGTTCACCTCAGTGCACTTTCATGAAGATCCTCAGAACTTAAGGGAAAAGAGGTTGTCCATTCCTTTCACCTCTCTGCACTGGCAGGAGTTTAAAATATAAAATATCAGTACCAAGTGGACCTGCTCAGGAGAACATCAGAAGTCAACACGGGCTCATGGGCTCATGTAGCCTAAGTCTGCAAGTCCTAAGTCTCGCCATGGAATTACAGAGTACCAGTCTGGAAGGGACCGCAAGTCTCATCTGGAACAACCTTTCTTGGCAATAGCATGGTCTAGACAAGATGGCCCTGTTCAGCTGATTCTTGAAAGCATCCAGTGTTGGGGAATCCACCACTTGCCTGGGGAGGTTATTCCAATGTTTGATTGTTGTCATTGGGAAACATTTCCCTCTTGTGACCAATAGTAATCTCCCCAAGAGTAACCTACACCCATTACCCCTCATCTTTGCCACATGACTCCTCTTAAAAGGGGGTCTCCATCTTCTTTGTAGCCATCCTATAAATACTGGGACATGGCGATAAAGTCCTCTCTGAGCCTCCTTTTCCCAAGCTGTTTGTCCATTAGGACCAACCCTGCATCTGGGTAGATCCCAATCTGTGATACAATCCTGGATTATGTTTTCCAAGAAATAAGATATTACACTTGTCCTTCATAAGGTTCTTGTTCACTTGTTCTTTCAATCTATCCAGCAGGGTGGCTCTCCCTTGCAGAGTGTCCACTTCCCTTCTCAGTTTGGCATCACCAAATTTCATCAGGATATCCTTGATCTCATCATTCAAATCACTTTTGAGGTATTGAACAGCATTGGGCTCAATTTTCTCTACCAATGCATTCATGCTCCTTCCTCATATTCCTGCTCCACAATATTGGAATGGTGCTCTAACCATTGGCCTGTCAAGTGCAGCTCACTGGCAGCTAGTTTGTGTATTCACTCTTGACTAGAACCATCAGTTTGGTCACGTTTTCATTATTGGGTTCTGGGGGGCTTTTTGGTGCGCTGAGATACAATAGTCAATTCCAGTAATTCTCCAAGTAAGTGTCCTTTTCCTTTCACCTTTCTGATTACACACAATATTATCCACCTTTTCTGCCCTCTCAGTAATTCCAGAACAAAATCTTTACCTCACTGTGTCTTCCTCAGGAAACTTACACAGTGCCTGAAAATTCCTCCAATTTTTCCTCCAGCTCCCACAAAGTGCCACTATTTGCTTGTAGAGATTTTCCTTTGTGATAAAGCAGCAGGAAACCAACAGACCAAAATTAAAGCCTGACTTAGCTTTCTTCTAAAAATGTCATTATGCTTTTCTCTTTACCTTCACTAAGCTAGAGCACTATAAACCCCCTTAAGATCAGCCTATCTGTTATGACTGTTCACCACCAGGGGCTTAACAAGTGTGCACCATGGCTGCCCAACACACCAACAGTGACAGAAACTGAGAGTCACTGATGCAAAGCTCTAGAAGACCATAGGAAAAAGAGAAATTTGATGACAGCCCAAAGTTCTACAACAACTATGAGCTTTTCTCTTCCACTAAATGTTATGTGTTGTGTTTAAAGATGATCACAGCAGATACCTGCATAACTCAAACTACTCTCTTGTTCATTGTTCCTGCTATCAGATGTCAGGACACACCACCTTGCTGGAAGATCTTTTGAAACCTTAACTTTGGGCTATACTCCATCAGTAGTCTTGTCTAAATAAATAAACTATGCCTCTCTAGAGGGGCTCTTTGTAATCTCTTCCCACACCTAGTTATTACTGACAGGTGGAAGGGAAGATAGATCATAGCAGAGGTCTTCCTTTTTGTGACTGCTATGACTCCGCTCCAGGCATGACTGTGTACCTGCAGGGCCTGGCTAAAGTCATCCCTGAAATGTGAAGCTGCTGTTCCATGAAGCTGCAACAACATGCGGCAGACCACAAATATTGATCACCCTCCTTTGAAGGATAGCCAAAAAACAAAACTGCCAAAAGCATCGTTGACTTCTGAAAATGTGCATTAAAGGCTTATCTTATGGTTGCACTCAAATGTTTAAAGCTTCCCCTGCAGGTGGTCAGGCTAATCCTCTCCCAGACTGAACCAGTGCACAATCAGCTCCCAGCTCCCTGGGGTACAGCTCAAGCAGTTCGCCAATAAACCACGGCGCGGGCCTGTCCCAGCTCGCCAGCCCTCTGGGAAGCCAGGGCATGCTGTGTCACAGCTGGGATGCACAGCTGGCAGCCCTCCTCACTGTGCAGGTTTCACTCAAGGTGATGGAGACACGACCCCATTTATTACCAGCTCCCAGGAGAATGCGGCCATTTCACACAACTCCATTGTCGAGTATTTCCTTCAGGCATCATCTTGGCATCTTCTATTGAAATGGGGTTGCTGGTGTGTCATTCCATCCCTTCTCAAAAAAAGTACCCAGCTGCAGCCTAGCACTACTTACAGAATGCTCCTTCTTGGTTTAATTGCAGTCTCTTGTTTAAAATATCCACTGCCCATCTGCCCTCCCTCCCCCAACAAGAACACAGGTGGAAATTCTCTTGCTCAGATGTTCACAGTACTTCATGAAATATTAAATTAGAATATGGCTGGTTTAAAACAGCTACTAATGCCTTTCTTCTGCAGCCCACAAAGCATTCTTGTAACCAAAGCCACAAAAAAGGAGGTATTTTTAAATGAGCTGTGCAGATTGATTCACCGATTACTGTCTCTTCCTCCCCTTTATTGTTTCCCATCAGAGCTGGCAAATCACTCTCAGAGCACTCACCAAACCATGCTCTCCCTACTCTTACCTCTGCTATTTCCACAGCCTGGTCCCCACACGAGTTATTTTCAGCTAGGTAAATAATCTATTAGTTTCTAATCACCCTAATATACAAGCTTCCAATTTAAAATGGATTAAACTGTTCGGCTTTCTTGAGTAAGTGATCAGCACAGAGTCCAGCAACCACCTCCATTCAGTCTTGAAGGGAGGGAGGAAAGCCTGGAGGAACTAAGGGAATCCTAATTACCCAGCTTAGTGCTCGAGGCAACCCTGGAGGACAAGGAGACTTTGGCCATCAGTAGAGAGACAGGGGCTTCTCCACTACACAGTTTGCATCTACTCCGGCTGGAAATTTAAGGTTTTCTTTTTTAACCGAGGTGCCCACAGCAGGCACTGCAAGTTCCCCAACCCTGCATGAAGTTCAATGTGTTTCAAGCCACTGAGGCTCCCTGATCACTCAGAGTCCCCACACGCTGACCTTCCCTCAGAAATTACCTCAGAGGTGGCACTGACGGCATTTCACAGAGTGCAATGCATTCAGAGAAAAACAGCTAAGACAAGGGGGAGTCCCTTCCTCTGCTGCCTGGAGTTTCCAAGCTGTCTTTGGAAATGAATCAAATTCATGTCTTCCATGAAGCAGTCCAAAAGTAGCAGCAGCAGCTTGGCCAGGGAGCCACTGATTTTGTTCTTCCTCCAGTTCTCATCTGCCAGAACAGCCTTTATTAGATGTATTCACCATATGCACTTTCTTTCCAGAACAAGAAAATCAGGACAACACTTTTTTTTTCTATCATCACCATAGCCATATATCCAAAGTACTGTGGAGAATCCCTTTTATTTTTTTTTAGCTTGCAGACATTTTCCTGGAGTACATGGAAGGTATCAGCACATGCCTCAGGAGCTCTTAACCACGTTATCCTTAGCTATTCCAATGTTTTAATTTTTTGCCATGTGCTGTTCCTCCTTTGCCTGCTGCCCACTGCTCCCCCCATCATTCTTGAAATCACAAGCACATTACATATCCCAACCATTTAATTTTTACCTGTGATTTTATGTCCAACCGATGCACCAGAGGGATTAATTTCACCTAGGACAGTCACAACCAGAATTGCTCTGGGCCTCTTTCTCTTCATTCCATTTTTTTCTCATTTAGAAATTAATTAAGACAGCTGCACTTTATTGTTCATGTTGAAATACAGTGAACGGTTCCCGGGAGAGTAAGATCTCAAATTTTCTCCCATCTACATCCAACCACCATCCTGTGCACCTTCATAAGCAGGTGGGATGAAGGTGTTGAGACCCCCACAGCTCCTTGCCCTGCCTCAGGATCTCTCTGTTACAAACATATTTTAACACCCCTGAGATGGAGGGCAGGTACCTCATTTGACAATACACAACCAACATTGATGCAGTGCTTTTCATCCGGGGCATCTCAAAGCTGTACCAGGGAAAGTTCTAGCTGCTTCCCTATTTTACTGGGAAAATTAAGCAAACCACAGCAAACGGTAGGAGATTTGGTAACAGAATCCTAAATGCTGCTCAGTCCAGCATTTTATGGATTGGACAAAGGTGAGTGACTCAGTATGCTTTCTTGGTAAGTCAAAACCACAAGTCCTTTGTTTCAAAAGGATTATGGAAACTCGAAGCCTGCCTTACTGCAACACTGGTGCTCTTGCCACCCTTTCTGTGCCATTTATGCAACTCGTGCATGATCAGGGAGGTATAATTCTAAGGGAGAGAAGCCCAGCTAGAAATGTGAGATCTCCCAAGGGAAACATTGATGTATGACCAGCCCAGGGAAATGAAGGTCAACTCCAAAAGAAAAGAAAATATTGTAAAGTATATAAGATTTTTCAGTGACAGCAGAGTCTAGAGTGCATTTCCAATTAATTACTATATTACATTGATACCCACTGGTGGTTATATCTTTTCCCATTCATCCTCCAGACTTTTTACTGGTTCATTTCATACAGCCTTACTCAGCTGAGAAATGACAGAGGTACACTTGCACAGCCTCCAAAAAATATGTGCAAAAATATGATTTTTTTGGTTTTTTTTTTTTTTCTCTTTTCTTTCCTTCTTTTGAGACATTGAGGGATTTTATAAGCTGTTTTGCTGGAAAAGCCACATGCTGCAGACTTAACTTGCAAAGACTTCCAAAATGCAGTCCTTGGAAGATAATACAAAGTGAACATGCATATACACAGCCATAATTCTGACACCTTCAAGATACACTTCCTCTAAACACAGGACGGAGTTTTCTCTACTTAGAAACTTTCAACTAAGTCCCATCTTCCTTAAAATGTAAGGGAGAGGATCAAATAAAATGTTTGCAATAGTGGTAACCTGCACAGGATGCAGGTCCACAAATGAACATTACTTTTTGGCATACAAATCAGAAATAAAATATCCCTTTTGAATGTTTTCAATGACAGGCTCAACACTGTCATGGATCAGTGTTACTCATCCAAAGCATCCAGTGGTGTAAAAGAGCCAGAAGGCCACAGAAGATGACAACATCCAACAAAAGGCACATCAAGCTTCAGAAAAAACCACCCCAACCGTAACAGGACAGACACACAGACAGCCAAAGTGTACTTGTTAATCCAATTAAGTAAATCAGCAACCTCGTAACAAGAGCATTTATTAATATAAATACATACTTATTGGAAACAAATTGTTTGCACGCCACACACTGGCACTTACCCTGACTCAAGAAGTCTGGGATAAATACTAGCTATTAAATATTTTAATACTAGCTATTAAAAAAAAATCCAAACAAACCCACACACAGGAAACAAAGGTAAAAGGATGGAAGGAGGGGAAGAAATGCAATAAATAAATTACAACAAAAATCCTATTCATTGTATTATCCACTGACAAATTAAATAAAAACTCACTTGCTTCCAAAGAAAGAAGGGAAAAAGGAGAATCAGAACTCAGACTTTCAAAGGGACCATTTGCAAATGTCTCCTCCCAGGTCTAACACTGCACTGTCAATGCCTGTATGAATAATGACCAATCAAACAAACAACCTAAGAACACATTTCAAGTAGCTTCAGTGTATTGGTTCTGATCTCTCTACTCATAGTTCAATAAAGAATGGAGGATACAAACCTGCACATTCATAATTGTCTCATCTGAAATGGAAACTGGACTCAGGTCTGGCTGAAAATCCCACTTTTTGAGGCTGCTTGCAAGTGAGTTTTAGTCCCAGTTCACTGCAGATGTGTTTGGCTCACATGAGCAGAACCAAGTCTCCTACAACAGCTCAGTCTCAGGACTGAGCTATGCAGCTGCTCAATGGCAAAAGGACACATCTTGCTCACACTTCACTAATGCCCACTCCTAATACTTACACTAGAAACTACATGGAAAACTACAGGAAGTCACTTGCAGTGACTACAGGAAGTGACCTGTAGCTACTCACAAGCTACTCAGTTTTGGTAAACCACAGCTTGCATAATTCACTAGAGCTAAGCACACATTCAAATATATAAAGAAGATTTTTTTTTCCTTGGCTGAGGGCAGAATAATAATATTGCACAGAACAGCTAAATGTAGCAGTGAAATAGTTAAGCACAGGAGCTGGGCCACATGGAAAACAAGACCCACATTTAAAGCTCTGCTGGGAATAAAGTATGAAATTAGCTGTTTCTGTCACGTGCCTTGTGTCTCAAGGGAGAAACACTGCACAGTGCAACATCATCTTCCTCATGCTAATATTTTCTACAGACCATCATCATTTTCCCTCTGCCAATGGAATCTTCTTGAGGAGGTGGAAGGACTCTCATAATCTGCTGGCAAAGCCAAAACCCCTTATCAGGTTATAAGCATATCTAAGGACATGCAGGTTTGCCCTCTACTTCCCTCAGCCAACTGCATGGTAGGACAGGACTCCAGGAATTAGAACTCTTCAGAACTCTTTCCAGAACGCACAACAGTTCCACGTAACACTGGAGGGAACAAGATACACAGTCAGGAACAGCAATACAGCACCACAGTTCCAGCACAGTTTTTGCATGTGATTTGGTTAAAAATTACCTTTGAAAATTACTAAGTGGTCAAAAGGAAGACTAGAGCAGTAAAGCATTTTTCATTTAGAAACTGCTGTTTTCCTTTAGGCAGTAGAGAAACCTTCTCTAAAGCTTATGAGGTTTCCCTAGATCAGAAGGGATTACACTTGAAGCATGTTTTCCATCTCATCAGTGTTGTAGCACATATATTTAAGACACTTCTATGGATAACAGATGGGAGAAAGAAGGTAATCACACTACTAATTCAAGTGTCACATAGCAGGCTGTACTGAATTTAAAGTCTCTTCATAGAAAGACATGAAGAGGACTGAAACACATATCAATAAAATCCGAGCCATCCCATTTACACTGAACATGTGTTATGTATTATGAAATGTATTTGAACAAGATGCATCTATCACTTTCAGAGCTATCTACAGACACATCTACTTTATTCTAGTGGGGGGTATTACTGATTAGTTGAATGCCCAAGATTCCTTAGGAATCACCATCTACACATTCCCAATAGTATATAAAATAACAAGTGCTGAGAGAGGAAGGAGAGGGGGAAAAAGAGAAGACCCAGAACTCACTGTGCCCGAGCAGCTAATTCTGCCTTCATGATAAGGGAGTCCCACTGCAAAAACAGTTCAGCCTTCAGCAATGACTGAAGTGGCCATGAGATCTGGCTAAGATCTGACGATTATAATCTCAGGTTGGTGGGCTTTTTGGTTTGGGTTTGGATTTTTTTATTTTCCCCGATTGCCCAAATGTCAGAAATACTCTCTAAGCAGAGGTAGTGTCAAACCAGAAATTCAGTGAGTTATCTGTGGGAATTTGAACGGGGCATTTCCTCTCTTACACTATATGTTTTTTAATGTTTTCCCCTGAGAATCATCTGCCACTTACATCAGCTTCCTCTGACAGACCATTACTGAGAGCCTTGAACACTGGCAGCCTGAAAACTAAGTAAGTTTTACAGCTGGTAAAGCCCTAAATCAGTGTGCTATGGAAAAGAAAGTATTTCAGAATAATAAAAAACATAGGATTCTCCATATACCCCGTTGCAATGATGGGCCAGCAACAATCAGTAAGACAGCAATATGCAAGAGCCTCTTGGGAGACTATCAAGAGGTGCTTGTGCTGAAGATTCTTGAACTTACCTGGAAGGAGTCGGTGAAAAGAGAGGTAGTTTCAAGAAGTCTGTGTGCAGGAGAAAAAAGTAATCAAAACACCAAAATGAGTTAGTCTGGTACTCTTACTGTATCTGCAGGGATACAAACAGCGAGTAGAAGCCTTCTGGACACTACCATTGATTTCAAGAAATACAAAAGCAGATCAGGTGTTAACATTTAATTTTATTTATAAAAAAATTGTAGAACGTATTAAATACAAACATTTGGAAAAAGCAATCAAGGCTTCACTAAGATGCCCAGGAAGAGGAAGACAGAGAATCAAGAAGCTTACCAGATTTAGAATTTTTAAACTAGTGGAATAATTGCTATAATTTTTCACTGACATCTTTATAGGTGGTGGCCATTATAGCAACCAAAGTTATTATCCCTTTTAAAAAACAGATATGATTTGCCATATCTTCCCATTCAACCACAAAATGTAAGGAAGCAACTTTTTCCAGGTTAAAAAACTTAGTAATAAATACTATTAATGCATTTACCCATTACCTACGTTCTAAAACACTAGACATTTGCTTATAATCACACATGGGTATCAAGTTTAGCCCAAAAAAAAATCGATTATACATTTCAAATCTGGATATCCAAGAAGGTGTTATAAACTTTATACATTTTCCAGTGAACATCAAAATGAGGACAGTGTTTTGAAGTACAGAAACAAAATAACTGAATGCATCATCTACACTACAAAGGCCAACTGCTAAGAAGTGAATTGGGTCTAGTCATGTTCCAGATAGCTGGAAAGTCCTACAAATTGCCACTGAAAGGCTGGTTGGAAGACAAATCATGTCACATTCTCAGTCTGCATTAGCTCCTCTCCCTCTCTAAAAGGCCAAAGGTGAGAGCTGTAGCTCTCTCTTCTGCACCCGTGGTAATTAGGGAGCAAACCATCATTCTGCTCTCTACATGGACAAACCAGATTCAAGTTTTCTTAAACTGCTGTTGCTCTTACACTGCTCTCACCTGCAGTATGCAGTACACAAAGACCACTACACAAGATGTTGAAGGCGGAGACTGCAGAAAATACCCCTTCTGCCTTCCAAAAAGAGAGAAGCACTTCCACTCACTGACAATACGGCATTCCCTCCGTCTTCCCAGCTTACCCTGTATCTGCTTTGGAACTGCAGCATAATGCACACTGATGTTGGCTATATGAAACTCAGTTCCAAAAAAAATCCTGTTCAAGGGACCGACTCTTTGGAGATAACCAAACTATTTAGAAAAAAAACAGTGCAGATTAATCTTGGACACGTGAAAATTAACAGATATCTCCCATTCTGCCTTGTATGCATCAGAACAGTAAAAGAACTGCCAACTTACCAGCACCCACAGCATTACTAATGAAAGGACAAGAGTGCCAGGAGTGTTATAGGATACACAACGTTGGCAGCCAGCTACAGGAAGGACTGGCTGGATACCTGCAAGGCCATAGGCAGAATACTTCTGACAAAGCTGCCCTTTGGGGATGGGCTGATGCTGCCCTACATATCCTATCATGAGTAGAGGGTTGAACAAATGGACCCGCATCCTGAACGTGTGTCAGACCCTGTTACCGAGGAAAACATTTTCCAATTATTACACCTACGCTCAGAGCACAGAAAGGACTGCCAACGTGGACACTGCTGGGCTGGAATTGTTAACCAGACTATTATCTGCAGATCTACATCTTCAGGAACAGCTAAATACTTATCTTACCAGGCAATCACAGAGCAACTGCTGGATATACCAAACAGGCAGCAGTTCATTTACCTGCAAGCTTGAAAACAAGGTAAGTTCCAGCACTTTTCCCAAATCCAGCAACATCCCTTACTGCAACAAAGATACGATTATCCTGCTCTCATCATGCTCAGTATACTTCAAGCACTTAGTGCAACCCTGATGCAGGCTTGACCTCAGATGAAATGGACAGGTCAGTTCCACCCCATTCCCTTTTTTCCTTTTAAGCAATTATTGATATGCACAACCCGTATTTCACAAGCCGCAACATATTTTTTAAGATACTTAACAACAGATATTTAATGGCCAGAGTTTACTTGACACAAAAGCCTTGCTCCCATCCAAAGAATTCACTGCCACCCGCAAGCAAGAAATCTCATGTAGAGGAATCTTGTGAAGGAATGGGAGGCCAGAGTACCAAAGAAATTGAAAGAGACACAATTTGGACACTATTTAGTATGCTGATTGCTTCTCACTCAGTGCTCAGCTTTTAGCATGATATACACCACACCTGAACAAATGAAGGGTTTGGTTTTAGTTTTCTATCTTGGCTGTTTGGATAGTATTTTTTATTTTCTAGAATCTTCAAGAAAAGTGGGCCTTCCATCCTCCAAGTCAAAGACAAGAAATCGTGATCTTGGTGTCAGGGCCACTCCATATTATACCATCAGAAATCAATACACTGCCCAGAATCCCTACTGACATGTTTGAAGTTACACTCTTACAAGCCACTTGAGTCAGGCAATGGCTTCATTCCAGAAAAACACAACGTTACCAAGAGCGGAGTATGGCCCCTAGTTTCAACCTAGCTTAAAATATATTGTACAAATGCATTCCCGTAAATCTGATCACAGCAAAATATACAGTGGTGTTTAAATGGCAGGAAAGTTGAATTCCAACAACTCAATCTTTAAACCAGTGATAAATATGGGCAATTTTAAAAGAAAACAATAAACCTCTCAAACACAGACATTTTGAAATATACGTGCACACGCACTCTCGCACACACACGCACCCACTTACTTCACTCAGTGTTAGATTAAGATTACACAAGGCAATTTTCAAGGTTGCATTTACAACCACAATGACAAGAACAGCATTTTTGAGGTAGCTGAAGTCAAAGAGCAAACCACAGCACAAGCAAAGAAACAGGTGCTCGCACTCACACCGAGCCCACTCTTTGGAGACGCGTTATCGTGTGCGCAGGGGTGCGTGCTGAAGAGGCACGTGTTCCGTGGGGAATGAAGTTCAGTGCCTCTGGAGACATGATCAACTATTCTCCAGAAAAGCTTATGTTGGGAGACCAGATGCACAGTCAAGGGAGCACGGCTTAAATCACTGCACATCAGCTGAGCTGTGGTAACAGCCTGGGTGCTCTTGGTCTGTGGCAGCTCTGCCGACAGCTCAGTCTCACGGGCACTGAAGCAAAGACAACTGTGGCGGTTGAAGGTGTTATTACTCAGAGCTGTCTGTCCCACTTCTCTCCTAGATGCCACTGCTGGAGGAAAGCTACTTGGGCCCGTCTCATCTGCTCCAGCTTTCAGCCTGCACTCAAGTTCACACCCACCTCCATGCTACTACCTGCTAATGGACTGTGAACAGGAGCAGCAGAGACACAGACTCGAGTTCCCTTCTTCAGGTGCAGTAACACCTTTGCCACACTAAGAGTGCAGAGATGCCAAACTGCTACAGCTTGAATCACCAGACCTCATCTCTCCAAGCCCTTTGCTAGCCTACAACAAGAGGAGTTGAGCTAACCTCACAGCAAATGCCAGGCAATGTGGGCAGAAGGGGACATAGCTGTGGCTGGCAGACAGACTGCCTCAGCCACAGTAACTGGATCCTGTCTCTGGGCATGAACAGAGCTTGATCCTGCCCGAATTACCAACTTGTGTGAAACACACTCATACACACACACACATAATGTCATCAAGAAGCTTTCTATAAATCAACAGTTTGCATGATTTACTGCTGAAAGTCTTGAAGATGGGATGGAAAACATGGCAAGATGTTTTGCAAAAGTAGAAAGGAAAAAAAATCGACCTCTTGCAACTAGGTCTCTGTTGTGTAGTTGCTGTATGAGAGTGATGGCACAGATGAGAAGTTGTTATTCCACTGCCTTCCTCCAGTAGTCTGATGCAACTCTGCCTGCTCTTTGTATTTGCTCAGAAGATTTTTGGCTTCTTGCAGATCCTGAGAAGAGTTTTCCCCATATTCTTCTTTCAGCCACTGCCTGAACTGGAGAAATTGAAAAGACATACACAAAATAATGAAACAGTAACATGAAATGGAAGGAGAAGTAATTCTTCTTCCTGTTCTACAGAATTTCAATAACCTTTAGGATCATACACAGTTTAAAGAAAAGCACTGCAAATATTGCATGTCCTTCAAGAGCAGCACAGAATGGATAGCACAGGAACACATATTTGAAATCACTGAGACCCCTTACACCTCCTGAAATGACAAATCTGTGGAACAGCCTGGCCGACTGGAGCAACACAAAGTAAGGGACACTTGCTGGGAAAGGACATCCTGGACTTAAAATCTCCCTATTCCTGCTGCACACACAAACAATAAGAGGAATTAGTATGGAAGTCAATATGATTAACCAACTTGCCCAAGTCACAACAGGCTGCAAGAAGGTTGAAGATCAGAAAGTGAACCACTCTTATAGGTTTTTTATCTTGAGCCCACAAACACCAGTAGTAAAAAATGTAGTGTGGATATCCTAATAGGTGTCTTCTAGGAAGAAACAGTCTATGAGTTTTACAAGCTATAGAATAGGACCCCACATGTTACTGATATGAATGACTGAATTTGGTACATGGTAACATATGTACCAGGCCCAGCTGATGGTCAGTCCAGCCCTGTATCCTGCTTTGAGAGTAACCAGATATAAATGATGAGGAAAGTATCAAGCAATGGCAGGACAATAATGCTGGGACTTTTTCCCTGGCCATTTCCTCAGTTTGCAGCAATTTTCAGGTCAGGTGCTTTCAGAGACTGAGGCAGTAACTTTGTGTCTGATAACAGAAATTAATTCTCTTGTCATGAGATCTCATTTTAAACCCACATTTTTTTCACCATGAGATACCCATAATCCAACAAGCTCGGTAAGTGCATACTGTATAAATCCTCCACTCCTTTTCCTTGATTTGGTCCTGCCAACAGATAACTCTGTCTCATAGGAAAGAGTGGAAATTTCACATGTTCACTTTTTCTATCCACTCAGCTCTGACCCTTCTTTGCCTGCTGGAGAATTTGAGTCCAGCTGAGGACAATTCCAGCTGAGGAACTGTCCAATTCCTGACAATTTTGTTGAGCTCACCTGCAGAAGCAGCTAGTAAACACAGACTCCAACTGTTGTGTCCCAGTGGGGATAATATTAATTTTCCAAACCTTAACCTTCATGGCTATGTTCTGTTTGGGGCTCAAGAAATAGCTTGATCCACAAAGGTCATTTACTAGGATATTGGAAGAAAAGACCTCAACATAGATACTTCCTCCCATTCCTTAAAGAGGTCCTCAGGCAAATCTGAAGCCTCAGGCTACCATGTGGAAGTTTGGAACAGGGGCAAACTTTGTCATGACCTTAGTGACTAAGCCTCATCCTTTAAGACCAAAATCTAGAGGGCAACATTCCAGAGAGGCCACAGGATACCACCACCCTTTAGTGGAACAGCAAAACACCAAATGCTGCTGAAATCTGAAAAAAGTTCACGCCCTTGGCAGATGGCATCATTCCACCGAAATCAGGTGTGTAAACAGACACCTGCTGAGGATGTGGTTGCTCTTAAGAGACAGTAAGAAACTACAGCCCAGCCAGTGAATACAGGTGGATACTTCTTTTTGCAACCTACTGCCTCCCCCTCAGTGAATAAAGAGAGAATGCGCAGTCCATGGTGGATGAAAAAAGAGAGACGTTACTGTCTTTATCAGGCTATTTGCATACAGCCTTAATTGTCACTGCTGTTAGACCAAACCAATTAGAGTAGAAATGACTGTAAGGGAGGAAGGAGACAAGTCTGGAAAGTCCCTCTCTGACTTTTGTCTCTTAAAAATCAGTTATTCTACCATTTACACCAGTTCCAAATGATCCAGGAAACATTCAGTTAAATATTAAAAAAAAACGCAAATATTTACAGTTGCTAACTGCATCATGCAAAACAAATGGTAATTTCTAAACTCTGAGCTTTCTGCAGCAGAATGACAGGGATGGAATAAAAAAAAACAACATCCTTTGTCTCGTGTATTTTGCTTTCCGACTTTGGTTCGCCTCTGTTGTTGTTATTTTTATAAGCTCAACAAGCACAAAAGCCCGCACAACAACAACAACATGCTGAGCAATGGAAAATAGAAAGGACAGCCACAGTAGGTTGGTAACGTAAGTGGAAGTCACCAATCTCCCACAGGGAGCAGGTCTTTTGCGTAGGATGGGGCTTTTTTGGAGTAAGAAACTAATTTTTGTTTTATGAAACCCCTTTAGCAATCCTACCCTTTCATTGATTCTCCTAGTTCTACAAAACCTTCAAAAGGCTAATAAGACAAAAAAGGTTCAGATCTGAGGCTGCCCTAAACATCAGAATATTTATGAAGTCTTAGCCACAGAAGGTGGGAGGGGGTCACAACACACAAATCATGAGGACTTAGTTTAACTCCTGGACATGAAAGATTTGTGATGATGATTTCTTTCCTGATTACTATTCCAAATGAATGTGTTGGGAGGAAACTCACTACTTGTAAACAACTGGTAGTTATAGGTTGGCCTTTTACCTATGTTCTGAGAACTCAGCCTTTACCTTTTACCTCTCTAAAGATGTTAATCTTAATCTTAAACTGTGTTTTAGCTCACATGAAGCAACCACCGGATTGACTGCACAGCTGGGCAGGAGGTGCCTAATCCCTACTCTGATCCAGCATTTCCTGACACCTTCAGATCTATCTGTATCTCCTTTGTGGAACTGGCTGGGCTAAGAAGCCTTTCCCTCAAAGCAAAAACAGGGAGTCCGATAAACCACACAGACCACAAAATAGTGAGAAGTAGCCCATGATCTGACTTGGAGTTGTGTTTCACAGCTCCTTTTTGTACTTCATTTACCTGATCAACATCATGCTTTTCGAATTCCTGTAGCTGTCTCTGGAAGCCCATGTTGGGATTGGCACAGGACCTCGCCGCACGGACAACAGACAGCGCATCTTCCCAGCCAAAGTCTGTGATGGTCATGATGTAGGCAACCACCAGGGTGACACTCCTGGAGACACCTGCAAGGCTGCATGGAAAAGGGGGTGCCATACACTGAAGCAGTGCTGTACTTCACCTGTCACAGCTAAAAGCATCACTTCTCAACATCACAGACTGCTGTGTTGCTTGACATGAGGAAGAAATATTATAATATTTGAGTTAAGTTGTTTTGGTGCTACTTTTTCAAATGCAGCAGAAAAAAATCTACATGATCAAGAAAGTGGGTTTTGAGTGGTAACTCATGTGAGGCTGAAAAGGAAGAAATAAGTATGAAGTAGTCACAAAAGCAGGGGATAATGCACACATTCTAAGTTAGATTTGGGTTTTAAAAAGGCAGAAGTAAGTCACCCACTTTCTTTCTTCTGTTTATAAAGATCAGAGCAGTGAAATAAGACTGTTTCCTCTCCACCATGAATAAAGGCTGCAATTTCATGGGGCCAAAATGAACTTTAACTGAACCAGTAAGAGGTATGTATGTCTGGTTGCTTGAGTTCCTCTTTCTGCTATCCACTGTATTGTGCAGCTTAAACTCTCAGGACTCCAGTTTCCCAGATGAAAAGCTGGGATAGAGTAAGAATCATTCATGATGCCTGGTTGGACAACATTGGACAAATTCAGAATTATTTCTATTCAAAGTATTAAAAATGTGTTAGAGTTATATTTACCACAGTAAAAATAAAGAGTTACCAGACTCTTTCACCATTTTATGTTTCTGAATACTTCACAAATTTAAATATATGTTTTTTAAACTCTATCAGTATTCAGACTACTTATTCCTGTTTTCCATACACCAAGACTGACCAAATGGCTCATGCACAGCCCTGTCATGAGTCAATAGCAAAGTGAGGATTTATACCCAGGGCCTGTGTACGAGTCCAGTGTTCAAATCATGAGATGACTCTGATTCCAGATATAGACTCAGATATGGCCTTTGGACATACAGCACAAAGACCACAGCCAATAGCTGAGAGCAAGAAAAAGCCCAGGGTGGGATTTCCTTTTCTATTCTTTACAGTCCCAGGAACATCTCTCCAATCAGGGTCTTGCTATTAACAAATTCAACATTTGAATGCTTCAGCAGTTTAAAGAAAAGAAAGAGGGGAAAAAATCAATTTGTGTTCAGATGGGCTTTTTTAACAACTCTGAAGTCACCAAAACAGCTGTTAGAGAAACTAATCAAATTATTAGGATTATGGAAATCACATTTAGAAATCCAGTGATTAAAATGATGAGAAATAAATAGTATGTCTTCAGCCAACAAATTCCTAGTCAAAATGTTTGATAAGAGAAGGTCAAGAAGAATTTCATGGGCTCCTTTCATCTCCAAGCAACTGCCCACCCCAGGGACTTGAAAGTTCTAGCATAAGGCTTTAATAGCATTTGCAAATCTTCTGGGGCTCTTTGAGTAAAGTGGGCAATTTAGTCCAAGCGGATTTTGCCACAGAGGAGAGATGACCACTAATTTATTAAAATTATGAACATCCAAATCAAGGTAGAGAAACCCTTTAAAAGTTTTTTTAGCGAGCAGTATACATACCAGTGAACTAAGCAGCCTTCACCTGTGAGCCGGCACTCATGGATAAATTTGATGCTCTCTCTGAAATGCCTTGCTCTGAAAACAAAAGCAGAAGGAGGATAAAGAAAGTGCTGCATTTAGTAAAATCACTACTTAGAAAGAAAGAAATATATCCGAAAGCTCACCTCACGCTGTTTCTAGAATTTAGAACTGAATACAGGTCTTACAAAGTAAAAGTTATTGTCTGCCAATGAAACAGAGAACTCAATGGTGTAATTTATTTGCCACTCTATCCAAGTAAGAAACTGGTATTTTAGGCACTACAGTGTGATAAACTTTATTGTGATGACTGTCAAGTCCATATTTCAGTTTGTGTTTGATTCTTCCTAAAAGCAGTGACTTGACCTCACATGTCCTTGTGTGCTCAGATGTCAGGTGGAACTCAGCACAACTACACGAGCAGTTCTCCAGACATGTCTCTCACAAAGAGACACTACCTGCTACCCAAACTTATGCTGAACTCTAACTCTACCTCCTCCTTCAAGCCATGTCTTTCTGCTTGGCTATATGAAATCACTTCCTTTTGTCTCTGCTATGAAAAAATTCTCAATTCAAGCCCTATTTTCTTTATTTCCTTCCAGTCTTCTCCTTTCAGACAGCAGTACCCTTTCTGCCCATATTCAGGGTGTCAGCCTACAGCCTACCTGTTTTAAAGCAGCAGAGGAGAAAACCTAGAGAAGATTCTGTCTGCAAAGTTTAGGGTTTATAATCTCATTATCCTTTACACATGCCCCTTTCATTTTAAGTGGGGCACAGTGAAGGATAGCAAGCAGGCAGCTGTCATCATCTGAGTGAATGTGCAGCATCCCAGTTCTAAGTTGCACACCCTGCCTTTCCGACTGTGAAGCCTTTGGCACTGCCTGCAGTTTACCACAGCTGCAAGCAGCACCTCTTAGCTCAGCAGAGCCGGAGCTCACGGTGGCCTTTGAGTGCTCTTGCAATTCAAGCTCACAAGCAGAAGCAGTGTGGGCAACACAGGCAGAGGAAAGAGGTTCTTAGGGGGCAGTCATTGCCAGGCCTGCTGGCAAGGACAAACCTGAAAGCACATTGCGCTCAACACCCATGAAACACAACGTCCTGTATTCAAGATGTTTCCCCTTTCTGGGTGAATATTATACCACAAGGGTAAAAGAAAAAAAACCTCAGCTCAGCACCAGCAGCCACACAAAAATCAGGAATACCCACATAAAAGGAAGCTTCCCTTCCTGCCTAACAGTGCAGCTGCTGATTCTGTAAACACTCCTGACCTGAAGGACAACACTGATGCAACAGAGTGTCACTGCCTGCAGAACTTGCAAACACAATGATATCTAACTGGAATAAACAAAAAGAAGATCCCAAGCACAGGACTCCCTCTCCAATGGAGTTCCTGCATCACTGGATACAACATGGAAAACACAGCTAGAGAAGACCCAAGCAGCTTATTTGGAAAATCTCAAGGCACAATGCACTCCCAAGCCTTAGGACAGCAGGTCAACTCAGGCTTTTATATTTCTCAAGGAACTGATGAAGCATGTGGGGTAAGTGAAGACAAAGCCTTACAAATGCATGTGTACTCGGACTACCACGCCAAACCAATGTCACTGGCTGAGTTCTAACAAATCATGGTGCTCAGGTCTGCCAGGGGAGCACAAGAGGTTTCACATGAACAAACTTAGAGGACAAATGAGATCTCTGGCTATGTGTGCAAGAGGCTTTGCTATTGCACAATGAAGAGCTTAGCTGAGATTGAAAGCATTCACTTAGATGCAGCTTGGTTAGGTCTGTATTATCTGACCTGATCTTCTCATCTTTTCTCTTTCTCTCTAGAAAATCTGGCCAGGAGGGCAGCTTCATGCACCAGTGAATTTGTTTCAATGGTCTCGCACAAGTTTCGGTAGACACTTCAACACTCTGGTTTGAAAAATATCTGTGACTGAGCAAAACACCTTTGCAAGGTACTAAACATCGTGAACTCCATTCACTCAGTTTCCTTCATCCTTCCTCACTGCTGATGCTCAGATTGCTGATGTGCTTTCAAGTGTGTTTACAGGCATCCATGAACATGAGAAGAGAAATAGTCATATCTAGAATTAGTGCTGCTCTACAGCATCCTGGCCCCTCCTCAGCTTGAGCCAGAGAAAAGGAGGCATGTACTCCTCCACAGCCCTAGGGCATCAGGGTCCCTTCTGGAGCAGCAGACACAGTGGCCTGAACTCATTTTCAACATTATGGCAACACCGTATTTATATGAAAACTAAGACTGAGGACCAGTTAGCTGTGTGGCAAGTGCCAGACACAAAGAAGAATGGTAAGTCTTACACTAACCACAAAACAGTTGACTATCATCTCTAACAGGAAAGCACTTGACAAATGTGTTGATTTGCAGCCCATTTGTTGGACTTCAGGACAATTTATTACATGATATCTGGCTCTTGCATCTCCCAGCTGAAAGCTGGGTCCTGAAGTGCATCATCTTTACAGTGGGAAAACACCACAGGAAGAACCACCAGTACAACGCCCCTACCAGGATGTTGTAGAAGTTATCTAAACTCATGCATTAGCACGCTGCATAATTCAAAACTAGACCAAGAGCAGAGTTATGATACCAGAGCTGTATTTTCATTTGTTGCTAGTTAGACTTCTACAAAGATTTACAAAGGTTAAAAAGACAGCATCCAAATCAGATAGGACGAAGCATCTTGATGTTTCTTTCCTTTGGTGATGTAAAAAAAGTCTACCAAAATTTTCTGCTGTTAATAGGTCATCTGGCGTCTGCATTATCACCACTACCCACCTGACTGTTGGAGGTTAATTCCTTAGAAACAGGCAGTCAAAGATAATTAACTGGAACAGGGTAGGAAGGGAAGATTTTATTTCTATAGAAATAACTTTTTAGTGATGACTTCTACAGAGGATGACATTACTGGCCCAAGGTAAAATTCTCACAGACCAGGGAAAACATTGATTTAACATCTAGGAAGTACCTTGAGTCTGAAAAGCAATTGCTTTCTCCCTATGCTTGCTAGGAGAAAAACAGGGGAGTAAAATAAAGCTTTTGAGACACTTTAGTGAACACACACATGCTAACAGTGGAATCCCTGCTGTATTTCCCTGGCAAGTCATCCCTCTGAGGAAAAGAACTCCACTAAACAAGCTTTCTAGGAGTAAATGTGCATTATACACACAAGAAACCAGAGGTTTCCTTCAGAAAAACTGAGCTGATGTGCATTAAGAGCTCACAGTCTGAAAATTCAGTGGGTAAAAGGCTTCCACGTTGGTCCTTGCTGTTGGGAAACAGACAAGAGAGAAGAGTGCACCCCATCAGTTGTGCCTGTCAACCCTTGCTAAGAGAACACAAGGACCTGCAGTACAGGATGCTGCTTGGTTGGTTGTTTTTTTCTCCCTAGAAAGAAACCAAGAGAATCCCTCTTTTAGAAGAAGAGGGTAGACATGCAAAGATGTTGCAGAAGGATCAATTCCCTTTCCTGTTCCCTAGCTATCCCTCCCTCCACAGTGGGCACAGGCAGTATGGTTAACCACTCCCAGATAAGACAGCATCCAGTCCTCACAGGCTGAACAAAAATAACTTCCTCTTTCTTTCAGAAGACTGCATGTGCAAAGCAAGCAATGGTGCTATTTGTGAGCATCATGATTTGATTTTACTTGAAGGCCTGGACTGTATAAAGTGTAAGAAGAAAAATCAGTTACTCATCAAGTTTTATTTTAAGTGATCGAATGTATCAGTATTAGAAGTAATGACGTTTGCTTGCAACCACCTGATACCAAAGCAAGTATTTTAGATGCCTGCAGTGTAACAGAAACAATACTCATGCAAATATTCCATCTTCTTACTGAAGCCTTAAGAGCCTTGGTACTGTGCCAGACAGCTCGAGCACAGGAGCTGGTTTTTCAATATAACTCCTTGATATTTACCAGCGAGGGAATTGTACATTGATTGATGTTCATCATAAATGCCATCCTTTCTCTTTCCAGTCCCGATTTATCTCTATTAACAAAGGAAGCAGGTTTAAAAAATATTTTCAAAAATGCTACACACCTCAAAACGCCAATGAACAATTAATGACATGTGAGTATTTTCCTCTGATCTCATATTAGCTTTCCTTCCCAAAAGGATATTTCTTTAAATTTATTTATTTTTATTCTAAATATTACGGCCATGGAAGTCGTCCATGACAAAGGCAGTTAGCTCTCTGCCTTCTCATTACAGACCTGAAATTTAGGGGATTAGGGTGTTTTTCATTGCGGGTGGGGTGTGGTGCCTTTTTTTTTTTTTTTCCCTTCCCCTAAAATCATGACAGAAATGCAGAATGAAAAGGCAAATCAACACACATCAAGTGCCACACTGGAATCTTTCTAGAGTATGAGAAACACATGCTCTAAAAATATCCCCCAAAAGCATGAGCCAAAAAATTGCTGTGATACAAGAGAAAAGCAGTGCTGCGCTTCCTTCCATACCTACCAGGCCTCTTTCCACTACTTGTTTCTCTACCAAAACTTGGTAGTAGGATGTGGCTGAAACCCCCCTCACCTCTCCCCAACATAAACAGTGAGCTCTAGAAGAAAGAGCTGGTCACCATCCAAGTCCTTTTGTTTTGATTTCTCTTTGGAATCAAGACTTGCCATGCTCAATTACAAGCAGGGGTAAGTCAATTAGCATTACGTGAACTTCAGCAGAGATAAGAAAGAGCAAGTCTTGGACACCCTAGTTGCAGTACCTATGTCCTCAAGATCAGACAGGGCAGAAAACTCCCTGCCACGCCAGCTTATACTAAGAGCAGCAGGAACTTCTGAGGCAGGTTCAAGAAGTCCCCAGCAGATTGTCACAGAGTTAGTTTGCACACAGGGACTTTGTTTTGAAGGCCCACTGTGAGGTATTTATTTCAACCCTTGAGGCACCAGGCTTCAAACCTCTTTCAAATATTGTGTTGTGTTAATAGCTGCAGTTGGCACTAAAAAACAAACAAAAAAAAACCCAAAAAAAAAGCAAAAGAGGAGCCAAACACAAAGATTTATAAAAACAGTGGCTAGAATAAACTGTGACTGAATTAGGCTCAGACTCACTAAGGAATTCCTGAAGTTTAAGGACACAAATCAAGAGTGTTTACTACTGAGCCTCCTAAAAACACACAAAAAAAGCAGGGTGAAATGAAGTGTTACTGGGTTTTCTTAACAGATTAAACCCCACATTTGTGTAATACTCATTAGAGATCAGAATCAGAGCTTTCAGCAAATTTTAAAATAGGCATCATGGGATTTCTAGGGTTTTGTGATTTACTTTTAAAAAAATACTTACAAGTTCTGCGAGGGTGAGTCAGCAGCAGGAATGCACAGATACTTCATTCCCTGTATAAAGAAGCAAAAAGGTGTGAGAAGAAAAGATTCAAGTAAAACACATTCATCCATCACAGCACAAGTGCCGCTCTAGACTGGTGGAATATTAATGATTTTGAGGAAGCAACACCATCATTCAGACAGAGATCATCTCTATACAGTCAGATTTTAAAACACTTGCTTTCACGTTGCTAAGGCACCAGCATATAGCTTAGTCATGCTTCTCCCAAGGCTCAATAGTGATCTTTTACAAAAAGGAGCATCTTTACTAAAAAGATCAAAACTTCTTTCTGAAAACACAATTGTTCTTACATTTCTAGGAAAATGAAGTTGCATCTTCTCCTGCCCTTCCTTTTCTCTGAACAGATGTTACAGCCTGAAATTGTGATATGCAGTTTCTTTTAAACTCACATAATCATTTTTCTTGATTTCAAAAAAATATGTTTGTGGTATAGATTTTGTTTTCTTATTTTTTGAAACCTTCAAAAAAGACAACCATAAAACTCATACTTTTCTTCCACAAAATTAGCCTCTCCTTCTTAGTCAGCTATCATAGTAAGTTACCAGATCAAGTAGGGAAGTTAGATAACCATTTCTGATGCATGAAAAATGTTACTGGATATATTTAAAACAACATATCTACAACCCTACACTACTGCTTTGCATTGTCAACACTCATTTCAACTGTCATTTTGTTTTTAAAGGATTTTTTGCTCCTATGACTGTTAAGAAATAGAACACTTCTGAAAGCACATTTAGGTGACTTCTCAAATAGGACTTCCAAGAATACAATCTGCAGCTCAGACACACAAAAACTACATTATTCACTGGAACTCTGCTGAATTACCTCAGTTGCCAAGTTACAAATTCTTCAGATGCACTTGTAAGGATAAGAATTCAAGCAAAAGGGTCATTATAAAACGCACCTAAATCCATCATTTTGTGACAATGCATACTCCTCTAATAATCCCAATAATCATGTTTATGTTGAACATAAACAGGTTCAACACCACACATGGAAATTCACACATTTATGTGCAAGAGATCCTTTGCCAACAAGGTGGAACAAAATCTGCACCCACCGGGCATTTTATTTGCCAGCTGGGGAAAGAAGAGGAATTTTCACTGCTCAAGTGTGTGGCTACCTGAGGTAGCATTATCTACAACCCCTTTGCTTTGCTGGCTGAGAAACCCCTCCATATTTCCCCTAGATATACTTTGTGTCTTCACTTGCCATTGCACAAAGAGCAAGCCCTTTTACACGAGATCCTGACCCCAGCACCATGACACACCTCTGCAAGGTGCACAAGCTTCACCACTGTATCAGAGAGATTGTGGGAAACAATCAGAAACAGTCAGAAACATTGTCGGAAACCAAGCGGGCCCCACAGCCAAAAACTGATCCAAAGCAACTTGTATAGACAGACTCATTAGAAAGATAGTGTAGCAGCAGTACTTATACTGATATTAGGCTGTTGAGCCAAGGATAATTAATTGTATTGACAGATGAATTACAGTAATAGGAATTTGTATGACACATCTGAGAGGTTTATCTTGGACACTAGTATCACTTCAAGTGAGTCACTCCAGTAGAATGAGGGCCTGAGATCTGAAAGTAAATTTACATGCTATTCTTTCCCCATCAAAAACCCCAACTCCATACCATTGAAAAATTGAAAATTGAGGGCAGGAGATGGGTTAGCTCTGGAGTGCAGCGCATGCCAGAAGGTTCTCTCCTCCTGCACGCACTGACGCAAGTTGTTCCACAGATTTCAGAAGCTATGGCACATGCTGAGTGCTTTTCACAGGCTGAGTGCAGAGGGGCTTTCAGACCGTGTTCACTCTAAAAGCAGAAGTAGCACCCAGCACAAATTTAAGACCTGCAATGTTCCTTTTTTTGTCATGGCTGGTTAGTTCCAACTACTGCAAGCAAGCATGAAACCAGCCTATGAGAGACCACAGGTGGTCCCGAATGGCTCATCCAAAGCCTGATCCTGGACATCTTCAGCACTTACAACTTCAGGGAAGCCCATAGCACACTTTTCATTACTGGGCTTGCAAATGCTCAGCACCAGCCTGTTAGCTTTATTGATACATCTTCTCAGAAAGGAGATGGTTTAAGTTACTGGAATTTGGTATTTTGACTGATGTATATCACCTGTGTTTCTGGAAGGCTGTGGTGATGGACTCCTCCCTGTGAGGAAATAATCACACACTCAACTCAGAAATAGTTAGAGGTGGGATTTCAAAAGTACTGTGCAGTGACCTAACCCATCTCCCACAAAAATCAACAGTGAAACTCTTAGCAACTTCGAGCCAAACACAGTTTGGCCAGAGTTGGTAACTCCTGAGGATCCCACCCTACCATCTAGTTTTGCTTCTCTTGGTTGAAATAATAACTATAATAATAGGATCAAATACCATTCATCATAATCAGATACTTGAAATACAACATCACCACAAGATTGTATGAAGCAGGTATTCATACATGAGACTCAGGATTTTTTGTGTAGCTATTCTACGCTGATTGCTGGAATTAGATTTTCCTCACACATCCTGTATAGACTTTCTTTTTTTAAACATATCAGCAATAGGAATACATTTAATTGCTGAACCCTGCTGTTTGTGACTCTTTTTGGAAAACAAACTACCCAGGATCATAATATTTGTATATCTGTGCCCCAAGACACTACTGTCTTTCCTGTGCACATACCCTGCAGGTACCGTCAAAGAACTGTCCCAAAGGGATCTTTCAAGCAGAACAGTTTATGCCAAGCAAACAAACAGCTACCTACAACATTTAATATAGGGTACTAGCATGCAAGAAAGACAGAAACACCACTATTTTCTTACCTAGCAGTTTGTTTGCCATTCTCAAACTGCAAAGCATAAAATGTTAGATGGCAACAATCACTGGAACAGTGACTACAACAGAGTAAGCTAAATCAAAGACTGTTGAAACCAGCTTCATGTGAAAATTTCAACAGGCTCCAAATTAGTCTCTAGTCAGCAGTTTCATTAAATAAACCTGAATCCAGTTGCAGATGCAATATCCCAATTGAACCAAACTGGCCTATTAATAAAGATGGAAAAACAAATACAAATTTCATGTCAACCATATGGAAGTCTTTATTTACATCTTTTTAAATTAAGGATACTTTGTTCCCTAAGAATGACAATTCTGTAAAATTATTCAGTGAAGGAAGGACAGAACAACTCAAAACAGGTATTGTGCCAACTTCACCTACACACACTAAATTAGGTGCTACAGAGCAGCTACTCATTTCAAAACATGGTTTTTATTCAAAACAAAGGGAAAAGCATGCAAAGCCTAAAAACTGATGAAAAGAGAAACACAATTTAAAATCCTATACAAAGTAATACATGCCCTTTATTTATTGCATATTCTTGCATATACATGTTATTCAAAAATTTATTCAGCTGACCACTATGTCAGTCATGCTTTATCTCTCCCAACACGCTTTTCCTCAGAGTACCCAATTAAAATCTATTGATCCAGCCTTTTTAATTACACAAAATCTATGTATATTATTAGGTAATATAACATCCCAAATATATGGAATGGGTATAGACCCAAGCTCCAAGGGAATGAGATGCTGAACACAGCATTTTCCTGCTCATCTCAATTCACTACTACTTTCCACTTGTTACTTTGAAATCACTGCTCACTTTCCTTTCACCATCAATCACCTTTACCACCAAACACCCCTACCTTCCAACAAATGCACACACACACACACACACCAGACTTTTTGCTTATTACTTATATGATGATCCTAACTGATACCCCCATCAAATAAAAGCAGTGCTTCCATTTCTTTTGGTTATTTAACCTGTTATCATTGTCCCCAAAAAACCAGTAAAATAAAATATAATTTACTTTTTTGTTTTCTGTTTCAGCAGAGTAACCACCAAAAGTAGATTTCTCTCGTAGGCCCTGAAACTGAGTGCTGCAGTTAAACCGATACAGTGAGAGCTAACAAAACTATGGCAAGTATTCAGATTTCAAGATTGTCAAAGCTGAAACAAGGGAGAGTTAAGTAAAATTTCAAAAATTCACTGTTATTTGAGAAACAACAACACTTCCATCACAGATTCTGGAATTAATAAGCAGTTCTACTGCAGTGAATATCAGGGGATTAAACCAGATTTCAGGTGCACGCATATATATGCAGAAACTTTACAGTCAATAATGTATTAATGGAATTCTGTCAATATTCAAATTCCTAATTATTTTAGAGGTTGATCTACTAAGGTTGGAAACAGAACAGTTATGTCACATTTGGAAAAGTCAGTAAGACTAAAGAACAAGACTTTCCCAATATCATTAGCTTTTAAAAAAGGTAATTACATATTTGCTATTAAATACAGTACTTCATTCAGTGCTCAGGAACACAGTAGTCCAGTATAGTGAAAACTCTGTTTCTATTCTACTTAAACAGAATCTTATTTTAAAAACTCCAACTTCATTTTAACTAAACTTGTAAAAACTGGCATTTGGGGTTTTTTGGAAGAACTTGTAGAATTTTGCAGTAGCAGAATGACATATCTCTAAGTGCCAAATGTCAACTAATGGGTCAATGACTGAAAACAGAACCTTTGTAGAGCACACACAAATTCAATTGTACAATACCAAGAATGATTTCGGCTCTGAAGAGAATAAAGCGTAAAAAGTGCTGTAAGACAAATGCAGCACCTATACAGACGGCTGCTCCTTTGCAATGATCGAAGATATTCTGAAGTCATTGAGAATGACAATCAGTTTGATTACATCTTAACTATACTAATATATGTTCTGTATGTCAAAGGAAACTGTCCAGTGATTCTTACATAAAATGAGCACTCACAAAACAGCTTGCACGAGAATAAGAAGGACTAAAAATGCTACTCATTATTTCATCTTCAGTGGGTTTTCCAACTAATGTTTTTACAGACGTTTTTCAGAATATCATTTCTGCTGCTGTTGTACATACATTTCTGAGGTTCTAGTTAGCACTGGAAACCTGAGTCTAGAGTGTCAGATAGTAAAAGTTGAGGAGAGGGGGAAAGAACCTCAAATTACAAAATTTCTGCTCTCCAAGGGCAAAGAGTAGGGGGAAGGGTCCGTAAAAAAAAAGTTCAAAAAGAGCAGTATTGTATTTTTGTCATTACACTTCTCTGTGTGTATGTAAAGATACCATCAACGATTTCCAAGAATATTTTTTTTAAACATAAAACCCTAAATTTATATTTGTGAACCAAGATGCAAATAGAAAACCTCCAGCACCTGGCAAGTTCTTTCAGGTTAGTCAAAAACCATGTGTTAATTTGAGTCGTCACATCAACAGATGAGGACAAGAGGACTTATTTTTGTTTAGGGGCATTTCAGCAAAAAAGCTAAAGTGGGAAACAGCCGGCACAAAGCTTCCTCAAGCCAAACCAATGAGACTTTATAAAGGGTTTAGTCCAGTAATGTACCAAACTGAACCTGCTAAACTGAAAACTGTTCAACCGTTTGTTTGTCCTTTCAGTTACTTTCTGTAGCAATCACCATTAGTGCTGATTTTATTAATGACTCACAGAAAATGCATTTGTGTTTCAGCCAAGGATAACCACTAATTGACTTGACTGAACAACACACTCAGGTTTGCCTTTGAAAAATACTATAAACAAAATTGCAATTACATGAACAATATGAACAGCAGCAAATGTGATGCTTTTGCAACAGAATTCATACATTTCATTCTTGTTGTCAGGAATAATACAATGTCAGTGTTTTACAATGCTGGTTGCACAGTTTTCTTAGGAAGTAGTCTCAGTGACACTTCTGAAAAGCTCCTTAAGGCTGGAATGTGCCAATCACAAATAGAAAGTGTCCTGTTAAAACCCTCCTTCCCCATCTCTTCTCTCTAAAATTAAAAGAGGCAAATGTTGAAAATGTAAGAATTTTGTTTTAATTGCACAGAGATGTGGTTATTATTTCTAATTCTAACCCTGAATTCTCATTCTAACCTGTCTCATGAAAGACTGCAGAGTGGGAGAAAATACTAATGACTTCGTATTCAATTGTGGTTTATCTCCTTCAGGACACACCAAGAGTATTTACAGGACTTCAGCTGAGAGGAAGGACTTTGTTAGTCTGCCTTGACTACATGATTTATTCAAGCCCCCAGGCATGTCAGGGCCTATCTGAGCACTACCAATCACACTTATCCCTGAACCCTCAAGGGGGTCCCTGAGTGCTAAATAACACAATATATCACAACTGCTTCTTTCTTTAAGGGAATGCTGGAACATGATCACTACACCTCTGGAATAAGCTCACTTTACTTTTTACAAGGGCACATAGTGACAGGACAAAGGGAAATGGGTGCAATCAGAGAGAGCAAGTTTAGATTAGATACTAGAAAAAAATTCTTTACTGTGAGGGTGACGAGACACTAGAGCAGGTTACCCTGAGAAGTTGTGGCTTCACCATCCCTGGAAATGTTTAAGGCCAGATTGGATGGTCTAGTGGAAAGTGTTTCTGCCCATCCAAGGCAGGGGGGTTGGAACTAGATGATCTTTAAGGTCCCTTTCAACCCAAACCATTCTATGATTTTGTGATTAGAAGCATGGGTTAACATATTGTGTCCTCTGCAGAGGCAGGTCAGGGCACTTGTCCTGTTCTGATTAACACCATAACCAAGCAATTAGAAACACCAGACATCTACTGGTCTCAACATCCCTCATGCAAACAGCTCACCATTGAAAGCTCCAGGCATCCTCTCCTCCCTGCCACCTGCCATGGCAGGAACGTGCTTCCCTCGACACAGCTCACATGTGATGAGCAAGTCAAACTGTGAACTAATTTAGTGCCTCACCAGAGCAGCCTCTGCCAGGGGTACCCCATCATGAAGGCCTGGCCTGGAACACTTTAAAAGCTGCTTTGTCTGTTGGTGGCTTCTTAGTAGGCTACTGGAGTAATATTTGAAAAATTACTCAGAGCTCCCAACTTCACAAGCAGAATCAATGCCCCAGACAGGGCATTACTTCAAACTAGAATCATCTGGCGCTGCTATACCTGAAAGAAAAATGGTAGCTGTTTTGCTCAGCATGGTCTTCTGAAACATCTCATGAGGGGAAACCCTTACCATGAAAAGACAGTGAAACATCAAAGAGGAAAGTTAAGATTTTTTGTTAGAAGAAGTGCTTGTACACTTTCTCTTGAAATTAACACAATGGCTGAAAACCAACAGCTTCTAACACTGGTGATATATGAGTTTAGCGCCACGGATGGAAATGCAACAGTGCAACTTGACTAAATTATTAATTGTAGAGCTGGTCTTTATATAACAGCCATGACCTTGCTATATGATATTAGCACCTCTCATTTTGAAGGCTGTCTTGCCATCTCCCTCTTTAACAGTTCCTGTTAAGTGTCTGGGTTGGATCTTAATGACAAAAGAGCCTGCACATGTTGCACAGTGATACCCAGCAGGGCCTTCAATTGCCATGTCATCAAGATGCAGTTTTCATATATGAAAGGCCTTTTACAGTTCAAGACTTCTGCATGCTATTCAATATTGCAATACAGTTTTAACAGATTAGCTGTTTTCACTTCCTGAGCAGCATCTCTCCAGAATAAACATATGTTGATGTTTTGTGTTTGCGTAAAAAAAAAAAAAAATACAGCTGATTGGTTTCCCAGTATTTTCCTTTTTAGTTAGTTAATGTTAAGCAGTGATATGCCTTTGAGTCCAGACAAATGCTTTCTGGACTACTATGTGTGTGAGGATAGTCCTCAGAGAGTGAAGGATGAACAGATCAAGGGCAGTCCTGCCTAGAAGGATTTGGAGGTGCTGGTGGATAAGCTCAACACGGCCCAGAAATGTGCACTCACAGAAAGCCAACAGCATCCTGAGCTGCATCCAAAGCAGCATGGCCAGCAGGGCAAGGGAGGGGATTCTACCCTTTTGCTCTGCTCTGCTGAGACCCCACCTGGAGTGCTGCATCCAGCTCTGGGGCCCCAACACAAGGACATGGACCTGCTGGACAGAGTCCAGAGGACAGCTACTGAGATGTTTAAATGGATGGATAATAAAATAATACAATCTAGAATAAAAGGCTAAGAGAATTGGGATTGTTCAGCCTGGTAAAGAGAAAGCTTTGGGGTATCCTAATTGTGGCTTTCTAGTCCATGAAGGGAGCCTACAAGAAAAATGGAGGGAGACTTTTTACAAGAGCATGTAGTGATAGAACAAGGGAAAATTACTTCACACTGAAAGAAAGTAGGTTTAGGTTAGTTGTTAGGAAGAAATTCTTTACAGTGAGAGTGAGACAGTGGAACAGGTTGCCCGGAGAAGCTGTGGATGTCCCATCCCTGGAAGTGTTCATGGCCAGTCTGGATGGCGCTCTGAGCAACCTGGTGTAGTAGAAAGTGTCCCTGTCCACAGCAGGGGGCTGGAATGAGATGGTCTCTAAATCCCCTCCTAACCCAAGCTATTCTCTGAATCAAAACAAATCACTAAAGCAGCTTTCAGCACTTCCAAAGTTATCAGCTGGGAAAACTGGGGGTATAACACAGGATTTTTTTTTAAGGGTAATTCCTATTATACATACACATAAAAATATTAACTCAATCCAGAAAGTGCAGCCATGAGAGAAAGAAGTTTCCCCAAACTTGTAATAAGGAAAGAATTAAAAAACTTAAAGGACAAGGCCAAAGTTATCACATTAAGTGCTAACAGTAGATATCATAGGTTTCTATAGTCAGAACCTAAATAGCTGCAAAAATGCAATCCACAAACTGTGCTAACCAGATTACTTGTGTTGTGCCAGAGCTGCCACTTCAGTTCTTCTAAAATAGCTGACTTTGCTTTCTCAAAAAAAAACAAGCATGTATAGTCTAAAGATCATGGGTAAACATGCAAGATTATCAAGCTCAGCTAAAACTGCATTAAGACTTACACCATACAGCCAGGCTTGAAAAATATGAAGCAAGATTCCGAATCTTAATGCAAGCTGGTATGAATCCATTATCTATACCAGGTCTTCAGGCTATGACCATTTGATCGTATAAACATTTCTCAGTTTTTGATAGGTGTTCAGTCATTTAGCTCCTCACTTTCTTCCAAAGGTCTGAATTTAGCAGCCAGTTGTACACTTTATTTTTCATTCATAATCTTTATTCAGCACTTCCTCTTGTGATTTCCCCAGATGCATGCTTCTCATTCTTAATACCTTATATAACAGGTATATCACAGCATCCAGCAGTGATTAATCTGGTGCAGAGAAGTTATACATCTTCTCCACAGCATCCTTATTTTTCCACAATTTCTATTCCTCACACTTACTGATTCTGTTCCAGTTACAGCATATTTTCATTGCCTGTATTCTATTAATGCTTTTGACTGTTTACTCAGGGAGTATGAAAGATTTTTCTAAAAGATCATCACAGAGCTTTTTAACTGTTGTTCCCTTTCAGTTCCCTTTCAGACTAAATCTTTGAAACCCTATTTCTATTAGGATAAAAATTTTAGAATTTGAAAGGAAAAAACTATCTAAAACTCTTTGTAAGAAAACCTGTCTGAGAAGTTCTTTATTTCCAAGACACAGTTCATTTAAGTTTTGCTGGCTGCATAAGCTGATAGACTGGACAAAAGAGACTATAAAATCATAGATTGTGCCAAGTTGGAAGAGACCAATCAGGATCATTCAGTTCACTTCCCAGACCTGCAAAGGACACCCCAATAGCTACACCAATAGTTCCCTGTGAATGCTGTCCAAACACTTCTTAAACTCTGACAAGTTTGGTACTGTGCCCACTTCCCTGGGGATCCTGTTCCAGTGCCCAACTACCCTCTGGTTGAAAAACTTTTTCCTGAAAACCAACCTAAACCTACCCTGGCTCAGCTTCATGCTGTTTCCTTAAGTCCTGGTCATGAGAGTGAAGAGATCAGTGCTTGCACCTCTACTTCCCCTTGTGAGGATGCTGAAGACCACAATGAGGTCTCAGGGCCCTAAGTCTCCTCTTCTCCAGGCTGAACAGAACAAGTGACCTCAGCTATTCCTCATAAGGCTTTCCCTCAAGGCCCTTCACAATCCTCATGGCCCTCCTTTGGACACTCTCCAATAGCTCAATGTCTTTTTTATATTGTGGTGCTCAAAACCACACACAGTAGTTCAGTCAGCAACCAGTTTTTCTCTGCCTTCCCCATCCCTCCACCCACCCACCATATCAACAATTATTTAGGTAGTCAAATTCAGGAAAAGAGGGGAAAACCACTGCTCTGGAGACACCACATACCAGATTAAGACGATATTGTTAATGGCATCAGAACACAAAGGAAAAATAGATAACTGTCCTCTTAGGGTGCTCTGTCTAACTCTGCAGAATGAGGGGGAAAAAAAATCAACATACTGAAAATAAAAACTAAACAAATATTCTGAAGCCACAGAAAACAAAGAAAGAAAACTGACATGCATACAGAGGCAGCACACATGCAAAAAGCTGCTCTTAATGCAGTTCCTCATTAAGTGAGTGAACAACTGAGAGCTTCTGTGGCAAGGGACAGTACAGGCATGCCCACATGAACTCTTGTTGATTTAAAATCCACATTACTGTAATCGTTATGATGTCTACCAGATGAGTGCAGCATCAAAGCTTCCTGTGACACAGCAGGAGTCAATCTGGCAATGATAATGCTAAATAAATTAATGCCAAAGGACCCCACAATCACAGGCAACTGGTAATGGGATTCATACATTTATTAGATCAAACCTCTGGTGCAGGTCAAGAGCAGCAGCAAAATTACTGGTAACTGACAAATGTGTGGTGGACAGTGAGAAAGAACCTGCTGGTTTCAGTCCATTTCCTGACTGATGGACAGGTGTCTGCAATGCTCACAACAGTCGCCACAACTGGCACCTCAAAGTGTCTCAGACAGACTGAGGACAGTGAAATGCTCTGGCGCTGAAATGCAGAACTTAAAGACCACTATAACCCAGCCTTACCTGAATCAACTTCCACACAAAAATGGAGCATATGAGAAAACCCACCTCTACCTATGGAAATATATTCCAGCAATTACTAACCCGCACGGTCGAAGTCTTGCTTACTTCCAGTCCGAATCTGTGACACGTCATTTGCCAGCCACAATGACGTGCAGTCCTGATGTGGACTTTCCACACGGGGACCCACAGAACACCTATCCATCCCTGCCTCTCTTTGGGGATGACACCTCTCTGGGACAGGGTCTGAGCACCTGTTTGACAAGAACAACTCAGTACTCCTCCCTCACCCAGGACTCACGCTGTCCTCCCTCCTGCTTTGCACACAGCAACCACTGCCCAATGCAGCATAGGAAGCATTCTTCCTTCTACCAGCATTTAAACTTGTGGCTGTGTGGAGGAATGAGGAGAGAATGAATAAGGATGCTGATAAGTTCAGCTGCTTGGACATGACTGTCCACCACAGCCTACACTTTCCAGAACGAGATGCAGCTGTTTTCAAGCTGCTGCACAATCCACATCAACATCCACATCAACAGTCTATTTAGTTTGGGCCTACATTCATACCCATATAAACCCCAGAAGAGGATTAAACACCTGGAAAATCCAGAGACAAAACCTCAATGGACCTGCAACCATATTCTTCTGTTAAGATTAACACGATTTACCTTTATATACCTTAATTCGAGCAACTGGAACAAAAATTTTTGTCATCTGTAAATGTGCTGAGGGTGCACTCAATCCCTCTGTCTATGTCATTGATGAAGACACTAAACAGCAGTGGTTCCAATACAGACCCCTGAAGGGCACTGCTCACAAGTGGACATTGAGCTATTGACCCTCTGGATGTGACCATAAAACCAATTCCTCACCCAGACAGTCCAGCCATCACATTCGTCTCTCCAATTTAGAGAAGAATGTTGCAGAGTACCATGTCAAAGGCCTTACAGAAGTCCAGACACAAGACAACCTCTTGGATGGATCCTACAGGTCACTGCCAGACATGTTATTATCTAAAGCACACTTAGAGACATGTTTCCCCATCTACCTTTCTGTGTCTCATATTCTGAATAGAAATTTTAAAACCTAAACTAATGGAGAAATAGAATAGAAAAAGCAGGTGGCAAGAAACCTAATTATTCTCCGCTGTTCATGGCTCTTATGTGGATTTATAAAACATCTGTGAGTGTCCCATGGGCAGCCATCCAAAGTACTCTGGAGGAGACAACTCGATTCACCAAGGCTGCTGCCTCTGTGCTACTGAGGGAGCACACATGGTGCTGTTGGACACTGCTCCACTCATTACATCTGAAATAACAAACCTGGTTCCATACGGCATGCACACCTTCCTCTTGGACATGCTACCTGCTTAGCCATAGGGATTTCCATGAGACAGATATTTGTATCACAGGAGCTATAAACATGCATCTTTAAACTACAAAACTGTCACCAAATTGGTTAAGATCCTGTATAATAATGGTGCACTTTGTTGGGACAATAGCCTTAGAATGCTCTCTGAATATATTTCAAAGTTAGTTTTATTAGAGGAAAAACTTATTTGAAACAGTTTATACAAAAAGAACTAAAGGGCAATATGGCAATATAGTTCAAGCCAGATTTTGGCAAATTTTTTCCAGTGTAAATCACTTGAAGTCTTACAAAAAATTCTGTGTCTTGCACTTAATGCAAGCTAGCCATGCCTAAAGGCGTAAGAAGTCTTAGAATCCAACTAATTTTATACCTACTTTTTCCTGTTATTCTAGCTTGAAAGCACTTATGACTTCCTAAACTTTGATTATGAGCCACCATGAATCAGACATCTGTAAGGGTTTGTAAATGGTGATTGAGATAATGTTCAAAACCAAATTTCTATAAGAAAACTTTTTTTTAAGTATATCTCAGTAGGCACATGTAATTTAAACCAATATAATACTTTGTTGTGAAACTCTTCAATCATTTTCTAATAGCTTACTAACTTACAAGGAACTGAAGCAACCTATACCCAAAACCTAAGTCACACAGGAAAGCATACTTTTTAAAAGGTACTGTGAGCATTTCAAACAAGCAGGTAAAAACAGTCTGTAACATCACAGAGAGGGACAATGCCTTGAGTTACTACAGTAGAAAACAGTTTTACAGTCTGTAGCTAGTTGGTGTTCACCACATAGACTGATGTTTGTTTCCATTTCTCCAGTATTTCATTCTTGACTATGAATGACAAAGAGAGATTGGGCATTTTCATTCTCTACCCACAAGACCTGCTGTGTATATCAGTACTTCTGATACACCACTTTAAGTGCTCTATTCAGAGGTATTATTGCATCAAAACAGTGATGAACCTTCAAAATCTGACAAGCAAGATGTGGTTAATTTGCGACTTCTGAGAGCTAAAGTATGTATCCATATTCTTTGTTCCATACATGGGCAGAAAAGACCAAATTCTCTTTGATAACATGCTATTAAAACAGTAGTAGCTTTTCAATGTCTAAAAACACTTATCTTCCTTAGAGTGCACAGAAAGCTTTGTCTAATGAATTATTTGTAGAATTTCCTACAGGTTCCTACATCTCCTACACGACTAGGGAATACTGGAGATAAAATATTTTTAGTTAAAGACAAAGGCAACTACTGCAGAAGCAAAGGCAGCTTTTTACAGGTGATCAACATTCAAATAAATGCATACAAATGAAACAGGCAATCTCAGGGAAAAGATATTCCCTTATCACTGCAATTGCATGTTAAGAAGTCTGAATAACATCAGATGATTTCTAAACACAAAAGTAATCACTTTCCATGACAGAAATTTGGGGAGAAAGGTGATGAGGGATACACATAGGGAAAACATTCCTATTTGATTTCAGTGGACATGAGAACAATCCCCAATACTGTGGACACACAAGTTGTAAACAAACACCCCCAAAACTTGGCATGGATGTAAAAAACAAAGGAAGTAATCAAACCTAACAGAAGTTTTTAAGGCACTTTGCTCCTAAACAGAAGCATTCAGTCGAAAACAATCATTGCAGTAAGACTGTGACTGATAAAGTAATCAAAATTAGCTCAGCTCCCAAACAAACGGAATTTGAAATCCTTACACCACTCTAGGAACTGGGGAGGAGTTTTAAAGGAACTATACTGTATGCAGAGAAAATCGAAGGCACAGTTGGAAGCAGGGCTGATTAAAGCAAGTCCATCCTCAACCAGTCACGTTGTTCACATGTTTGTTCATGCGCCACTGTTACTTTTGAGACACTGCTGTGAACCAGATTGGGAAGAGATCTGGGTAAACATAATCCTTCATGTCTTTTGTGGTGGTAACTAGAGGAAGAAATGGTGACCTGGTTATATTTAAACCACAAAAGCTCCCAGTTCTATTTACCATGCAGCCTCACAAACAGATGCACCACTACAAGCAAGGAGGTGGTGTGTGGGCTGCCAGAACTACCACCACCAGAAGCACTGGCCTGAGGCTGCAGCTGATCTGTACCATAATCAGTCTTCCTAGCTTTCTAATCATGATAAAACAAAAGAAAATTCCATTCATTTTAAAGACCAGCACCCTAGAGGCAACATGACATCTCCTTTACTCAGCAAAAATGTTTATCTCTTCAACTAAGAGCACTCTTGAAATTCAGCCTGTTTCAGACTTCACAACACAAGTCAAATGGACAGTGTAACAAAGTCAACAGCTAAAGCACATTTTATTTTATGAAGTACCTTTATAAATCTGCTTCAGCACATTTATAAATTCAAGGTCAACCCAGAGTTCCCCATTACCATTAATTATTATTGGGGTTGATTGTGACTACTGGGGACGCCTCTTGTTTGGCTTACCTATTGACTTGCGTGGGAGAAGTGGAAATTTTGTAGTTTAAGGACTGAAATCACTGGAGACATTTTGCATGAAGAAAAAGAAAAGCAGACATTCCCAGAGGTATATGAGGGCTAACACCAACTGCCTTACCCACGATTTTGCCACATTTCATGAGAAGCAGAATGCAGGGAAGGAATGAATAAATCATAGAGGATAATAGTTCCTGACATAAATCAAATAGCCAGATTTTAAGATGTGGCAAAGCCCAGGGAGACTCCCCTCCAAAGTAAGCTGGTGTAAAGAAGAAATCATAGCATTCCAGCAAAGGAGACCTGTATCCTGTTCCCAGCTCCTTCCCTGCTCAAGATAACACAGTAAATACAGGTCTTCATATGAGTTTCCCTTCAGTATAATGGGAATAATACTTTATGTAAAGTTTTGGAGACTACAGATGTCCTGCTATTTTAGATCTATTATGTGAGGATCACTGGTTCCTCCCACACTCCAAGCCTAAATAAGACAATTTCACATAGAAAAGGACTGCAAACCCATTTGCCATAAAGATTCAAGGAAGGGGCCCAAGTACACAGAAGGGTTAGTACTGGGGAAGGAATGTTGTTTATGTGATGCTTAAACTCCAACTTACCTTTACTATTAAATTAATAACACAATCCCATTATTGTGTTATACAGATTGACAGTATAGTTCTCTTCCCTTGAGAGTAACATTTCTTGTTGTTATAAAGCAGCAACAACAAAACCTGTGGCTGGATCTCAAAACTACAGCTTTCAAGAAAATCAGTCTCAAAACATCAATTGCACAGAACAAAAAATTAACCCCAAGATGACTGTGACAGTCAACTGCAAAGGAAGGATTTACTGTGGAGTCCCCCACAACTCTTACCTCAAGCATAGGGCGGGCACTGTCATGGATTGAAAGAATGTGCGTAATGTTATTCTTACTCAATTGCTCTACATCTCGGGCATCTGCGATAGAGGGAAAAAAGGAAGATAATTTTTTTAATCTCTTGAAATAGCATTTCCATTGTACATGTTGAAAAGTTACTTATTGTTGATACCTTTCCTTTTGAAGCTGCATGAAGTCAGGCAAAACCTCAAATGCAGCTGTTCTAGAACACCATCATCAGAGTGGGTAACGGGAAGACACACTTCTAACTCCAAAACAAATTATATACTATATAAAGACCAAGCTTAAGTGACTCAGGAATGTGTTCTCAAGTCAGAAGTTTCATGTATTTTGCATCCGAAATGTAAGTCTGTGCATGCCTGTGTGCAGGTGATGGCCATCTGAACACGCACTCAGAGCTGTACAAGAAATATCTGACCTCCTCTCTACCCACAAATCCCCCTTCAGGGAATACATTTTCACTTGGGAAATTTTTCACAGACCCTGTGATATCCAGGTCTGAGAAGGGAAGCCAACCATATCACTTGAATTGAGGTTCCTGCAGACAAGCCAAGATGATAATAAGATTCTTACTTTCTGTGAACCAGTAGAGAAAAATGTGCATTTAGGCAATACAAATGATAATTTTAAGTCTAAAGAGAGACAGGTGATAAAGATATTGAATGCATGAAAAAGCAAAATGCTACAGCAAGGGAGTGTAGTTGTGAAAAGGTGGTTCCTAGACCTGTAACCAAGGGGTTTCAGACATTCAAAACTGGAAAGAAAACTGAGGTGACTGAAAATTTGATGCTAGATACGGCAACACCATAGGCTTGATTCTATGAGAAAAAAAGGTTAAAATAGACAATGTCATCAGTGAGCAACTTTCCCCATACTAAACTATCAGCATGTCAAAAAACAACCTGGAAGAACCGCCAATACAGGTAAAAGTGAGCTTGTGCCCATCTACTTTTGACCTTTTTGCTTGAGAATGGCACAGCACACCATGGTAAGTACAGCAGTGGTTTTGTGATGGGAACACCTGCCTTCGAAACCTGCCCATACAATCTTTTCACATTAGCCTGGTTGCACACAAAAAGAGAGCACTGACCACAAAGGTTTCGAACCGGCTCTCTCTAGGTACAAAAATAATAGCATCACCTGTGCGTTCTTTATGTACATGCAAGAGTTCAATTAGCATCTCTTGGGTCATCTTATCCACCTACTATAAAGTTTCAATGCCTTTTCTACATCACAAAAAAGAACTGGGCATTTAATTATACTGCCTCATAGACAAGGTCCAAGTGAGCACAGTAACAAGCAATGAAATTTAAACCTAATCCAATTATGAAAGCTTCTCTACAGCTAATAAAATGAAGAAAAGAGTCAAAACTGCAAGGATTTTATTCACTACTGCTCAAGCCTGCATGATCAACACAGATGCCTAATCCTTCAGGAGAGAATTAACACAAATTCTGTCTGAAACAGAATTAATGCCTAGCTTCACAGAACAAATAAAATTTCCTAAAAATATCAGAGAAAACATTTCATAGAAGAAATGCTAATGCTTCCCAGGCGATGTCCTCTAATCCACCCGACCTTCAGATTTTTTAACAGTTTGCAGGACAGTCTCAGGGAACGTCCTTAGGGAACGTCCAAGCAGGCAAGGATTTGGAAGCTCAGAAACCTAAGTGCCCCTAAAAATCACTGTTTTCTGTCTTACAAAGACTAAGGGCAGACTTCAGAGCCTGCTGGCTGGAACTCATGGTGTTAAGGTACACCTAGCACAATGAGACCCCAATCTCTAATTATCAATGTGACCAACATGGTAAGAAATGTCTTGCCATACAAGGCAAACTGCTTTAAAAGAAGATATAATCCAAATTAAATGCTGACTGCTTTGAACTAGTTTGAAAGGCCTAATGGACATAGTATAACTCAAAAAGAGTGAAATACCTTAGTTCTTCAGTTAACAGAGACTCAGGCTAAAGGAATTTCAGCAAATCAAAACTATACACTGAGATTTCAGATATTCCTAGAAACAAGCTGGAAATGGCATCCCAGACCTACATTACAGGGTAGCCAGCAAGTCCTGAATATATTTGGGAAATAAGCACTCAGTTCACTAAAGCAGAGGAGAAAAAGCTTCCCAGCTACTATCTGGATCTAAACTTCAAACAGTTTACAAAGGGGAAATTCCCCTGGTTCCCCAGCACCTGCCTTAAGTCTCTACAGATACTACAGATAAGGTTATTTAAACAGCAGTACAAATAAGATATCCTGTCCCTCACAGTCTCATACCATAAATAACAAAAAAAAAAAAAAAAAAAAAAAGTAGAGGTTATGTGAAGAACCACCAAAAATGTAAACAACCACCACGACCACAGCAATTCTAATTTCTTTGCTGTAACACAATGTTGTACAAGCACATCCAAGCTCACATTCTAAAATCACAGCATAAAACACCCCGTTTTCAAATGTTATTGATTAAACCTACCTAGCAGACTCCCTCCTGTGCATCCTCTAAAGGGTGCCTCAAATGCAGTATTATTCTTCAACAACAGCTTACCAACATTCTGTTTCATACACCAAAGTGCTTCTCAGCTAATGCAGATGTGGACTTTTGAGTAAAGCCTTTGGGAAATTCTCACTTCACACAAAATTACACAATTCACACTGGGGAAGTCTTCCTCTTTCCCTCCCACATTTAGCCTTTTTTCCCTCAGTTTCATACGATGACTCCAAGCTTAACCTCTACTCATGCAGAGAGCTGCAAACACTTATATACAAAAGCACTGCCAAAGTCATCAAAATGGGACCGGGGCCTCAGACTTCGTCTCCCTGCAGCCCTGGGAAGCCTTACTGTGTGGCTGGGGAGCAAACCACTAGTGCAGTGTTCTTCCATCCCTGTCAGCAAAAGAGACACAGCTCCAACCACTGCAGCTAGGGCACATCAATGACTGAACAACTCCAATACTACAGTGGTGAAGTCTCAAATGTACCTACAACCATTCTCTCTTACATCACTATTTTAGTGCCTCCACAGAAATGCAAGGTGAGGGATAAGGACTTCCTCTCAGAGAAGGCAAGTCAGCCCAGCATGTACAACAATATTAAGTCTCAACCTGCAGATGCATAGAGACAATTTCATCATCATCAGATTTTTTTGGTTTTATTATATAAAGAAATTTTTGTCTACGCTTCATCTTCTGCTTTGGAGAGAGACAGATAGAGAGACAGCCACCTAAAGAACATCCTGTGTGGTGGTTCAGAGCACTCAGAGCTATTACTGAGAGTGGTTTTCCATCAGGAGAGCTTTGTTCCTGAATCCAGCTATGTGCAGTCACAGACACACACACACACAAACTGTGTACATGAACAAAAACTCCACCTCTCCTGTCTCCACTTCATATTGTTCTAAAATATATTTTGTCCCATCCTCTCAGAAGGTGCTTTTTGGGGAACAAGAAAGGTGGGGAAAAGAGGTCAGTACTCTGTTTAATGGAGTACCAATAGTCTTCCTTCAAAAGGTGAGCTGAAAAAGGAAATGGTATCTCCATCCTGTCCTGTTTTCAAGTACCTGATATAAAGCATTAGGAAACAGAACTTAAAAAAAATACTAAGCAGATGAGAATAGGAATTAACTGACTTTAGAAACACAGCAGAGCTACTTGGTGGGCATTGCCTTTTTATACGCTTAGTAAGGGGAAAGGCAGAAACTTCCCCAAGACTCTCCAGACCATCCACAGCAACACTGGACTCTTTGGGGAAATTAAACCTCATATTGTGGCTTTCCCCTTCAAATTAAAAAGCCCCCAAATATTCCATGGAAAAAACCTTGAATGATTACAAACAAGGAAGAACACAAGTTCTTTAATATTCAAGGTAGAAACACTCTTGAGTCTCTGGTTTCTGCTAGTGCCACACCTCTTGGTTTGGAAGCAAACTGAGCACCCATTACGAATCTCTCATTTTTCCATTTGTGCAGAGAACCAGGTCCTGTCAATCCCTTAAGGACAAATCAACCATTTTTGTTGTGAGCACAGGTGATTTTCAAGGGCCATCAGGTTACCAGTGCAGAAGACAAGTGGACATGCCATCCCACAATAAATTCCTTGTCTTTTGAGAAGACTGCATTTCATCTGTAAGGCACAAACGACAAAACAAATTTTCTCTAAAACCAGAGGCAGAAAGAAGAGTTAACTTCCTCTTTCTTTTCCCTCATCTTTCCCTCTTAGCCCCCTCCTCTCCCATTTGCAAAGAAATAACTACTCCTTTACTTTCACAGAAAAATCCCAAGTGCTGTTTCCTTCTGGGTTTTCAGACCAGACTCAGTCTTGTATTTTATATGGACATATGGTTCTTCTTGAATTTTTCTGCCCTCTAGCTGTGCAATCTCAAATATAACCTCTCAGGAGCATACCACACTTTTCATGTGCTACTGATGAGCTGAATCATGCTTATAGAGCCTGTAAGATAAAAAGCACTTGAACACATGCCAAGATCTGTGCTTATTCAGGAAAGGCTTTCAGAGACATACTCAAGTTCTGTCGACTTAGGGGGATTTCAGGAGATACATCAGTGCTTTCCATAATCAGCACTACAAGTAACTTTCTACCCTAAAGACCCTTAAGGTGATTATTAAAGCACCTCGCAAGTCCATGTGCTTAGAGTTTTGTGCAACACCAAATGAAGCAGAAGCAGCAAGCTCAGCTCCACAGCTCAGCTCCATTTCTGCCACAAGTTCATTTCACAAGCTGTTTCTGGGCCTCTGTTTATCTCCCAGACAAATGCAGAATTTGCACTGCTCTATCATAGACTGTATTTAAGTTTACTAGGTCTAAAAGCAGAAATATAGCTGAATGGTGAATAATAATTCCCCAATCAGAGCAATTCCTGAATGCCTTCTCCAGACAACAATCCTCCAGAATTAGTGTTTAACATCTCAAACATCCTACTCTCACTCAGCAGAAAGGCACCCATCTGGAAGAACTGTGCCTTCTCCCAGCCTGCCAGTGTTCCCAGAGGTCTCCCATGAAGCAGCAAGACAGGAGTGTGAGTAGGATGGTACTTTGATTTAGCTCTGGAAACTGTGCATGCCCAGGCTCCCTGAGGAGCCACTGGGGAAAGACTATCCTCCAGAGGGCAGATCAGAGCGATTTACAGACATTCCCCTGACTCAGCCTCAGGAGAAGCTGCCTCCTCTCCACCCCAGCTCAGGGACTCAGACAGTGCCTCGAATTCTCAGCCCTGTGTCTAGGCAAGATGCACAACACCAGGGATTCAGTGTTTCCTCCTCTTACTGACAAGATGCAACTTCATTCAATTTCAAGCTATCAGTCTTAATCTGAAGAATGGGAGACCGGTCAAAAATGTATTACAGGAAATAATTTCGTAAACCCCTGCCTTTATGAGTAGCTAGTCACTTTGGCTACCCAAATCAGGATACTCTGACCAATCCCAACTGCACATGCTGCTGAGTATTTCTCAGTCAGTGATCCCCTTCCTGGCAGTCTCAACGCTCACTAGTCACTTTTTTAAAAAGTCTCATAAATCAGAACACGCCCCAAGAACATCGGGATCAAACTCCTCCAGAAAAATACACTGGTAATTAACCAACAACCTGTTCCTAAATGGGATGACTTCACCGCACAGAGAGCTTGCTGCAACTGCTCCTAAGCAGCGAGGCAAGGGGATGTTGAAGGACAAGGAATGCAGAAAAGGGTAACAATTGTAAAAGCACGCTCTTGTATCAGTGAAGTACTTTAGCACCTATCTTTTCTTCACCAGGTATGGTAGCTTATCTGAGATGATAACAGGTACTTGTGAGGGTAGAATGTAATGATTAAATGCAATACGAGCAAAGGTCATAGCAGTAAATAAACTGACATTTTTGTTTGTGTTTTTAATTAATTTAAAAAACAGACTCCATGAAACAAACACCGGGGTTAAAGACAACTCTTTCCTCTCTTTTACAGAGGTAAGCAGAAGCATTACACCCTCTGTCTCTTTTTCAACGAGGTTCCCAGAAACACTTCCACGCACAGCACCTCCACCTGCACGCCTCTGCTCTCCGCATGGGTGTGACCTGCCCTGTCATTCCAGGGCCACTCCCAAAGGCACATGGGGAGAGAGAGGCCACAGGCCTGGTGTGGGCAGAGATGCTGACTCACTCTGCAACCCTGGCCAAGTCCCCTGCTCTGAAAACAGAGCTGCACCAGCAAACAGATGCTCCCGCTGAGTTTCACTCCCCTGGGCAAGGACTTACCAGCGGGATGGCCATGGTGAGAGGGACAGATGGGGAGCCACGTTACCAGGGCCCATCCTGCTCACCCCACCTGAAACCTGAAGGACTCCACTATCCAACACCCTCCCAATTCCACCCCTTGCCTGAATTACTTCAGGAAGAGAAAAGAAAACAAAAAGAGGAAGCAACATGGCTGTCACCAAGTTTTAATTTCGTCATCAGACCTGCAGTGGTCCATCCAAAGGGCTTTCAAAACTACCCTCTTGGCCTTATTTTCTTTTTTTCCCTATTTTTTTCTTTTTTTCTGCTTTCATTATCAGCATGAATTCACCTCTATCCCCTCATTTTCCTTACCATGGCACAATTAACTCCCTCACACAGCAGCCATTGCAATTGTGTTTATGGTGTGGCAAAAGGCAGCTTTTAGCCTCACATGTACCTCCGGGCTGCCTTCCAAAGTTACCAGCTCCACGTCCCAAGGGGCAGCAAGCACTGGATCCACAGTATGGGTCAGCAGATCCAGAAGCAGACAAAACAGGCAAAAAACCACTGAACTCACAGGTTTTGGGATGGGGAGGCATGGAGGGAAGAGTGGGCATGAGGCAGAGAGAAGGTGCAGCACCATCTAAATCCAGTGTAGATGTTGCCAGCCTTAACAGACTGGGTGTGGTATCAGACAGCCCAGGAAGGACAGGATATCTATTGCAGGAGTCCCTGTGAGCTCTGCTTTGCTGTTTTACCCAAGCATAGGAAATATGGGGTCCACATCTATCAAAACAACCGTACATGCACAACTGGTTTATTTCTGAGTAGGGAGAGTCAGCCAGAACTGCTGTTAAGAGAGTGTTTTGAGAACAGGCCATTTATTTGGATGTCTGTATAAGGTTTCCTGTGATTTCTAAATGTGTCTGTATTCTTGTACACAAAAAAATTAACCTCATGCATGAAGGAAAAAAAAAATCCATAGAAACTTACATCTGCAACAGAGACAGTGCGAGTATCAGTGGTCAGGCTGCAACCAGCAGACATATCAGTCTCACAAGCGGTGACAACAGAACTCTTTAGCAGTTGTTATAAATAACCAAAATAATGAAAGCAATGAGCAGGAGGTATAGTAAGCCTTTACTTATAAGGAGGACTTGTAATAAGCCTCACAAAGAATCTGCCTGGCTCACAGGCTTGCTTGCCAAGCACGGGACTTGTTTAAGGCAGGCCAATGTTCAGGAATTCCAGCTGAAGCATGCTCCAAGGAGATGGTATTCATTTTACTTTTCTCAAACTACTTACAGCACAGCACACAGATGAGAGAGCAAACAAGTTCTTCTTTAAGTGCTACCAGGTGAATCCAGACACGAAGCAAGATGGGGTTAAAAAGCTACAGAGATGCCAGAGAATTCTGAGTGCCTGCAAAACAACACCTTAAGATCCCTGCTAAGTAATCCTAGAGATAGTAATAAAACTAATCTTACCTTTAAAGTTGCCAATGAACAAGCCAGGGAGAATCTGTGAGAAAGAAATATAGTATCAAATATAGATATCTTGTGGTAAGACAATTTGACAAAGTTCAATTTGCATACAGGATGGAACATACTACTTTAGCAGACTATTGTGAAATGCAATCTAAAACATGCTGACAACTTTTGCAGCCTTCTCAAACCAGATAGTTCCAGGCATGCTGAGCTTTGACAGCATTCCTTGGCAGATGGGGGTTGTTAATAGTGGGGATTCTTCCACTTAATGGAGGCTCTCCAAGGACAGCAAATGTAGTTTACAAATTACAAAGCAGCCTCACAATACAGCCCTCCCCTGCCCCCCGCAGCAGGGTAACAGCTACCCTCATGGAACTAATGATGAAACTTCACACAGCAAAGGTGATTTGCCTAAAGTTGCTAAGGAAGCTGGACAAAGCCCTGCAAAATTACATACTTCGAGGCGTTTGAAGTGCAAAGCCATGCAAGTCAGGGCTGCAGCACTGTGCAGCTCTTAGAGGAAATCACTGCAAACAGTGACTTGTGTGTTCACATAGAAAGGGAACTGCTGAAATTCTGTGAAATGCATGTTTCTCTCCCAGACCTACCCATTCACCCCACACTCTCGGACGCCTGCACAGGTGTCAGTTACAGGACATTCTTTAACTTCACTTCAGTCTCTTTCCATAACAAATACCAGGTACCAGGTATTTGGGGAGTTTCAAGGTCTGCCCAAGGACCAGCATGTGCTTGAGGGCACGTGCATGTACAGAAACAGATGACACTGTAGTGCTACCCCCTCCTACCCTCTCATAACCCTCCCAAACTTAGGAACAGCACTACAGACATCAAAAAACTGCCAGGCACACCAAACTGCTGGCCAAGATTTTTGTTCTCTGCCACCTGAAGTCTCTGACCCACACCCACATCCTTTGAGGAGATCAGAACTGTGGTGGTGAAACCATACGACATTTTTCTTCAGTCTGTGCATAGCATACCACCAATACAGATATATCAGCACTAATTTCCTATAGCCTTAGCAACACCCTGGTGTCACCACAACAGCAGGAACAGCCTCTCAGGCACAGCTATTTAAAGGGAAAACTCCACCCATTTAGCTCAATCCGGCAGCGTGAAGTCCCAAAAGTCATGAAGGACTTTTCATCAGGGATCATTGCCACAGACTCAGTTTCACTGCAGCCTTCCTGCTGAAAGGCACCCCAGCCCACCATGCACAGGTTAGCAGGGCCAGCAGAAGAGCCTGTAAAACAGCTTCTGACCTGCCCTAACTTCATGGCTTTCATCTGGTCAAAGCATCATGTTCGCTGTTATTTACTGAGCCTTGCGGGCAACAGAAAAGCTGCAGCACCTCTTGCACTCCTTGCAGCTTTGGTTTGTGCAAACATTCCTCCCTTTAGGCTTTGCTGGGCGATCACTCTCTGTCTGCTGTGTCACACCAGCTATAAACACAGGGCTCAGTTCTTCCCCTGATACAAAGAGACAGCTTCTCCAGGACCCTTGCTGTACCTTATTGCTTGCAGACCCTTGCTTGAAAATTAAGGGCTGATTGACAGCACTGGTTCATCAAGAGAACAGTTCTTTAGTCTAGTACAAACAGGCACCTATACATTTTGCAAAGATAAGCTCAGACAGCTTTTTCCCTTTTCCTTCCCTCTTCATTTGTACAAATTCAACATTCTTACAAAGACAGCAAAAATGCCCAGGACAGTTTCCAATGCCAGGGTATCGTGTAGGGCAAAGAACCTTTACAACATCCTGCTGCCCCCTTCCATGTGCACAAGACTCATGGTTTCAAGGGACAATTCAGTATTTCAAGCACTCTTGATGACACTGCTAGAAGTGCAGCTCTAATGCTGCATCCCAGGCTAGGAAAAAGAAGCCTGTAGCTGTTCCAGATAGGACAGTATTCAAGAGTCGCTGCCAAAGAGGCTAAATTCTGCAAACAAAATCATGTTCTAAAGTAGAAAGGACTCAAGTTACGAATGGATTTCACTAATGAGATCACTCCAGTGAGCTCCCTCAACTTCAGTACAAAAAATTTTTAAAAAATTTAAAAGCTTTCTGGTATTTTAAAATAGCTGTCTGGTATTTCCTATCTGCAGCACAAATCTTCCATCACACCACTACTGCTGTAGACTATAGCATTTCAGACTCCAGGACATTATTTCTGCATCAAATGTGTATTCTCAAGAGAGAATAAAAGCCTCATTTCAATTCACAGTCGTTAAGCTTTGACATTAGAAATTAAAGATAGTGAGAAACACTGGGGGGTTGCAAAAATGAGGTTTCTTGTTAGCAAAGGAGGAAAAATCCAGAAGTCTGCATTTGTGCATCAGGAAGCAATGCTGTACAATAGACAGGTAATTAGGACACCGTGCAACCAAGGACAGATGTTATCCCTCTTGTACTAGTCATTCTAGAAGCAAGAAACATTACTATGGGTGAAAGCTGCCTGAAAAGAAGTGAATCTTCATGTCATGCTGACTAATACTTCAGCACTCAGCTATGGCTGGGAACTTTCAGCTGTGTCATCTCACACTGCCCTCAGTAACTGCAGCTCCGAGATGTGCAAAATGAAGGCTGATGGCAGCTAGGGGCGTGTGAGAGAGAAGGGGTGGGAGTCAGAAGAGTAGAAAAATAACATGGTTGTTTTTGTGAACTACTCAACCACTGCTATATGAATAAAAACAGTAGCCTCTTTATATGATCCGAAACATTGAGAAAATGACCACAGGCCAAGTAACCAATGTAGAAGAATGCACAACCAAAGGACAAGGACACCAACGTCTGCCCTAGTTTGCACCTGACATGAGAGCAGCTCACGTTCTCCACCTCGCACCAAGACCGAGCCCTGGGACAGACAGTAGTTGCTAATGCTTCTGTCAGTCCCCTCTGACAATACACCTCTCTGGAAAATGGCTTGAAGGACTACTTTGCTGCTGTTTCCTATATCAACAAATGCTTATAATAAAGCATCTAACTCCTTGCCTAACACTGCTTTTGGTTGTGTTAGTACTGATGGGCACTCCAGAGAAGTCCATGGGGCTTTCTCAGAGACGTCCAGGCACTGCAAAAAAAGACAAGCCTACCTTTGTCCAGTAGTACACGAGAGTGGCACACATCAGGGAGGGGGATTTGCTGCTGACATGAACTGGCACAACTTCTCTGACTTCCATAAAATGAGCTACCTCAGCTATAACTAGCCACACTGGTTTAAATTTCTTATTAATCCACTCCTACAACAGGGCTTATCTGCCGTTTTTGTAGAGATAATACTCGAATCTTCTGAAGAGTTTACATGAATAACTGTCAGTTAACTTTAACAGCACTAAACAACAAGTAAACCCCAGGAAGAGCTTTTCACCAAGATCCTGTTCACAGATAGTCAAATCTTGTCACCATCTCAGCCACTAGACTTCAGCTCCTGGAAAACATCTTTCTACATTTCAACCACAGACTTCAACTTGAACTTTGAATACAAGTCAAAGTTAGACATTAACCATGAACACAAATCAGACTGCTGAGACAATTTCCTAAGTCAGACCCCATTACTCATTCTGTAAAATATACATCTTAAAAATACAAGAAAAAAAAGTGAAGTACTGAAAATTAATACTAGCCAGGTCAATGCACATTCACAAGCTGATTCTCCTTCTCTGAACAGAATAAAAAAGGTATGCATGAACAAATGCTTTCCGTTTAATTTGGGAAATGTCAGAAGGCTTGGATGGGCTTTAGAAAAAAAAAAACTAGGCCAGGCTAATTTTACAGAGAAAATTAGCAAAGAAAGACAAACCCCACCTAAAAAGAATGCCAGGCCTCCAGCCCTTATCACTCTAATGGCCACACAAAGTCATGTGCAATTGCTATTTGCTAGGAAATACATCAGTATAATGGGACAGAAAGATAAAGAGGGGATCATGCCACTGAGAAAGGATCAACATCCAGAGGCTGCAGCAGTCCCTGGAGCTCTTTCTTACCACACCCATTCCAGGCCATCATTAATCCTCTTCCCTTGGCATCTGTACAAAGGGACTCCTTAAATGAAATAATCCATCATCAAATAAGCTGATTCTTTTTTCCTACCATCCGTATACAGCTCTACCACAAGAAAGACACTTCAGCTGGAAATGAAGGCAATTTGTATTGACTGACTACACTGAGACAAGCAAATACCACCTCCATCTGCACTGATGGCTCCATGCTTCCCCTTGCCCCTCTAGCTTCACTGACTCACAAGATCAAGAGGAAGAGATGATCCAGGGGCACATTCAGAAGGTGGCCAGTTCCAGACCAACATGTGGGACCCCTACAAATACAAACCCTAATGGCCAGTACCCAACATGACTGTAGCCTCCTTAAAGGAGCCAGCCCTTCCCAGACTGCTGAACAGCTCAACTTCTTGGATACAGCTAAAAGAAAGGGGAGAAAAATCCAAGTAGTGAAAGCACCAGGTGGTACATGTCAGGGCAACACTTAAAAGAATTAAAATGACAAAACTGGCCAGTCACAGATTGCCAATTCCTACCCACACAGTACCACAGTAAAATATAATGCAGCTTCAATGGGCTGAGAGTTCTCCTTTTAGTTTTACTTTTTTTTCTCCCCAGACTGCAGCTTAAGTGTCCCATATTGCGTCCCTCTAAATGTTCTGATAATTTCAAGCATTCCAAGAAAAATACTACAAATACACCAGAAGCCTAAAAGGACTTTCTCTAGCTGTATTTCTTCCTAACTGGCCATTTCAAGAAGGCTATTATCAGTGAATGGCTAATATCACAACATTATTCCCAGAGTTTGAAAGCAAAAACTGAGAAAAGGACCAAGGGAGGTTCTACCTCCTATGCACTAACTCGATTCCTCAGCAGCCAGATCTTTTCCCTGCCGAAGGTTTCTATTTCAGTGTCTCTACCCATAGGATGGAAAGGCTTCCCCTTCCAGGTGGCACACTAAGCACTCTGGATGTTCATCAATCTGACTTTCAGGGGCAAGGATGTCAGACTGGGACAAAATGTGAGAAGCTATTTCTAGCTGTTCTCCTCTGCTTTGTCAAAGGCCACGCACACAGCAAAGCTACTCCCAAAGCACTCAAAGCAGGATGTAAGACAGAGGAGATGACTCAACTTCTGTTCCTCATAGTAAGCTATATATAAAAGGCTAGTTACCACCACACTTTCAAACATGGGTTCTAAACAGAGGTGGAGATAGTGGCCCCTAGGTAACCGCCATGACATGCCAGGGGAATCGGTGCGTACAATAAGCCCCCTACTGCCAAAAGGCCAACACCCTTTGCAAAACAGATCCATCTTCCTTCCTCTTCCTCACTGCGATCTCCACTGGGGCCGGCCGCTTTCCTGTCCCACCGGCACCGGGCGGGCCCAGCCCCTCAGCGACAGCCCATGTCCAGCGCTGCCCCGCGCCTCGGGAGCGGAGCGAGCTTTGCCCAAGTGACACGATTCCGCGCCGCGCTCGCTGACAGCCCCACGCCCCGGCTCCTGCCGCGGGTCAGTGCCGGCTCTGCCCCACGGCAGCCCCCGGGGCTGGGGGGCACGGAGAGGGCACTGAAGCCCGGCGCCGGAGGCACGGCGGCCCTCGCCGATCGCCGGGAACTCGCTTCGCCCGGGAAGGGGAAGCCCAGGCACATCACCGAAACCAGGGCCCCCTCTCGCCCGCCCGCCCGCGCTGCGGCTGGGGAGGAGAGGGCGGCGCGCCCCGAGGGAGCGGCGCGGCCGCGGTCTCCGTCCCTCCGCCCTCTCCCCGAGGCAGGGGACCCCCAAAACCGAAGGGAAAAGCCCTCTTGCCCTGGCCTTTGTTCCTGGAGCGGGTGCCCGCGGCGCAGGGGCGAGACAAAGGCGGGGGCGCCGCGGCAGCCCGCCCGCCCCGAGGCGGGCAGGGACAGCCACCCCCGGTCCGCTGCGCTGGCCCGCGCACATGCACTCGCTCACGGCGACAACGACGAGCGGGGTTACCTTGTTCATCCCATTCCCCATGGCTTAAGCGACCCGCACGCCAGCACCGCGGGAGAAGCCGTCGGCCGCTGCTGCCAGCGGCGGGTCGGCGTTCATGGGATAGTGCTTGCCGAGGGGGGACTGGGGACGGGCTAATTGCAAATTAAAGGCGGCCTCTGTTCGCCGCTGTCGGGCAGGGCGAGGCGCATCCCTCTCGCCCTGGCCGCGGCCGTCGCCCTGCTGGATGCCGGGCGGCTGGGGGCGGGTTTCCGCTCCGCCGCCCCCGGGAGCGGCGAGAGCCGCGGGGCCGCGCTGCCGGGAACCACCTCCCGCCGCCGCCACCGCCCCGCGCGCGGTGCGGCCCCCATGCGGCCCCCGCGGGCCGCCCTGGGGCTTGTAGTCCGCGCCGCCGCCTCGCGCCGCCGCCGCCCGCCCCAAGGAACTACGCGTCCCAGCGACCCCCGCGCCGCAGACCTGCCCCACCTGCCGCGCCCGGCGGCGCCCGGCGGGCGTTCCGGGGAGGATGAATAAGCGCCGGCCGCGGCGGCAGAGGGGTGGCGGCTCTGGCTCTTGTGGGTCGCTCCTCGGCATGGACCGCCCGCCGCCAGTGCGCCCAAGGAGGGTAGGGCTGCGGCATGCGGTGGGGGAGCGGGCAGGTGCTGCCCGCCCGGCTCTGCCATCCCGAACCCGTTTGGTTTCGGCTGTGAAAGGATTCTGGCAGGAGGCACCAGGCCTTGTGCACCGGGGGCTGCTGCCACAGCTGCCCGCTCCCAGCCCGCCCCGCTCCGCTGTGCCGCTCCCACCCGTGAAGCTGAGCCTCGCCCGGCCGCCTGTGCCCTGTCAGGGCACCTGCGGTGCCTCCTGCTCTGTCATCCCAACCGCGCTGCGGGCAAGCTGGGATCGCAGGTAGACAAAGGACATTCGTGTCCTTTACTCAAACAGATGGACACACAGAAGAGAATAAATTATTTGAAGTAAACATTGCAAGATCAAAATGACTGAGATGGGAAGACACCTCTGAAGGCTGCCTGGTCCAACCATTTTCCTCAAGCAGCGAAAGATGCTTTTTGCTGAGCCGTGGCAGGCGTGGCTTCAAAGCTGTGCTCACTACTTCCACCCTCATTCTTTGCTCCACAGTTAAGTGTGAGATGACAGTCACATCCCTCTACCGATGGGGATGTGATTTTTCGAGGTGTGGTGGTGGAATCTGGTGGTTAGTGAAGGAAATTTTATCCCAAGAGTTAATTTGATAGGGGATATGCAGGGTTCAAATATGCAGGGACAGGATGCTACTGCCTAAGGTCTCTCCCAATAACCGGTGCAGTAACACTACCTTAGTGGCTGAAATGTAAGACAAAGGAGGATGCTGCTATGATCAGATTCCCTGTGCATTTATATCTGTGTCAGTGGTAGATGTCTGTAAAAGGTGAAGATGTCACTTTCCTACCTTGGTAGGACTGGACAGGTCAGGGGCATCTGCAGTCCAGCACAGTCCAGTGAAAGGGTGAAAGATGGAGAATATGGTAAAGCAAATGGGCAGCAAGGGCAGGTATGAAATAATGGATTGATGAACTCTGTGAAGGACAGATTAGTGACAGGGGACTCTTACCTAGTGTCAGTGGTTGCCAGTACAAGCAAACTCCAAGGGAACAATTTCACAACCTCCAGTTGCAATCAAACATGCTACCCTTGACAGCACCTCTGTTCCCTTTTCCTCAGGCAACCCATGACACCTGTCCGACCCAAGACCCAACTAATTCCGAGAATGAGCCCTGTAGAAAGCTGAAGAATCATAAACTCACTCCCTGTGAGGTCAGACCACTGCACACAGGGACAGGGATCAGGGCCAGCCTGATCAAGAGCTGATGCTGTTCCCACAGAAGCCAATGGCACACCTGAAAGCCAACAGAAGTTGAGTTTGAGTACATTAAAAAATTGAAAACCATTCCTGAACTTCTCCCTCCCTGAGGCTTGACAGAGTTTGGGGGCTGTATCATGTCATCATCAGCCTCAAAAACATCAGAGCAGTCTGTCTGTAAAGCCAGGAAGACTAGCCATCAGATTTAATGAGCTGCCCCTTCTCCCTTCCCCCTCCCTACTGCTGAAAAGCACAGCAGTGATCTTTATCTCAGATATCGACTTTAATATTTCATTGGCAAAGCTCTCCAGGATGTAATTTACTTCATTCTCATGCCACAAAAATATGAATGGGGTCCAAACAGTATGAATCACAGCTTACCATAATAACTGCTGAACACTTTGTATCCCCAAAGTGAAAGTTGTCAGAGACTCAGGCAAGAAGGATAAAAAGTAAAAATATCCATAATAACTGCAGGGATCTGTGTTGTGCTAAGAGGTCCAGGATAACTGGGAGGCATTGTGGTCAATTTGCTGGAAGCCTGGGTTTGTCAGTTTACTTCCCCATAACTCCGTTCCTTTATCTGAAAAACATGAATAACAATATCTCTGACATTTTTTCAAAGAGCCCTGGAAAAGTACTGTGCATGGGGAGTTAATATGAAATTATTATATTAGGCAATACAGATGCAAGTAATACAAGTATATCTAACTTAGTATCTGACATTTTTCTGAATAGGAAGTGTTAAACATCCTCATTCTTCTGACTGGGAAGGGTGATCCTCTGTTTTAATTTCAAGTTTTGTGACTCTCTTCAGGATGCCTACTTCAGCCTGCACTGTTTTCCCATATTCAACTTTTATTGCATGCATGCAGTGTTTTACAGTGAAAGAACAAAAATTAGAGTGGAAGCATATAACATACCAAAATTAAATAGCAGTGAGAGGAAATCCACTTCTCTCTTAAAATTTACCCCTGTGTATAGTATATCCTTTGCCTCTCCACAGATCTACAGGGGGAATCCTGATACTGTTGCCAGACCTGCCTCTCTTACCCAGTTATTCCAAAAAGCGATTGTTTTAGTTCTTCAGCCAATTGTTTAATAAAATACCGCATAATGCATTTATGGGGACAGGTCTTCAGTAAATGTAAATCCTCATAAAGTGTTTATTCATTGTCATTTCTCAAGATTCATTGTTACTTCTCTTATTCCTTGTGCTTAGTATCTGCATGGTTTTTAATATTTTGAAAGTTCATTTTAAAAAGCAAGCTATTCTGAGACGACTGGACTGAATAAATGAACTCAGAAAAAAGCAAAAAGCTCTGGCTGAATCTCATAGTCTTCAGTCAGTATCCCTGAAAAGAGATCGCTTTAGCATAGCCTGTAATCCTACAAATCCAGGGATTTTCCTACTTCTTTGTGATATGAGGATCATAAAGAGAGTAATCCCCACTTCTTGACTTCACACACAAATGTTTCTGGCAATGACAAGTCTTCAACAGCAGTGGCCATCTTCTAGGCAATTGCCTGAAAACTAACAACCAACCAAATTGATAATGAAACTGAACCTTCTTAAAAATTCAACAAAACTTCTGCTTTGACAGTATGTTGAGCTTACTATGTTAAAAACAAGTAAGTAAATACTATCGACTTCTTATCGTCTGATCTCACTTTCTCTAAACCCTAAGGTCACATGCAGCCATAGGCAGAAGGCATGTCAGCTATCCATGATCTGTCAGGAACTGATAAGACCTGGGCTGGGTTCCTGGGAAGCAGCGTCACAACTTCGTTCTCAGAGGTGGCAAGAAGGGAGATAAAAAGGATGGCTGGTCAGAAATAGCCAGTGAGATGGTTTTCCTCTGAAACAGAGCAATTTTACAGAAAGGAACTGTTTCATCAGAAATAAATAACAAAACTTTAACATTCATAAATAGCACTGGGTTTGTTTTCTAACTGTGCTGAGAGGGAGATCAATGGTAGGGAAAGACCTTGGAGGACGCATGCCCTTTCTTTTAATATTTCTACTTGGTAATAAATATTGCCAAAGCATTTCAAAACCTGTTTTCTCTGGATAGAAGAGATAACACCTTGATTTGCTGCCATGTGGCCTCAGGCCAAAGTTCATTAATCGTTTGATAATTTCACTGTCTTAAGGCAAAATTTGCCTTTTACTATATCTCTGTGAATCTGCAATAGCTGCATCAAAATCAATGATTTTGCAGCAAGCTTTACGTCCTGAAAATGAGGGCAATTACCACGGTGGTTTACTTCAGTGAAAATCAGCTTTCAGGAAGCTGCTCTTAACAGGCAGAGTAGCTGGAAGACTGTGCTTGTATTCCTCTTGCTTCCCCTTTCCATTAATGGGTAATATCAGCAACTTGTAGAGTATACCAGGATGTGAGGGCTGAGCCAGCAGATGAGGCCAAGGTGGCACAAAGAAGGACTTTGCAGAAGGCATGGCTTAAAAAAAAAATAAAAAAAAAAGGGAACCAACAATTCAGACAGAAGGAACAATGCCGGAGAGTGGCTGCGAAAAGCATGTAGGATAATTTAGATGTAGGTTAGCTGCCATGGTAACCATGTACCAAATTACTCCACTTCTATGTCTCTAAACCTGCCAGCAGCTAATTTTGTTTGAGTGTACTTCAGGCTTCAAAGCAAATTAAACCACCTTAAAAGTCATGAGGGATTGCAAATGACATGCAGATACTGGGACTGCTGTGGGATGCTTGGTTTAAACATTTAGAAAATAGAGATAGAAAAAATAATAGCCCTTGAAAATTCTGATTTCAGTAAGTGGCTAAAAAATACGTAATTTCTTTAACAGTCATAGTGGGCAGTTTTAACCCTGCATTTGTACTGCTTTGCCTTGACCTGATACTTTTACCTGAAATGTGCTTATAAGAAAGAAAGTGGTCTTTGCAGCAGCTCTGTTGATTTTTCACTGCAGGAAACTGCCATGTTATAAAAAGAAAAAGACATTTTCTTTTACTCCAGGATTCTTTGTAAAATCTTAGATCCCTAAGGAATAGAAACAAGGCTATCAAAGAGCATGCTGCAAGGCACATGCATATTATTAGTTACTAAGAATAGTCCATTGCTGAGTGTGAGTGAAAATATCCAAGTACATTCCCTTGATAAGTTAAGCATGTGTTCCTCTTTCTGGGCACACGTCAAAGTGTCCTCAAATGGAAAAATAATGTTATAATAGCCTAACCTCTACTTCCAGGCCATGTACATGTGATCCTAGAGAAACACAACAGAGCCTTCACAACACCTCTATGGAGGAGGCCCACAGACCATGAGAGCCATTGGACTCCTCTTGTAGGGTCCATGGAAACTCTTCAGAGCAGAAAGAGGTCCGTTTTTGTGATCTTCCCACTGAAACTTGGTGAACATCATTGAGATGTTCAGCCATTAGTTGAGAGGCATGAGGGCTTGACTCCCCCAAAATCAGCAGGAATCTTTGAATCAAGTGCAACAAAAAGCTGTGGTCAAGTCCAGGAGATAATTCCCTGTCCCTCCATCTTCACATGATACTCTGTATAGTGTGGTATTCAGTAATCAGGGCCTGTCTCCAGGCAAAATGCTGGACAGAGGTCTTTATTTTGAAGGCATTTTCCCAATAGCTTCTCCTTAATATGATTTGTCTTAAGATCTGTGTTTGAAAAATTGAAAACGGTCTCAATTCTGTTTTCTTGGCCAAAATTTGAAATAATAGCCCTTAAATACCACATATGAAAAACTAATACAAACAGTTATGTGACCACATTCTCCAAGAACATTCAGTTACCCTGTGGGAGGCCTTTGCGCTGTTGCTTTTGTGGCTCACTCTTGATACAAGAGTATTGTCATGGAGCATTAAGTATTTGATTTTTCTTGCAGAGTTTTCACTTGATTTCATTATTTTAGCCTGTTGAAGTTACCTGTGTCAGCAGAGTTGCTCCAAAGTTGCTTCCAAGCTACATGGTTACCTAAAAATTCTGGCTCCAATGCATCTGTGATTCAGCATGTTCAGGACAGTTCATTGTGCTGTCTGGGAGTGGTCTGGGAGCAAGAGATGAGTGGGAAGCAGAGCACAGAGCGTGTTTACAGCCAAGAAACCTGCCTCTTGGAGTGTGTAGGTGTAAACACTTAAGATGTTCTCAGGTTAAGCAGCAAACTCAGTGCCCCTTTCCTTCCTGCCTTCTGCAAGTTAAAGTTAAAACCTGTTTTCTCTCTAAGTAGATGGCTACCTGAGACACCCTGGATCAGTGTGATTGCAACTACCCTCAGCAATGGTTAAATACCTTTGTGGATGTGAATCACATCAAGCTCAGGAAGCAGTAGCAATGCCAGGACTTCAAATTCTGCTGTTGGAAAATCCGTGTTCTTCTAGCATCATCCCCTTCTGAGCACTGTGGCTCCTGAGGAAAGTATCCACTGCTGACAGACCATCCCACTGATGTGACCCAGTTAAGTACAGATGGACACCTGATGCTGATATGTAAACCTGTGCTCCACTGCACATGGTGTAAATTCAGGATCATTAAGCAAAAGATATTTTCAGATATTATAATATCCAATATGCCTTGTCTGGCATTACAGGCACAGTCATCAGTAAAGCTGTCACAGAAGCATTACTAGTCTGGGATGGCTACTGTTTGCTTTCAGGTTGGCAGTTCACTGGTCTTCTTTCAACCAATGCCTCCTTCCGAGGGAGAAACTACTGGAACTGCTGATACTCTCTTCTCTGCTTACACTCTGCTCTCTAAGCCAATGTCTGTCTCTTTTTGCATCTACTGGACCCCTTGCAGTTGCAGGAGATATTGGTACATCTGTCTCTAAACTCTTCAGGTGTTACTGTGGTGTTTAATTGTGGTATTTTGGACTGTCAGTCAACCCTGTGCTACAGCACCAGAACACCCAGTCATCTTCTAAACTGGCAAAGGTTAATTTAGGGTCTCCTTGTAGTCTCTTCTGAGGGTTTTTTGTTTGTTCTGATACTTTGGTCCTTTATCTGGAACTTGAGACATTGGTTCTCATGTTGTGTACCTCTATGGTTTCACTTTCCTTTGTGACTCCAGGTTAGATCTAGTATCTCAAACTGTTCATTTGACATAAGGGTATAAGAGCAGCTGTTCTAGGCCGTAGCAAAGATCCTTACAGCTCCATCTTCTCTCAGCAGTGGCAAGTAGTGGATAACTATGAGAAACAGGGTGAGTACAGAAGGTTCCTTCCTCTTTTATATCTTCCAGTTTCTGGCAACCAGCAGGTCAAGTTTGTGAGCCAAGGGCACACCCAGTCCCTGGACTGAATGTTAAGCTGGTGTTTTTGTGGTGACATTTACAGTGACTGCAATAACTCTTTCTTGAGTGACAGCTGCTTATTCAGAAGCAGTTATTTGGGCTGCATTTATTAGGGCTGTATTTTTCTCATATGCACTCTTTTGTATTTATCAGCATTGTATTTTTGTGCCATTTTACTACCCAGTCAGTTGATAATGTGAGATCCCTCTGTTACTTCCTCAGGCAGATTTTGGTTTTGACTGTTGGAAATAGCTTTGTATCATTAGCCACTTTGGCTATCCACCATCTTTTTCCAGCCCATTTGTGGATGTGTTGGACAATGCAGGACCTGTCCTGATCTCCTGTACTTGCCTTTTTGAAAATTCCATTAACTGATGATCAGTAGCTCCCTCCTTTGTTTTCCATCCTCTAACCCATTACTAAGTCACAAAAGGATCTTCCTTCAAATGAAGGCTTTTTAATGAGCCTTCTGAGGTTTAGGGAATCCTCTGAAAAAATTTCTGAAAAATGCTATTATGCAAATGCTGGGGGGAATTGGAGTGCTGGAAAGCAAGGAGATGTATTTGCCTTTGAGACCAGAAAGGTTTTAGTCTTCTTATGTTTAAACTTCCCCTTAACCTGAGAAAATGGTGTAGTCTTCCAGAGCACTACTTGTGAAAAAGCAGCATATTTCTACTGAAATCCATCTGGCAATGCTGATAACGTGGGCTGAATGTTCCGCTTATTAGTAGAGTTACGAAGTTGGTTTTTTTTAATTTACTAATTTCTTTGAACCCAGTTTTGTAAGCAAGAATACTTTTGTCTCTTCATAGTGAACAATTGCATTCTGTTCAGAAGGAGTCAAACCCACTGGGTTTGCAATGCTTAATGCAATACTCAAACTCCAGTTAGACTTGGGTGAGGTTAATGCAAGTTTATACTGAAGTCCATGAAGGCACAGTCAGGGTTTGCATTTTTACTGCCTAGCAGGAACAGCTTATGCTGCCAGTGAAGTCAGAGTAGCTTAGTCACTGATTTCAGTAGGAAAAGGAACAGCATTTGTCATACAAGATACCCTTGACCTATCTTTTTGTAAATAATGAAAGAAGATGTTTCAGGAAATTTCACAGTGTCTTTTTCATTTGATTATTATTCCACCTGCTTTGATGGTAACTTTATTTGTCATCTGTCAGAAAATGAAACTCAGTTTATACTCTTAATATCTGAATAGAGCTATAATGCATGTACATGGGCTTGTATTTAGGAGTGGTGCCAACACTGAGTAATTTTAATATATCATATGGTTGATAATATCTGAACAAATATTCTACAATAAGTCACTATAGAAATGAAGGTAGGTTTCCTGTGTGGCTTACAATATTATACTAAAATACAAAAGAAACCTGAATGGGTTTCAGTTATGAAATAATAGATACTGAGCCATTTTCAGGTTTGCTCCATATTGCCAAAGTATTTCAACAGGTGTGTTTCACAAAGTTTGTGAAACGAAAGCTTACCTCAAAGTAAATCAACATTAGGAAGCAAAACCAGTGCTGAGTGATAGTGCTTAAAAACTGAGAAACAAGAGTGGTTTTAAACAGCAACTGAAAAGATGCTTTGATGTTTTTTTAAAGCACTCCCCTATAGTCTAAAATAATTTTAGAGTTTTCTATGATTATGTATAAGACACTGCATCTTATATCAGGGTAGTTCTGTAGTTTGGATTATGCCCATCAAACATTAACTTTTTTATTGTAATATCAGCATGTCAGCAGTTTTTGAAGATTAAGAAAACATGCTTATGAACCTAACTGCTAAAACCCACTATTTTTTATCCAGAGCATGTGTATAAATGGGGGAAAAGAGCAATAAACCTAAAAGCCTTGTTAACTTCACTTGACCAGCAGTTATACTTGTGGTTTGTAGAAGCAGGCAAACTCCTTTACAGTGAAGGAAAGGGTAGGCCAAATATTGTTTGCTGAATTCAAGTGGCATCTGAAGGTGATGACAGCTGAGAAAGTACCATTCCCTCGCACCGTGAGCTGAACACCTCCCATTGCGCAGAACGACAGGTGGCCTCCCTCTGAAACACAAGGCTCAGCAGGAGCACAGGCAGGAGTATTTGGGTCAAAGACTGCTAGCAGAGGCAGAGGTGGATAACGTGACCTGAGGAGAAATTAAGAAAATCTTAACAATTCTGTCTGATTTTACATAAGTCCCTAAAACCTTTAATTCATTTGAATTCACTGAAGGCAAATGGCTTCATGCCTTTAAGTGTACAGAAACCTTGTGACAGCAGGGCTTGCATTGTGTAGCTCTCTGACATGACTTAGGAAGATAAGATATGAACAATGGGGAGTTATTAACATGAATAATTTTCCATGCAAATTGGAAACACTGCAGAACAATAGGATGGCTCTGGCTTAATGGCATCAGGTTTTCTGCAGAGTTGAGTATAAAATATCACAGTAGGAAAAGAATAATGGAGTCAAAAGCTGCTAGAATAAAACTGCTTTGAAAAATTAGCTCAGGCAGGTGGACCACAAGATCCCTTTTCTTGGAAGTGTTTCCAGAGATTTGGTGCCCAGAAAATATGCCTGGAAAGCCAGAGCTAAAGAAAAACTACAGCTTTTCCAAACCTGAAGAAGTTTACAAATACAATGCATGAATCTAAACATGAATCTTTACCAGATTCACCTTCATTCCACACCTTGGGTTCAGCAGGATTATGACAGATGCATTTGCATCTATATTAATCAAATATGTTGCATCCTTCAATATAGGAAACAGAGAAGCAACATGAGAAAGACGAGCAAGTTAACTTTTCTCCATGTCTCTTTGTGTGCTGTATTGAGGAGACAGGATGTAGGAAGGTGGAGGGCTAGTGGAAGATGAAAGCTACATGTTCTTTGGGGTAGGTAATTGCTGGTCTGATTTTCCCGAGACTGTATCTCTGTTACATGTGACACAGGTCTCAGCTGAGCAGCAGAGCTGATGCTAGTCTGGGTGGTGATATCTTATACTGTTGAAACACCAGTCCCAAGAAGTTCAAGGGAGAAATGGTTCTCACAAAAGATAACAGCTGTTCCACTCCCTGCCTGTTCTGTCTTCTCCTTGCTGAAGCCTCCTCCACTTACACTCACCTGACACCCGTGGGAGTGATCTGACAGAAGTGTTTCCATTTGACATTTTGGTGAACAGTCTATGGAGCAGCAGGATGCTCTCTGAAACAAGCAGACCTCTTTTGATTTATTTATTCCAACAGTGGGGATAATTTTAGAGCACAAATGACAGGAAATAATTTTTTGTGCAGTTCATCAGGAAATAGAACAGGGCAAAGCACCAACTATTGAGGAGCATGAGCTATGACATGCTGCCCATGCTGCATATTCAGTGCCTCTTTGCCTGTAAAAGGAATTCAAAATATAACGTTCATAAAAAGGGTTGATTTTGCTGAGTCAAATCAAACTACTGTATGACTGTGGTTTCAAAAACTGCCAATGTAGTTTATGTTCTATTGGAAACCAAAAGGTGACAATCAGCCAGTTCTAGTCCATCAAGTGCAACACTGACTGAAATCAGCAGAGCTGTATCACTTGCCCCTAAGTCTGAAAGGTTTCCAACAAATTGCTGACATAGAAGAGATAACTCAACCATTTCTAGAACTAGGGAAGGAGAGAGGGAGAGATGGAAGGAATTATACCCTTAGAACAAGATTGCTGTATGTCTGTGTTTGGGAAGTCTACGCTGCTGCTGCCTTTGTGAGCCTTTCTGTGGTTACAGGCAGGATTTCAGTCTCTGTGCACCTTCTGGTGCACTTGGCAGTCTGGCACCTTCAATGAATACTTGATTATCTACTGAAAGTCTTGATGCTAATTCTTAAAATTAAGAAGCTGTTTTCCTCTGCCCATGTGAAATGAGAAAGTGTAAATTTGTTTGCATGTCAATTTCTGTTGCAGTAATGAATCATCACTCAATACAACAGCTTTTGTGTTTTGTGTACAGGTTTTCTGCTTATGTGGAAGAAAGATTACCCTGTTTCTGCAGTCTGATAGCATAAATTCAGCCAGATCTCTAAAGTTTGTGATGACTTCTTTCCGTCTTGAAACTTTTCTCCAGACTATTGTATTATGTCCCTTAATATATTCTATGCAAACTCACCACTTTCAAAGTGGCCAAAATAAAATGTGACACAAAGGGAGTGCTCCTGTATACATTGAGTCAAGGTGAACAAAAGTCCTTGCTTCAAAAGCCTTTTTCATGCAGAACTGAATCAAATATCACCTCCTTTAGTTGGTCACCTAGCTGCACAGAGATAAAATCAGGGGAAAACCCCTTCTTCAGCACAAGTGATGATGACAGCTGTTCCTACAGAAGGTGGAATTCTTCCACGGTGACTTCAGAACAGTGTCAGATTTAAAGTGGCCTTTGGCTCTTCTTGGCTTTAGACACAGATCTCTTTTTAGTGAGCCTTCAGTGACCCTCTTGTGATGTTAGTTTGGTGGCTGACCAGCGAGAAGATTGCTATTTCAGCAAAAATGCAGGAGAAACTGTGACAGCTGCGTGGGCAGCAGCAAAATTGGAAGCATTACACTTCTTGGAAATGAAAGACAGGAGGCTTTGAAGCTACTTCAAGATTAAGAAACAGAAGAAAACTATTCAGTTTCTGAGACCAGGTACCAGCATTTACTGCATCCAAACATCAGCTGGACTGCAGTCTCACCTCACAACTACACTCACAGGCACATTGGCAGTGAAGCCTAGATGCGCAACCTTGTGAGGAGCTAATGTACACTCCAGCAGGTAATCTAAACTTAGACAAGGTGCATGTCCCTCCCTAGGACCTGAAATTTTACTCAGCAGTTGAATAAACATTGAGGATGCTGTTCAGCTGTAGGCCTGCTACATGCTTTGCTTGCTTGTTGTGTGCCTATGACATTCAAGCTACTGTTTCATTATTTTGTGGCCCCCTGAGACACTCTTTTGATAATACAGTAGTTCTGCCTTGCCTTGGGTGTCACAGTGCCTGTGGCATGGAGGTGAGAAAATTGAGCTGATCTAGCACCTATACAAGTACATGGCCTTACTAGTTGTGCAGTATGACTCTCAGTCTCAAATATTATTACATATGCATTTTTTCCATCACAGTTAATATTCTGAGTAGTTTCAATTGTCATCTATGGGTAGAATTTTCAAAACCGCAAAGTGTCAGCCTAACTCTGCTTTCAACAAAATCGACAGTATTTTTATTGACCTTGAGTTTGGGTGATGGCTGTGCGCTATAAAACATTTCATCTTGTATTGGGCCAAAAAGAACCTCCAAAAGAAGACCTACTCTTGAAAGCATTTGGCTAATTAAATCTTTCTTTTTAATTCTGTCTCTGCTTCCCCAGAATTTTTTAAACACTGGGAAAAGTATCTGACCGTGAACATATCAGACAAATGAGGACAGGTCAACCATTGAAAGCAATAACATCTGCAAAATCACATAAGAATTAACTGTGTGTCTATCAATGAAAATAAATTTTAAGTTTTCTTATTCCTAGTGCTCATAGGAGTCTTTTAGAAAGGTCTCAACTCTTTCTATGCCATACTTTAAGGGCTTATACAAAATTGCTTTTGACCTGTCATTTCTGAAACCTCACTCACTGACAACTTCTGGCACTTTGTCCTAATGCTAAAATCATCCTTTTAAAATTAAGGATTGTACCATTCTCCAACATCCTACACAGTCTTCTAGAGTTTCACCCCTGGTCATAGGGAGGGTAGTTAAGCACTCAAACAGGTGCCTAGAGGGATTGTGTGCAGCCAAAATCCAACTGGGCAAGGCCTGAGCAACCTGATCTGTCTCTGACATGCTCCGTTTTGGGCAGGAGCTTGGACTACGTGACCTCCAGAGATCCCTTCCAACTTCAATTAAGTCTTGGACTCAATGATTCTGCTTCTTTTTCCCATGTACCACCCACTGCTATGGGAGATCTCAC